>NW_024544712.1:1987500-3187500 GCF_018167655.1 Microtus oregoni
CCCTGGGGGTGACCCAGGGATGCCCCAGGGACCCCCGGAGGGGGACCCAGTGACGCCCAAAGGACCACGGGGGTGAACACAGGAACGCGACAGGGACCACGGGGGAGGGACCCAGGTTCGCCCCAGGGACCTAGGGTGGTACCGAGAGATGCCCCAGGTTCCCCGGGGGGGGCACCCAGGGACCCCGGGCGCACCCAGGGATGCCCCAGGGACCCCGGGCGGGACCCAGGATCCGGCACTGAAGGGGGGACACAGTGACAGCCCAGGGACCCCAGGGGTGACCCAGTGATGCCCCAGGGACCCCGGGGGTGGACACAGGGCCAAACTAGGGACCCCGGAGGGGACAGAGGGAAGCTGCAGGGATAACCAGGGGAGACCAAGAGACGACCCAGGGAACCTGGGGGGGGGACCCAGGGACACCCAAAGGACCCCGGGGGGACCTAGGGATGCCCCAGGGACACCGGGGGGGAACCCAGGGGGAGGGAAGCAGTTTCGCCCCAGGGACCCCGGGGGGACCTAGGGACGTCCCAGGGATGTCGGGGGGGACCTAGGAATGCCCCAGAGACCCAGGGGGCGGGGCCAGGGCCAGAGTCAGGGCCATGGCCAGGGCCAGGGCGAGGGCCAGTGCCGGTGCCAGGACCTTTATTTATTTATTTTTTTATTTATTATTTACTTAATTAATTAATTAATTTATTTTTCATTTTATTATTTTATTTAATCTCAAAAATACAGCGCGATGGCCAGGTTGAAGGCCAAGGACCCCGGGGGGGACCCAGGGCAGAACGAGGGACACAGGGGGGGACCCAGGGCCGAACCAGGGACCCCATGGGCACCCGGGGACACCCCAGGGATCCCGGGGGGGAACCCAGGGACGCACCAAGGAACCCAGGGCCAGGGCCAGGGCCAGGACCAGGACCAGGACCAAGACCAGGACCAGGACATTTATTTTATTTATTTATTTATTCATTTATTATTTATTTAATATATTTATTTATTTTATTTATTCGCAATAAATTACAGGGCCAGGGACACTTTCAGGGCCAGGGCCAGGGCTAGGGCCAGCGACCCCAGGGGGTGCCCAGGGCCGAATCAGTGACCCCGTGGGGGACCCAGGGAGGCCTCAGGAACCCCGGGAGGATCAGGGACCCCAGGAGGGACCCGGGGTCCAGCACAGAAGGGAGGACCCAGTGGGGTCCAGCTTCCAGGGGAGACCCAGGGATGCCCCGGAAAACCCAGGGGGACCTAGGGACTCCCCACGGACCCCAGGGAGGACCCAGGGTCTGTCACCGAAGGGGGGACCTAGGGGCGCCCCAGGGAACCCAGTGGGGACCCAGATATGCCCCAGGGACCCCAGGGCCAGGACGAGGACCTTTATTCACTTATTTATTTATTATTTATTTATTACTATTTAATTAATTAATTAATTATTTTATTTATTTGCAATAAAATACAGGCCAAGGGCCAGGGCCAGGGTCAGGACCAGGGCCAGGGCCAGGGCCAGGGCCAGGAACACCCGGGTGCCCAGGGCCGAACCAGTGACCCTGTTGGGGACCCAGGGCTGAACCAGAGTCCAGGGGTAGCCAGGCCCAAACCAGGGACCCCGGGGGAGGACCCAGGGATGCCCCAGGGACCCCGGGGGGGACCCAGGGCCAAACCAGGGACCTCGGTGTGTCCCTGGCCAGAATCAGGGACCTCGGGGAGTCCCTGGGCCAAACCAGGGAACCTGGTGGGGGCCCAGGGCTGAACCAGTGACCCCAGGGAAACCCAGCGATGCCCCAGGGACCCCGGGGGGATCAGGAACACCAGGAGGGACTCGGGGTCTGGCACCAAAGTGAGGACCCAGCGGGTTCCATCCCCCAGGGGAGACCCAGGGACGCCCCAGAAACCACAGGCTTACCTAGGGATGCCCCAAGGACCCCAGGCAATAGACCCAGGGATGCCTCAGGGACTCCAGGGGGGACCCAGGGTCCGTCACTGAAGGTGGAACCCAGTGATGCCCCAGGGACTCCAGGGGGGACCCAGGGAGGACCCAGCGACCCCAGGGGGACCCAAGGACGCCCCAGGGACCCTGGTGGGGACCCAGGGCCGAACCAGTGACGCCTGGGGGGACCCAGGGCCCCCCCAGGGACCCCTTTGGGGACCCAGGCCAGAACCAGGGACCTCGGGGGGAACCCTGGGCCAAACCACGGATACCGGTGGGGATCCAGGGCCGAACCAGCGACCCCAGATGGGACCCAGGGATGCCCCAAGGACCCCAGGTATAGAAACAGGGACTCCGCAGGGACCCCAAGGGTGACCCTGGGATGCCCCGGGAACCCCTGTGGGAGAATCAGGGACGCCCCAGGGACACCAGAGTGGGATCCAGGGACGGCGCAGGGGCCCAAGGGGAGACCCAAGGATGCCCCAGAGTCCCCATGGGGGACTCAGTGACACCCCAGGGACCCCAGGGTGGACACAGGGATGCCCCAGGCACCCCAGGGCCAGGTCCAGGGCCAGGACCAGGACCTTTATTTATTTATTTTATTTATTTGTTTATATTTTTATTTTTTATTTATTTATTTATTTTATTTATTCACAATAAAATACATGGCCAGGGCCAGCGCCAGGGTCAGGGCAAGGGCCAGGGCCAGAACCAGGGCCAGGAACCCTGGGGGGTGGGGCCCAGAGCCGAAACAGTGACCCCGGGGGGGACCAAGGGCCGAACCAGGGACACCAGGGGGCACCCAGTATCGAACCATAGACCCCGGGCGGAAACCCAGGGAAGCCCCAGAAACCCCAGTGGGGACCAAGTGACGCCCCAAGGACCCTGTGGGCACCCAGGGATGCCCCAGGGATCACGGGGTTTAGGTCCCCGGGAAGACCCGGATAACCCAGAAGTAGACCCAGGGAGGCCCCAGGGACCCCGGGGGAGGACACAGGGCCGAACTAGGGACCCCGGGCGGGGACACAGGGAAACCCCAGGGACTCTGGGGGGAGACCAAGGGACGCCCCAGGGACCCCGGGGGGACCCGGGGTCAGACACTGAAGGGAGGACCCAGTGACGCTCCAGGGACCCCAGGAGAGACCCAGGGATGCCCCAGGGAACCTGGGGGTAGAACCAGGGATGCCCCAGGGACCCCAAGGGGGACCTGGAACGCCCCAGAGACCCCTGTGGGAGACGCAGGGACGCACCAGGGACCCAGCAAGGGGGACCCAGGGACAACCCAGGGACCCCGGGGGGCGGGCCCAGCACTGCCCCAGGGACCCCGGGGGGACCCAGGGATGCCCCAGGGACTCAAGGGGGCAGGGATGACCCAGGGACCCTGGGAGGGACCCAGGGACACCCCAGAAACCCCAGTGATAACCAAGGGATGCCCCAAGGACGCCGGGGGCAAACACAGGGGCGAACCAGGGACCCCGGGGGGGACCAAGGGACACACCAGGGACCCCGGGGGGGACTCAGGGATGACCAAGGGATCCCAGGGGGGACCCAGGAACCCCAGCCGGGGATACAGGGTCGCCCTAAGGACCCCGTTGGGACCCAGGGACGAGCCAGGGACACCGGGGAGGACCCTGGGATGCCTAAAGGACCCCAAGGGAAACCCAGGGATGAACTAGGGACACTGGAGTGGACACAGAGATGCCCTAGGGACCCCGGGGGTGACCCAGGGATGCCCAGGGACCCCGGGTGGGGGACTAGAAATGCCCAAGGGAATCCGGGGGGGACCCGTGGTCCGGCACCGACGGGGGGACCCAGCGGGGTCTGGGCCCCCAGATTGGACCCAGGGACGCTCCACTGTCACCAGGGGGACCCAGGGGAGACCCAGGGACCACAGTAGGGACACCAGCGGGACACAGGCATGACCCAGAAACCCCAGGGGGGACCAGGGATGCTCCAGGGACCCCAGGGAGGAAGAGGGACTCCCCAGGGACCCCAGGGCCAGGGCCAGGGCCAGGGCCAGGGCCAGGGCCAGGGCCAGGAGGAGGACTTAATTAATTAATTAATTTATTTTTTATTTAATTTATTTTATTTATTTATTTATTTTATTTTTTATTTTTTATTTTATAAAATACAGGGCCAGGGCCAGGGCCAGGGCCAGGGCCAGGGCCAGGCCAGGAGGAGGACTTTATTTATATATTTATTTAATTTATTTTATTTATTTATTTTATTTTTTATTTTATAAAATACAGGGCCAGGGCCAGGGCCAGGGCCAGGGCCACGGCCAGGGCCAGGGCCAGGGGGAGGGCCAGGGCCAGGGCCAGGGGGAGGACTTTATTTATTTATTTATTTATTTATTTTATTTATTTATTTTATTTTTTATTTTTTATTTAATAAAATACAGAGCCAGGGCCAGGGCCAGGGCCAGGGCCAGGACCAGGGCCAGGGCCAGGGCCAGGGCCAGGGCCTGGGCCAGGGCCAGGGCCAGGACCAGGGCCAGGGCCAGGGCCAGGGCCAGGGCCTGGGCCAGGGCCAGGGCCAGGACCAGGACCAGGACCAGGACCAGGACCAGTTTTATTTATTTTTTTGTGTTTTATTCATTTATTTATTTTATTTATTTATTGTTACTTTATTTATTTTATTTATTCTCAATAAAATACAAGGCCAGGGCCAGGGCCAGTCCCTGGGTCAGAGCCAGGACCAGGGTCAGGGCCAGGGCCTGGCATCCCGGGGGGACCCAGGGACGCCACAGGGACCCAAGGGTGGACCCAAGGACGAAACAGGGACCCTGAGTAGGATCCAGGGCCATACCAGAGACCCTGATTGGGGACGCAGGTTCGATCGAGGGATCTCGAGTGGGGACGCCGTGATGCCCCAGGGACCCCGGGGGCGACCCAGGGACGCCCCATGGACCCCGGGGGGACCCTGTGTCTGGCACAGAAGGGCATCCAGGGACACCCCAGGGACCCCAGTGGGGACACAGGGTCGCGGCAGTGAACCCAGGGGTACCCGGGTTCGGGCATCAAAGGGAGAACCCAGCGGGGTCTCTCACCCCAGGGGGGACCCAGGGACGCCCCAGGGACCCCGGGGGGACGCATGGACGCCTTAGGTACCCCGGGGGGACAAAGGGACGCACGAGGGACCACAGGGGGTGACCCATGGAAGCCCCAGCGACTTCGGGGGGACCCAAGGACACCCCAGGGACCATAGGGGGGACCCAGGGATGCCCCAGGGACCCCCCAAGGACACCCAGTGATACCAAGGGGGACCAAGGGGGTGACCCACGGTCACCCCAGAAACCACACGGGGGACCCAGGGACACCCCAGAGACCCCAGGGCCAGGGCAGGGGATCCAGGATCCATCACCGAAGAGGGGACCCAGCGACGCCCCAGGGACCCCAGGGGAGACCCGGGATGCCCCAGGGACCCCAGGAGGATCCAGGGATGCCCCAAAGACTCCAGTGTTGATCAGGGATGCCCCAGGGACCCTGGTTGGGGACCCAGGGACGCGACAGGGACCCCGGGGTGTACCCAGGGATGCGCCAGGGACTCCGGGGGGGACCCAGTTACCCCCCACAGACCCCGGGTGCGGAACCCAGGAGAGACCCGGTGTCCGGCACCGTTGGTAAGACCCAGCGGGGTCTGGCCCTGCAGGGGAGACCCAGGGACTCCACAGGTTCTCCACTGCGACATAGGGACGCCCCGGGGACCCCGGGAGTAGACCCAGGGACGACCCAGGGACCCCAGGGGGGACCCAGGGACACCCCAGGGACCCGGTGGGGACCCAGGGACGCCCCAGGTACCCCAGGGCCGGGGCCAGGATCTTTATTTATTTTTTTAATTTATTATTTATTCATTTATTTTATTCATTTGCAATAAAATACAGGGCCAAGTCCAGGGCCAGGGACTTTAGGGGGGCCCAGGTCAGAACAAAGGACTCCGGGGGGGACCCAGGGCCGAACCAGAGGCACCGGGGCGGACCCAGGGCCGAAACAGGGACACGGGGTGTGGGGGCGGGACCCAGGGCCCAACCAGGGACTCCAGTTGGGACCCACGGACGCCCCAGGGTCCCCAGAGGGGACCCAGGGTCCGGCACCGAAGGGGGGACCGAGCGGGGACCGGTCTGCCAGGGGGCCTCAGGGACGACTCAAGAACCCCAGGGACTACCCAGAGACGCCCCAGGGACCCCGGTGTGAGACACAGGGACGCCCCAGGGACCCCGGGAGGGCCACAGGGATGCCCCAGGGTCCCCAATTGGATATGCAGTTTCGCCCTAGGGACCCTGAGGGGGACCCAGGGCCGAAACAGGGACCCCGAGTAGGACCCAGGGCTGAATCAGGGACCCGGTGCGGGACGCAGTGATGCCCCGGGGGGATGCAGTGATATACCAAGGACCCCGGGGGGGACCCAGAAACGCCGCAGGGACCACGGGGGGATGCCAGGGACTCCCCAGGGACCCCGGGGCGGACCCTAGGTCCGGCAGAGAAGGGGAAACCAGAGATGCCCCTGGGATCCCAGGGTGGACACAGGGATGCCCCAGGGACCCCAGGGGGACCCGGGGACGACCCTGGGACCCCAGTGGGGACCCAGGGCCGCCCCAGGGACCCTGGGAAACCCAGAACCTCAGGGGGGATCCGGGGTCTGGCACCGAAGGTAGACCCAGCAGGGTCCGGCCCCCCAGGGGAGTCCCAGGGATGCCCCAGGGATCCTGCTGGGGACCCAGGGATGCCCAGGGGACCCAGGGCAGAACCACAGACCCCAGGTGGGACCCAGGGACACCCAAGAGACCCCAGGGTGGACCCAGGTCCTGGCACCGAAGGGGGGGACCAGTGGGGTCTGGACCCCCAGGGGGGAACCAGGGATGCCCCAGGAAGCCCGGAGGGACACAGGGATGCGCCAGGGACCCCGGGTGTGGACCCACGTATGCCCCAGGGACCCCGGGTGGGGACCCAGGGAGGCCCCAGGATCCACAGGGCCAGGGCCAGGGACACCAGGGGGTGACCCAGGGCTGAACCAGGGACCCTGGGGGGGACCCAGGGCCAAACCAGGGACAACGGGGGGGTGGACCGAGGAACGCCCCAGGGACCCTGGGGAGGACCCAGGTACGTTCCAGGAACCCCGGGGTACCCAGGTACACCCCAGGGACCCTGGGGGGGACCCAGGGATGCCCCAGGGACTCCGGGGGTGGACCGAGGGATGCCCCAGGGACCACGGGGGAGACTCGAGGTCCGTCACCGAAGAGGGGACCCAGGGACCCTTCAGGGACCCCAGGGGAGACCCGGGACGCCCCAGGGACCCCAGGAGGATCCAGGGATGCCCCAGGGACTCCAGTGGGGACCCAGGGAAACCCCTTGGACCCCAGGGGGGACCCAGAGATGCCGCAAGGACCCAAAGAAGGACCCGGGGTCTGGCACCGAAGGGCGCACCCAGTGGGGTACGGCCCCCCAGGGGGGACCCAGGGATGCCCCAGGGACCCCAGGTGTAGACCCAGGGATGCCCCAGGGACCCCGTGGGACCCAGGGCTGAAACACGGACCCCGAGGGGGACGCATGGCCGAACCAGGGTGGTGGGGGACACAGTGATGCCCTGGGACCCCGGGGGGACCTAGGGAGGCCCCAGGGACCCCAGGGGGGACTCAGGAACACCCCAGGGACCGCATTGGCACCCAGGGATGTCCCAGGGACCCCAGTGGGGACCCAGGGACGCCCCAGGGCCCCTTTGGGTAGACCCAGGTACTCCCTGGTACCCCAAGAGCCACCCAGGGACACCCCAGAGACCCCGGAGTGTACCCAGGGATGCCCAAGGGACCCCAGGGCCAGGGCCAGGGCCAGGACCAGGACGAGGACTTTATTTATTTATTTATTTATTTAATTTATTTATTTATTATTTATTTAATTTATTCGCAACAAAATACAGGGCCAAGGCCAGGCCCAGGGCCAGGGCCAGGGCCAGAGCCAGGGCCAGGGCCAACTCCGGGGCCAGGGCCAGGGCCAGTGCCAGGGCCAGGGACACCAGGGGGGACCCAGGGACGAACCAGGGGCACTGGGGGGTGACACAGAAAAGCCTCAGGAACCCCCGGGGGACCCAGGCACGCCATAGGGACTCTGGGGGGGGAACCAGGGCTGAACAAGGGGCACGGGGGGGGGGATCAGGGACGCCCCAGGGACCCCAGGGGGTGACCCAGGGATGACCCAGGCACCCCAGTGGGGACCCAGGGACGCCCCAGGGACCCCAGGGTGGACTCAGGGATGCCGCAGGAAACTCAGTTGGACCCGGGGTCCAGCACCGAAGGGAAGACCCAGCGGAGTCTGGACACCCAGGAGGGACCCAGGGACGCCCCACAAAACCCAGGGGGATCTGGGGATGCCCCAGGGACCCAGGGGGACCCAGGGACGCCCCGGGACCACAGGGCCAGGGCCAGGGTAAGGACTGAGACCAAGACCAGGACAAGGACCTTTATTTATTTATTGTATTTATTATTTTATTTATTATTTATTTATTTATTTATTCGCAATAAAATACAGGGCCAGGGCCAGGGCCAGGGTCAGGGTCAGGGCCATTGCCAGGGCCAGGGCCAGGGCCAGCGCCAAGGTCAGGGAACCCGGGGGGGGGGGCCCAGAGCCGAACCAGTGGCCCCGGGAGGCGACGCAGTGACGCCCCTTGGACCCCGGGAGGGGGACCCAGGGACGCCCCAGGGACCCCAGGGGGTGGCCGAGGTATGCCCCAGGGACCCCGGGGGGGATCCAGGGATGTCCCAGGGACCCCGAGATGCCCCAGAAACCCCAGTGGGGACCCAGAGACGCCGCAGAAACCCCGGGGGCACCCAGGGACGCCCAAGGGACCCCGGGGGCAGCCAGGGACGCCCAAGGGACCCCGGGGGCACCCAGGGATGCCCAAGAGACCCCAGGGGGGACACGGGGTCCGGCACCGAAGGGGTGACCCAGTGGGGTCCGACCCCCCAGAGGGTACACAGGGATGCCCCAGGGACCCCGGGTGTGGACCCAGGGACACCAAACGTTCTCGGGGGGGGGGATGCAGGGACGCCACAGTGACTCTGGGATGGGACCCAGGGATGCCCCAGGGACCTCGATGGGGCGAAACAAGTATGCCACACAGACTCCTGGGGGATCCAGGGATGCCCCAGGGACCCCGAGGGGGTGACCCAGGTACGGCCCCGGACTCTGGGGGGATCCAGGGACGCCCCAGGGACCCAGGGAGGGGAACCAGGGATGCCCCAGGGACTCCGGGTGTGACCCATGGAAGCCCCAGGGACCCCGGAAGGACCCAAGAACACCCCAGGGACCCCGGGGGGGACCCAGGGTTGCCCCATGGACCCCAGGGGAGACCAGGGACGCCCCACGGACCCCAGGGAAATCCAGGGATGACCCAGGAATTCCGGTGGGGACCCAGGGACACCTCAAGGAGCCCAGAGGTACCCAGGGACGCCCGAAGGACCTCGGGGGACCCTTGGAAGCCCCAGGGACACCGGGGGAACCCAAGGACACCCCAGGGACACCAGGGGGCGGGACCCAGGGACGCACCAGGGACCCTTGGGCGAGGTCCAGGACAAGGACCAGGACCATGACCAGGATCATGCCCTTTATTTATTTATTTATTTATTTATTTATTTTTAATGTATTTATTTATTTATTTATATTTTATTTATTTATTTTATTTATTCGCAATAAAATACAGGGCCAGGGCCAGGGCCCGGGTCAGGGCCAGAGCCAGGGCCAGAGCCAGGGCCAGAGCCAGGGCCAGGGTCAGGGCCAGGGCCAGGGCCAAGGCCAGGGCCAGGGCCAGGGCCAGGGCCAGGACCAGGACCAGGGGCACCAGGGGGACCCAGGGCCGAACCAGGGGCCCCTGGGTTGCGACACAGGGAAGCCTCAGGGACTCCGGGGGGGGGGCGCCATAGGGACCCTGGAGGGGAACCAGGGTCGAACCAGGGACACCGGCAGGGGAAACCAGGGACGCCCCAGGGACCATCCAAGGACGCCCAGGGACACCAGGGGGATCCAGGGACGCAACAGCGACCCCTGGGGGTGACCCAGGGACACCCCAGGGACCCCAGTGGGGACCCAGAGATGCCCCCGGGACCCCAGGTCCAGGGCCAGGGCCAGGGCCAGGACCAGGCCCAGGACCAGGACGAGGACCAGGACCTTTATTTATTTATTTTATTTATTTTTTATTTTTATTCATTTATTTAATTAATTAATTTATTTTTATTTTATTTATTTTATTTATTCTCAATAAAATACAGGGCCAGGGCCAGGACCAGGTCCAGGGTTAGGGCCAGGGCCAGGGTCAGGGCCAGGACCAGGCACCCCAGGGGATACGCAGTGCCCAACGAGAGACCCTAGGGGGACCCAGTGCCGAACCAGCGACCCCAGGGGGACCCAGGGCCGAACCAGAGACCCCAGGGGGGACCCAGGGCCGAACCAGTGACCCCAGGATTTACCCAGGGATGCGCCCCAGGGATTCCAGGGGGGGACCCAGGGACGAGCCCCAGGAAGGCAAGGGCCAGGGCCAGGGCCAGGGCTAGAAACACGACCAGGATTAGGACCAGAACCTTTATTTATTTATTTATTTATTTAATTTATTTATTTGCAATATAATACCCAGGGACCCCCCAGGGACCCCATGGCCAGGGCCAGGGCCAGGACCAGGACCAGGACCAGGACCTTTATTTTTTTATTTGTTTGTTTGTTTATTTATTATTTATTTATTTATCTTAATTAATTAATTAATATTTATTTATTTATTTATTTATTTATTCGCAACAAAATAAAGGGCTAGGGCCAGGGCCAGGGCCTGCGCCAGGGCCAGGACCACCAGAGGGGACCAGGGCCGAACGAGGGACATCAGTGGGGAACCAGGGACGCCCCAGGGACCTCATGGGGGACCAAGCAACGCCCCAGGGACCCCAGGGGGGACCCAGGGATGCCCCAGGGACCCCAGGGGTGACCCACGAACGCCCCAGGGACCACAGCAGGGACTCACGGACGCCCCAGGGACCACAGGGGGACCCGGGGTCCGGCACCGATAGGAAGACCCGCGGGGTCCGGAACTCCAGGGACTCCCCAGGGGCCCAGGGGGGACCTAGGGATGCCCCAGGGACCCCAGGGGGGACCCAGTGATGCCCCAGCGACCCCAGGGGTGGACCCAGGGACGCTCCAGAGACCCGACGGGAAGAACCAGGGATGCCTCAGGGAACCCAGGGGGGGACACAGGGACGCCCCAGGGACCCCAGGGCCAGGGCAAGGTCCATCCAGGGCCAGGGCCAGGGCCAAGGCCAGGACCAGGAACTCGACCAGGACCAGGACCTTTATTTATTTATTTTCTTTATTTTTTCTTTTTTTCTTTTTTCTTTATTTTTTTATTTTTTCTTTCTTTCTTTCTTTAATTAATTAATTTATTTTTATTTATTTATTTTATTTATTTATTGTTTATTTATTTATTTTATTTATTCTCAATAAAATACAGGGCCAGGGCCAGGGCAAGGGCCGAACCAGGGACCCCAGGGGGACCCAAGGCCGAACCCGGGACCCCAGGGGGGAACCAGGGACGCCACAGGGACCCCAGGGGGGACCCGGGGTCCAGCACCAAGAGGGGACCCAGCGGGTCCGGCCCTACAGGGACCCCAGTGGGGACACAGGAACGCGCCCCCGGGACCCCAGGGCCAGGGCCAGGGCCAGGGCCAGGGCCAGGGCCAGGGCCAGGACTAGGACTAGGACTAGGACCAGGACCAGAACCTGTATTTATTTTTTTATTTAATTTTTATATTTTTTATTTATTTACTTATTTTTTATTTATTAAATTTATTTATTCGCAATAAAATACAGGGCCTGGGACAGGGCTAGGGCCAAGGCCAGGACCAGGGCCAAACCAGAGTCCCCAGGGGAGACACAGGGCCGAACCAGGGACCCCGGTGGGGGACGCAGTGATGCCCCAGGGACCCTGTGGGGGGGACGCAGTGATGCCCCAGGGACCCCCAGGGGGAACCATGGACGCCCCATGGACCCGGAGGGGGACCCAGAAACGCCCCAGGGACCCCGTGGGGGACCCAGGGACATGTCAGGGATCCCGGGGGGAACCCTCGGTCCGGAACTAGAAGAAGGACCCAGGGACGCCCCAGGGACCCCAGTCGAGAACCGGGGCCGCCCCAGGGATCTAGGGGGGAACCAGCGACACCCCAGGGACCGCAGGGGGGATCCAGGGAGGCCCCAGGGACCTCAGGGAAACACAGGGACGAGCAGGGACCCCAGGATGGACCTGAGGTCCGGCACCGAAGCTGGGACCCAGCGGGGTCCGGCCCGCCAAAGGTTTCCCGCGACCACAGTGGGGACATAGGAACGCCCCAGGGACACAAGGGGGGGACCTAGCTACGCGGCCCAGGGACCACAGGGGGGGACCCAGTGATGCCCCAGGGAGCCCAGGGGCGACCCTGTGGTGCCCCTGGGACCCCAGGGACCCCAGGGAAGTACCCAGGGACGCCCCAGGGACCCCAGGGTGAGGGCCAGGCCCAGGCCCAGGACCAAGACCAGGACCAGGACCTTTATTTATTTATTTTATTTATTTGCAATAAAATACAGGGCCAGGGCCTGGGCCAGGGTCAGGGCCAGAACAGGGCCAGGGCCAGGGCCAGGTCCATGGACCCCGAGGGGGGGGCTAGAGCCAAATCAGGGACCCCGTGGGGGACCCAGGGTCGAACCAGGGACCCGGGCCAAACCACGGACCCTGGCGGGGGATGCAGGGATGCCCCAGGGACCCCGGGGGGATGAAGAGATGCTCCAGGGACCCCGGGGGGACCCAGGGCTGAACCAGGTACCCCAGGGAGACCCAGGGACGCCCCAGGGTCCCAAGGTGGGACCCACGGACTCCCCAGGGTCCCCAGGGGGGATTCGAGGTCCGGCACCGAAGGGGGTACCCAGTGTGGTCCGGCCCCTCAGGAGGGACGAAGGGACACCGCACGAACCCCAGGGGGGACCCAGGGATGCCCTATGAAACCCAGGGGGAACATGGAGATGCCCCAGGGACCCAGGGGGGACCCAGGGATGCCTCAGGACCCCAGGGCCAGGGTGAGGACTAGGACCAAGACCTTGACAAGCACCTTTATTTATTTATTGTATTTATTATTTATTTATTTATTTATTTATTTACAATAAAATACAGGGCCAGGGCCAGGGTCAGGGCCATTGCCATTGCCAGGGCCAGAGCCAGGGCCAGGGACCCTGGGGGTGGGGCCCAGAGCCGAACCAGGGACCCCGGGGGGCGACGCAGTGACGCCCCTGGGATTCTGGGGAGGACCCAGGGATGCCCCAGGAACCCCAAGGGGGACCGAGGGACGCCCCAGGGACCCCGAGGGTGACCGAGGTACACCCCAGGGACCTGGCGGGGATACAGGGACGCCCAAGGGACTCCGCGGGGCGACCCAGGAAGGCCCTAGGGACCCCAGGGCGGCCCAGGAACTCCCCAGAAAGCCCAGTGGGTACCCAGGGATGCCCCAGGGACCCCGGGGGCACCCAGGGATGCCCAAGGGACCCCAGGGGGGACCCGAAGTCAGGCACCGAATGGGGCAACCAGCGGAGTCCGGCCCCCCAGAGGGTATATAGGGACGCCCTAGGGACCCCAAGTGTGGACCCAGGGACGCCCCAGGGACCCCGGGGGGGACCCAGGGATGCCCCAGGGACACCAGGTGGGGGATCCAGGAATGCCCAAGGGAATTCGAGGGGGGACCTGTGGTTCGGCACCGACAGGGGGACCCAGCGTAGTCTGGCCCCCCAGATGGGACCCAGGGATGCCCCACTGTCACCAGGGGGACCCAGGCACTCCCCAGGGACCACAGTGGGGACCCCAGCGGGACCCAGGGCCGAACCAGGGACCTCGGGGGTGATCCAGGGCCGAACCACGGACCACTGTGGGGATCCATGGAAGAATCATCGAGCCCAGAGGGGACCCAGAAATGCTCCAGAACCCCGGGGGTAGACCCAGGAACGTGCCAGGGAGCCCAAAGGGGACCCTCGAATGCCCCAGGGACCCCTTTGGGATACCAAGGGATGCCCCACGGACCCCATGGGGGACCCAGGGACGCCTCATGGACCCCAGGAGCGGATCCAGGGTCTCCCCAGGGACCTCCGGGGACCAAGGGATGCCCCAGGAACTCCGGGGGTACCCGAGAATGCTCCAGGGAACCCGGGGGGGGAACCCAGGGATGCTCCAGGGACCCTGGGGGCACACAGGGATGCCCCAGGGATCCCGGGGCTGGGACACAGGGAAGCCCCAGGGACCACATGGGGAGACCAAGGGACGCCCCAGGGAACCCGGGGGGGCACCCAGGGACACCCAAAGGTCCCCTGTGGGGACCTCGGGATGCCCCAGGGACACCGGGGGGGACGCAGGGACCCAAAGGGAGGGACCCATGTTTGCCCCAGGGATACCTGGGGGGACCTAGGGATGCCCCAGGGCTCCGGGGGGTACTCAGGGACCCCGGGGGTGACCCAGGGACTCCCGAGGGACCCCAGGGGTACCCAGGAACACCCCAGATACCTCATAGGGTACCCGGGGTCCGGCAACAAAGCGGGGACCCAGTGGGGTCCAGCCCCCCAGGGGATCCAGGGACACCCCAAAGATACCGCGGGGACTCAGGGACGTTCCAGGGACCCTGTGGGGACCCTGGGATGCCCCAGGGACCTTGGAGGGACCCAGGGATGCCCCACCGACCCCAGGTGTGGACCCAGGGATGCCACATGGACCCCGGAGGGGACGCAGGGACGCCCCAGGGACCCCGGGGGAGAACCAGGAATGCCCCTGGGACCCCGCGGGGGGACCCAGGGATGCTCCAGGAACCCCAGGGGGGACCCGAGGTCCGGCACCCAAGGAGGGACCCAGCAAGGTCCGGCCCCCCAGGGACAACGTGGGGGACCCAGGGCCGAACCAGGGACCATGACGGGGACCCAGGGTCCAACCAGGAACCCCGGGGTGGACCCAGGGCTGAACGAGGGACACGGGGGGGACCCAGGGCCGAACCAGGGACGCCAGGGGGGACCCAGGGAAGCCCCAGGGACCCCGACGGGGACCCAGGGTCCGGCACCGAAGGGAGGACCCAGCGGGGTCCGAACCCCAGGTGGGACCCAGGGACGCCCCAAGGACCCCAGGGCCAGGGCCAGGGCCAGGACCAGGACCAGGACCCGGACCTTTATTTATTCATTTTATTAATTTGTTTATTTTTTTCATTTTTTATTTTATTTATTTATTTATTCGCAATAAAATACAGCGCCAGGGCCAGGGTCAGGGCCAGGGCCAGGGCCAGACCAGGGCCAGGGACCCCGGGGGGGGGGGTGGGTCCAGAGCCGAAACAGTGACCCCGGGGGGTCCCAGGGCCAATCCATGGACACCGGGGGGGACCCAGCTTCAAACCAGGGACCTCGGAAGGAAACCGAAGGACGCCCCAGAAACCACAGTGGGACCCAGGGACGCCCCAGGGACCCTGTGTGATGGAGGAAGGTCATTGGCCAATAAAGAAACTGCTTGGCCCTGTGGGTGGAGTAAACAGAACAAAATGCTGGGAGGAAGAGGAAGTGAGCTCGGAGACTCGACCGCTTTTCTCACGGGAGCAGACGCCTGAGAGAGACGCCATGCCCTGCTCCCGGGATGAAGCTCGGACCCAGGATGGACTAGGCTAGAATCTCCCCGGTAAGCGCACCTTGGGGTGCTACACACAGATGATTAGGAATGGGCTAAATTAATATGTGAGAATTAGCCTAGAAGAGAATGGGCCAAGCAGTGATTAAAAGAATACAGTTTGTGTGTTGTTATTTCGGAGCATAAGCTAGCCATGTGGGCGGCCGGGTGTGGGGGACGCAGCCCTGCCGCCCCATATTACTACATATGGCGCCCACGTGGACAACTGCTTCCACATAAAGCCTGAGACAGCTTGGGAAGTAATTCTAGAACAAAATGAAAGCATTGTGCCTGGTTTCTTGGTAGCAGCAATTTCTCGGTTCTACTCTGCTTGCTAGAGGCAAGCAAGCGCCTCATCTAAGAGAGGCTTCCTGACTCAGTTTTAGCTGCAAAGCCTGCAGCTCATTAAGAGGTCCTGCCACGAAACACTTAAATGGTGTTGACGAAAAGCTGAACACATGCTTTTCGGTTTTCAGCCATAACAGGAAAAAAGCTGCGCCGTTTAAAAATGCCGGCTTTCTGGGCCATCCTGCCAGGGCAAACTCTGACTGTTTGAGGCAGGAGGGCCAGCTACCGAGAGAGGACTTGAGTGTTGTCTGCTGAAGCTCGCTTGCTGGCAGGGACCTTGAAATGCCATACAGTTGTTGCAGTAAACATGGCTACAGCCTGTATATCCGTCATGAGGCTGGAAAGCTAAGGAATGGACTGGATCTAGCTGGCAAAGCCACGCCTTTAATCCTACCCATATTGCTCAGTAATTTAAAGGCTCATGTGGTCAGAAAAAGAAAGATATACAGTAAAGAGAGATTCAAAGACAGAGAAAATTTCTGAATGGTTTGAAGTGTGTTAAAAATATATGCAGACTAAAATTTAAAGTTCTTAAAGTAACAAAAAAAAAAGGAAGAGAGTTGTTGTGTGTGGTAGCACACGCCTTTAATCCCACTGCCTAGAAGGCAGAGACAAACAGATCTCTGTGAGTTCAAGGTGTAGTAGTGTACACCTTTAATCCCAAATGCCTGGGAGGCAGAGACAGGCGGATCTCTGAGAGTTCAAAGACAGCCTGGTCTACAGAGTTACTTCAGGTCAAAGATACAGAGAACCTGTCTCAAAAAGCAAAGAGTTGAAAGTAAAAATAAAATAGAGGTTAAAATAAAACGAACAAAGATGGAAAATACACAGAGAATCTTGATACTGTATGCTATTATGCTCTCTTTGAATTATTTGAATGCTGAGGAAGGAGCAACAGCTGCTAAAAGATATTTATTTATAAATACTGCTGAACTAATCCAACATAGATATTTTCAATTTGGATCTAAGGATATGATACTTTGGAAAGGAGTTTCTTATTTTGTTTTCACAGAGGATGAGACACTGTTCATTTCTTCTATTCCGATTTGGTATGATGGACCACGCCCTCCTGAAGGGTTGGTGTGAACGCCTTCAAAAAATTGCTTCGCTCAACTGCCAACTGAGATGGAACTAGCACACAGGTTATACCATGAAAGACCTAATTAACGACGCCCCCATTCAGCAGGAAGCAGTTTGGAGAGAAATAACTGCGCCCATATTCCCAAAAAATGTTTATAAATGTTCTTTTACATTTAAAAGGGGATATGATATAGGTATGAATAATTTGCATTAGTATAGATTTTGCTTTATTGATAGAGATTTAAGGTCAATTTTGTTATATGTATAAGTGTTTCTGATTTTGATTAAGGTATTGTGATTGTGTAGTTCATTTAAATATGTACTGTATAATTAAGAAATATAGGTTGTTAATGGATAATCATTGATAATAGTAAAGCTTGTAGTCATGTTAGTTAGATTTTCTAGATATATAGAGATATATTTTAGATAGACATTCTTCATGTCTTTCAAAGATTACAGAATAGGACATTTAATGTTTTAATAACTGAGGACTTTTCATGACAATGAGACACTCTGCTCCTGGCAGCACCAATGTACTTCAAGAGGAAGATGGGCATCGAAGAGGCACCTTATGGAGTTTGATAGCCATTTGGGCAAGAAACTGCTCTTGCCTGGACTATTGCATAAACTGGACACAGAGAACCTGCAGAGAGAGGACTACTGAACTTGCCTAAGGTGAGATGATCTTTCGGGGTTCCTGATTCATTTTGAAAGAGTCTGCGAGACATTCTGCAGGACAAAACAGATAGTGACTGAACTGACTTTAAATTTTCCTGCTTTATGGAAATGTCTGCTGGATACCATGGGCCTGAAGGCTGAAGATGGATGCCCCAACAGTACAGAGGAACTTTGGGTGACTGTCCAGGCAGCGAGATGTCTCTGTCATTTCTAGAGTTTGAAGTTTCTTAGTTCTTGTTTACTTAGGTAATATTATATCTTTCTGGAGTCTTTGATGGAGTTAAGAATAGTTAGTTATAGTTATAGTTTTCCTTAGTTATGATAAAGATTATTGTAACTTTTACTTGATAACTGTTTTGTTATATGTAATTTTGCTATGTTAAAGTTAAAGCCTTTTTTTTGTTTAAACCGAAAAAGGGGAAATGATGGAGGAAGGTCATTGGCCAATAAAGAAACTGCTTGGCCCTGTGGGTGGAGTAAACAGAACAAAATGCTGGGAGGAAGAGGAAGTGAGCTCGGAGACTCGACCGCTTTTCTCACGGGAGCAGACGCCTGAGAGAGACGCCATGCCCTGCTCCCGGGATGAAGCTCGGACCCAGGATGGACTAGGCTAGAATCTCCCCGGTAAGCGCACCTTGGGGTGCTACACACAGATGATTAGGAATGGGCTAAATTAATATGTGAGAATTAGCCTAGAAGAGAATGGGCCAAGCAGTGATTAAAAGAATACAGTTTGTGTGTTGTTATTTCGGAGCATAAGCTAGCCATGTGGGCGGCCGGGTGTGGGGGACGCAGCCCTGCCGCCCCATATTACTACACCTGTGGGCACCCAGAGATGCCCCAGGGACCATGAGGGGGACCCGGTGTCCGGCACTGAAGGGGGACCCAGTGACGCCCCAGGGACCCCAGGGGGGATCAAAGGACCCGTGGGTAGACCCCGGGACGCCACAGGGACCCCAAGGGGAATCCTGGAACGCCCCAGGGACCCCTGTGGGAGACCCAGGGACGCCCCAGGGACTCTGTGGGCACCCAGGAAAGACCCAGGGAACCCGGGGGTAGACCCAGGGATGCTGCAGGGACCCTGGGGGTAGACACAGGGCCGAACCAGGGCCCTCGGGGGGATACAATGAAGCCCCAGGGACCCCAGGGGGAACCCAGGGACCCCAGGGGGGACCCAGGGTCGCCCCAGGGACCCCTGGGGGGACCCGGTGTTCAGCACTGAAGGGGGGACCCAGTGATGCCCCAGTGACCCCAGGGGGAACCAAGGGACCCTGGGGGTAGACCCAGGGACGCCACAGGGACCCCAAGGGGGACCCTGGAATGTTCCAGGGACCCCTGTAGGAGACCCAGGGACACCCCATGGACCCCGGGGGGACCCAGGGACGCCCCAGGGACCCCACGGGCGGATGCAGGGCCACCCCTGGGACCCCGCGGGGACCCAGGGATGCCCCAGGGACTCTGGGTATCCCACGGATGCACTAGGGACCCTGGGGGGACACAGGGATGCCCCAAACACCCCAGTGGGGACCCAGGGACGCTGGGGGCAAACACAGGGCCGAACCAGGGACCCCGGGTGGAGGACACTGGGCAGCCCCAGGGACCCCGGTGGGGAACCCAGGGACACGCCAGGGACCCTGGGGGAGACCCATGGATGCCCCAGGGACCCCGGGGGAGGGACCCAGGTTCATCCCAGGGACCCCGGGTGGGGACCTAGGGACGCCCAAGGGACCCTGGACGGGACCCAGGGACCCCAGGGGGGACCCAGGGTCACCCTAAGGACCCCGGGAGGACCCAGAGATGCCACAGGGACACCGGGGAGGACACAGGGACGCCCCAAGGATCCCAGCAAGGACCCATGGACGCCCCAGGGACCCCTGCAGGGACCCAAGGATGCCACACGGACACCAGGGTGGACCCAGGGACACCCTAGGGTCCCCAGGGGGACACAGGGATGCCCCAGGGACCCCAGGGTAGACCCGAGGTCCGGCACCCAAGGAGGGACCCAGCAAGGTCCGGCCCCCCAGGGACAATGGCGGGGACCCAGGGCCCAACCAGGGACCCCGGGCTGGTCCCAGGGCTGAACCAGGGACAACCGGGGGGGGACCCAGGGCCGAACCAGGGACCCCCAGGGGGACCCAGGGAAGCCCCAGGGACCCCGAGAGGGACCCAGGGTCCGGCACCGAAGGGAGGACCCAGCTGGGTCTGAACCCCAGGGGGCACCCAGGGACGCCCCAAGGACCCCAGGGCCAGGGCCAGGGCCAGGACCAGGACCAGGACCCGGACCTTTATATATTCATTTTATTTTTTTGTTTATTTTTTCATTATTTATTTATTTATTTATTTAATTTATTCGCAATAAAATACAGGGCCAGGGCCAGGGTCAGAGCCAGGACCAGGGTCAGGGCCAGGGCCTGGGACCCCGGGCGGGGCCGACAGCCTAACCAGGGACCCTGGGGGGACCCAGGGAATCCCAAGGGACCCCAGGGGTACCCAGGAACACCCCAGATACCTCATAGGGTACCCGGGGTCCGGCAACAAAGCGGGGACCCAGTGGGGTCCGGCCCCCCAGGGGATCCAGGGACACCGCGGGGACCCAGGGATGTTCCAGGGACCCTGTGGGGACCCTGGGACGCCCCAGGGACCTTGGGGGGACCCAGGGACGCCCCACTGACCCCAGGTGTGGACCCAGGGATGCCACATGGACCCCGGAGGGGACGCAGGGACGCCCCAGGGACCCCGGGGGGGGAACCAGGAATGCCCCTGGGACCCCGCGGGGGGATCCAGGGATGCCCCAGGGACCCAAGGGGGGACGCGGGGTCCTGCACCGACGGGGGAACCCAGCGGGGTCTGGCCCCACAGGGGGGCCCATGGACACCCCAGGAACCCCAGGGGGGGACACAGGGATGGCCCAGGGACCCTGGGGGGCACCCAGGGCCGCCACACGAACCCCGGGGGGCCACAGGGACACCCCAGGGACTCCAGGGAGGGACCCAGGTACGCCACATGGACCCTGAGTCAGGACCGCAGTGGTGTCACTGGTTGGGTGTGGCTGCTATGAACAGTGATGCCTCCCAGAGGTAAGCATGGCCGCACCACCTGCGGTGACCCCGCCCCCACATGAGACCCCTGTCCCTTATTCTCATAGAGGCCCAAAAGTGCTGAAGGTCAGGAAGATCAGCTACTTGGATTAGTGCCTTTCCCATGCAAAAACGCAAAAGCCAACTTACCCTCCATCTCTACCCCTTTCATTAGTATTTCCCTAGCCCTAGTCTCCCAAGGGCCAGTTTCTAGGTAAGTCTGGACTCACTCACTGAAATCATTCAAATTAGCCAATCTTTAACATGCTCACCTAGCCAAGCATCCTTCCTACCTACACAAATCACAACAAGGGGACTTTTCTATTACAACCTAACCCATTTTTTCCCTTATATTGACCCCCATCCAGAGCCTGCCCTAGTATTTCCCAATGTAGCCAACTTCTTTCTTAGAACCTATGAACTATAAACTGTATTTCAGGAATCCCTATCATACAATCTGATGCCCTTTTCTGGCATGCAAGAATATATGCAGAGGGCTGGAGAGATGGCACAAGGTATAAGAGCCCTGGCTGCTCTCCCAAGGATCCTGAATCCAATTCCAGAAACCATATTATAGTGGCTCACAGACAACCGTTATGAGATCTGGCGCCCTCTTCTGGCCAACAGGCAGACATAACAGGCAGAATTCTGTATCCATAATGAATGAAGGAAGGAAGGAATGATAAATGAATGAACAAATGAACGAACGAATAGGCAGAACACTCATGAATAAAAATTAAAAAAATAAAATTTTTACAAAATTACCATCTCGGGGCTGGAGAGATGGCCCAATGGTTAAAGCACACCTGCTGCTTTTCCAGAGGGCACAGCTTCAATTACCAGCACTCGTGTGGCAGCTCACCATTGTTTGCAGTTTAATTCCTGGTTATCACCCAGTTCCACACGGACATATATGCAGGGAAAATGCAAATGCACAGAAAATAAAAATTAATAAATTTAAAAATAAGAGTTGCCCATCTTCTGAAATATCAGTTTCACTGTACCCCTAAAATAATAGATAATCTAAAGGCAGGGTGTGTGCCTTTAATTGCAGCAGTCTAGAGATGAAAGCAAGATCAGGATTTTGAAGTCATCACAAACTCCATAGAGAGTTCAACGCAAGCATGACCTACAGGAGAGCCTATCTAAGGAGGAAAACAACAAACAGGCCAACAGAAGTGACTTTATCTGGGGTTGCAATGCTGGGACTAGAACCAAGGACCTTACACATGCTAAGCATTCTTCCTAACTTGGCTGGATATTTTTAATTCAATAAAATCATGAGGTAAATGAAAGGACAAGAGTGAAGTCTTATGGCTTCTGTATTTCTGGCCTGTCAAATTGACCATGAGGATATTTTAACATTACTCACTCCTGGTCAAGGAATGAAATCATGCATCCAGACCTAGTATGCAAACACTAGTATCACTTGTTCACTTTTTAAAGGATTGGCAGTGCTGGGATGGAACCCAGAGCCTTCTGCATGCTATGCAAGTACTCTAGCTACACCCAATATGGAATAAGGCCCTTGAGAAATTCTTGTGTGTTCGCTTTTGTTTGGAGACAACATCTGGGTATATAGGATAAGCAGGTGTCTGCTGCCTCTGCCTTCTGTGGGCTGGAGTCATAAATGTGGGTCACCAGGTCTACCTTACATAGATTTATCTAAAGATCATTGATAAAGAATTTGAACCACCTGACAGTCACTTGCCGACAAACAGAGAAGGACTGTTTGGACAGATGATTCAGACCAAACACCATTGGAGTAACTGAGATACGGTCTACTTGTGCAAACAACACAAAATCCCACACAGGATGCACAGTGGAAAGACCAACAGCACTTTCCTGGCCAAAGGGAAATGAGGAGTTCTCACCATGCTGCAAAGGTTTTAATATGTGAGGGATGGAAACACAGTGACAGCTGTCATATTTGCAGGAGTAAGGGCTACATATCAAACTTTCTGGAAACTAATTGGTCTGTTTAGAAATGTCTAATACAAATTGGGTAGGTATATGGCAGAAACACTTGTTTCAAAGCAAGATGCTTGTTCTCGATGCAGTTGTACTGGGTAAATCCTCTATTATAAGTGACAAATGACAGTTTGAAGTGAACTGACATTCTAAGCTCTAAGCAGGGTGTGTGTGTGTGTGTGTGTGTGTGTGTGTGCGTGTGCGTGTAAACCTTTGGTAAAGATTCTAGGAAGTTAATTTTTTTTGAAACTTCTGGTGGTGATGAAGGCTAGGAATGTTTCACATCCTGATATGGATTATCTTGGGCTATCTTTACCCTTTAAGAGCCACCTATTGCCACCGCTCTGTCTGAACTAACATCCCTTTCAATATCATGTGAAATCCTTTTGGAATGAAGCAACACATCACTACCTTCTATCAACCCAAATGCAAAGAATGTTGTCAAATAACAATTGACCCTATAATCGATTTTACCCAACTTGCTCCAATTTCCCTACTTGATGTTTCCATTTAATAGAGTTGGGAGAGAGAGAGAGACAAAGAAAGACAATGAAGGCAGATAAAGTCAGTACACACCAGACCGTGTTGTCACATGCCTTTAGAAATGCATTCATAACTGTCATGCAATGAAAATGAATTCTTTTTCTATGTATTATCTTTAGTCAGTAGATCACAGTGTGCTAACAAGCACATATGCATTAAACTATATGGTTAATGTAGTGAGCCGGACAGGATCGCCATTACAAGATAGCACCAACATCCTGTCTTGTTGGTTATAAACAACTCCATATTTGGCTATGGCTTTGAGAGCTGCGCGTCCCCGCTTCCCGCATGTGCGGTGGATGAGGATCCTTGAGCCTATCCCGATGCGGTCTGGTGTCAGCTGTTGGTGGCAGCCAATCACAGGGCGACCCGTGTGCCATTTCCCTATTTAAGCAGCTGCCTAAGAGCCCTCCTCCCCTTCGCTTCCTGCTGCCTCTCCCCTTAGCTCCCTGCCCCTTTGCTCCCTGCCCCTTCGCTTCCTGCTGCCTTTCCCCTTCACTTCCTGCTCTCCCTGCCCTTCCCTTCTTGCCCCTTGTTTTCCTGCCCCCCTCGTTTCATGCTCCCCATCAATCAAGGGTACTCCAGTAAAGCGTGATCTGAGTGGAATCCTGATGTGGTGGTCGTTCTTCGTCGCTGGTCGAGAGGTCCGCCACAGCTGGTGCCGAAACCCGGGAACTTCTGTCACCAGGCGAAGGGCCAAAGAGGATTCTGAACTCAACACGCGGAGTGGCGAAGTCGGTAAGTTTCTCCCAGTATGCTAATTTCAGTCTCCCAAAGTATGCTGTTTGCGGGAGTGGGTTCTTGGGTGTTTGGTCTCGTGTTCTTGACGTTTGTGGTGTTGGTACTGGCCTGCTGTCTCTGGTTGCACTGCCGTAAGTCCGGCCGCAACGTCAGGGCGGGGAACAACATGGACGTTCTGAGAGAGGGGCGAAAGGCCCGCATTAAACACAAGAACAGGTTTTCAGATTCAGATTCAAAGGGAGGAAACTTGGAAAGGCCTGAAAGAAAAAAAGTAAAAGAAAAGGATCCTGATACAAACCTCTCTAAAAGAGAGGCTAATGAGAAGAGGGGAGGTCCCCTCTATCCAGTGCTTGAGGAATTTGCTGGCCTGGATAGGTCTGAGGAGGAGTTAGACCCTCAGGAGGAGGAAGAACTGGAGAAAGCCGCCTCTGGCAATCTTAATGTGTCATCCTATGATAGGCTTGGTAGAGGTCTGACCGCTAAACAAGATATGCTAAGAAAGGGAATTATATTCTTCTGGTTTGAGTTACCAAGGCCTCCAGATTTTTTAGAATGTGAACAGCTGCGGCTCCAAGATGTAAAGCTGCAAACACAGGACCTGCCTTGAGTACCCACAGGCTAGAACGCTAGGCCACTCCCAGCGTGGGCCTCAGGGCATAGCGCAGCACGACCCTGGTGAGGCTCACCAGCTTGAACGTCTGTCCTAGCCCGGGGCAACCGGCCTGGATCAGGTTGGCCCAACTGCTCTGCTCAGCCACACCTCCAAGCAAGGCTGAGCACATGTTCTTGTGGTTAAACAACTTTGTATTTAGGCCCAAAAGGGGTATTGCTAAGTTTTGAAGTAGATATTTGCCTAATTTTAAAAAATAGACATAATGAGATACTCCCAATGCTGGGGAAACTCTCACTCGGGTCTAGGGATGATGCGGCCCCCTGCCTGGCTCCCTGGAGGCCATCCTTGCTGAGGTCACTCACTCGTGGCTTTGGTTGGCGGGGGAGGAGTTCGACCCCAAATGACCAGGAAAAAAAATTTTAAAAAAAGAGGCCACATCCCAGTGGTCCAGGAGGGTCATAAATTCCAAAAATCCAATGGTGGTCGCAGGGGGACTCCCTGCCTCCTGGGACCACTCCCAAGGTTGTAATCAGGCTAGTTCCTAAAAAAAACAAGCTGATAATCACAAGGAGAAAACTCACTGTTTATCGGGATTGTTAACAGGATTGCAGTCTGGTTTTGTCTTCAGCTAGTTCCTGGTGCAGGGTCGCTGAAGCGGCTAGTCCTAGATTTTTGGTTCTTCTCTTCCTGCTGGAAGAGTCTGGTTTGTTCAGGTTTTTCAATACGATGTGTGATCCAAAGATGGCTGTGTCGGTTTACACTTCCAGCAATAAGGTTTTTTCTTTACCCACATTTTCTCAAACATAAATTGTTGACAAAAATTTTTAATCTTGGTCATTTTTACAAGGATAAGATAAAATCTCAGAGTTTTGGTTTACATTTCTCTGATGGCTAAAGGATGTTATGTTTAAAATTTTTTTAAATGTCTCTCAGTCATTTTTAAGTTCGTCTGTTGAGAGTTTTCAGTTTAGGTCTGTAACAAATATTTTTATTGGATTAATTTTTAATAACTAATTTCCTGAGTTCTTCATATATTTTTGAAATGGGTTTATGATAAGTAAAGATCTTTTCCCACTATATAGCCTTGTTATACAAAAGTTTCTCAGTTCAGGAGATTTATGGTTTCTCCAAATGTTTGTGCCACTAAGGCTATGTTTAAGATATCACAAAATGTGCTTCAAAAATTTTTCTCTGTGAGGTTCAACATAATTTTTATATGCTAAGGCCTTTGGCTCATTTAAACTTAAGTTTTGTACATAGAGATGGATGTAGATCTATTTTCATTTTTCTACATGTTGGGGCCTGGTCTTGGCACCAGATAAGATCCAACAGACTACTGCTATAAAATTTCTGGGGGCAATTATATCCCCTTTGACGGTGACCCCTCAAAAGATTTCCATTCGCACCCATCATTTGAGGACACTTAATGATTTTCAACAATTATTGGGGGATATTAATTGGATTAGGGGGTATTTAAACATCCCCCGGGCAAAGTTGTTGCCCTTGTTTTCTATTTTGAAAGGTGATCCAAATGTTAATTCGTACAGAACTTTGACCCCCTTGGCTGAAAAGGCTTTAAAACAGGTGGAGAAAGCAATGACTAAGGCACAATTGTGCCAAGTCGATCCTGCTTTGCCCATATTCTTATGCATCTTAAAAACTGCACATTACCCTACTGGGGTGCTATGGCAAGATGGCCCTTTATGGTGGATCCATGGTAATTCTTCAGGTACCAAAGCCATTCAATATTATCCCGAGTTGGTTGCTTCTCAAGCGGTATTGGGGATAAAACATTGCTTAACATCTTTTGCAACCATGCCAGATAAATTGATTATTCCCTATACCAAGGGACAGGTGGAGACATTGACAGCTACAGTAAATAAATGGGCTGTTTTGGTTTGTGCTTTTCCTAACCTTATTGATAATCATTATCCAAGACATCCCCTATTAAATTTTATGGAAAGGAACTTAGTGTATTTTCCTAAGGTTACCTTTAAAAAGCCCATTAATATGGCCTTGACTGTTTTTACTGATGGCTCCAAAACTGGCAAAGGTGCCATAGTAATTCAAGGTAGGGAACCCATTTTGCTTGATTTTCGACCTGATTCCCCACAAGTCACGGAATGTATGACCGTGCTGGAAGTTTTTAAAAGATTTTCAGAACCCTTCAATTTATTTTCAGATTCTAAATATGTGGTAAATGCTGTTGCCTCATTGGAGGTGGCTGCCTTTGTTAGAAATTCAAGTACAGTTTCCAATATTTTGTGTCAAATTCAAGCATGCATTTTACAAAGGGATAATCCCTTTTTCATTGGACATATTCGGGCTCATACTTTGCTTCCAGGACCCATGTCTGAGGCCAATGATTTGGCTGACTGCCTTACCCGGTCCATGGCTTTGGTCGTCTCGGACCCTGTAGAATTAGCATGAGATTTTCATAAGCTTTGGCATGTGCCTGCCAATACCCTTAGAAAAAATTTCATATTTCCAGACAGATAGCCAGAGATATAGTTAAAGCCTGTTCTTCATGTGTGACCTTTTTATACCCCCCTAATGTTGGGGTCAACCCTAGAGGGCTGCAACCTAACGCGTTGTGGCAAATGGATGTTACCCATCTGCCTGATTTTGGCAAATTAAAATATTTACATGTATCAGTGGATACCTTTTCTGGCATTATTCATGCCACGCCCCTAGTGGGAGAAAAGGTGACTCATGTAAAAACACATTGCCTTGAGGCATTGGCTGCCTGGGGAAAACCCCTATGCCTGAAGACAGACAATGGCCCGGCATATACCTCCCATGGATTTCGTGCCTTTTGTGCACAGCTCCAAGTGACCCACATTACGGGTCTTCCAAACAATCCACAAGGACAAGGAATTGTGGAGAGAGCCAACAGAAATATTAAAGAAATTCTACAAAAACAAAAAGGGGGAATAGCTGAATCCGCTTCTGTTGAAATACGGAGCGGCGGGCTGTGTCCCGCCACCCGGCTAGCTTTACCCGAAATAATTACACGGAAACTGTATTCTTTTAAACACTGCCTGACCCATTAGTTTCAGTTTCTTATTGGCTAGCTTTTACATATTGATCTAACCCATTTCTATTAATCTGTGTAGCCCACGAGCTGGCTTACCAGGAATGATCTTAACCTGCGTCTGTCTGGAGTGGGAGAATCATGGCGACTCCCTGACTCAGCTTCTTCCTCCCAGCATTCCGTTCTGTTTATTCCGCCTACCTAAGGGTTGGCCTATCAAATGGGTCTAGGCAGTTTCTTTATTAATAAGAAATTACTCCCACATCACGCTTCCCCCAGGGAAAGAATCTCCCTTGCTCTCTTCACACTTAACTTTTTAAACCTGAATGAGTTGGGTACTGCAGCAGCTGAAAAGCATGCAGCAGGCCCTATGGAACAAAAGGAATATGTGATGTGGAAATATGTATTGGATAACAAATGGTATGGACTGGATCTTGCGATGGCAAGATCCAGGGGAGCTGTATGTGTTTTTCCACAGGGCCAAGAGGCTCCGCTTTGGGTTCCGAGCCGGCTGACACGCATGATCAAGGAAGCTCCTAAGGATGAGGCTGAGTCTCTGGAGGAAGTTCCAGCTGACATCCCTGATGACATGGATCCAGGGGAAGGCGGAGCACAGAAGGAGAATCCTGTCAGCCCTCCCAAAGGTGATGCCTGTTCGGCATGATTTCCCCAGATTTTTACCACCAATAGAAACCTTGATTTACTATTTTTAATGTATAAGTCTAAAGTGGCCCTTTTAGGAGAAGCACGTAACATTACAGAGAAAGGGTCCCTGTGCTTTTCGTTGCATGGGCATGTTTTTGGCAAGCTGCCTGGGTGGCTGTGTGTTGTGCCTGTGGTTGGTTTGCTGCCTTCGAGCCCAGACCAATAGGGATAAGGCTATATTGGGATAAGGTTGTAATCTCTCAGGCATTAGCTACCCTGGAATGTGGCTCCTTCCCCCAGATATGGATGTCAGCAATAAGAGACGCTTAGGGCTTCCATCCTGCACAGCCTTTGCACCCCATGGGATCTGTTGATCCATTGCACTTGGGTAGGTGTGCGGATGTAGATTTCTGCGGCTCAGCCTATGCACCCCATGGGATCTGTTGATCCATTGCACTTGGGTAGGTGTGCGGATGTAGGTTCCTGCGACACAGCCTTTGCACCCCCGGGGTTCCTCGAGTACCCATTGCACAGGGGAAGGTGTGTCCATGGAAAATATCTTCCATCCTCGATCGACCAACACATCATGAGGTGGGGGTCAGATTGGATGACGTTAGTCCTGCGCTCATTGCTTACAAACAATAAGGGGGAACTGTAGTGAGCCGGACAGGATCGCCATTACAAGATGGCGCCAACATCCTGTCTTGTTGGTTATAAACAACTCCATATTTGGCTATGGCTTTGAGAGCTGTGCGTCCCCGCTTCCCGCATGTGTGGTGGATGAGGATCCTTGAGCCTATCCCGATGCGGTCTGGTGTCAGCTGTTGGTGGCAGCCAATCACAGGGCGACCCGTGTGCCATTTCCCTATTTAAGCAGCTGCCTAAGAGCCCTCCTCCCTTCGCTTCCTGCTGCCTCTCCCCTTAGCTCCCCGCCCCTTTGCTCCCTGCCCCTTCGCTTCCTGCTGCCTTTCCCCTTCACTTCCTGCTCTCCCTGCCCTTCCCTTCTTGCCCCTTGTTTTCCTGCCCCCCTCGTTTCATGCTCCCCATCAATCAAGGGTACTCCAGTAAAGCGTGATCTGAGTGGAATCCTGATGTGGTGGTCGTTCTTCGTCGCTGGTCGAGAGGTCCGCCACAGGTTAACACATCCAAAACCGTTTGAAACTCTGAACAAGCCTATCATGGAGGTTTATCATTCCTGAATTTTATTAAATTAGAATTTATTGCTGGGTTGAGATGACTCACATCTTAAATTCCAGCCTCCGGGAGTCAGAGGCAGGCAGATCTCTGAGCTTGATTAATATCTGGGAAGTCAATTGGATTCCATTGGTCAACCACTGTTTTAATGTCAATATCAAGCTGTTTTCATTACTGTAGCTCTGAAATAGAGCTTGATGTCATTGATGGTGATGACTCTGGAAGTTCCTTTATTGTACAGGAATGTTTTGGTGATTATGTGTTTTTTGTTTTTCCATATGAAGTTTAGTATTGTTCTTTCAAGGTCTATGAAGAATTATGTTGGGATTTTGATGAGGATTTCATTGAATCTATAGATTACTTTTGGTAGTATTGGCATTTTTATTATGTTGATCCTCTCTATCCAAGAAGATGGGAGATCTTTCCATCTTCTGTTGTATTCTTCAATTTCTTTCTTCAAAGACTTAATGTTTTTGTCGAATAGGTCTTTCACTTGTTTGGTTGTTGTTACCCCAAGATATCTTATGCTATTTATGGCTAATGTGAAGGGTGATGTTTCTCTGTTTTCTTTCTCAGTCTCTTATGATTTGTATATAGAAGGGATATTGATTTTTTTGAGTTGACCTTGTATCCTGTCACTTTACTGAAGGTATTTATCAGCTTTAGGAGTTCCCTCGAAGGGATTTTGGGGTCACTTATATATATTGTCTTATCATCTGAAAATAACAAATGTTTGACTTCTTCCTTTCCAATTTTTAATGCCCTTGATTTCCTTTTGTTATCCTACTGCTCTATCCAGAACTTCAGGAACTATGTTGAAGAGATATGAAGAGAGTGGCAGCCTTGTCTTATTCCTGATGATTTTAGTGGAATTGCCTATTTAGTTTGATGTTATCTGTTGGCTTGTTGTATATTGCTTTTATTATATTTAGATATGTTACTTGCATTACTCATGTCTTCAAGGCCTTTATCATGAAGGGGTTTGGATTTTGGTGAATGATTTTTCATCATGTAATGAGATGATCATATGGCTTTTTTCTTTCATTTTATTTATATGATGGAATACCTTGATAGATTTTCATATGTTGAACCATCTCTGCATGACTTGGATGAAGCCAACATGGTCATGATGATTTTTTTCATGTATTCTGGGATTCAGTTTTCTGTTATTTTCTAGAGTATTTTTGCCTCTATGTTCATGAGTGAGATCAATCAGTTATTCTCTTTCTTGGTTGAGGTTTTGTGTTGTTTCAGTATCAAGGAAACTGTAGCCCCATGAAAAGTGTTTGACAATGTTTCTTCAATTTCTGTCATATGGAATACTTTGAGGAGGAAAAATATTAGCTCTGTTTGGATGCTCTGATAGAATTCTGCACTAAAATCATCTGGCTCTGGGTTTTTTTTTTTGGTTGGGAAGCTTTTGGATGACAGCTTCTATTTCCATTTAATAAGTCTATTTAAATTGTTCGCCTGTTCTTAATTTAATTTTGGTATATGGTATCTATCCAGAAAATTTTCCATTTCTATTTTGTTTTCCAATTATGTGGAGTACAGGGTTTTGTAATATGACCTAATGATTTTCTGGATTTTTTTAAGTGTCTGTTGATATGTTGCCCTTTTCCTTTCTGATTTTGTTAATTTGGATGTTCTCTCTTTGCCTTTTGATTAGTTTGGATAAGGGTTTGTCTGTCTTGTTAATTTTCTCAAAGAACCAGCTCTTTGTTTCATTTATTCTTTGTATTATTTTCTTTGTTTCTATTTTATTGAATTCAGCCCTCAATTTGATGATTTCCTGTCTTCTACTCCTGCTGGGTACATCTGCTTCTTTTTGTTCAAGAGCTCTCAGGTGTGTTGTTAAGTCACTAGTGTCAGTTTTCTGTATTTTCTTTATGTGGACACTAAGTGATTTCTTCTATCTCTTGTATTCTGCTGGTTATGCTTGTTTCTGTAGTCTCTATTCGTTTACCTAGATTTTCCATGTCCAGCCGGCCCTCTGTTTGTGTTTTCTTCTTTGCCTCCATTTCAGTTTTCAAGTCTTGAACTGTTTCCATTATCTGTTTGATTGTTTTTCCTTGGTTTCCTAGGGTATCATTCACTGATTTATTCATTCTTCAAACTTTCTGTTATATTTCTCATCCATTTCTATAAGGGCATTTTTTACATGCTGTTTAAGGGCGCCAATCACTTTCATAAAGTCAATTTTTTCTACTTCTTCTTGATTAAGGTGTTCATGTCCTCCTGTTGTGAGGTCGCTGGGATCTGGTGGTTTCATGTTGATTTTCAGATTGTTGGGTGAATTCTCGCATTGGCGCCTGCCCATCTCTTCCTCCGAATGCTTCCCTATGGATCTTCTTTTACAGGATCAGGTCTCCTTGCCTACTGATGTACCTTCCCAGTGATGGCACTCCCCAGTGATGGCTCTCCTGGTGCTCAAGCGATGTCTCACCCCAATGATGGCTCTCCTGGTGCCAACATCAGATCTCCGTGCTGGTTGGGTGGTTCATAAACAAAGCGCCTACCTTGCTTGCTGCAGACAGGCTATTGAAACAAAGGAGCTTCCACCCGCACATTTCAGCATTTGATAGATATAGTGAAATTGCTAATCAAAACCTCTTATAGAGGGAACTTTGGCCATAGGTATATTACTTAAATACAACTTTCTGTGACAGCAATGACAAGGTATAAGAACTTATTGCTCTGTAAACCATAACTCATTTTGTTTTCCACTGTCCCTTGTGTTCCTGACTTGACTATATACTTGTTCAATTTCATCTTCAGACTTGCCAATGCGAAGGAGTACATCTTCAAGTTTAGTGGCCTCCTTTGCAGCCTATCAGCCTTGGTGTTTGAGATTGTCATAGCAAGCAGCCAATTCTGGCGCCTCTGGGAATTCAATGACAAGCTTGTGCAATTCATGTCTTTTGGACTTTGGGAAGCTTACTACCCTCAAGAATTTAATGTTTCAGGCACTGTAACCAAGATTCTGGTGCACACCCCTATCAATTCCACTTGGACCATTTCACCTGAATTTCAGTATGCACAGACCCTGATAATGTGGGCTGTTTTGATGAAGCTTGTAGTTCTGATTTTCAGTGCAATTGCCATTAATATTGGCTGCATGAAAGACCCATTTATTGAGATGCAGTTATATTGCTACAAGGTTGCTGCCTTAGTTTTGTGTGTTAGCAGCATCTTCACATTTGTTTCTGTGAGCTGGAACCACTTTGTAGATCATTATGACCAAACCACTCTTGACTTTCCACCTGACTATCCGGTTAAAAAAGAAGCCTTAATAAGCAAACACTATACTGTTGTGTTCCCAATAGGGGTACTAATTGCCACCATGTCACTCTTTGGTGCTATCTTTTTTCTCTTAGAGATAAACTCTTTGAAACTAAAGAATCAGGTGAAGGCCAAGTGTGCTTCCGTAGTGGCCGAGGAAAAGATATGAAGTGAGAACTACATTTGCAACATCTGTCAGAAGAATCCTAGAAGAAAGTTCCTACTCATTTAAAAACTCTTGTAGTTCTCAACTTGTTCTAAATAAAGCATCAACTTTATTTTCTTGGTCTGTCTAAATGACTTCCTCCTCTGTCTAACCTGTTTCTTTCTTTGGGTATTTTCGTATCCTAATCTCTGAAGGCCATGATCATGCGTTCAGATATTTCCGACAGGCAATAGCAGGGAAAAGTAATGGTGAAATGCAAGTTTCAAAGATATTTATCATAGGATAAATATCAAGTGAAAGAAGGTTTGTAAGGAAGCTGACACATAAACAGAAAAGTAAACACAATTCTGTCTGGAGACACTCTGAAACTCAGGTCTCCTGAAGGCAGAGCTGGACTTCATAGTGTTAGCACTGCAGATAGTGTGTTCCCTTGTCATGTAGTAGGAAGACTATGCTGTACACTGGTCAGTCATGCATATCTTTCTGTTTGTGAGTTTCACAAATTGCCGAGCATTCCCTGTGTGCTCTGATCGAGAATATGGTGTAAAGATCAGAGGGCTGCTTGTCCGAGTTGTTTTTGTTGTTTTTACCTTCAGAAACACTGGGTTCAAACCCACATTAAGCTTGGTGGCAAGCTTACATAGCCACTGGGCAATCTCACTAACTTCAAATATACCCCCATTTCACCTAAGGATATCCCATGCTTGGCATCCATAGAATGTAGACCATTTTATAAAGTAAAAGAAATTTGCTTGCAAATGGGAAGAACTAGAAAAGCTCATCCTGAGTGAGGTAACCCAGACCCAGAAAGACAATTATTGTATGTACTCACTTCTAAGTGAATATTAGCTGTAAGGTAACCATGATGCAATCACAGGCCCAGGGAGGATAACCATGCTACAATCACAGGCTCAGAGAGAAGCTAATTAACAAGGGGTTACAATGGGGCTTGAGACTCTCACTGTGAAAGGGTAATAGAATAGACATCACTGATGGATGGGAGAGGGGTCTAGATGTGGGCAAGGCATGGGAACAGGATGGATCAGGTGAGGGGAAAATGGAGAGAGAGTACTGAGAGAGACAACTGGCTTCTGGGACATTTCTGGGATGAGCTAAAAACCTAGTAAAATGGAAACTCCCAGCAATCTATGAGGTAACCCATTCCTCTCCATCATGCCTTGTACTCCATCCATTCTGCCTCCTCTGTTTCTCTTCCGAAAAGGGTGGGCCTCCCATGGATTTCAGTCAATCACGGAATATCAAGTTCTATTGAGGCTAGGTATCTCCTGTTTTATTTAGACTGGATGAGGTAATCTGGTAGGCAAAACGGGTCCCCAAAGTATGCAACAGCCTCAGAGATAGCCCCTGTTGCCATTGTTAGGAGTCCCACAAGAAGACCAATCTACATGGCTGTAACACACACACACACACACACACACACACACACACACACATACGTACACAGAAGGCCTAGGGTTTCTGATTTTCTTTGTTAGATTTACATAACTTTATTCACCAGGGCAATGTCTAACCACAAAGTCCTATTTCCTGCATCTCTGCTACTATAAGGATTCCCTGCTTAATCCCATTAAAGCCAGGCCTATCAGAATAATCTGCAATCCTCAAGTCCTGACTGTATATTATACATTGGAATTCCCTGTTGCTTTTGACCATATCTTACTCTTCTTTTTAATCCTTTTTTGCATAATAGTTCAGGTTTAATAATTAAAGCATTAATCAAATAACAACATATGTCAAATGATCAGAAGAGGTTAAGCAGCTTGTACCACAGATCAATATGTTATGTTCTGTGGACTTAAGGGCCTATTGCTTCAAAAGCAACAGGAAGAATGTGTTTATAACAATAGCTGAAAATAAATGATAAATATGAGCATAGGAATATAGTAGGTGAAAATATTCTACACATGAAAAAGACAAAATATTCAGAAAATGATTATCTGGGCATGTTTGTTTGTTTATTTATTTATTTATTAAAGATTTCTGTCTCCTCCCCGCCATCACCTCCCATTTCCCTCCCCCTCCCCCAATCAAGTTCCCCTTCCCTAATCAGCCCAAAGAGCAATCAGGATTCCCTGCCCTGTGGGGAGTCCAAGGACCTCCCACCTCCTTCCAGGTCTAGTAAGGTGAACATCCAAACAGCCTAGGCTCCCACAAAGCCAGTATGTGCAGTAGGATCAAAACCCAGTGCCATTGTTCTTGACTTCTCAGCAGTCCTCATTGTCCGCTATGTTCAGCAAATCCGGTTTTATCCCAGGCTTTTTTAGACCCAGTCCAGCTGGCCTTGGTGAGTTCCCGATAGAACATCCCCATTGCCTCAGTGTGAGGGTGTACCCCTCGCATTCCTGAGTTCCTTGCTTGTGCTCTCTTATCCTTCTCCTTATTTGGGCCTTGGGGTTTCAGTCCGGTGCTCCAATGTGGAACTCTGTCTCTGTCTCCTTTCATCGCCTGATGAAGGTTAATATCCAGGAGGATGACTATATGTTTTTCTTTGGGTTCACCTTCTTATTTAGCTTCTCTAGGATCACGAATTATAGCCTCAATGTCCTTTATTTATGGCTAGAAACTAATTATCAGTGAGTACATCAGGAGACCGCTTCCTAAGTACAACCCCAGCAGCATAGACATTAAGGGCATCATTGAATAAATGGGACCTCCTGAGACTGAGAAGCTTCTGTAAAGCAAAGGACACTGTCATTAAGACAAAAAGGCAACCCACTGACTGGGAGAAGATCTTCACCAACTCTGCAACTGACAAAGGTCTGATCTCCAAAATATATAAAGAACTCAAGAAACTAGACTGTAAAAGGCTAATCAACCCAATTATAAAATGGGGCACTGAGCTGAACAGAGAATTCTCAACAGAAGAAGTTCAAATGTCCAAAAGATACTTAAGGTCATGCCCAACTTCCTTAGCAATCAGGGAAATGCAAATCAAGACAACTTTAAGATACCATCTAACATCTGTCAGAACGGCTAAAATCAAAAACACCAATGATAGCCTTTGCTGGAGAGGTTGTGGAGTAAGGGGCACACTCATACATTGCTGGTGGGAATGCAAACTTGTGCAACCACTTTGGAAATCAGTGTGGCAGTTTCTCAGGAAATTCAGGATCAACCTACCCCTGGACCCAGCAATACCACTCTTGGGAATATACCCAAGAGATGCCCTATCATACAACAAAAATATATGCTCAACTATGTTCATGGCAGCATTGTTTGTAATAGCCAGAACCTGGAAAAATCCTAGATGCCCTTCAATGGAAGAATGGATGAAGAATGTATGGAATATATACATATTAGAGTACTACTCAGCATTAAAAAACAATGACTTCTTGAATCTTCTGTTTAATCCTAATGCTCTTAATAGTAGTTCTCATCATATAGTTTCTATACCAGCTTTCCCTGATGGATCCATAAGAAATAAACTCATGTTCTTGTCCTCTTCATAGTCCCAAGTCCTATCTGTGGGAACACAGATTAAGCACTAATTTCCATGATGATTTTCCCCATAACCTCTTCTGCTCTGTGCCATTTCCATACTCCTTGGCTTTGCTCTGGTAACACAAGTTCATTCACTGGCTTTCTCTGCCATGTACCATAAGAACAGGTCTTGCTCTAGTGCCTTGATATGATACCTACTTCTCAATACACACATTGCTTAGCCATTTTCATACTGCAAAAACCTCAGCTGTCAGAGTTTTCCTCATGTCCCCAGTCCTACTTCTGATCACACAATCATGTAACTGCCTTGCCTTGTGAGTGCCCCTATTCTATATACACCTCCTTTATCTCCAAATACAAAGCCCTAGACCTGAATGCAGAATCAGTCATCAGTTTTCCTCATGACACTCAACTTATCCTCTGCTATCTCTGGACTAGCCAACTGTACATTGGCTTTGCATGGGAATTTTCCAAGAATAACATTTCACAGCCTCAAAACCACACTTCTAACCCAACCAGTAGTCATGCAAGTACTACATCAGATTTCATCAAATCCAAATTCATCTGATCCATCTCTACACTTCAGTTCGACCCCGTGTTTGCGGGAATCTAACACATGATTGGCTCTGGAGACAAAAGACGGATACCACATGAGAACTGAAGGAGACTTTGAAAGGACAAACAAGACCCATACCCATTCAAACCAGACCATATGCCAGTATTATTAACTGTGTAGCAGACACAAAAAACTCCACTAACCAAGAAGATATTTGCAATTGATACTTGCTGGAAAAAGAAGATCCGATCTGCCATCTTGCGTCCCCGCATTATCTCAGCTGGTCCGCCCGAGACCCCCTGAGCGCAAACCCTAGTCCCGCACAAGGCCCCATTTCCACTCCGACAAGATGAAAGAATCGATCATGAACCAGGAAAAACTGGCCAACCTGCAGGCAGAAGTGCGCATTGGTGGGAAAGGAACTGCTCACAGAAAGAAGAAGGTGGTTCACAGAACAGCCACAGCAGATGATAAAAAACTCCAGTTCTCCTTAAAGAAGTTCTCTGGTACTGAAGAGGTGAACATGGTCACAAACCAAGGAACAGTGATCCATTTTAACAACCCTAAAATTCAGGCGTCTCGGGCAGCAAACACCTTCACCGTTACAGGCCATGCCGAGACAAAGCAACTGACAGAAATGCTTCCCAGCATTCTAAACCAGCTTGGGGCAGACAGTCTGACTAGTTTAAGGAGACTGGCTGAAGCTCTGCCCAAACAATATGTGGATGGAAAAACACCCCTTGCTACTGGAGAGGATGATGATGATGAAGTCCCAGATCTGGTGGAGAATTTTGATGAGGCTTCTTACAATGAGGCAAACTGAACGGAGGCGACTTCTGAAGAACTGACACTTGCAGAAGTTACAGGAGCTGCTATTTTATAACATGGCTGCTTTGTAAAGGTCTTTTGTTTATGGATCTGATCAAATCTAGATCGCTAATATTTTTAAGCCCAAGCCCCTTGGACACTGCAGTTCTTTTCAGTTTTTGCTTAAACACAATTCATTCTTTGCAGCAAATTAAGCTGAAGAAGCCTGGGAATAAATTTTGGAAAAGGGTTAATAAAATTCTTTGCCTAGAAAAAAAATAAAAAGAACATCAGTTTTGTTCAATGGAATAAACTCGGAATACTCAATACATTCCATTGTAGGGTTCATAACTAGCAGTAGCTGGCCAATGCAAACCGTATACCATGTGTTCATTTTGTATTTTCGTCTTTCTTGTATTAAGATTTTTTTCAGAGAGATAGAGAAAGCTAAGACTGAACTAGTGGGCAGGTAGAGATGTGGGAAACAAAGGAAGTAGAAAACTTTGTTGAAGGGAGAAATCATGATAAATTTATTTTATGAGAATTTTTTCAAATTAATCTTAGATTAATTTATACCTTTAATAGATTAATTATATCTCTAAAGGTTTGTACATATGAGAGGGACATTAACCACTCTGGCCCTTTAAAACTATATATCTTGACTCTGATTCTTTGCTCATAATGTGACATTCATCTCTGGTAGCTACTGAAACAAGAATTTTTAAAGTCTCTTTTATACTGGGCATTCACTAGCATTTGGCCTTCATAGAAGGGAAGAAAGGCAAGTATTTTATGTTTTCTACATGGTTTCTGTTAAAAGCTTTCAATTTCAGGAGACATAGAAGATCAAAGAAGTCAATGACCTAAGATTCAACTCTTTGTTGATATCATTTCTATGTCAGTAAATCCTACTGAATATAAGTACTGGGAATCCCTGTGTAGCTGTCAAGGCTCTGTAGCCTGTATTGAGCTTTATACATTTGTAGTTTCCTGAAACTCAGTATGTGAATTAGACTTTCTGTGGTTTTTTCTGCTTATATAATGGGGTAATGATTGCGTGAATCTCATTGGAGGGTCAGGACTATCAGATGGGCTAATATCCCTGAAGAGTATAAATGAGGCTTCAACTAAGCAAAGCAGAGGAAGGGGTTGGTTTGTGTGAACCAGGGGTTGATGGTGAGACACCATTCTGAGCTGAAATATCTGCCTAACAGAACTTCTTTTACTGAAGGTGATTCAACTCTTGTGCGACTACCTGTCTGTTCAACATTTCCTGCTATTTGGAAGATATTTATGATCTCGGCATTTCTCAAATGGATCTCTTCCTCCTGGATAAACAAAGGTAAAAGCTTAAGATGAGCTTCATGGGGGGTTTCAAATTGGATCTTTATGAAGCATAAGCACCTCCTCCATGGGTTTCAGACATGGGCAAAAGTAAATCTTGCCATGCTCATTTGTCTTGCACAACAGAATTTTCCACCCTGATTCTGGTTGTGCTTCAAAACTCACTGATTCTGACATCAAAAGGCTCAGATCTGCCTTAACAAGGAAGAGGGCGAGGGCATTGGTCTGTCTAAATGACTTCTTCCTCTGTCTAACTTGTTTCTTTCTTTGGATATTTTCATTTCCCAATCTCTGAAGGCCATGATCATGCGTTCAGATATTTCTGACAAGCAGTAGCAAGCAAAAGTAATGGTGAAATGCATGTTGCAAAAAATTTATCACAAGATAAATATCAAGTGAAAGAAGGTTGTAAGGAAACTGACACATAAATAGAAAAGTAAACACCATTTTATCTGGAGACCCTCTGAATCTCGGGTCTCCTGAAGGCAGAGCTGGACTTCATAGTGTTGGCTCTGCAGACAGTGTGTGCCTTTGTCATGGAGTATGAAGACTATATTGAACGCTGGACAGTCAGACATATCTTCCTGTTTGTTAATATTCCAAATTGCCAAGCATTCCCAGTGTGCTCTCACAGAAAATGTGGTGTGAAGATCAGAGCGCTGCTTGCCCGAGTTGTATTTCTTGTTTTTACCTTCTGAAACACTGGGTTCAAACTCATATTAAGCTTGATGGCAAGCTTACATAGCCACTGGGCAATCTCACTAACTTCAAATATACCCCATTTCACATAAGGATATCTCATGTTTGGCATCCATAGAATGTAGGCCATTTTATAAAGTAAAAGAAATTTGCTTGCAAATGGGTAGAACTAGAAAAGGTCATCCTGAGTGAGGTATCCCAGACCCAGAAAGACAATCATTGTATGTACTCACTTCTAAGTGAATATTAGCTGTAAGGTAACCATGATGCAATCACAGGCCCAGAGAGGATAACCATGCTACAATCACAGGTTCAGAGAGAAGCTAATTAACAAGGGGTTACAATAGGGCTTGAGAATCTCACTGTGAAAGGGTAATAGAAAAGACATCACTGATGGATGGGAGGGGGGTCTAGATGCAGGTAAGGAATGGGAACAAGAGGGATCAGGTGAAGGGAAGATGGAGGGAGAGTACTAAGAAAGACAGCTGGCTCCTGGGACATCTCTGGGATGAGCCAAAAACCTAGGAAAATGGAAACTCCCAGCAATCTATGAGGTAACCCATTCCTCTGCATCATGCCTTGTACTCCATCCATTCTTCCTCCTCTGTTTCTCTTCAGAAAAAGGTGGACCTCCCATGGATTTCAGTCAATCATTGAATATCAAGTTGCAGTGTCTAGGCACCTCCTGTTTTATTTAGGCTGGATGAGGTAATCAGGTAGGCAGAAAGGGTCCCAAAAGTAGGCAACAGCTTCAGCGATAGCCCCTGTTGCCATTGATAGGAGTCCCAAAAGAAGACCAGTCTACAAGGCTGTAATACACACACACACACACACACACACACACACACAGAAGGCCTAGGGCTTCTGATTTTCCTTGTTAGATTTACATAACTTTATTCACCAGGGCAATGTCTAAGCACAAAGACCTATTTCTTGCATCTCTGCTTCTATATGGATTCCCTGCTTAATCCCATTAAAGCCAGGCCTACTTAAATAATCTGCAATACTCAAGTCCTGACTGTGCATGAATACATTGGATTTCCCTGTTGCTCTTGACCGTATCCTACTCTTCTGTTCAATCCTAATGCTCTTAAATGGTACCTCTCATCATATAGTTTCTATACCAGCTTTCCCTGATGGATCCATAAGACATAAACTCATGTTCTTGTCCTCTTCATAGTCCCAAGTCCTATCTGTGGGAACACAGATTAAGCACTAATTTCCATGATGATTTTCCCCATAACCTCTTCTGCTCTGTGCCATTTCCATACTCCTTGGCTTTGCTCTGGTAACACAAGTTCATTCACTGGCTTTCTCTGCCATGTACCATAAGAACAGATCTTGCTCCAGTGCCTTGATATGATACCTACTTCTCAACACACACATTACTTAGCCATTTTCATAATGCAAAAACCTCAGCTGTCAGTTATCCCCATGTCCCCAGTACTACTTGTGATCACACAATTATATAATTTATTTGCCTGGTGAGTGCCCCTATTCCACATACACCTCCTTCATTTCCACACACAAAGCCCTAGACCTGAATGCAGAATCAGTCATCAGTTTTCCTCATGACACTCAACTTATCCTCTGCTATCTCTGGACTAGCCAACTGTACATTGGCTTTGCATGTGGATTTTCCAAGAATGGCATTTCACAGCCTCAAAATCAGACTTCTAACACAACCAGTAGTCATGCAACTTCTACATCAGATTTGATGTTGAGTTTCACCAAATCCAAATTCATCGGATCCATCTCTACACTTTAGTTTGAGCCTGTGTTTGCAGGAATCTAATACATGATTGTTTTGGTGTGCTCTCTAAGTCCTTCTGCACCAGTGCCTCCCCAACACTCCCAGATCTATCTGTGGAGATGCAGCTCCTGCAACAGATTTCCCTGATCAGTTCTGCAAAAAGACATCCTATATGATATCCACTATCCAAATCCTGCCATCAGATGCACAGTAGGCATATTAGCTATGCCTGATGGAATTACCCTCAGTCTGTCACACTTTCTTGTTTAATACCTAGCTGTGTGTTTTTAGATTGCATGACATATTTGCTCTCTGAGTTCAAAAAAAAAACATTGTCTGGAAGCAGGTTTTAAAACTGTGGAGTAATTCCAACTAATGCATATCCCGCGGTGGTCATACATTATAAATATCCCCAGTACAGGGATTGCTCATGTCAAATCCACAACCCAACGAGTAATTTGGGGTTGCCAATTTAGATATACATATACAGAATTCTCAGATTCCTTGAACTTTTCCAGCCTCTGTGACTTCCATCCTCTTAGGTTTAGATCTGCTCATTCATATCTTGTTTCTTTCCATGCCACATTACCACAGAATCAAAAAGATCCCTACTATGTGCACTATTAGGCTTCTCTGTAGTCACACAGCTCTGGCACTTTCTCTTCCTGGTGATTCCCTCTCTGACAACAGCTGGCATGTCCCAAATTAATAAGCTGATTCCTGGCTAAAGAATGAGTAAATGGCTTTTTGCTTTCACTGGATAAGAGTCACAGAACTTGCTCCTACAGAACCATTTGGAATTTCCACTTCTAGCTCTGGCCACCCAACTGTTGCTCTGGATTTATCTAAGAAGTACCTTCAGAAACCTTTCCGTTTGGGATGTATTAACATTATCATGTTTAGCTCTGGAAACATAGATCCTCTCTAGGTCTGTTTGGTGGGATCCTAGGAGCCCTACCACAGCATGTCAAAGCCTAGAACTACCCATTTAGTTCCTGCACCATGTTTCCCTGATCCTTTTCCAGAACCCAGGCTGTGTAGAACACATCTACTCTTTTAGGAATAGCTCCCTTTCATTACCTATGCCAAATTTGCAACATAATTTCAACAGAAGTTTGTGTGTCAGCTTCATCCCCACAGTCCCAGGCATAGCTTGGTTTGCAGCTCTTTAGTTTAATTCTCCTTCACCATCCCCCAGAGCCATGCCTACCTGTATCATCTGCACACTCCAAGTGTTGATATGCAGGTCATGCATCAGACTATTCTGGTCATCTTTACCTATTTTCACTGGCCAGTTTTATCCATTTACTCCCAACAGTGTCTGCGACAAAACATTTGCTGTATCATCTTTCCCTGGTCTTGTCTTCAGAAACAGGTCTGCCTGTATCATCTCCACACTGACAAATACTAGTGCAATAAGTTCAGATTATGCACCAGTTTGTATTGGTGCATACATCCCCTGCCAGTACCCATACTCCCTGGTCTAAAGTTCCAACACAGTTAAATGCACAGAACACATACCTGGCTTGCCTAGTTTACTAGTACCATCCCTCCTGACTCCCATACATTGCTCCTTTGTAGCAGATTCTGTGAGATCTTCCCCTGCAGCATCCTCCACTCAGAACTAAGCCTCCTTCAACCGTCTGTCCAGTCCAAGGCCTCTCTGGAATTTCATCTACTATGCATCAAGTTTTCCTGGTGATCTCCACATAACCTCACCTGCTTTTGCCATTCCCACTCTCCCAGAAGAAGCTTCAAGGCAACTGCACCCAAATTTCCTAGTGAGTTCTGCTTGAATCCAGAACTCTTGGATCTCTCTGTATTCCCAGCCCTACTTGCAGTTGCTTTCATTACTCACCAAATTTTCCTTTTGAGTTCTCCTTAAGGTTGACTGCCAGTGCCATCCGTACACTTTGAGATCTTATCTAGTCTTGAGGCTGCAGCACTGACTTTCCTTGGTCAGCTCTGATGGAAACAACACCACCTGGACCATCTCCATAATCCAGATTCTAACATTCTCACTTGCACAGTTCATGAAAATGTTTGCCTGATAATGGTCATCAGAAAGCTTTCCCTAGCATATAACTGCCTCCCTTTCTGATGGGATAAAATAATATGATCAACAACCACTTTGGAGGAAAAGGTTTATTTCAGCTTAGACATTCCAACTCCAGTCAGGAACCTCAAGGCAAGATCTGACACTGAGGTCACATAGGGAAGTTGGTTACTAGTTTTAAATCCATGGCTCACAAAACTTGCTTTTTAAAATATAATTCAATATAACCCGAACAGGTGTGATAGGAAGTCTAATTGGCTGGGCTCTGAAATATCAAACATTAATCAAGAAAATGTTTCACAATCTCCATTACAGGCCAATCAGATAGAAACATATTTTTTCAATTAAGTTTACTTTCTTACAGATGACCCTAGTTTATGTTAAGTTGGCAAATTATTAATCAACCCCACTGAGTACTTACCCTTCACATACGTGCTTCACTGTTAAGCCATAATATTTCCTTTCATGGTTATCCCCTGGGTCTCGGTTAATATTGTGATACTTAAATATATATATTTGTAAAAGCCCTTCAGTTTTAACAAATTAAAATACTGAAAAATTTCATGTTCTTTAAAGTAATTAAAGACTCTTCAAAAGTCCATAGACTCTTATCTCTTGGCTCCTGTAAGACAAAAATAAAACTAATACCAAAATCAAATTAAATACACTGTTAGTCTAAAAGCAAAGAATAAGGGAAAAGTTTGATCAAACTAAAGTAAACAAAAAACTGTAGCAGGGTAAACCACTTAGTTTTCAATGTATGGGATTCAATCACAACCTCCTGGACTTCAAAGAGATTAGGTAACTCTGACTCTGTCATAAAAAGCACATAAAGGTTATCTCACTGTTTAGTCCAGGTCCAGTCTAGACCTTCCACTGCCCTTGGTCATACCCTGTCCTTGCATCTCCACCACATTGAGATCTAAAATACAAGTGAGGCTGAACTTTTTTCAATAGCTTCTCCTCAGGTTTTTTTAGGGCTTCTGATCTTACATAATAGTGCCAGGGCTCAGCTTCTATCCATGTCTTCTTTAATTCTTCTTCCTTCACTGCAGGTAAAGTTGCTCCATCAAAAAATGGCCTCTTCTAGGACCTTAAAGAGACATACATGGATCTAATCTACATTGGAAGTAGGAAAAGTCAAGATCTCCTGAGTAAATTGGGAGCAAGGGGTTCATCGAGCAGGCAGAAGTAGGGGAGGAAGGACGGCACAGGATTAGAGAAAACTATATTTAAATAAAACAAAAAAACAAGAAAAAGTAACAAAAAGATCCAAAGAAACACACCCACCAGATCCACTTCCACACTCCCACAATCATTTCAGAACACACAGATCATGAAAGAATTTACATGATGAGCTTCCCAGAATTTTGGACACTTTATAATCTCCACTGTCATAGACCTGGATCCTGATAAGCAACTCTTGCTCTACTGTTGACTTACTTCATCATTCACACAAAATATGAAATAGGAACATAAAAGAAATTGCCCCTAGCACAGAATAATTAAAACATTAAATGCAGACTGAAGAATGAGATAATACTCTCAAGAGAAATTCTATAAGACATATATGAGTGTGTTTTATAAAACAATCAGAATAATATCTGCTTTCTCATTGGAAACTTTAAAAATAAGAACATGGAGTCATGTGCTTCATATTCTAAAACAACATGAATGCTAACCTAGAGTACTATACCCCCCCAAAAAAAAACAATGTGACTATGTGCTGCATGTATAGGAGAAACAAAAATTTAACATTATATAATTATGCAATTTTCTTCATGCCCATTGAACCAGATTCCTGGGGAAATCTGAACTGAAGACAGGAATAATAAAAACAAAGAGATTATAAAAAGAAATCAAATGTTGTTCTAACTGCAGAAACTCAAAATAAATCTAAAACATCGTGGAAAAAAATGAATAACAAAATGACAGCATCAACCTTGTCATAATAACTTTAAATATTAATGACCGTATAACCCCAATGAAAAGCACATGTAAATTGAATATGTTAAGAAACAAAATCCATCTTACTGTTATCTATAAGAAACTCATCTTACTGTCAAATATAGATGACACATTAATTAAAAGTTTGGAAAATATATTCCAAGCAAATTACATCAGGAAACAAATAGGTGTTGATAGTTTAATGTTTAACAACATAGATTTTGAACAGAGACTAATCACAAGAGACAAAGAAGTGCTGTTGTAAGGACCAGCCTCCAATAGCTCAGGAATTGAAGAGGAACCTTGGAGTTGGCAGACAAATCACTCTATTGACTTTTCTATTTGAGAGAATAAAACTTAATTCTTTGGGTCAGTGAATGGGGAAAAAGTTAATTTCCTGGAACTGGTGAAAAAGGGAAACACACACACACACACACACACACACACACACACCTCAATAGGGCAGGAACTCACCTAGGGTATTGATGAATGTCAAGTCTTCAGTAGGCCAGAGAGACTGAAGTGGGAAGCAGAGTGGGTGAACAACTAGACAAACATATATATGACACCATTTCTAAGGACCAAAGTATAGATCTTCATTTTATTATTCCTTCTGTTGCTTATTATACTCTATTCTTTTTCTTTTCTATTCTTATACATTGGTGTTTTTCTTATTCTGTGTCTTTATTATTTCTTTTGTACAAAAATCTTTTAAACAGTATAAAAGTCACAATATGGTTACATTCTATTTTTAAGAGAATGATTACAGTGAGTACAAGTAAAAAAATTCCCATTTTTCTTACATGATTTAAGATTTACATATTACATGAGGAAAACCAAATTATTCCCATGAACACACAAAGAGCTAAACATTTATCTTTTAGAGTTTTCATTGATCAGGAACCTTTCAGCCATAGCTGTTTATTTAGGCAGTAGATTTTTTAATTGACAGACAAACAGGTCACTATTTTCAGTTTTAATATTTTAGAGTCCAATCCAATTATCTTAACTAACCATCCAATTCTTTGTTTTTAGTTATATGAAGTCATTATTTAAGGCTTTGTTTTAGCTATGATGTACATCAAAACACATGAGCACATTTTTAAATATAAAAAGTAAATTGAGCTAACTCCTGTGGTTTGATGGTTTTCCTTAATCATTAACCTAAGTCACAATCTATATAGGTCCTCAATAGAAACTCATTAAGTCTTAGCTGTGTGACACTTTGTTGGTCTTATTTTGTACTCATTTTATCCCCTGCTTTATCAGAGGTGGGGGCAGTACTAAATCCTACCTAAACCATTAAGTATCAACATTATACTGAAAATAACATGATTATTGTATAAAATCATTACTTCAGTTAAACAGTACAGTTTAAGAGAAGATCATCTTCACTGTAATTCACAGGTAAAAATGTCCAGTACAACAGGATATTTCCATGACATAATCATATTACCTTAAAGGCAGTGGGGAATCCCCCCACCCATTTTCACCATGACAGATACCAGAGAAAAATGGCAGCAGAAAACATGGAAAGTCAGAGCAGTAACAAGAAATATTCTGGAACTGAGGCCCTTGGGGGCCTTGTCAGCTTGCAATTCACCTTGTATTCTGGTGAGCCAAACTGCTAAATTTCAGTTGCTCCTTGTTGTTCCTCTGACATGCCACTGGCAATTTTAATCAAAATAACTATTAACCAAAAGACATCACTGTTATTATTCATAAAATGGTGATCTGAGGCCATTCCCATGAGATGCAGAAGTCCCACAATGGGCAGAGGTGGGCCACCTGAGGTCTTGTGGAGGTAGGTGACCTGAGTCCACAGCAGGTCTGTAAGGATAAGTCCCGCCCCTAAGGAGGCATGTCCGCCTCGGGCTAATGTTTGCCTATAAATTTGGCGTGCTCCCAGCCGCTGCTTCTGCTTTCCTGGTCTCCGCAGGAACAGTGGTTCTGTAAGTCTATTAAAGCTATATATATATTTTTACAATCTGTCTGCATTCGTTTATGCAGTTACACTTTGGCATCCAACGGTGGACTATTTTGCCCCCGACTCTAGCTAACACAGCACGCTCCCAGGTGCTATTTTTTAGTTCGTGACTGGTGACTTGGGCCCCAGTGCCAAGTCTGAGACACACTCGGCCACACAGGCCCATTCTGCCTGCCGTGGCTATGTTTGCAGCGGAACCCCACTGCCTGAATTAGCAGAAGCTCAAGTACCTGCAGTTTTCATTTGGTCCCAGATTTGGTCCGATACAAAGTGACTTGGCTGGGCGGTGGTGGCACACGCCTTTAATCCCAGCACTTGGGAAGCAGAGGGAGGTGGATCTCTGTGAGTTCGAGGCCAGCCAGGCGGTGGTAGCACACGCCTTTGATCCCAGCACTTGGGAGGCAGAGGCAGGCAGATCTCTGTGAGTTCAAGGCCAGCTAGGCTGTGGTGGTGCACGCCTTTAATCCCAGCACTCAGGAGGCAGAGACAGGCGGATCTTTGTGAGTTCGAGGCTAGCCTGGTCTACAAGAGCTAGTTCTAGGACAGGCTCCAAAACACAGAGACCACCACTGGCAAGAACCGATCATTGCAGGTAAAAAATTTTTCTTTTATAAATAAAATGTCTGAACACATTAGTATTCAAGAATTTAACAGTTTTTTAATTGTACCATGTGGGAGATTTTACAAGAGGTGTCCATCACCCCACATCTATGGATCCTTCTGGGATTCGTAGTTTTCATTGGCACTAAATGGTTTGATAATAGAAATATGATAAAGTCTTTACGAGACGAGTCCAGGATTCTTAAGGCAGAGATTGAATGCTTAAAAACAATTGAGAATGACAACAATCTTCTCAAGAATCAGTTTGAAGTTCTCCAGGCTGATGTTAAGGAAAAATTCATTACTATGGAAGAGGGAACAGCTGATTTGGATCGTAAGCTTCAGTCCCTTTCTGTAGGAACTGAAACATTAGTGGCTGATATTAAGGAGAAATTCATTACTATGGAAGAGGGAACAGCTGATTTGGATCGTAAGCTTCAGTCCCTTTCTGTAGGAACTGAAACATTAGTGGCTGATATTAAGGAGAAATTCATTACTATGGAAGAGGGAACAGCTGATTTGGATCGTAAGCTTCAGTCCCTTTCTGTAGGAAATGAAACATTAACTGAGAGAATCAAAACTGCTGAATGTGACAATCGGATTTTGTCTAAAGCTTATGACAGATTGGTGGAAAGATTGTCAATAAAAGAAGGCACGGTTTATGCCATAAATATTATGTCCAAAGATGAGATGTTATCTCTAATGGACAAACTTCATAATTTAGAATCCTCAATGAAGGCTTTGGAATATAATTCTGGACAGGAGATTCAGACATTGCAGAAGGCAATGGTGAATAGAATTGAAAAGATTGAGGAATTTCTAAATTCTGATGAAAAAGAGCAAAGGGTAGAAAGGCAAATTTTAACTACATCTGTGGGTAAATCTCTCTTGGACAATTTCCACAAAGCTCTACCTGCCTTTCCAGTAATAACAACAGAGACGGTGATTGGTTCCAGAAACCCTAGGGTCATCAAGGAGGATACATGGGAGCCTGTCCGTATGAATGACCTCAAGGAAGTAAAACAGGCTGTCATGACTTTTGGGATGCAAGGCTCTTTTGTTAAAGACATGCTAAGATCTTGGGCCACGACAAGCAGAACAACCCCTCAGACTGGCTCCAGCTGAGCTCTGCGGTACTTGAGACTGGACTGCAATTGAAATGGAAATGCTTATTCAGGCAAGAGGCTAGACTTTTAAAACAGCAGGAAAAAGCGAAGGGAATTGACATTCCCCTAGATAAAATTCTAGGTGAAGGGCTCTTTTCCGACCCTCAGGAACAAGCTAATTTGGATGAAAACACATTCTCCATGTGTACTACAGCAGCCTTAAGGGCTTGGGACAGGGTACAAGACCCAGGACAGAGAATGGAATCATTTGTCAGAGTTAAACAGGGTCAGAGAGAACCCTTTAGTGACTTTTTACAAAGATTAACTAAGGCTGTACAAATAGGGATATCTGACCCAGAAACAAGACATATAATGATTGAGTCTTTGGCTTATGAAAATGCAAATGTGGAATGCAAAAGGATTTTGGGTCCTTTAAAGCTCAGATCAGCGCCCTTGGACGAATGGGTGTTGCATACACTCAATGTTGATACATTTGATTATGGCACTGAAGCATGGGTAGAAGAAGCAATTTCCAATGGTAAAAGGAGACACCAGAATACCAAATGTTTTAATTATGGCAAAATGGGTCATATGAAAAGGAATTGTAGGCAACGGATTTTCAGAAATAATAATAATAATAATAATAATAATAATAATAATAATAATGCATCTTTCAGAAATAATAATAATAATAATAATAATACATCTTCTAGAAATAACAGAAATAGGAGGACTCAGCCTTCAGGTTTATGTAGAAGATGTGGAAAAGGCAGACATTGGACTAATGAAGGCAGGTCTACAAGAGATAGACAAGGCAACCTGATACAGTCGGGAAACGTGAGGGGGGGGGCCTCACAGGCCCCCATGGCAAACATGGTTCAGTCATTTCCAGTTTCCGCAGAGAACGTGCCTCGTCAGGACAATTAGGAAGCCCCATGCCTACTGTTACAAGCAATAATGATCAGAAAGATAAGTTACGTGTGTTTTGGCAAACTTCTATAAATGATCAAAGACCTAAACTGAGAGTGTGTGTAAATGGCATTTTTATTACTGGCCTGTGGGACACAGGTGCTGATGTAGGTATCATTACCCCAGAATCTTGGCATCCGTATTGGCCTCTTCAGAATGTAAATGTTCAGCTCCTGGGAATTGGAACCTTATCTCGAGTAAGGCAGAGCACGAGATGGGTTGAATGTATAGGGCCAGAGGGACAAATAGGAAAATTAAGGCCATATGTAGCCAATATCGCAATGAATTTATGGGGTTGTGACCTATTACAACAATGGAATACCGAAATTAACATTCCTGCTACTTCTAGAGCCTATATTTCTGAGAATAATATTAAGAGATATTGCAAATGGAGAAAACCGGCCATTCGGGCTGTACAAGAACAAGCAATTGATGTCCCTTCAGAGATACCAACAGCCTTGCCTCTAAAATAGTTGACTGAGAAACCAATATGGACAAAGCAATGGCCTTTAGCTGAGGAAAAGTTACAGGCTTTAGAACAGCTGGTACAAGAACAATTAGATGCTGGACATATAGAAGAATCTACCAGCTCTTGAAATTCTCCTGTATTTGTGGTTAAGAAAAAATCAGGTAAATGGAGAATGGTGACAGATCTCAGGGCCATCAATACGGTTATTCCACCTATGGGCCCTCTGCAATCTGGAATTCCTTTGCCCTCTTTATTACCAATAGGATGGCCTCTCATAGTTATTGATTTAAAGGATTGTTTTTTCACTATACCTTTGCAAAAAGAAGATAGAGAAAAATTTGCCTTCACAGTGCCTACTTATAACAATTCTCAACCTTTGAGGAGGTACCACTGGGCTGTCCTCCCCCAGGGTATGTTAAATAGCCCCTCCCTTTGCCAATAATTTGTGAACCAACCATTGCAAATAATACGCAAGAAATTTCCTAAATATATAGTATACCATTACATGGATGACATTTTGTTATCCGATTCAAACATGGATACCTTAAACAGGCTGTTTGAAGAAATAAAGATACTTTTACCTAAATGGGAATTGCAAATCGCTCCTGAAAAGATTCAGAAGGGAGATTCTGTTAATTAATTAGATTATAAAATAGGTTTGCAAAAAAATAAGGCACAAAAAGCACAAAATAGGAGAGATCACCTACGGACTCTTAATGAGTTTCAAAGACTGTTAGGAGACATTTCCAGTCTACGACCAGCTATTGGAATAACACCTGATCTAATAATTCATTTGAACAAAACCTTGGATGGTGATAAATATTTAAACAGTCCCAGAGAATTAACAGCTGAAGCAGAAAAGGAACTGACAATGATTGAGGAAAAATTACAACAGGCACATGTGGACAGGGTGAATCCAGAGCTCGATTGTATTCTCGTCATACTATCATCAAAAATTTCTTCTACAGGAATTTTAATGCAGAGAGATGATATTATTCTGGAATGGATCTTTTTACCACATAAACCAAGTAAGAAACTGAAAACTTATGTGGAAAAAGTCTCTGAGTTAATTATAAAAGGCAAGCTGAGACTTCGTCAACTAGCAGGCATAGACCCAGCAGAAAATATAGTGCCTTTCACTGCTGATGAACTAAAGAAATTATGGGAAGATAATGAACCATGGCAAAGAGCTTGTGCTAATTTTTGGGAGACATTATTAACAACTATCCAAAATCAAGAGGCTTAACTTCATAAAGAGAACTTCTTGGATTCTTCCTTGAATCGTCCGTGATGCTCCAATAACTGGAGCCCGTACATTCTATACTGATGCCAATAAATCAGGGAAGGCAGGTTACAAATCAGAAGACTTGGGTAAGGTGGAACAAAGTCCTTATAATTCTGTTCAGAAGGCGGAATTATATGCCATTCTTATGGTGCTAAGGGATTTTAAAGAACCTATTAAGATAGTCACTGATTCACAATACACAGAAAGAGTTATTTTACATATTGAAACTGCTGAATTTATACCTGATGATACAGAACTAACCTCGTTGTTTCTCCAGGTTCAAGATTTGATCAGGAACAGGCTTTGCCCTATGTACATAACACACATCTGATCCCATACGGGTCTGCCAGGTCCTCTAGCACAAGGTAATGCAGAAATTGATCAATTATTGATTGGTAGTGTGCTACAAGCCTCTGAATTTCATAAAAAACATCATGTTAATAGCAAAGGTTTAAAGAAAGAGTTTTCAATTACATGGCAAGAAGCTAAGGAGATTGTAAAGAAATGCCCTACTTGCTCTTTCTATAACCAAACGCCACTGCTTGCAGGGGCTAATCCAAAGGGCACCCAAAGCAATGAAATTTGGCAGATGGATGTGTTCCACTTTGCAGAATTTGGCAAATTAAAATATGTTCATCACACCATTGACACTTATTCAGGCTTTCAGTTGGCAACTGGTTTAAGTTCAGAAAAAGCTGATTCAGTAATCACTCATTTATTAGAAGTCATGGCTATCATGGGTATACCTACACAAATAAAGACGGATAATGGTCCTGCTTATGTCTGTAGGAAAATGAAACGGTTTTTTGATTATTATAATATAAAGCATGTTACAGGTATACCATACAATCCTACAGGTCAAGCAGTCACAGAAAGTTCAAATCTAACTATAAAGGATATGTTGAACAAACAGAAAGGGGTGTTAAGTCCTTAAGTTAGATAGATATTGAGAATTATATATATTAATAGTCATCTAAGTTTGTCATTTATAATTACACTAATCAGGTTCCTTAGATATATAGAGATTATACTCAGTATAGATAGATAATCTTCAACCTCTTCAAAGAGCTGTAGAAAATGGCCTTTAATCTAACTCAGAGTTTTGTGGTAGTGAGACACAATTGCTCCTGGCAACACTGCTCTATTCCCGAGAGAATGTTGAGCACCAAAGACACTCCACCTGGAGCCTTTCTTTTTGGCAGAACTGGCCTTTGGGCAAAGAAATGCCCATACCTCAACCACTGACAGAGATACAGAGCGTGCATCAATGGATAAAACAGGACTGTCATATCCTGCCAAGACAGGGTAAGATAGTTTTGAAAAGTTGCTTGCCTTTGACAATGGTATGTCAGTTATGTTAGGCCTTAGCCAAAGTTGTTTGCTTCAACGCTGCTAACGTGACTTTGGGTGATTGCCCAGGTAGCTAGTTGTCTCTGTGATTGGTTGCATGTTTTGGAAGTTGTTTTACTGAACTTCCTAAATACCCAGGTAACATTATTTCCCTTCTCAGATCTTCAATGGGGTTGAAGACTATATAAATGTAGTTACTTTTCTCTCATGACTTGGCCAAGTTATTTATTATACAAGACCTAAGCTAGTTAGAATAGGATATTTGTACTTATTGTATATAATTTCGTAGTAGGTTTAGAACTCTCTTACTTAAATAAAAGTGGGAGGTGTTGCGGGAGGTCCTTCTGCTCCTCCAGCCTATAGCCACTGAGATACCAGCCCATTGGGGCGTGGTCTCTCTCCCTTTAAAAAAGCAGCCACTTCCCGCTCTCTCTTCATTTCCTGCTCTGCTTCCGGCTACTAGACTCCCTTCCCGGTTGCGCAGAGGGCTGTTGTCTGGGACAGTGATCTGTAAGTTTTTTCCCCTTTAAATAAATACCACCCTATTAATCATAATTCCAAACTGGTGTGGCATTGTTTGTGACTTACGCCTTCACAGGTATGTTCCACCATGTCAGATTAGTTATCTCTGGTTTCCCGTCAGGATGGTTGCAGTTTACTAAAAGCTGAGATGACTCCCATCACCTGACTTTGAACTGCCAAGAACCATCAGTGGGACACTGAGAAGTGGCTTCCCAGGACCTAACCTTCCTCCCTGCCTTCCCTGCCTCCTCACCGTGTACTTGTCCCATTTTTTCTCTGGGTCATAGGGCTCCCAGCGACTGGCAGGAAAGATGTGCTTGTTCTTCTCATACCAGCTCCTCAGCACCACTTTGCCTGCATGTGACTGGGGAATGAAGGCTGTGATTCAGGGCCATCCTACCTGACCTTGCCTTCCTGTGACTTCTCCCAAGGATAACCCCAATGTCAGGCTCAGGGTGTCTTTGCCTGCCCAGTACCCTGGCACTATCATACCTCATCCTTCTCCACAGTGGCATCACTGAGCAGTCGTACATCATCATGAACATCGAAGTTGAAGAGTGGCCCTGGAGGGGAGAAGCAGTAATCCCAAGGCCATACTACTGCCTTTCCCAACATATTAGAACAAGTTAAGCTAGAATCACTCACCACTCTTTCCTCGTGCTTTGATGATGATGAAATAGTAGAAGCTGCATTGCTAGGAGCAGAGAGTGGGAAAGGCAAGTTTGATGATCCTTCTAGGTCTCTATCACCTACTACTCCTCAAACTCCTACTTGCAGGGTGGGAGCAGGCACCACTGTGCCTACTAGCCCTGGAAGAGTGCACAACAGTATAGTGACTCTCCTATGAAACAGTATGCATGACTCAGGGTTGAAGGGACTCACGTGGGGGATGATTAGGTCCTCCTTGATATACATGAGCTGCTTCACCCCTGCTGACATGAGAGAGATCGGAGCAGATGAATACCTGAAAGTCAATGAGTTGGCACAATACTTTAAGCCTTAATGATTAAGGGAAGCTGTGTAGTTTAGTGAACATGGGATAGAAATCCCAGTGTCCTCCACTTCTGGACCATATGACCAAAGCAGGGCTCTCTCACCTAAGCTTTCTACAGCAGGAAGTTAAGAAAAAAGAGCACAACTCTCCTCTTTGAGGAGCACAGTGCTCAGCACAACATCTTCCCAGCAGTGGAGCAGTCAGCATGGTTGTCTGATATGCTGGCTAGGGAAGCAGGCTCTTCAGGTGCATAACAAAGACACACACAATGCATAGCTTGCTCACCTGAGCTCACTCAAGTCTTGCGCAAGATCTCGAGTGCTTTCTGCAGGAACTGCTGCATGGTGTTGCCCCTTTTCATCTGCAGAAGCAGGTATATCAGTGAATTGAAAAGGAAAGACATTAGCCCAAAGAAATACCTCCAAGAAGACAAAGATCCACCCTGCTATCCACAGCGGTTTACTGTAGTAATAAAGGCGGCGGGGCTGCGTCCCCAGCACCCCGGCTGCCTGCTCGGCTAGCTTTTGCCCTGAAATAACAACACACAAACTGTATTCATTTAATCACTGCTTGGCCCATTCTCTTCTAGGCTAATTTTCACATATCAATTTAGCCCATTTCTAATCATCTGTGTGTAGCACCCCAAGGTGCGCTTACTGGGAAGATTCTAGCCTATGTCCATCCTGGGTCGGAGCTTCATCCCGGGAGCAGGGCATGGCATCTCTCTCAGGCGTCTGCTCCCGGGAGAAGAGCTGCTGAGTCTCTGAGCTCACTTCCTCTTCTTCCCGGCATTCTGTTCTGTTTACTCCACCTACCTACGTCCTAACCAATAAAATGGGCCAAGGCAGTTCCTTTATTAGCCAATGACCTTCCTCCATCAGTTTCCCAAGCCAAGACTGTCAGCTGCTTTCTATTGAACTCAAGACAAAGGAACCCTTCCATTGCCTACCTTAACTGTGCGCCAGTGTACAGAGCCATTCCAGTAACTAAAGGTGATTTCAATCTCTTCACCTACAAAGAAGAGTTGCCTCTTGGTCTAGAGAGAGACCCAAGTGCCCAGAGTTCCCTTGTTCTACATACCCAAGGTTAATATTTGCAAGAGAACTTCTTGGATCTTAGCCCTGCTTTTTCACTGCCCCAACTCTGGATCACACATGTTCAGCTCTACTAGAACTTATTGTTTTTGTGTCTGTTTTGTTTTTGACTTTTTGAGATTGGGTCTCATGTAGCCAAGACTGGCTTCAAACTAGCTATGTAGCTAAAGATGACCTTAAACTTCAGATCCTCTTGCCTTAAGCTCTTGAGTGTTAAGATAACAGGCCTAAGCAACTGTATCATCCAGCTATATAGTACTCACTCTTGATTTTCTTCTGCTTGGCTTCCCATTCGTGACGCAGCTCTTCTCGAAGCCGATTTTCCTCCTCCTGAGAGGAAATAGACAAAGAATGAGGTTCAGGTCTGATTCCTGGGAAATAGTCTCCACCAAGGTCAACTTCATGATCAATAAATACCAAAGTCAACACCAGATCCAGGCAGTTTTTACCTCCCTGTCCCGGTCAGGCAAGAAGCTCGTGTCTACATCAGGGTTCTTCCCCAATTTCCTTTGCTTTGTGGTGGGTGATCTCTAGAGCAATGAGACAAACAATATCTCACCATTTTTCAGAAAACGATTCTGTGGTTTTGTTTTTAGACAGTCACATTTATGTTACCCAGAGTGACCTGGAACTCTCTTATGTAGACCAGACTGGGCTCAAACTCAGAGATCTACCTACTTCTGTCTCCTGAGTGCTGGGATTAAAGGCATGTGGCACTATGACTGTACTAAAAATGGTTTTGATCTCCGTGGACCTGTCTGTATGGTCTCTCAGGCCACTGGAACGTGTTTTAAGAACTACTGACTTAGCCAGCCTTGGTGGCACACACCTTTAATCCCAGCACTCTCAAGAGGAAAAGCATGTGGATCAGAGTTTAAGCCCAGCTTGGTGTGCACAGTGAGCGCCAGACATACCACAACTACATTTAAACCTTGTCTTAAAAACAATCATTAATGTGATGGTGGCAAACACCTTTATTCCCAGCACTCGGGAGGCAAAGGCAGGCAGATATTTGGGAGTTTGACGCCAGCCTGGTCTACAAAGCAAGTTCTAGAGCTGCTAGGGCTATTACACAGAAAAACCTTGTTTCCAAAACCCCTAAAATAAATAAAATAAAAAATAAAGGGAAAAACAGAACTACTAACCAAAATATATAACAAACATAAACTAAAAGAAATAATCATCGATGCCAGGGAGCTGGGTGTCTAGTTCCTATTGCTAAGACCTCAAAATGATGGCAAGGGAAAACTCACCACCAGTGCTTTTCAAAAGTCCCAGTGAACTCGGAGTAGTGGCACACACCTGTATGTAATCCTAGCACTCAGAAGGCTGAGGCAACAGCACTGAAATTTAGAGCCCATCCTAGGATATACAGTAAGACTATCTGAAAGAAAAAGATCCCACTAATACACAGTGAGCTTGAGAACCTTTCCACTAGCCTGTGCAATCTAGAATTGCTCTTAAGGTAGATGCAAGATGACTATCAAGGCCAGACTGAGCTATGTAAGACCCTGTCTCAAATCAACACTACTTGCCACCTAGAGCCCTGAGTACTACTGAATGTATATCTAGCTCAACAAGCTATTTAATGATATTATTTCAGATACAGTTGGGTTAAATGTACTGCTAAATTAAAGTGGAAGAGCCCAGTGTGGTAGTACACACTTATATTAATCTTAGCATTGAGGAAAATCAAAAGGATTGGAAGTTCAAGGCCAACCTTAGCTACATGAGACCCTGTCTCAATAAAAAAAAAGAAAATTAAAAATTACAATGACAGGAAACAACCACAGTAAGGGGGGCCTACATGAATAAGATAACAGCTATTACCTAACTTATTCCAAGTCCTCAAATGCGTCCTTTGCCCTGTTATTTCTGTCCAACTGTTTCACTTCATTATCTAATCGTCCTGCCTCCTCCCATCTCTGCAACTAATGAAATACTCATCCTTCATTCCCGACACAACTATTCCCCATATGACTCTTTCTCTCACATGGATCTAGTAATTTCCCCTGGGCTATAAGGAAAGTAGCATTCCTGAATATCCGGAGTCCATACTGACTGTGTAGCCTGGCCAGGCACAGAACAGATATGCATACATAGGGCTGTACATTAGAGGCACTGGATTTCAGAAGGTATAAGATCAAATTCACCAATCACTACCAGTGCCCAGTGGCCAACTGTGGTGAGCAGTTACAATATCTGGCAGTGGCCAGGCATGGCACACACTTTAATGCCAGTACTCCGGGAGGCAGAGGCAGGTGGATTGCTGTGAGTTCAAGGCCAGTCTTCTCTAGAAAGTCAGTTCCAGACAGCCAGGACTATTACACAGATAAAATCTATTTTGGCAAAACCAAAACCATACCAAACCAAACAAACAAAAAGAAACCTCAAAATACCTGACAGAGTAGTCACAAACATTCCCATTATTTCAGAAATTTTTAGCAGGCTATCCACTCCCCTCAGTTTATCCTGTGTGCCCCAAAGGACAGCTTCTGGATCCCTTTAGACCAGGCACTAGTCCTCTGGTAACTTCCCACACTGGTGGCTCCTGTTCAGGACCTCTGGCCTAGCTCTGACTCAGTCTCCTGTTGCCAGTACTTCTGTACTTTAGCTTTAAAACCATGGTGCTGCCTCTGTTCCATTTTTCCTTAAACTGTGTGAAACTGGGGACCAAAAGCCCAGTAGGTAACCAGGGCTAAAGAATGAGTGTGCTTCTTCCTTTGCCGGCCCAAATGTTAGCCCAAATGCCAGGACAGAGCTCTGGCTGGCAGTGCCCTAACATTCCCTCTCCAGTTCCTCCTCATACATGGCCACCTCTTCCTCCTCTTCACCTCCCTCCTCTTCTTCCTCCAAGGTGAAGGACAGGCAAGAGATCTTCTGCTTGGCCTCCTTCTTGAGCTCCTTCTCTCACAGCTTCTCTAGCTTCTTACCAAGGCATGGACCAGTGAAGGAGTAGCTCCTGGGTCTGGAAGAAGGTGGTACAAGTGTCTTGTTTACTCACAGAACTGGACTTGAGCTCTGCTTCCACAGCGTCATAGTGGGTAGAAAACTTATCCATGTTGGATTTCATTATATTCTCCTGAAGGGGAGGGGCATATCAGTGCAGGCCATCCACTACTCACTCCATTGTGGCAGTGAAAGACTGGCTGTGGGTCCTAGATTGGTACCCAGACACACTATGATATAATCTTAGAAAACACACACACACACACACACACACACACACACACACACACACACCATGTTCCTGCCCTGAAGTCCCTTCTCTGACCTAGAGCCACTGTGTTCCTAACAAGGGGTCCACATTGCACAGGCTGGATTTCCCCAGCACCCAAGAGGGATTCTATTTGCCCTAGTTTACTTCAAGTTCAAGGACATGGCTCTGATTATGACACACCAAGCATAAAGGACACAGGGGTCATGGGACAGAGAGGAATGGGGACAATGCAGGCTGTTCAGGCACCCAGTAAAAAGAAAGGGCTCAGAAAGGACTCACTATCTTTACAAAGGAACAGAACGAAAGATAAACCTGGAAAGTGAGAACCAGTTTGGAGCTCAATAGATACCACATCTGCTTCCAAAGCAGAAAATGGGGTCTCCCTGTGGAATGGGGATGGGGACAGCCTTACCCATCCCAGGAATTCCTAAGCACTAGCTGTACTATATAGGGAGGACGGCTTAGAGAGGATGGGGGACCCACATCTCTAACTCCTTTGACTGTTCCTTTTTTGCTAGCTGCTTCTCTCTCTCCTTCACCAGTGCCTCCTGTTTGGCCTTCATGTCATTCAGGGTCACGAGACCTGTGAGGCAAGGAGATAGGGGAGGAAAGGCTGGTCATCCAGGGCCAGTGAAGGAGTAGCTCCTGGCTCTGGAAGAAGGTGGTACAAGTGTCTTGCTTACCCACGGTACTGGACTTGAGCTCTGCTTCCACAGCATCATAGTGGGTGGAAAACTTCTTATCAATGTTGGGTTTCATTATATTCTCCTGAAGGGGAGGGACATATCAGTGAAGGCCATCCACCACTCCACTGTGGAAGTGAAAGACTGGCTGTGGATCCCAGATCGGTACCCAGACACACTGTGGTATAATCTTAGAAAACACAGACACACACCCTTCCTTTTCTGGGTGGAAGGGTCCATGAAGCTGGGAAGGCTAAAGTAGCCAAAGGTCAGAACTAGAGAACTATGTGTCAATTCAAGCATGACTGAGGGCTGATGATACCTCCATCTGATGGCTGGTTCTTGGGTTTGGCTTCTCACTTCCCTAGATATGGCCTGTTCTCACCTGGAGAGCTGAGGCCCTGCTCTTGTCAGGAGTCTTGCCCAAAGAATTAAGCCAAGGTCTGCTCAATATCATGTCCCTAAATCCAGCAGCCACTCACTGAAGAAGCCCTGAGGGACACACTAGTACTCTGGGATGCTAAAGGCTCTGGAGTGAGCTTCAGGGGCATACTTCTGTGCCTCTCCACAGGAAATGAGCTCTTCCCTGTATGTATTGGAAGGCTGGGAACATGAATTAGGAAACTCTGTGCTCAAGACTCACCCAACAACAATGCCACCACTGTGGATCCCTCCTGCTGAAGTTTTCACAAGCTAGTGGTCTCAGTCTCTGACAGGGCCCAACACTGAGCCCACTTTACAGATTACACTGTCTCAGCTGGCTTCCAATACCAGTCAGAGATGCACAAGCAAGTCCCGCCCCAGGTGTGGGGCCCGCCCTCTGGGCTCTCCTAGCCCACCTAAGGGTTTCCCAGAGACAAGCGGCATGAAACTGCCAGGGCCCACACAAAGCATATGCTCTGAGGCGCCCCGGCCTGGTCCACACCTCTGCGATCCTATGCTTCATGAGCTCCATGTGCTCACGCTGTTTCTCCCTTTTCTTCATGAGGTGCATGGCGCGGCCTGCCTCGCTTGTGGCGCCCTTATACTGAGCCATAGTGGCTATGGCTATGGCGGCAGTAGCTGTGGCGATGAGCATTGACGACGACCGTGGTGGTGGAGACTCCTGCTTCAAGGAGTCCTGGCAACGGGGGTTTAGTCAGCTGACTATGATGCCACACACCAGGGAACGTATGGACACCGGCCCTGCCTTATGCCCCAGTGACTCTGGCACGTGATCACACCTTGCCCTGCCCCACAGTAGGCTGAGCTCCTTCACTCACTGTGTTTTGATAAACTACAAGTTCTGTTGGCTCTTTTGTGACAGAGCTGTGTCCCCTAGTTTCTTGCACATTCTCAAAGTTAACTGCTGTCTTAAGCTAGACCTACAGCCCCCTTACAGTCTCCTGTTGGCCCCAAGACTGAGCGCAATGCTCCTCTGAGTTGTTTCTTAAGAACTCTTTGAGTTATGTCTCATGGTCAGGTGTCCTCATAACTCTGAGACTATTTCCCCTACTTATTTGGCTGCTTAGATTTTTTTTTCCTGAAACAAAATTTCTCTGTGTAACCTTAGCTGTCCTGGAACTTACTCTATAGACCAGGCTGGCCTCAGATTCACAGAGCTCTGCCTGCAAATGCTGGCAATAAAGGCGTGAACCACCACATCTTGATGGCTTGGATTTTTTGTTATCATCCAAGACTAAGTATAGGTCCCTTTGCTTCCCTAGGACTGAAGCTGGCTCCTAATTCCCTCTTGAAAATTTGTGTGTGAGACTGAAGAGATGGCTCAGGCAGTAATGGCTACTAGAGGAGAGGTACTTCCAGAGGACCCAGGTTCAATTCCCAGCAACCACCCAGCTCACAACAGATTGTAACTCCAGTTCTTGGATATCCAACTCCCTCTACTGGCCTTTGTAGACAGCAGACATGCAAGTGGTGCACATTTGTCTAAGGAAAACACCAATACACATAAAATGTTAAATTTGTATATGTGTGTGTGTGTGTGTATGTGTGTGTGTGTGTGTGTGTGTGTGTGTAAGTCATGGAACGTGTGCAGAGGTCATATTATGGAGCTGGGCTCCAAAGATCAAGTTCAAGGTTGCCTGGAAAGGGCCTTTATCCAGAGTCATCTCACCTGTGCTTCCCTGCCTCAGAGAGCCCAAAGTCTTCACACCTAGATGCCTTCTCTATGACTTAAAAACCACTACTGCAGCTGGGCAGTGGTGGCGCTCACCTTTAATCCGGGTACTCAGAAGGCAGAGGTAGGCAGAGTTCAAGGCCATCCTGGTTTACATAGTGAGTTCCAGGACAGCCAGAGCTCTTATACAGAGAAAACCTGTCTCAAAATATCAAAAAGATAAAAACGAAGCCACAAGTGCAAAGATGACACAACACTAGTTGCTGATTGACCTACTTCACCCTTGAGGATACAGTTCTAATTCCAGAAGCTAAACTGCTGCATTCCTGCAAAACAACCCAATAAACTTTGAGCAAAGAACCTAAAGATCCAGATTCAGGTTTCAACAGTTTTATTGGGAGGTTTTTGTTTTCTGTGAAGTACACTAGTGATTGAGGAAGTGGACGCATTCACTTTGCAAGATAAGGGTTTCCCACCACTAAGGGAAAAGACATGGGGCAGGGCATACTGGGGTTTGGATCCACTTTCCCACCTCCTTCTGCTTTGTTCACATATGCTTTTTATCAGAGAACACAACACAAAGACAAGAAATTAAAAATAGATCAACCCCCAGAGGAGCCACACCTAAACCTTCACCCAGCCCAGACTTTGCCAGAACTGGGAGAGGCCAGGGAAGCTCACTCTGCATCCCCAGGCTGCACAGAAAGGCTGAGGGACAGAGGGGTAGGCTATAGTTAATAAATTATAAGGGGGAGAAGGAATAAAATTTTGTGCTGGGAGGGGTCCCTTCTCTCCAACACATAAGAGTTGGGGGAGGAGACAAAGGCCACTACATTGGGAGTAAGAACATTTGGGGAAGAGTCAGTTTTTCCTCTACTCCTTCCCAATCAGCAGAATGAGGGTGTACACGTACACACACACACACACACACACACACACACACACACACACACACAGAGGAATCCTCTTTTCCTAGAACAAGGATAGGCCAAGAAAGAGGATACTATCCAACCCCCATCTCCCAAACTATCACTAAGTTAAGGATTTGGTTGGTGAATCAAATCAATGAGGTGGATAATCGGAATGTGGTGGGGGAAGCAGAAGATGCTGGAAACAGGGATGTGCCCAGCCATACCATCTTCCCTGCCCCAGAGAAGGACATAGAGGTTAGGGAGAGGGTAGTATGGGCTGGAGGAGGGGAGTAAGAAATCACTGATCAGCCTCTCCAAAGACATCATTCTGTTTGTGCTTCATGCTCTCAAAATCAAAGGCAGACCCAGCCTTGCATTTGTAGATATCTTTGATGTCATTTCAGGTGGTCTCAAAGTGTGTGGTGGTATCATAGGAGCAGGAACAAAACACCTGTAAATAGGCAAATACCCAGGGCTCAGAGAAGTCAGACAGAGGATCTTGCGTGAGCATCAAGAGGCAGGGGTGACTGAGACAGGTTTCTTACCTGACTCTCGGAACCATCATCAATGTGTTCTTACGAATCACTTATAGCCACAAACCTTAAATGCAAATAGAAGACAGAGGTAGATTAAAGTTTCACAATAGGCCTTGTCCATTCCTGGTCTTCAACCCAGCCTTCCCAGTTTGGCTCAGCCCCTCACTTCTGGTCAGTGTGTTCCAAGAGCTCCAATGCAGGCTCAACCTCCTTTTCCGGTTCTGCAGTCTCCATGGTGGTATTGGCAATGCCAATGTACTTGCCCTGTGCTGCCACGTTGTGGGCATAGGAGATCATGCACACATATATGTCTGACCACAGGAAGCACACAGTTAACATATGCCGGGGGAAATGACCACACAAAAAGGTAGTTCTTAGGAAATGGACAGGAATCTGGCCCACCTGGCCCTCCCCAGCCCAACATACAGACAGCATTCAAACTGTTGCTCTCATAAAGAAGGGAAGGCCTTTCAAACCCAGGTATATTGCATAACAAAATGTCACACAAATCCCCAAGACTTCTGGTGAGAATAGAGGCATAGCAACAGAAGGTAGTCCCTCATGGCTTGGCCTACATGACTTCCTGTTGACCTGGGTCTGAGGGATGATAATTTGACAGGAATTGGAATCACTGATGTTCTTGATGGGGTGGCTGAGGATAACGATGATGCGAATAAGGTGGCCAGCCTTCTGTACATGGTCTGGGATGTTGCTAGGATCACAGATCAGCTGCTTGCAGTGGGCCACCTGTGAAGGCACCAGAAGACTTTATGCCTGTCAGATTACACCTTGCCTTGTGTAGTAGTAAGCCAAGTCAAAAGTCAAGCCAGGCAGCTGAGTTGTCATCACCACCCCTCCTATGCATATAACCCCTTTCTTGAAGCTCATAGAGGTGAGCCCTCACATACAGGGCTAGGTGGTGACCCTACTACTGAAACACAATGATCACAAATACCTTTTTTTGCTGTTAATGGGGTTTTATTTGAGTCTATCTGGCCTATACTCATCTCAAACTCAGGATCTTCCTCCCTTACCCATCTCAGTGCTCATGCACTACCGTATCAGGCTGAAGGATGCTTTTTTGGACAGGGGCATATGTCTCAGTTGGTAGAATGCTTGCCTATCATGCATAATGTCTAGGTTAGATTTCTAGCACTGCATAAACCAGGAATGTTGAAACACACCTGTTATCCCAGAATGAAGAAGGTGGAAGTGCAAGGATTAAGAGTTCATCCTCAGCTATATAGACTATTTGAAGTCAGCCTGGGAAACATGATACCCTTTCCAAAAGAATACCTTCAGGACAACAGACACAGCATGTGGCTTCTAAAGATTACGTCTTGATTTAAATCCATCTGACTCTGCCTCCCTAGTACTGGAATTACAGGCATGTACCACCTTACCTAGCAATTTGAAGGGTACTTTCTGCCAACAGGAATAGCTTTGAAGACTTTTATTGATCTCCCAGTTCCTAGCTGTAAGTCTCTCAGGGTTAACCAACAGCAAACTTATCAGCAATAAGGCTCCCTATGAACATAGCCCTAAAAAAGACTAAACCTTAACTGAGCCACAGTAACAAATGCACATGGCATAATTACCTCTCCCTCAGATTTCACACCCACCACCTTGCCATTTTCCATGATGATGTTATCCACGGGTTTGTTCAGCATATATGTTCCCCCATAGATGGCACTCAATCTATAGTAAGGAAAATGATGGGGAAGTCTTCTCAGAAGAATTGGGACCAAATCTACTATACTATTCCAACCCTACCAGTGAGATAGAGAAAACTGCCCAGGTAGGCAATAGTTAACTCCAACGACTTCAGGTGTCCTTCCTATGAACTTGGGGCCCATCTTGGCATACTCCTTCCTCTCCGGAGTTTCCATCCAGAATATTCTATTTTGCAAAGGGCCAGTTAGCATAACTTAAAGGAGTAGCTCCACAAAGAAAGGGCCCAGAAATTCAGAATATAGAACTCTCCAGAAAAGAGGCAGCTTGCAAGAATGCAGAACCTCAAGGTTCTGGGGTCCTAGAATTAGTACTCGTGCTACCAGAAACTGGGGCAACTATGTTAATGGTGATCGTCTCCTGTACTTTGTATTTCATTTACTTTTTAAATATTTTTATATTCACTATTTTATGTGTATGTAATTTATTTGCTCATGTCTGTATACCACATGAATTCTTGTTACCTGTAGAATTCAGATGAGGGTGTTGGATTCTCTAAAACTGTAGCTATGGACAGTTGTGAGCTATCATGTGGGTGTCGGAATTGAACCTGGGCCCTCTGTAAAAATAAGTGCTTTTGCCAAGCGGTGGTGGCACACGCCTTTAATCCCAGCACTTGGGAGGAGAGACAGGCAGACCTCTGTGAGTTTGAGGTCAGCCTGTTCTACAGAGTGAGTTCCAGGACAAGCTCTAAAGCTACAGAGAAGCCCAGTCTTGAAAAATCAAAAACAAAATAAGTGCTCTTATCTGCTGAGCCAAGTCTCCATACTTTTGAAAGCATTATTCATAAAATCCAAAAAGTGGCAACACCTCTAATATTCACCAATGAATAAATAGTGCATAAAATATGTCCTATATATAAAGTGGGTTATTTAGCCACAAAATCTGAATGACATATTGATACATACTAAAAGATATATTCACCTGCCCATTGAAGGCTAGGTGTAAGATCACAATGAAGAAAGCATGTAGAATTGCACTGATACGACATATTCAAAACCCGGCATGTACAAAGAATCAGAAGAGACTAGTACTTGCTAAGGGCTAGTAGGAGAGAAATAAGGATTAACTTCTTGATAGGTTAGAGTCTCTTTTTGAGATGATGAGAAAGTTCTAGGATTAGACAGTACTGATGGCCACACAATACTGTGAACGTGCCTCATAATACTAAATTATATGCTCTAAAATGATTCATGTTTAAACTTATGCTTTGTAATATTACCTCAATTAGAAAAACTATAGAAAACTAGGGAAATTGTAAGTATGCAGTGGAGGTGAATTGGAAGAAGGATATTACTGAGAAATTTGCTACCTGAGCTGAGCCTGCAAGATATGTCCTCCAAAGACATGTTCTCCTTTCAAACACCCTACCCTTTGAATGGAGACTTGTTCAGCAGCTTCAGAAGAAAATAAGGAGGCAGTGTGCATGGAAATGAGTGAAGATAGGGCTATGGGAAGATATGGCAGCCCTTGTCTACCTCATCTGTTAATTTGGTGGTTGTTTTCTATAGTTGATTCAAATGATTGACCTACCTACCAAGACTGACAGTGGTGACGCACAGGCTGTGGTGAGGAAAATAAATGCAGATGTTTCCTATACTCCTGAAGCCCAACAATTGGTTCATAGGTTACCCTTTTCTCTTTTGCTTAGAGGATTCCTTTAAATGATGTGGCCCTTCGGGACTCAATGAAATGGGAAATATTTTCTACTTATTTTAGTGAAATAATATTTTAATAAGCTTCTACAGTATAATAAAATTTAGGAACAAGCATACTGATAAAAGTGTATTTTGAGAAAGATCATAACCAACTTTCTGATTCATTTTTCTAAAGAAACATTTATATGGCAACAATGATAGATTTTTGAAGCATGATTCTGATTCTTTTCAATGAAGGAATTATGAGTAGCCATCTACTGGTGTCTTCGTAGGTAAATTCTTAAACATGAAATGGACTTAGGGTCATTGTTCTCCATACAGAAGTGAAAATGAAATGAAGCAGTTGGTAGAAAGGGAAGAAAGGTGGTGCTAGAACAGAAGCATGGATTTAAGACCACAGATGCACTTGCCATATGGGTAAGTTTGGCCAAGGTACTTCCCCCTCAGAGCTGCAGGTTGTTGACATTACCTCACCTCCTAGTTCACAGGCCCCCATCACTCAGCAATGTGACTATACTTTTAAAAGTACAATTTGCTTATATAAAAAACAAGTATTACTATTATTCTTCAATGATAACAACTGTTGTTAAATCTAAAACCCACTCTCCTTTCTCAATATGAAACCAATGTGATTTTGTTCATATTTATACAATTTTCCTGTTTTCTTAGGCATTGTGTCTTTGTCACTGAGTGAAACTCTGCAAACCAGAAAAGTCTGGCCAGACGTGGTAGAATGTATGTGTAAATAATGCAAGTAAGGTTGTTTTTGTTGCTGTTGTTTGTTTTCTTTTATTTTGGTTTGCAGTTGTGGTCATATGGTCTCACTTTGTGCCTTAGGCTGGCCTGGAACTCACTGTTTTTTCTGCCTTAACCACATGGGTACTTGCTAATAGGCATGTAAAACCATACCTGGTACTACCTGTACTGTCAAGAACTTTTATCCGTTAATCATTTGCAGTGCCTAGGATTGCTTTTAGATAGTAGAAGATTAAGACTTTGAATGCTTATGTGTTTGAAAATTGTGGAGGAAGCTAATAAAATCATGTGGAAGTTAAGGTGATATCATATGTTGCTTCTTTAATAGACACTGCAAGGAAGCATACAGTAAGACTACAGCAGATCTAAGAAGCCACAAGTATTGGCATCTTGGGCATGAGAGTGCACTCTAATTGTAGGGATAGAGAGGAAAGTTTCAGCAGTCTAATATCTGTTTTTTCTTGCCATCATTTTTGTTGATGAAGTTTTGAATATTCCTCTAAGTACACTAGTCATTTTCATGGACATGTAAGCAAGCTACAGGAGGTCAGCAATTAGCCAGAGCCCTGAAAACAGCTTTTTTGTCTTACATTGAAAGTAATGATTAAATGGTCCTAGCGTTTATTTCATTAAAGATATCTTAACCGCTGCTCTAAATTCAGTTCGAGATATATAAAATTGGTGAACTATTTCTTCTCTAATCAAAGAACATGATTTAAAAAAACAGTTAAAATTTCAATATGCTATCTCTTTATACTACTATGACAAATACCTTAAAAACTGTCAACCTAAAGATTTATATTGGCTTGCTGTTTCAGAAGTCTCATTCTTTGGTCCACTGGTTCTAATACTTCTGGGACTCAAGTGAAATAGAGCTTCATGGCAGAAGGGCATAGTGAAACAAAGTTTCTTTATTATTTTTAATGCTGTAGTTAGAAGTGTAAAGGTAATGGGAAGGTTCCAGGGACACAAAGTATCTTTTCAGTACTTGCCCCCAGTGATGTGATTCTTGCTGAGCCGTTACTATGTTCTAGAAATCCTGCTAAGCTCTTGCATATGTTGGGCTTAGTTGCCACCAACAGTACTGTTTGTACAGTATCAAATACAGGTGAAAATAGGAAAGCTATGTATCACATTAAACCCAGCCCAATGCAGCTGGCTCACTCAACTTATAAGCCCAAGAATAGTTAAATAGTAGATACGTGGGTATGTCCTGATGGTAGTGCTTTCATTTGTTTGCTTGCTTGGGAATTTTAATTTTTCTTTGACCCCAAAAAACACTCAGTTAGATAAGGCTTATTATCAATATGTAGCTTACTGGGACATGAGAAATATAGATCAGCCACAATAAGCGATGTTTGCCTACAAGTATTCAGGAGACTATATATATGGACACAAGACAAGGCAAATACAGTAAACACTCTTAGCTGCAGTGGCTGCTGAATTCTCCTTTGAAGGAATTTCATTTTCCAATTTTGAATGGGAGGAGGTTGTTACTCAAAAAATTAGGAAAGTATAGCACTGGTTTCTAGGGAGTGTTTAAGCACCCTCCCCCACATACACAGGCTTTTTCCCCTTTAGCTTCTCTGCTCTCGTTCCCTTTCTCCTATTTTCTTCTCTTTCCCCCTCCACTTCTTTCTCTCTTTATTTCTCATTATCTTTTACTTTCTGTATCCCTTTCCTCTGTTCCTTAACTATCTACCAATCTATAACCACATACATGTATTTGATCTTCTTTCTGTAAACCTTGTCAGATATTTCTTGATTTTTACCCTTTTGATTATACATATTAGTAGTATTAGGTGCGGTGGGGCTGCGTCCCCAGCACCCCGGCTGCCCACATGGCTAGCTTATGCCCCGAAATAACAACACACAAACTGTATTCATTTAAACACTGCTTGGCCCTTTAGCTCTAGCCCTTACTGGCTAATTCTGATATCCGGATCAACCCATCTCTAATAATCTGTGAGCACCGGTCTTACCTGGAAAGATTCAGCATGTCTAACCTGGCGGCTTGCTTCATCGCATGCATCTTCCCAGGAGCCAGGAGCATGGCGTCTCCCTGAGGCGTCTGCCCCCGAGAGGAGAGCTGTCGAGTCTGAGCTCACTTCCTCTTCCTCCCAGTATTCTGTCCTGTTTACTCTACCTACCTATGTTCTAACCAATAAAATGGGCCAAGGCAGTTCCTTTATTAGCCAATGACCTTCCTCCATCATTTATGGTTATTATTTTTGAATGTTTTATGAGTACCAATGATATCGGTAGTAGATAAAGCTGCTTATTTATTTTCCCCATGATTTTTATCTCGTGTATAAAATTAAATATTAATATTGTCATCAATTACTCCCTAAAAGATGTTGGAAACTATTTGTTAGTAACATATTGATAAAAACTATGTAAATAGATATTTTTCTGCTATTCTGACTCCCACATCTTCATTCACAAAAGAACATTTTATTTTATCATCAAGTAAGAGGGTAAAAATTTAAGTGAGACATATTATTTATTACTTGCTTTGCTTTCCAAAGCAAATCCTAGGAGCTTCATTTTTGACTGTGTCTAGTATCAATTTTAAATTTATGTTTTCAAATATGCTGAAAAAGAAAGAGGTATCTATTACTTATCTACTTACAATAAATTGTTCATTTCATTCTGTATTAAGAAATTCTTTCTTTGCTTTCAGAAGCTGAAATGATTTCAACCCGATAGAGCATATGCATGTCTGACCTCTTAACATTGCAACTTAAAATATATGCATATGAATTTTTTATGCATATGAATTTTATCTGACCATTTAGAAGACAATTTCCTTCTGGGAGTATATTTCTCAATGAGATCAACAAATTTCAGATTCTGAACCAAACTATACAAAAGAGGTCACATAAATCTGAACAAAATTGGACAACTGTCAAGAAAAAAATAGTGTAAACATGCTGTCGGACAATGATCATTTATCCTGTCACTTGTATTATTTTAATAAAATGCTGATTAGCGAGTAGCCAGGCAGGAAGTATAGGCAGTTTGACCAGGCAGGAAGTAGAGGTAGGTCAAGAGAATAGGAGAATACTGGGAAGAGGAAAGCTCAGTCTGCAGTTGTCATCCAGATACAGGGAAAGCAAGATGAGAATGCCTCAGTGATAAAGGTACCAAGCCACGTGGCTAACACAGACAAGAATTATGGGCTAATATAAGCTATAAGAGTTAATAAGGAGCCTGAGCTAATAGACCAACCAGTTTATAGTTAATGTAGATCTCTATGTATTTCTTTGGGACTGAATGGCTGCAGGACCCAGTGGGACAGAAACCCCTGGCAAAATAACAAATAGAATCTTGACCATAGTCATGAAGAGCGCATGTTTTGGAGTTGGAAACACTGACTTTAATATTTATTTTGCATGTGGTATTAGGAAAAAACTCTTGTCTGGGATTCAGCTTCCTCATGTATAAAGTAGAGATAATACTAAGCACTGATTTGCTGTCATTTTTGAGTGCCAAATAAAACAAATATATTTAAAATCATTTGTGAGTGTCCAAAATAATATCTTCATACTGTTTAGGAGATTAAATCTCTTGATAATTGGCAGTGGTTATTAGTATTGCCCTATTAGTCATAACCATCCATGTAAGAACACCAATTGAGGGTAATAAAAGATTATGGTATAGTGCTTGATTTATGACTTGTCAAGATTAATACTCTGAGACTTAAAGAAACTAATGAAGCTTCAAAAAGGATGTAGGTTTATTTTTAGGTCTTAATTTATGTTTTAGTCCTAAAATATAAAAACACCATAAAATACCTTAATGAACAGAGAATTATCACATCACAGTTTTCAAGGATTGAGCTCAAAATTTTTTGTGATGAAAGAGCCATAGTCCCCGTGAAAGCCTTAGAAGAATGCTTTTCCTTCCTGCAGATATTTGTAGCCCAAGGTCTTCCTTAGCTTGCAGTTAAGGCATGCCAGTCCCAATTTCCTTCATCACCTCTGCATAGTTGGATCCAGATTCTGCTCTTCTTAATCATATTGAATTCAGAGGCCATCCTACCCCAGTATGCCTTTCTCCATGTTTCTTCTTATTAGTTAATTCTTGATACTATAGAAAGTCTTTATATGTCAACTTAGCATCACTTTTTATGACATTTCCACATAAGGTCATGTCTATAAGTACTACAGATTAGAACATCATCATGCCCTTGGAGGACAAAGTTAATCCTGGCCCAAAATTATCTTTTAATGTCCTCCAAAAAGTGATATGCTCATCTTGATCTAGAATTAATATGAAAAGAGTAAACAGGTCTATTAAGGCAGTAAGATCATGGAAATTGAGATTTAGTTGGGAAAATAACGTATGCAGTGAATAAGAAAATATTGCTTAAAAGTGTTGGGTTGTCCTGATGAGCATGGTAGTAGAAGTTACTGGAAATGTTAACTATGTAATATGTATGCAGTCCTCCTGTTTGCTTTGATTTTTTCCTTATTTTTCTAATATGCTGACTATTCCCACCATTCACCCTATTAAGAACCCGAGACTTTATAGAATCCCTACCTCTATTCAACTTCAATATGGCCTCTTTAGGGTGCCTGAACTGATCTTCTCCTGTAATCAGATTTGTGAATACCCTAACATTCATCACAGAGCCTTCAGCCAATAATTGATGGAAAAGGGTGCACAGACTGGCAACCAGACTGCAGGGAGAGATCTGGGAATCCAGTTGAAGAAAGGGATGAGGGAATGTATAAGCAAGGGAGATCAATATCACGAAGGAAAAATCTACAGAGACAGCTGAACCAAGCTCATGGGAACTCATGAACCCAAGGCAGGCAGCTATAGAGCTTCCATGGGACCCAACGAGGCCCTCTGCATGTGAAGGACAGTTGTTTGGTTTGATCTATCTGAGGGGCCCCTAGCAGTGGGACCAGAAAAACCCCTAGTGCATGAATAAGCTTGTTGGGGCCCATTCCCTATGGTGGGATGCCATGCTCAGCCTTAATCTGGGGAGGCAGGTGGCTTGGTAATGCTTTAACTTGATATGCCATGCTTTGTTGACTTCCCATGGGAGGCCTTACCCTTTGGGAGGAGTGGATGCATGAGCAGGCAAGGAGGAGCAGGAGAAGGGGTGGGAGAAGAACTGTGGCTGAAATGTAAACTGAAATTTAAAAATGTAAATACATTAAAAATAAAAAAATAAGATGTCTTCTTTATTTAACAACTGACTAGTTACTTTGATCAAATAATGTGAATTGTCAAACCATAGTCTCCCTGAATGTTTGCTGTCTAGAACATGGCACAGATTCTAAGTGGTATTTTTAATCCTCTATACTGCTACAAATCTGGACTTGGTAATCCTCTATCAACATTCATCAAAAAGTACCTATTAGTGACAAAATAATATTTAAGGTCCTTTCTGTTAGTGCAGAGACCAATATACTTCCAGTTTTCATGCTGTCACTACTGGGCAGTCTTTCACTATGGGCTAGTGTCTGTACCATCCTGCATAATGAGCATCTGTGGCACTTTAACCACCTTGTACTGTATCATGTCTCAGTGATATCACATGCCCTTGTTCTCAACTTGATATCACCTCCTCCTCTCACCTTTTAACCTTCTTATTGGCTACTTTTATAAATTCACCTCCTTCATGAAGGCTTTCCTGATGCAGCTTCTTTCCTGATACAAAGACTCATACTTTATTTCATCATGAGAATAAAGTATCAATTAATCATTTGCTCTGTTACGTATCATAGAAGAGCATTATCATCAATTAAATTGATTTTCCACCCATGACATCATGAACACTTGAGAAAGACAGTGGTTAGTGCCTGCCTCTACCTCTTATACTAAGCACTGAGTCTGGTCCAGGATGAGAAACTAAGAAATGGTTCTGGAACCCCTCCCTTGCACTTAACTGGTTTTGGTAATCTCTTCCCCTTGCTAGATTAGCTGGTCCTCCCTCTTTTTAAGGAGAGGAGCTTGGTCCTGCCTCAACTTGATGTGTCATGATTTGGCAATCCCATGGGAGGCCAATCCCTTTCTGAGTGGAGATAGAGGAGGAGTAGGTAGGGAAGGGGTAAAGGGAAAGAGTAGAGGATGGGAAGAGAGGTAGGGAGAAGAAACTGGTTGGTATGTAAAATAAGTAAAAAAATATTTTTTAAATAAAAAATAAATGTTTCTTGGTTGAAAAGTAGAAAATGTCTTATGTGCACCAACCTCTTACCATAGAATTTTCTTAAAGATGGCAGACTTTCATTATAATATTTTTGACAACTTTTAAGGTAAGAATTTTGCTTCTACTTCCTAAAAATCCTTTATCAAGGGAGGCATTTAGTCTAATTTGGGGATATAATGAGAATGTTTTTGATGGCACCACCCAAGTTGGTATCAACTGAGATCTCCAGAGTTCATATAGAATATTTTCTTTGAGTGTTTTAATTCATCATTTTCAAAAGTCTAATGAGTGAGAATACATTGAGTAGGATTGAGATAATATTTAGTATACAATCCTCCTTGTAAACATCGTGAATGAAAATGACTGTTAAACAGGCATGCTCAGTACCAACTTAAGCTCAGGCAAGCTTAGCCATGCAAATCAATGCAAGTTCATCTTTCAGTGTCATCTGTCTGAGTTTCTGACTGGTGGTGAATACCTTGACTAGAAAGATGAAATACTGGAATGCCAGCCAGTGCTCTGACATCTCCAGATGGTGCCAGTTACTGCCAGTGGAGCCTGTCCTGCTGTGAGCCCAAGATGTCTGATTTGTGGACACAGGAAAATGAAAAAGAGGCCTTCCAGCTGGGCTTGTCAACTGTCCTTTATTGTTCTTTAACCAAAATTGTAATGAAGTGTGAATGGCTCTTCCCTTTTACTTTTTTGATGATGATAGCTAGGGACATTGAACATGAGAATGAAGCAATGTTACTCATGTTAATTTGCAGAGTCATGTTAATTGCCAAGCATATTCTAGAGAATTTGGAGTATGTCACTAGCCAGTTATTTTTCTCACCCCACTTCTAGTGTACAAACTGGAATATGAATAAAAGATAATGAAAATATTGCAAGTTTGTGATTTTTGGTGAGCTATGTACATACAAATATCTTATAGCATATCACTTGAAGAAAGTACTTCTGTTACAATTGTACTACTGTTACGTGAAAGACTTCGGATATTGGATCTTCCTGTGTTTATGCTCCAGAATCAGATAATCCCAGGACACATATTTGAAGTATAATAGTCAAATAAACTTTATTCTTCTCTTCCTCTCTGTGTGTATGTTGCATTCCTACGTTTGAAGGATCATCCCACAATAATACCTGGGTATAAACTGAATCCTCATTCTAAGACTAACAAAGTAAAATTTCAATTCTTATTATTCTTACTTATTTCTGTGTGTGTATTCATATGTAAAGGGGGCACTATGCCACAGTTCATGTGTGGGGACGAGAAGATAACTTTCAGGAGTTTGTTTTCTTTTTCTACCATGTGACACTTAAGGGATCAAATTCAGGTCATCAGCCTTAGCATAAAATGCATTTATACACTGAGCCATCTCTTCAGCCCAGAATAGAAAAGATGGTGGCATTATAAATAATAACATTAGCCACAATATTTTGATAGCTTCTTTTTATGTTTTATAATTATTGTGTACTAATAATACAAAATAGCATTATAACTTTTCATATACATATACAATATACTTTGATCATATTTATTCCTCCTGCTATACTCTCTTAATTTCCCTTCTCCTGTTCCCCTTCTTGCCTCCTAATAGTTATTCTTCTGCTTTTATTTCTCAAAAAAATAAAATCCGTATATGATTGGAAAGCTTATCTTATTCTACTTAGCATGGTTATCTCCAGTTATGCTCATTTTGTGGGAAAAAGACAGAATTTCATTTGTTATGAATAAATAATACCACATTGTGAATATATGGCATATTTTATTTATTCATCCACTGAATGCCATATTTTGGGGGAAAGTATTAGCTCAGACAATTTATCTCTATTATTCTTAATATTACAACAAAACATGTAGACAGATATTACTACTCCATGTTATCAATGAAAGATGATGCAGAAATGTGGCATGCATTATTAAAGTCTATAAGATTTATTTGAATACAATTATCCAAACTTTAAGAATGAATGTACCCAAGAATAGAACAAAAGGTTTTTTCACTACTTATCATATAATATGACAGCAAAACTCATTCAGTCAATGGTGGACACAGAAGAAAACTACAGACATTAGGTTGGAAGGTTAAGTAGAATTGCAATGGGAGGCAGAAAGGCAACAGCAGTGAATTGTTTAATTTTTTAATGTTATTAATAGTAGCTGAATATTCTAGGTAATAACCACTGTAAACTATAGTCTTTCTGATTCTAGATAATTTTCAGTCACATGGAGTGTGGTAGCCAGATGTCGGAAACTTGAATCAGGAACAATTAACTATCTTTTCTATGACTGTTCACCCTAAACGTGACAGTAGTCTCTTACAAAGGACTCAAAAGAAGCCAAGATAGCCATATCCACCAAAGGGTAAGAAAGTGAGATGCCAGTCCAAACTCCAATCCAAGAAGTCTGAAAGCAGTGTCAACTCACATGGCCCAATATCATTGCTTTGCTCTGTTTACCCACATGTTGGCCTCTGTGGGTTTTCCTGGATGAAAAATGGGTACTGGGAATCAATCTTATGGGTAAACAGGAATGGAGTGTTTGTCCTAAAATTACTACTTAACTCGCTAATCGTTGGTGTATAAGCACATTTTTAACTTTCCTAACACAATATTCTTTAATGTATTTTCAGTTCATGTATTCTTTTTTCCCATTTTCTTCCTACATCTTTCTTGTTAGACACAACTCATATGTTGCACTTGCATATTTGTATCTTTCTTCTGTCACATGTTTTCTCTTTATACATGGACTATAAGACAAATGCACGAAAGAGAAACTAGTGAAGAAGAGGAAAGAGTAATGGCAAGATCAATGTGATGAAAAATAGTGAGAGCTTACAAAAGATGCATACCCTCATAAAGACACCCATGGTCTCTTTGAAAACCCAGAGTTTCTAATGATTAGGACATTTCAAGAAGTAGAGGTTGAATCTACAATGTGACTTTCCATTGAAAAGAGATATGGAAGGCTCTCTAAACTTTTTTTCTTTCTTATTACAATGTTGACTTTCAAATAATTGGCCTATCCTTTGCTTCTACATGAAAAAGGCTCCTGACATTGGACAAAACCTAGCTGGTAATTTTGTAGTAAGTATTCTAAAAACAGGTCCAAGTTTTTAAGGCTGATGTTTCTGTTGTAGAAATTTCTCAAATTTTGGTGCAAGGATCAATATAGTCCTTCACAAGAGGTTTGTATATTGGGGGGGGGGGAGAGTTGATGGTGTTGATATTTTGGTAGATGGATACTTTAGAAGGATCACTGGATCAAGAAAAAAGTTGTTTATCCATAAACAGCCAAAGACTTACTAATCACTAGTCATAAAGTACTTAATTGATCACATGGCCCTAGAGAACTAACTTAGCTATTCTCCCAGGCTCATCAAACTTATTCTCCTACAGTCCTTTTATACGTACCATATTCTACAGTGCCTCTAAACCTCCATCCATGCAGGTCTTGAAATGTGATAAGTGATAAGTGGGAAAGACGTACACTGAATGAATAAAGCTCTTATTTGAAAATGAGTTGACATTGTAAAATTCACTATATAAATTTCAGGAGGGTTGTTAAGAACTAATACAGAAAAAATAAGTCCATATTTAGTCACTCAACAGTTTTGGTATTCCAGGAGTAGATTAAATCTAATGACTTCAGAGGCTTGAACTATTCTGTTCATGTTTGTTCCTCTTCATATGCATGTTAGTTACATGTTTTCTCTTGTCTCTTCATGTACATGTCAGTTACATGTTTTCTCTTATCTCAGCATCGTACTAATTTTTGGAGTATGCATGAAACATGGGGATAAATTAAACATTGTCTTGTCCTGCTAGAAATTGACAGCCTCATGGGATAGATCCAAAAAGGGATATATATAGAAAAGCAAGCAAGGTAGAATTACGTTCATGTGAAACAGAGCACTAAATGATATCTTGGGTTAGTGAAAATCATACTTTACATTTTGATTGAAAGAGCCAAAGTATAATCAAAAAGGTACAATTTGTGCTGGACTTTGATAAATAATGAGCATGATGATAATTAGTGAAATATGGACAAAGGATAACTCTTGTTGAATAAACAATAGTAAATAAACAAAAGAAAATATCGCATAGTCTACATGTGGAATAACAAAAAGATAAAGCTAAACGGAACAAGTGATAGAAGATCTACATGTCACAATTAATAGGCTACTGTCTGTTCTAAGTTTGTGAAAAGGGGGTGGATTATACTACATAAAAAATACTATATAGGCCTGTGAGAAAAGCAACAATATACTCAAATCCTGTAGTTCTGTTGAAAAGCAGAACATGAACTAGGGAGGCAAAAGGGAGACAGATGGTATAATAATTTGATTGTCAATTTGATAGGACTTAAAATCATCATGATGACACACCTTTTGGCATGCTTTGGAGAGTATTTCCCAAGAGTTTTAACTGAGAAGGAAAAACCCACACCAAAGGTATACAGGACATTCATGTGTGCTGGATTGCAAAACTACATGGAGTATAAGAACCTAGGTGGGACAATATTAAGAAACCAAAAGAAGCACAAGTACCTACTACTATCTATATTTTTTTATATTAGCTCAATGTGACCATCTACTTCATACTCATGCCACCCACCACACCTAGAGCCACTCTCACAGCCTTAATATAATTGAGTGTATGGTTGCTTTGGGAGACAAAACTCCTCCTTTACTTGATTTTATCACATCAGCACAAAAAATATAGAAAACTGGTATCAGGAGCCAGGATTCTACTCTGATAAGTCTGACCATGCAGTTCATTATTCTTTTGAAATTCGTTTGTGGGATGAATATGAAATAGTTTATATCTATGGGTTGAAAAGCCCAGGAATCCTGTAAACAGAGAATAATGGGCCATTCTGGTGGGAGTTTAGAAGACTAGAATGCCAAGATGAGTAGAATCAGTGAAGCTCATGAGCCTTCAGAGGGATACGATAACTCTATTAGCAACTTAAATAAAGATTACTCACATTATAACCTGGAAAATTTTTCTTGCTGCATTCTGCTCATGGCCTGAAAATTTGAGTATAGCTGAAATGAAAAGTAATTAAGTTAATTTTTGTCAGAAGTGATCTTAAGACAGCAGCATAACATCCAGGCTGTGGGAGAGTTACTGGTCACTGCTTTTAGCTCTGTAGAGAGAGAAAATAGTAAGATTATGAAGAAAGATTCATAGTTAAGGTTAAAGATGCAAAGAAGGTAGGTGTAGAGAAAGCAGCAATAACCTTAAGGAGAAATCTTAGGCTTGCCACTTTGCCCATTAGAGATGGCCTTAGGGAAAGACCTCAGTCATTGAAAGGTACAACATGTGAAAATATAAATTTGCGTGAAAGGAAAGAGCCTAAAATGAAACTGCAATGTGGGGGGTCAGTTTCTCTGTTCTCTAGGTCTAAAACAACTTAATGAGGAAGTATTTTCTCAGGCTGTGATGCCAAGCTGAAAAGAAACCACTGTAGCTGTATTAGAAATGGTCTAGACAACATCTCAATCTGCCACTGTAACGTGAAAGCATGACCTGCATAGTGATAGTTTTCACGCATGCAAAATGCAAGAGTGAGGAGGTCCTGGGGGCTTGTACTAAGGTTCCAGAATGCCTCTGAGACCCAGCAACATGAAGCAGGGTCACCTTTCCTAAAAGAAGGTTCCAAGAGGCCACTATACAAAATTGTGAAGGTAAAGTCTAGTTGTAGTAAGGGTACCAGAATGTTACTGATGCCAGGATCATGGAATAACTACCAAGGAAAGCTACAAAAACAGAGGTTATCTGGGCCAAGAGAGAGGTTTATGTAATGTATAATGCAAAGCTAGGGGAAATTTTATCTCAGGCCACTGAACTCTTTTAAAGATCCAGAAAATGAACACAGATCTCCAGGACTGAATGCTAGCCCTGTGGTTTTTCAGTCTTCCTTTATTCCAACCTTTCCTTATTATTCCACCTTTTCTCTCTTTTCATATGTGGATGTTTATTCTTTGCCACTGTAATATGTTTTGCCTATTTTTATAAAGATTCACAGTTAGGAAAATACCTTGAGTCTTGGAAGAGACAGGACTTTTAAATGGTGCTTTGAATGTTAAATTCTCTGGTGGCGTTTAAAATTGAACTGAATTAATTCTTTATAATGAAATGGCCACTACCCTTTGAGAAACAAGAGTAGAAAATGATAATTTCAAGTGATATATTTGGGTGTCAATTTGACAAGGGGCGGACTTGTTTGTCTTGATTGTTAATTTCATGATATTTAGAATAATCTAGGGCTCACAATTCTTACGATGGCTATGAAGGTATTACCAGAAACTTCTAATTAAAGTGGTAACACTAATATGAGTATAGGTAACTCCATTCCATGAGTTGGGCCCCATGCCTAAATTAGAAGGAGGAAGCTATCTAAAGACCAATATTCCCCTTTCTTCTTGACTGTGAATACAATGTGATGGAACACCTGCTCTATGTTCCATCCATGACAATATCAACTGTTTTCAATGCTGCACATTCTCCACCATACCTTCAAAGTGAGCGAAACTCAACTCCCATGATATGCTTTTCTAAGATATTTCTTAAAATCACCAAAAAGTAACTAAAACAGATGGGTTAGGAACTATTGTAATAGTTGAGGTGAAGGTTGGCCTGTGCCTGAAAGTAGAATTAAAACAATTATCCAGGGACTCTAATCAATGCAGAAAATGATCTTACTAATGAGCATAGATACAAGGGAGGCACTTAACTCTGTTTTTATTGCCTTAGCCTGGCCAGATAATTGTTTCAGCTCTTTGCTTTGACTTTATCACAGTCACTGTATGGTTTGCATAAATTGCTTAATATCTATAGACTTTATTTTAACCAGCTGAAAAGAAGGGAACTAATTCTTGTCACCACTGGTAATTGCCTCATAGGAATGCTTTATGCATTTGGGTAAGTGCTGGCATATTCTTGGCATGAAATGATCATTAATGATTATCTAAAGTGTGTCAAGAACTTCTAGGAAGTCAACATATATGAATGTTAAATACTTTAGACATAATTATCACTCAAAATCATAAAATGGCAATAATTTCTTGTGGCGTTCCCTTTGTTACAAATCCTTTATGTTCCATTTCTAGTTTGTTCATAAAACTTAATATTAGAAAATAACTACACTCTCCAGGGTGAGCTTAAGAAACTTGCTACAGTGTTTATGGTGAATAAGGAAATGTCTCCATCAACCCTGAACTTGTCCCGCATAAGTAAAGGCTTCCTATTGATCTTTAGGTGACAGTAGAAGGTAAGGAATATATGCATTTAGCAACATCATTTTCCTATAGCTCAAGGGATTAATGAGAGAAGTATGCTTAGTTTTTCAGAGTGTTGAGGAAAACTCAAAAAAAAAAAAACCAACAATGCCTTTGGCAAGTGACCTGATGTTTTCATAGAGGAAAAAGATGAGCTGTATTCACAGAGTCTTAGATGATATTTTATTTGCGGAAGCCACTCTATACTTACCTTTATCTCTATCAAATAAGGCAAAAGATATTCGCATACACTGTGATAAGTTAATGTGGTCAGAAAAAAGGCAAGCTAAACATCTGGTTCTAGTTGGCAACAATTAGCAGTGCATAAAACAACAAAAAGCCCAAAGCCAGAAGACATGCAAGTTCTAACATCAGCAAGTGAAGAAGTGAAACTATTTCTAGGTCTCCAACCCAGTAGCTCACTTAGAAATCCCTCATTGTAGAAAATGGATCAATGTGTAGCTTCAGGAAGCCACGTGGTAGCAGATTGGAGCTACACTTAGGTTACTAACAGCGACAGTATCGAGATACCTTATTCTAGGAGGAGTGTTGCATAGGGAGAGTCTACACATACATCGAGGCTCCAGACATTTTCATCTCAGAACAGTGCTTCTTACTGATTATTTCAATAACACAACCCAGAGATATAGCAGTTCCTTCAGGACCCTAATTTTTTTCTGATGCCACACAAGACCCACAAGGTAGAGATGGCTTATGGATCAACTGCAGAGAAGAACTTGGCTGTCACTGTGCACATGGCAGGCCCTATCAATACTTACCAAGCTATAGATACACTTTTCACTCACTGTGATAAAAAAATCAACATAAAAACCTAAACTAAAGCTGGTCCATGGTGATGCATGCCTTTAATCCCAGCACTCAGGAGGCAGAGGCAGGTAGCTCTCTGTGAGTTCAAGGCCAGCCTGGTCTACAAGAGCTAGGTCCAGGATAGGCTTGATAGCTACAGTGAAACCCTGTCTCAGAAAAAATAAAAAGACCTAAACCAAGGTATCACTACTTGATTTCAGAAAAAATAAAAAGACCTAAACCAAGGTATCACTACTTGATTTCACATAAATGGGAAATTTTTATAGGAAAGTATTCATTCTTTGAAAAATATGAAGAGCTGATTATTTGAAACTTTCTCCTTGGGAAGATGAATGTATTGCAAGCAAAGTACACACAGTTGTTTATGTAAATTACCTGTCAGTAGAGGCAGGAAGAATTCTATAACCCTTCAGTCTACTAGTCTGTCTAAGCAACACTCCTTGACATGTTTGTGGCTTTCTTTCCTTGTGTATAAATAGAACTAGGTTCAAAACAATTTGATCTTTGGTCAAGAGGTTATCATTGACTCGATTTAGAGATGCAATTAGTTCCCCATCACTGACTGTGGTCATCCTGAAACAATTATGATAATCAGTAGTTTACCTGTGAGGTTTTGTCTGAAGGGAGGGTTCATTGATTTTTTTCTTATTAATGAACTACTCAGAATATATTAATAAAAAGTAGCTAATTTCTTTTTTTGTTGTTAATCATTTTTTATTGAGAAAAGGAAGAAAAAAAAAAGTTTCCACCTCCTCCCTGCCTCCCATTTCCTTCCCCCTCCTCCCACCCTTCTCCCCCTCCTCTCACCCTTCTCCCCCTCCTCCCATTCCTCTCCCCCTCCCTCTCCAGTCCAAAGAGCAGTCAGGGTTCCCTGCCCTGTGGTAAGTCCTAGGTCCTCCCCCCTCTGTCCATATCTAGGAAGGTGAACATCCAAACTGGCTAGGCTCCCACAAAGCTAGCACATTGCGAAGGATCAAAACCCCGTGCCATCGTCCTTGTCTTCTCATCAGCCCTCATTGTTCTCCATGTTCAGAGAGTCCAGTTTTAACCCATGCTTTTTCAGTCACAGTCCAGCTGGCCTTGGTGAGCTCCCCGTAGATCAGCTCCACTGTCTCAGTGGGTGGGTGCACCCCTCGTGGTCCCGACTTCTTTGCTCATGTTCTCCCTCCTTCTGCTCCTCATTGGGACCTTGGGAGCTCAGTCCAGTGCTCCAGTGTGGGTCTCTGTCTCTATCTCCATCCATCCCCAGATGAAGGTTCTATGATGATATGCAAGATATTCGTCAGTATTGTTATAGGCTAGGGTCATTTCAGGTTCCCTATCCTCAGCTGCCCAAGGAACTAACTCAACCATGTTCATAGCAGTATTATTTGTAATAGCCAGAACCTGGAAACAACCTAGATGCCCCTCAATGGAAGAATGGATGAAGAAAGTATGGAATATATACACGCTAGAGTACTACGCTGCAGTAAAAAACAATGACTTCTCGAATTTTGCATGCAAATGGATGGAAATAGAAAACACTATCCTGAGTGAGGTATCCCAGACCCAAAAAGATGAATATGGGATGTACTCACTCATAATTGGTTTCTAGCCATAAATAAGGACCACGGAGTCTACAAGATGTGAACCTAAAGAAGCTAAGTAAGAAGGTGAACCCAAGGAAAAACATATAGTTGTCCTCTTCACTAAGGGAAGTAGACCAAATTTCCGGGGAGAAAATGGGATCTTGGGGATGGGGTGGGATGGGGGTAAGGGGAGATGGGGAGAGAAAAGGTAGAAGGGAAGGAGGGGGGACTTGGGGAAACAGGAGAATTGGGATAAAGGAAAGGTGGATAGGGGAGCACGGAACCACAATTCTTAGTTAAGGGAGCCACTTTAGGGTGGGCAAGAGACTTGACCCTAGAGGGGCTCCCAAGTGCCCAAGATGAGGTTCCCAGTTAGTTCCTTGGGCAGCTGAGGATTGGGAACCTGAAATGACCCTATCCTAGAGCAATACTGACGAATATCTTGCATACCATCATAGAACCTTCATCTGGTGATGGATAGAGATAGAGACAGAGACCCACACAGGAGCACTGGACTGAGCTCCCAAGGTCCCAATGAGGAGCAGAAGGAGGGAGAACATGAGCAAAGAAGTCGGGACCACGAGGCGTGCACCCACCCACTGAGACAGTGGAGCTGATCTACTGGGAGCTCACCAAGGCCAGCTGGACTGTGACCGAAAAAGCATGGGATAAAACCGGACTCTCTGAACATGGCGAACAATGAGGGCTGATGAGACGCCAAGGACAATGGCACGGGGTTTTGATCCTACTTAATGTGCTGGCTTTGTGGGAGCTTAGCCAGTTTGGATGTTCACCTTCCTAGATATGGACAGAGTGGGGAGGACCTAGGACTTACCACAGGGCAGGGAACCCGGACTGCTCTGTGGACTGGAGAGGGAGGGGGAGAGGAATGGGGGGAGGGGGAGAAGGGTGGGAGGAGGGGGAGGGAAATGGGAGGCTGGGAGGAGGTGGAAACTTGTTTTTTGTTTATGTTTTTTTTTAAAAAAAATAAAGTCCTAAAAAAAAAGGATTGTTGAGGTGAGCTCATCTTAGATTACCAGGGTGGCCCAATATAATCATAGGAAGTCATAAAAATACAGGAATTTTGGGCTAGAATACACATAGCTATACCCCTGTCTCAAAAACTGATGGGTAGATAGATGATAGATAGATAGATAGATAGATAGATAGATAGATAGATAGATGATAGATCAGTCAAGCAGTGATGGCACAAACCTTTAATCTCAGCACTCAGGAGGCAGAGGCCAACAGAGCTCTGTGAGTTTGAGGCCAGCCTGGTTTACAGAGTAAGGTGAGCTCCATAATAACCAGGGATACACAGAAAAACTCTGGAAATAAATTCAAAATGCAATAAGGTAAGTGTTAAGGTTTAAAACACTAAAATCTAGGAAAAAAGGGCTCTGTTTTAAACAGAGTGTGAGAAGCTAGAGAGATGCTTCAGTTAAGAGCACTATACCGCTCTCACAGAGGACCTGAGTACAGTTCCTAGTAGCCTTGTCAGGCAGCTTCACAAATGTCTCTAACTCTAGCTCTTGGGGATCCAGGTAAATACCCTCTTCTAGCTTCTTCAGGTACCTGCTCATAAGCCCACACACAGACATATAAATATACACATAATTAAAAATAACTAATAGATAAAAAGGGGATGGATATCTTGGGTGGAAATCAGACAAAGAGTGTAATCTGAAGGCTCAAAAGAGACTCGGTGTCTCAGGACCTGGTGGGTATTAGACATCTCAAATTCTGCTGGCAAACCTGAGGGTTTTCTTTTCTTCCTCCCTCCTCTGCACTTCCCATTCCCTGCATAGCTCACATTCCAGCCATATCCCTCCTTTATCTTTTGCACGTACCCACCCAGTCCACCCTTCTCGTCTAATTCTCTGGATTTGAGGACGTGGCCTTCAGATACTGCCGGTAACTCTGGTAACTCCATAGAGCCATGTGGAGCCAGCTCATCCCATGGAACAGTGGAGAGCATTCAAACAGATGCTTCTTTGTGATCGGGTGGGCAGGCTGGGCTCCAGCAGTCACAGACACTAGCTGTCATGTGAGATTCAGCAAGATACCTAGCAAATGGCAGCCATGTCCAGTGGGGATTCTGACTTTGAAGAGCAGCTGTATGAGCAGAAATCATGCTCATGGATCAGAGCAAGAAACTAAGCAGGAAAAGAAGCAGAGGCTCGCACACAAAGCTTCCAGAGAAAAACCACTTTGTTCCAACTGCTGGGAGAGCACAAGGAAATGACTCCAGCATATTTTGTCTCCCCCATTGTAACCAGTTCCTGGAGTATCCCTCTCCGGCCTCACAGGGGCAGGAAGCTGGGGGGGGGTGTCTGTGATGTGAGCATTGCCAGAGATCTGAGGGGAGCCTGTCTGTGATGTGAACATTGCCAGAGATCTAAGGGGAGCACTCTGTGATGTGAGCATTACCAGAGATCTAAGTTATGCGCAGACTCTGCTACCCTGGAGTGGCCCTCTGCAGGAGCTGTGTTGTTGATGACAGCAGAACATGCAAATTCCACCACACCCTCCCCTCATTTGGGGCCACACCAGGTGTATTGACAGAGCAAGGAGTTCAGTCCAGGAGGCAAGACTAGCCAAATCCAAGGCTGGAGGTCACTGAAACCTGGGCAATGGTTCTTCCTTCTGTGTGCCACAACAGCCACATCTAGGCTACAGGATACAGGAGACGGCCGTGTTAATAACAGACGCCTTCTAAAACCCAACCAGATTATGAACCTGCACCCTCACTCAGTGTCGACTCGTGGCAGTCAGACCATAAGTGAACACCTGTGTACCTTTGTCTGAATGCTTCATGGTTCCCAACTGTAATGGTTTGTCCTATCCCTGTAAGAGACAAGCCCCACCCACTCAATGCCTGTCTGTCCTTCCTTCCTGTTGGCCCCAGCCTCTTAGGCTGGGAAATCGAGTTCAGAACTGTGATCATCCAAAGTAGAAGGCTAAGTGTATAAGTTAAGTAGCTAAACGGTGTGGTAGCCAAAACAAGGTCCCAATGATGTCCATGTCCTGATTTCTAGAACCTGGAATACAATATGACAGGAAAGTCCACAGATGTGATTAAGGATTGTTGAGGTCCTGGAAACAACCTAGATGCCCTTCAATGGAAGAATGGATGAAGAAAGTATGGAATATATACACGCTAGAGTACTACGCTGCGGTAAAAAACAATGACTTCTCGAATTTTGCATGCAAATGGATGGAAATAGAAAACACTATCCTGAGTGAGGTATCCCAGACCCAAAAAGATGAACATGGGATGTACTCGCTCATAATTGGTTTCTAGCCATAAATAAGGGCCACGGAGTCTACAATAGGTGAACCTAAAGAAGCTAAGTAAGAAGGTGAACCCAAGGAAAAACATATAGTTACCCTCTTGGCTAAGGGAAGTAGACCAAATTGCTGGGGAGAAAATTGGGATCTTGGGGGTGGGGTGGGATGGGGGTAAGTGGAGATGGCGAGAGAAAAGGGAGAAGGGGAGGATGGGGGGAACTTGGGGAAAAAGGAGGATTGGGATAAAGGAAGGTTGGATAGGGGAGCACAGAAACACAATTCTTAGTTAAGGGAGCCACCGTAGGGTTGGCAAGAGACTTGAACCTAGAGTGGCTCCCAGGAGCCCAAGCCGAGGTCCCCAGTTAAAAGTAGCTAATTTCAACTACTCATGCAGCATATTGCTTCCCTGCTTTAGATTAGCTCTCAAAAGCATTTGGTTGTGCTTGAGTGAAATTGTCATTTATTTATTCATTAAAAGATTTGTGACACAATGCCCATGTCTCCAGCACTGTCATCTTAGGAACTAAATGTTATAAGGTTTTATTCCCTAAAATATTATTTCTCTTTAAGCCTGGTGTACTTTGTTTTATGCAACACCCTATCTCTCAATACATCAGTCTCTTTGATAAATACTAGAATTGACCCCTCATACATCATAAACATTTCAAGTGTTATAGAAGTGGAGCTTAGTAGGATTTTCTGTGATCCTTGACACGGATCTTATAATTTTAATGAAAAAGAGAAAAGCCTGTTAACTAATAACATATTCCCATGTTAGCAAAGTCAGTTCCATATATCCTGGAACTCCATTATCTGTGTTTGTGTGTAGGACTAATTTGATTTCTTTTGGAATTCTGCCAGTTGGTTACCATACCATTAGATATACAATTTATAATGATATATAATTGACGCATCGAAATTGAAGCTTTCAGAAAGTTTCAATAAACATAGCTAAGCACCTTAATCCAACAATTGACTAGAATAAATGGTATTTTGATTGAGGAGATACAACTGAACAGTTGTATATTATATGGCCTATAGTGTGACAGGAAGAGACTAACATCTACCCAAGCTATTTATATTGGTGATCTGAATTCCAACAAAAGAACTTTTCTCAGCATAATTTCTGAATGACTTTGCATGGCATGCTATTGGACCAGAATCTAGGAACATAAAATGCACTATGGCCTCTGCCCACCATTTGGGAACCTCCTAGGTGAGTTTAGATGGATGTGGGAAGGCAGTAAGCTGTTTGTTTTGTGCTTCTTTTGCTTTCAATGTTGTCTATCCAATCCATTCATGCAGCAGATACTGCTTTGGCTCTTACACTTGAGTTGTTATATGATAGCAGCCTAAAAATTTGTCCAAATTTGGGGGACTATAATAAAAAGGACATTATTAGGAGACTAGTTATTAAAAGAGAATAACGAAGGAAACTTACTAGGCATTCATATACACAGTACTTGATACTTTATTATGGCTTCATTCCACTTGTACTTACAAAAAACTTCATGAAATAAGAGCTAACATTGTATTCCACTGAAACAGTAATCAGCCTTGCTTCTAAAATCATGCAGTAATGCATAAAGAAAAGATTCCATGGCAAATCCATGTTAATTCCACAGTCTTGTATCTTAGAAAAATTCTAACACACTAAAACCTATTCCAACATGTGGTAGTACTTTCTCATTAGGATTGCCATTAAATACTATTCCAACATGTAGTAGTACTTTCTTTCTCATTAGGACTGCCAGCCTGCAAATATTGACAGGGAGAATTATGAAAGCTTAGCATTATCTTAGGCTTCTTCCTAGCTAGTTCTTATAACTTAAATTAATCCATATTTTTAATCTATGTTCTTCCATGTGGCTCATTACCTCATCTCAGTACTGCCCATCCTTCCTCCTCTCCATCTGACTGGCCACCCTGCCTTTCTTCTTTTCAGAGTTCTTTCTCTGCCTAGAAGTCCAGCCTATAATCTCTTGCCTAGCTGTTGGCTGCTCAGCTGTTTATTACACCAATAACAGAAATATATCTTCACTCAGTGTATAAAATCCCACAACCTTTCTGCTTTTTTGTCTAAATAAAAAGAAATGGTTTAAACTCTAACATAGTAGACTATATAAAATGAGAACAATTATCAGGTAAGAATTACATTCCATAGGTCTTTTTTTTTATTGAAAAAAGGGGGAAAAAGTTTCCACCCCCTCCCAGACTCCCATTTCCCTCCCCCTCTTCCCACCCTTCTCCCCCTCCCCACAATCCTCTCCCCTTCCCTCTCCAGTAAAAAGAGCAGTCAGGGTTCCCCACCCTGATGGAGGAAGGTCATTGGTTAAATAAAAAGAAACTGCTTGGCCCTCATTGGTTAGAAGACAGGTGGGAGGAATAAACAGAACAGAACGCTGGGAGGAATAGGAAGTAGGCTCAGATTCCACAGCTCTCCTCTCAGGAGCAGACGCCTCAGAGAGACGCCATGCTCCCCGCTCCAGGGAAGATGCACGCAATGAAGCTCCGACCCAGGATGGACTTAGGCTAGAATCTTCCTGGTAAGCGCACCTAGCTGTGCTACATAGAATATTAGAAATGGGCTAGTCCAGGTGTGAGAGTTAGCCGAGAAGAGGCTAGATAGAAATGGGCCAAGCAGTGATTAAAAGAATACAGTGTCCGTGTAATTATTTCGGGGCATAACCTAGCTGAGCAGGAGGCCAGGGTGCTGGGAACGCAGCCATACTGCTCTTATTACTATACCGCCCTGTCGAAAGTCCAAGGTCCCCCCCCCCCCAACAACCATATCTAGGAAGGTGAACAGCGAAACTGGCTAGGCTCCCACAAAACCAGAACATGAAGTAGGATCAAAACCCTGTGCCATTTTCCTTGGCTTCTCATCAGCCCTCATTGTTCGCCATGCTCAGAGAGTCTGGCTTTATCCCATGCCCTTTCAGTCACAGTCCAGCTGGCCTTGGTGAGCTCCCAACAGATCAGCCCCACTGTCTCAGTGGGTGGGTGCACCCCTCGCGGTCCTGACTTCCTTGCTCATGCTCTCCCTCCTTCTGCTCCTCATTGGGACCTTGGGAGCTCAGTCCAGTGCTCCAGTGTGGGTCTCTGTCTCTATCTCCATCCATCAACAGATGAAGGTTCTTTTGTGATATGCAAGATATTCTTCAGTATTGCAATAGGATAGGGTCATTTCAGGTTCCCTATCCTCAGCTGCCCAAGGAGCTAACTGGGGACATCGCCTTGGGCTCCTGGGAGCCACTCTAGGTTCAAGTCTCTTGCCAACAATATGGGGGCTCCCTTAACTAAAAATTGTGCTTCCGTGCTCCCCTATCCAACCTTCCTTTACCCCAATCATCCCGTTTCCCCAAGTTCCACCCATCCTCCCTTTCTCCCTTTTCTCTCCCCATCTTCACTTATCCCCATCCCACCCCACCCCCAAGATCCCAATTTTCTCCCCGACAATTTGGTCTACTTCCCATAGCCAAGAGGATAACTATATGTTTTTCCTTGGGTTCACCTTCTTCCTTAGCTTCTTTAGGCTCACCAGTTGTAGACTCTGTGACCCTTATTTATGGCTAGAAACCAATTAAGAGTGAGTACATCCCATGTTAATCTTTTTGGGTCTGGGTTACCTCACTCAGTATAGTGTTTTCTATTTCCATCCATTTGCATGCAAAATTCGAGAAGTCATTGTTTTTTACTGCAGCATAGTACACCAATGTGTATATATTCCACACTTTCTTCATCCATTCTTCCATTGAAGGGCATCTAGGTTGTTTCCAGGTTCTGGCTATTACAAATAATACTGCTATGAACATAGTTGGACAAATGCTCTTGTCATATGATAGGGCATCTCTTGGGTATATTTCCAAGAGTGGTATTGCTGGGTCCAGGGGTAGGTTGATCCCGAATTACCTGAGAAACCGCCACACTGATTTCCAAAGTGGTTGCACAAGATTGCATTCCCACCAGCAATGGATGAGGGTACCCCTTCCTCCACAGCCTCTCCAGCAAAGGCTATCATTGGCAGTTTTTGATTTTAGCCATTCTGACAGGTGTAAGATGATATCTCAAAGTTGTTTTGATTTCATTTCCCTGATCGCTAAGGAGGTTGAGCATGACCTTAAGTGTCTTTTGGCCATTTGAACTTCTTCTGTTGAGAATTCTCTGTTCAGTTTAGTGCCCCATTTTTTAAATTGGGTTAATTAGCCTTTTAAGGTCTAGTTTCTTGAGTTTTCAATATATTTTGGAGACCAGAACTTTGTCTGTTGCGGGGCTGGTGAAGATCTTCTCCCAGTCAGTAGGTTGCCTTTTTGTCTTAGTGACAGTGTCCATTGCTTTACAGAATCTTCTCAGTTTAAGTAGGTCCCATTTATTCAATGTTACCCTTAATGTCTGTGCTGCTGGGGTTATACATAGGAAGCGATCTCCTGTGCCCATCTTTTGTAGGGTACTTCCCACTTTCTCTTCTGTCAGGTTCAGTGTCTTCGGACTGATATTGAGGTCTTTAATCCATTTGGACTTGAGTTTTGTGCATGGTGATAGATATGGGTCTATTTTCATTCTACTACAGGTTGACATCCAGTTGTGCCAGCACCATTTGTTGAAGATGCTTTCTTTCTTCCATTGAATACTTTTAGCTCCTTTATCAAAAATGAGGTGATCATAGGTTTGTGGTTTTAAATTCGGGTCTTCTATACGTTTCCATTGGTCGACTTCTCTGTTTTTATGCCAGTACCACACTGTTTTCATCACTGCAGCTCTGTAATAGAGTTTGAAGTCAGGGATGGTAATGCCTCCAGAAGATCCTTTATTGTATAGGATTATTAACCACCTGTGTCTTATCAGATCACCATGGATTAAAGTTAGAATTCAGCATCAATGCTACCCCCAGAAAGCCTCCAAATTCATGGAAACTGAACAGTCAACTACTGAACCATTCCTGGATTAAGGAAGAAATAAAGAAAGCAATTAAAGTCTTCCTTGAATTCAATGAAAATAAAGAAACAACATACTAAAACTTATGGGACTCTATGAAAGCAGTCCTATGAGGAAAGTTCATAGCACTAAGTGCCCACTTAAAGTAAACAGAGAAAACACACATTGTAGACTTAACAGCCCACCTGAAAGCTCTAGAAAAAAAAGAAGCAGACTCACCTAGGAGGAGTAGAAGACTGGAAATAACCAAACTGAGGGCTGAAATCAACAAAATAGAAACACAGAAAACAATACAAAGATTCAATGAAACAAAAAGCTGGTTCCTGGAGAAAATCAACAAGAATGACAAACCCCTATCCAAACGAATCAAACGGCAGAGAGAATTTTCAAATTAATAAGATCAGAAATGAAAAGGGGGACATAACCACAGACACAGAAGAAATTCAGAGAATCATTAGATTGTAGTAATAGGGGCGGCAGGGCTGCGTTCCCAGCACCCTGGCCGCCTGCTCGGCTAGCTTATGCCCCAAAATAATTACACAGACACTGTATTCTTTTAAGCACTGCTTGGCCCATTCTCTTCTAGGCTAATTCTCACATGTTAATTTAACCCATTTCTAATCATCTGTGTATGGCACCCCAAGGTGCGCTTACCAGGAAGATTCTAGCCTATGTCCATCCTGGGTCGGAGCTTCATCCCGGGAGTGGGGCATGGCATCTCTCTCTGAGGCATCTGCTCCTGAGAGAGCTGTGGAGTCTCTGAGCTCACTTCCTCTTCCTCCCAGTATCCTGTTCTGTTTTCTCCTCCCACCTATCTTCTAACCAATAAAATGGGCCAGGGCAGTTCCTTTATTAGCCAATGACCTTCCTCTATCATTTCCCCCTTTTCGGTTTAAACAAAAAAAAAGGCTTTAACTTTAACATAGTAAAATTACATATAACAAAACAGTTATCAAGTAAAAGTTACAATAATCTTTATCATAACTAAGGAAAACTATAACTATAACTAACTATTCTTAACTCCATCAAAGACTCCAGAAAGATATAATATTACCTAAGTAAACAAGAACTAAGAAACTTCAAACTCTAGAAATGACAAAGACATCTCGCTGCCTGGACAGTCACCCACAGTTCCTCTGTACCGTTGGGGCATCCATCTTCAGCCTTCAGGCCCATAGTATCCAGCAGACATTTTCATCAAGCAGGAAATTCCAAAGGCAGTCACTATCTGCTTGTCCTGAAGAATGTCTCGCAGACTCTCTCATGAATCAGGAACCCCGAAAGAACCTTAGGCAAGTTCAGTAGTCCTCTCTCTGCGGGTTCTCTGTGTCCAGTTTATGCAATAGTCCAAGCAAGAGCAGTTTCTTGCCCAAATGGCCATCAAACTCCATAAGGATCCTCTTCGATGCCCATCTTCCTCTTGAAGTAGATTGGTGCTGCCAGGAGCAGAGTGTCTCATTGCCATGAAAAGTCCTAAATTATTAAAACATTTAAAATGCCATATTCTGCAGCCTTTGAGAGATATGAAGAATGCCTATCTGAAATATATCTCTATATGTCTAGAAAATCTAACTAACATGACTACAAGCTTTACTATTATCAATGATTATCCATTAACAACCTATATTTCTTAATTATACAGTACGTATTTAAATGAACTACACAATCACAATACCTTAATCAAAATCAGAAACACTTATACATATAACAAAATTGACCTTATATCTCTATCAATAAAGCAAAATCTATACTAATGTAAATTATTCATATCTATATCATATGCCCCTTTAAATGTAAAAGAACGTTTATAAACCATATTTGGGAACATGGGCGCAGTTTTTTCTCTCCAAACTGCTTCCTGCTGAATGGGGGCGTCGTTAATTAGGTCTTTCATGGTATAACCTGTGTGCTAGTTTCATCTCAGTTGGCAGTTGAGAGAAGCAATTTTTTGAAGGCGTGCACAGGAACCATTCAGGAGGACGTGGTCCATCATACCAAATCGGAATAGAAGAAATGAACAACGTCTCATCCTCTGTGAAAACAAAATAAGAAACTCTTTTCCAAAGTATCATATCATTAGATCCAAATTCAAGATATTTATGTTGGATTAGTTCAGCAGCATTTATAAACAAATATCTTTTAGCATCTGTTGCTCCTTCCTCAGTATTTAAATAATTTAAAGAGAGCATAATAGCATACAGTATCAAAATTATCTGTGTATTTTCCATCTTTGTGCAGCTTTGTTTTAACCTCTATTTTGTTTATTTTTAATTTAACTCTTTGCTTTTTGAGACAGGTTCTCTGTATCTTTGACCTGAAGTAACTCTGTAGACCAGGCTGTCTTTGAACTCTCAGAGATCCGCCTGTCTCTGACTCCCAGGCATTGGGATTAAAGGAGTAAACTACTACACCTTGAAGTCACAGAGATCTGTTTGCCTCTGCCTTCTAGGCACTGGGATTAAAGGCGTGTGCTACCACACACAGCAACTCTCTTCCTTTTTTTGTTTTTTACTTTAAGAACTTTAACTTTTAGTCTGCATATATTTTTAACACAGTTTAAACCATTTAGAAATTTTCTCTGTCTTTGAATCTCTCTTTACTGTATATCTCTCTTTTTCTGACCACATGAGTCTTTTTTTTTTCTTTTTTACCAAGCAATTAATTTACCAAGCAATATCAGTAGGATAAAAGGTGTTGCTTTGCTGGCTGGATCCAGCCCGTTCCTTAGCTTTCCAGCCTCATGGCTGAGGTACTGGCTGTAGCCAGCAAGCGAGCTTCAGCAGCCTGTGCTTGCAAACTGCACAAACCGCCTGCATAAAAGAGTCAGAGTTTGTCCTGGCAGGACAGCCCAGAAAGCCGGAATTTTTAAACGGCGCAGCTTTTTTCCTGCTACGGCTGAAAACCGAAAAGCATGCGTTCAGCTTTTCGTCAACACCGTTTAAGTGTTTCTTGGCAGGACCTCTTAATGAGCTGCAGGCTTTGCAGCTAAAGCTGAGTCAGGAAGCCTCTCTTAGATGAGGCGCTTGCTTGTCTCTGGCAAGCAGAGCAGACCCGAGAACACAGCGAGTCTCATTGCCATCAAACAAATCATAGCACTTTACTCCAATTGCTCTATTCAAAAGCTCTGTCTCCCGCAGGAGCCAGTCAGAGATTGCAAAGGTGGCACAGCCCCAGGAAGTCGTGCTTTAAAATGACACAGCGTTTTTTCTGCTACTGTTGCCGAATCAGGAAATCTCTCTACAGCACGCCACCAACAAACAGCAAAAATCTGTGTTAAACTCTCTTTCCCTTGTTTTTAAGCCTTCTCAGGTTTTTTAAGTGGGTTTAGGTGTCCACACGTCTGGGCACCAACTGTAGTAATAGGGGCGGCGGGGCTGCGTTCCCAGCACCCTGGCCGCCTGCTCGGCTAGCTTATGCTCCAAAATAATTACACAGACACTGTATTCTTTTAAGCACTGCTTGGCCCATTCTCTTCTAGGCTAATTCTCACATGTTAATTTAACCCATTTCTAATCATCTGTGTATGGCACCCCAAGGTGCGCTTACCAGGAAGATTCTAGCCTATGTCCATCCTGGGTCGGAGCTTCATCCCGGGAGTGGGGCATGGCATCTCTCTCTGAGGCATCTGCTCCTGAGAGAGCTGTGGAGTCTCTGAGCTCACTTCCTCTTCCTCCCAGTATCCTGTTCTGTTTTCTCCTCCCACCTATCTTCTAACCAATAAAATGGGCCAGGGCAGTTCCTTTATTAGCCAATGACCTTCCTCTATCATTAGATCTTACTACAAAAGCCTGTATGCCACAAAATTGGAAAATGTAAAATAAATGGACACTTTTTTAGATAAATACCATATACCAAAGTTAAACCAGGACCAGGTGAACAATCTAAATAGACCTGTTGGTCTCGAACAATTAGAAGTGGTTATCAAAAACTTCCCTACCAAAAAAGCCAGGGACCAGATGGTTTCAATGCGGAATTCTACCAGAACTTCCAAGAAGACCTAATAACTATACTCCTTAATGTATTTCACAATATCGAAACAGAAGAGGCACTGCCAAATTCCTTTTATGAAGCTACAGTTACTCTGATACCAAAACCGCACAAAGACTCAACCAAGAAAGAGAATTACAGGCCAATCTCACTCATGAACATCGACACAAAAATCCTCAACAAAATACTGGCAAACCGAATCTAAGAACACATTAGAAAAATTATCCATTATAATCAAGTAGGCTTCATCCCAGAGATGCAGGGCTGGTTCACCATACGAAAATCCATAGTCTTTTGAATTTCAAAATTTGCATAATTTCAGTTAGTTTGAAGTTATAAAGATAAATAGAAAATTGGATAACTTTGAAAGATCATCTAACCTGCTTGAAAGATGAATAAGTTTAAGTCAATGAAGGAGGTGATTACTCTTTGCAAAGTCATGTAGCAAGCAAGTGTTAAAACTAGAACTGAACTCCAAGGAAAATGTTGTACGGCTGCAACTGTAAATAAGTTTCACATTGCTCATTAGACCATAGTTCAGATAAGAATAATCTTTTGAGTTTTCCAGAGGCTAAACAGATATGTGCACATTGGTTGTATAGGTATTATATACATAATAGACATTAAGCAAGAAATGGTATCCTGTATTTGAGGTCAGGTGAAGGGGAAGCCAAGCCAATGACCTTGTTGGTAGGGCGTGTTCCCCTTGGGCTAATGTTTACTTATAAAATCTTGTGGGTGTGCTTCCCGCTTCCTCTTTGTTTTTCCTGTGCTTCGCGGAAACTCTGGCTTTGTAAGTCCCCGTTTTCTTACCCTTATTAAAGCTGAATATTTTATACTAAAGCTAGTCTGGTTAATTCTATAGACCACCTGCCAACAGGTTGGCTCTGATCATGAGGCTTTTTGGCTCTTTGGTTGCTGCACAGCCTGCTGGAGTCAGCGACCTCTCTTGGAGGGGCCTCCCCCCCCTCGCTGGAGGCCTCTCCCCTCCATGCACATTGTACCCTCTTAGCACAGCTCCCTCCCCTGCTGGTCTTCTGCTCCACTCTGCCCTACTACAGCGGCAGAAGCAGCAGCAAGGTGTTCCCAGGGTCACTGAGCACCTGCAGTGATTCTTTTTTAAAAAAATTTATTTATTTATTTATTAAAGATTTCTGCCTCCTTCCCGCCACTGCCTCCCATTTCCCTCCTCCTTCCCCGATCGAGTCCCCCTCCCTCATCAGCTGGAAGAGCAATCAGGGATCCCTGACCTGTGGGAAGTCCAAGGACCACCCACCTCCATCCAGGTCTAGTAAGGTAAGCCTCCTAACTGCCTAGGTTCCCCCAAAGCCAGTACGTGCAGTAGGATCAAAAACCCATTGCCATTGTTCTTGAGTTCTCAGTAGTCCTCATTGTTCGCTATGTTCAGCATGTCCGGTTTCATCCCATGCTTTTTCAGACCCGGGGCAGCTGGCCTTAGTGGGTTCCCGAAAGAACATCCCCATTGTCTCAGTGTGTCGGTGCACCCCTCACGGTCCTGAGTTCCTTGCTCATGCTCTCTCTTCTTCTTCTCCTGATTTGGACCTTGAGATTGCAGCGATTCTTGATCTTTCCCGGCAGTCAGCAAAAGGAGCTCAGGAAGCAGGACTTGGCCCCCAATGACCCAAATGCGCACCATACTCGCCAGGCCTAGCCCACTAGCCCACTGCAGCTTTTACAGCATGCACCCGGCTCAATTCCCCCTCCTGTCCCACTGCAACCACAGGCGCCAGACTCAATCCGAGCACACCCTGCGGCAACTCTATCCCCTCAGGCAGGGCGCAAACTGTAAGCTTATATTTGTCAGAATTCTTTTCTGGCTCTGACTTCCTAGCCACGTGAATTCAGGTGCACCCCACCACCTACTGGCAGCATCGGTCATTACAGGTAAAATTTCTTTTAATCAATCAATCAATAAATCAATAAGGATAAATAGTTGATTGAAAATGTCTGACAATATCACCATTGAAGGCTTCTACAGCCTATTTAATTACACCATGGCTGAGATGTTGCAGGATACAAATGAGGTTTACCTTGGTTGGATATTTATAGGGCTTGGAATTTTTCTTATTTTTGTTTTTTGCTTTATAATATGGTTAGACAATAGAAAAATGATAAAGTCCTTACAAGACAAATCCAGGATTCTTAGGGCAGAGGTTGAAAGCTTAAAAACAGTTCAGACTGACAACAACCTTCTCAAAAAAGAGTTTGAAGTTCTCAAGGAAGAGAATAGATCTTTGTCTAACATGACTCTGTCAACTGCACAAAATTTAGAAAAGGTACAGTCTGATATTAAGGAGAGATTCACTACTGTGGAGGAGGGAACAACTGATTTGGATCATAAACTTTAGTCCCTGTCTGTAGGAACTGAAACATTATCTGAGAGAATTAAAACTGCTGAAAGTGACAATTGGATTTTGTCTAAAGGATGTGACAAATTGGCTGACAGATTGTCAGTTCAAGAAGGCATAATTCATGCCACGAATATTCTATCCAAGGATGAGATATTATCTCTAATGAACAAACTTCATACCTTACAATCCTCATTGAAGGCTTTGGAGCATAATTCTGGACAGGACATTCAGACCTTACAGAAGACAATGTTAAACAGATTTAAAAAGATTGAGGAAATTCTAAATTCTGATGAACAGGAGCAAATGGTAGAAAGGCAAATTTTGACTCCTTCAGTGAGTAAACCTCTCCGGGATAATTTCCATAAAGCTCTACCTGCCTTTCCAGTAATAACATCAGAGAAGGTGACTGGTTCCAGAAACCCTAGGGTCATCAAGGAACATACATGGGAGCCCGTTCGTATGAATGATCTGAAAGAAATTAAACAAGTTGTTATGAATTTTGGGCTACATTCCTCCTTTGTTACAGAGATGTTAAAAACCTGGTCTATCAGTAACAAGGCTGAAGGCGTAAGTCACAAACAATCCCACACCAGTTTGGAACTAGATTATCAGAGAGGTTATTTATTTTAATGGGGAAAAACTTACAGATTACCATCCCAGACAACGGCCCTCTGCACAATTAGGAATGGAGCCTACTCGCTGGAAGCAGAGCCGGAAGCCAGAGCGAGTGCAGAGGGAAGTAGCTGCTTTTTTAAAGGGAGAGAGACTACACCCCAGTGGGCTGGTATCTCAGCGGCTATTGGCTGAAGGAGCGGAAGGAGCTCCCGCAGCACCTCCCACTTTTGTTTAAGTAAGAGAGTTCTAAACATACTATGAAATTATACGCAATAAGTACAAATATCCTATTCTAACTAGCTTAAGTCTTATATAATAAATAGCTTGGCCAAGTCATGAATGGAAAGTAACTACATTTATATAGTCTTCAACCCCATCGAATATCTGAGAAGGGAAATAATGTTACCTGAGTAATTAGGAAGTGCAATCAAACAACTTCCAAAACATGCAAAAAATCACAGAGAAAACTGGCTACCTGGGCAATCACCCAAGGTCATGTTTGCAGCGTTGAAGCAACCAACTTTTACTAAGGCCTAACATAACTAACATACCATTTTCAAAGGCAAGAAACTTTTCAAAACTATCTTACCCTGTCTTGGCAGGATATGACAGTCCTGCTTTATCCATGTATGGATACTCTGTATTCTGTCAGTGGTTGAGGCATGGGCATTTTTTGCTCAAAGGCCAGTTCTGCCAAAATGAAAGGCTCCAGGTGGAGTGTCTTTGGTGCTCAACATTCTCTCGGGAATAGATCAGTGTTGCCAGAATTTGATCTATAAATGAACAAAGACCAAAGCTAAGAGTCTGTGTAAATGGAATTTTTATTACTGGCTTACTGGACACAGGTGCAGATGTAAGTATCATTACCCCAGCATCTTGGCATCCGAATTGGCCTCTTTAGGAGGTAGATGTTCAGTTCCTGGGAATTGGAACCCTCTCTCGAGTAAGAAAAAGCACGAGATGGGTTGAATGCATAGGGCTAGAAGGGCAAATAGGAAAACTAAGGCCATATGGAGCAAACATGTGCAGTTAAAATAAAAACATTACAGACTAAAGAATGCTTACTATTGATGAAAGCATATAATTGTAATAAGAAGCTATTACAATCACCTATGATCAGAAAAGAAACATGGATCAAAAAGTCACAGAGAGACAATAAACAATTCAAAATACTAATTGGAGATTTCAGTATCAACTTTCAGTAGCAGTTAGGACACTTGGTGTAGATAACAGTGAGATAAAAGACTTGAACCACACTAAGAAGCAAATAGTCTTAGACATACATCTTCACTATATTCCAAACAAGAGTAGTAGAACAGTCATTCTTCTCAGGTCAATGTAGAATGTTTTCCATGTTAGATCATACCCTGGAAAGAAGAAAAAGAAAAGTTTAGAATTATGTACATATTTTAACCACAATGGAATGAAGCTACACATTGATAACAAGGAAATATATAAAAATAAGAATCCGTCGTAACTAAATACTATGACAATGTGTTAAAGAACAAATTAAAAAGAGAAATTATAATATATATTGAATACACAACAATTGTGGTGAAGGCCTGCTATCCAATCTACTTGAACTGCTGAGCAGGAGAATTGAAAGATCTACTAGAGAGAGATGTTGGAAATGAAAAATGCAAATGAAGACAAACTATATGAATATCTATGCCATTACTGAATTAGTGCTTAGGGATGATTTTAAAATATGAGTGCCTGTTGAAAAAAAAAAGAATGGAGCTGGAGAGATGGTGCAGCAGTTACAAGCCCTTGCTGATCTCTTGAGGGATCCAGTTTGGGTCCTGCAAGCCAAATAATTCAGGAGTCACAACCATATCTACCACAAGCGTCAAGGAATGTGATCACTTCAGTGCTCTTCAAACTTCCATACACACATGTTCACACAAAGAAAGAAACACACACACACACACACACACACACACACACACACACATCCAACCTACACACAGAAAGAGACATTTTTAAGAAAGATATCAGCTCAGTAACCTGGCCTTTTGTCTTAATACATTGGAATTAAGGAATAAGTAAACATAAAACAAACAAAAGTTATAAAATAATGGAGATTGTGTGGAAATTAATAAAATGTAGAATATACAAACAGTCTATAAAATCTACTTATCTTTTTTCCATAATGGTCGGAAACAATTTTTGAGAACAGCAGGTGTAGTATGTCCTCCTTCAACCAAGTTTTGCCTTTCAACTGAGCGACCCTCCACTGCTGGACAGCTTTTATTCCTAGGCTGATCTCTCACTGTTGGGTAATCTTTCCCAGGAAAGGGTTCTCTGTTTGTTGAGATACCCCTCTCGAATGAGTAACCCTTCTCGGCAGGGTACCTTTTCCTGAGGTACCGCCTCTTTGTGTGGTGATTTAGCCCAGAAGAAGCATGCCCTTCTCTGAGGTATGCCTTTCAGATGAATGAGCCTTTTCTGCAGGGTAAGTTTGGATGAGGTGACCTCTCCCTGCAGGTGATCTTCACTTGCACAGAGTCTTCTCCCTGCCAAGTTACCCCTCTCAAATGAGTTGCCCTCCTCTGGAGTGTACCTTGTTCTGAAGCAAAACCTCGTTGTATGGTGACATTTCACAGGTGATGATCCTCTCTTTCTAGAGTTACCCTTTTCCGATAAATGATCCTTTTAGGGATGGCAGCTTTTGATGTTTGAATGTCCCTCCTCTGCAGGGCATCATTTCCTCCCAGATGGACCTCTATGTATGGAGTGAACTTTCCCAGGTGAGGATACTCTCTTTACCCAGTTACACTTCTTAGATGAATGGTCTTCCTCTTCTGAGTGGCCTTTGATTGGACAACCTCTCCCTGAAGGGCAATCTTCACTTGCAGAGGGCCTTCCCCCATCCAGGTTATCCCTCTTAATTGAGTAACCCTCTTCTGCAGGGTATCTTTTCAGAGGTAAATCCTCGCAGTATGGTGACATTTCACAGAAGAGCATCCTCTCTTTGCAGAGTTACCCTACTCAGATAAATGACCCTCCTCTGCAGCGTGACTTTTGATAGGGTGACAACTCCTTGCAGGGTGATCTTCACCTCCAGAAGTTCGTCTTTCCTCAGAATTACTACACTTGATTGTATAGCACTCCTCTGCAGCATACCTATTTCTGAGATGAAGCCTTGCTGTATGGTGACATTTCACAAGAGAGGATCCTCTTCAGATGAATGACACTTTTAGCAGCATGGCTTTTATAGGATGGTCAGTTCTTGCAGAACCATCTTCACCAGCAGATGTTCTCTCCTCCGAGTTACCCCACTCGAATGAGTAACCCTCCTCTGCAATGCCCGAAGTCATCTCCTTCACTAAAATGTTGGTCATGAACATGAGGTCCTTTCTTTCAGAAACTCATTTAATTAAACTAATGAATAGCATGTTTTCTAGTATTAACTAGGAAAACAAACTGGGAACACAACCCAGAAGTCTGTTGTCTGAATTAGTTCTACAACCAGGATCATATCTCCTGATTGTTCACAAAATTAGTTCTTTTTTAAGGACTTTAGAGGAGTTCCACTCTGCATGTCCCACCACCAGCACTAAGTGAGGTTTCTCTGGAAACCATCTGTACATAAACATCATCTTGGGGGCAGGCTTATGCCCTCTGGCCAATCGGTAGTCCTATGCAAATTATCCTGCACTCCATAGCCAAATGATTGGACCACTAATCTGATGTAATAGTGGTTGCATGTGCAGTGTGGGAGGGGGCGTATTTTAAAGACCAGGTTCTCCTTAGGCACACACAGATCCCCAAGGTAATGCTTCTCTAGTGCTAGCCCTAAAGCTCGCATGCCCTGAACATCTCTCTTGATTAATATGTTCTCCTTTCTCTGACTCTTTCTATGCTAAATCACTTGGTACCTACTCTTCAATCCTGAGTGCAAGGGTGTGGAGGAGCCCTCACCTTAAGGGTGCTGCAGCTCAGAGGGTGAAAAAGAAAAGGGTATCATCTCCAGTCTGTTATCACAGAGGAAGAATAGGTTTCTTTTCAGTCTCTATTTTTATATTTCCTCCATATTTGGTACAACGCTGAACATGGCAATGAGTTCATTTCCATTCACCCTGAGAATGTAAGGATGATAAATTAATCTATTAATCTGTGTATCACAAAAAATAAACACATAGACTAATTCTTTAAAAAAATTGGGAAAAGATACAGGATATAAATTGTAAGCCTAACAGGAATGAGAGCAGTGAAAAATGTAGAGATCAGTAAAAATCCTTAAAAAATTACTGATACCATACAATGTTAACTAGAGTGTTCCAACTTACTACACATTATTGGTGGAATATAAATACATTTAATAATTTTCTTGGATAATTTGGACCATTATATATAATTTTAAAATGCAAATGTACTTGGATACTGTATTTTGAGATGCTAAAATGCCTGCACATCTGTACAAGGATGTTTATAGTTTAGAAGATTATAAGTAACCTTATGGTCCATCTGTAGTAGAAAGATAATAGGTACTATTATCTTTTGGCTGTGAAATACTACTGTATCACTGAAAATAAAATGTGTTTCCATAGGAAAAAAAATTGCAAGCCTAAGAAATGTAGTGTGTGAATTTAAGTATCTCATAAAATAATAAATAATACCTTACAGGCTAAAGTACGCTTACTATTGGTCAAAGGGTTGACTGTATTAGGATGCTATTACAATTTCCTAAGATCAGAAAAAAAATACATGAAGAAAAAAGTCACAGAGATACAATATGTAATTCAAAATACTAATTAGAAATTTCAATATCTATATTTACTAGCATTTAGGACACTAGAGAGAATTTAACAGTGAGATAAAAAATTTGAACAACACTAAGAAGCAAAAATCTGAGAAATACATCCACACTACGTTCCACTGAAGAGTAGCAGCACAGACATTCTTCTCAGGACAATGTAGAACACTGTCCATGTTAGATCATACACTGGACAAAGAAAAAGAAATGTGTAGAATTAAGTCCATACATTAACTACATTAAATGATGGTAGAAATCAATAACAAGGAAATTTATGTAATTTAGAAAATTAGAATCTGCTGAAACTAAATAGTATGACAATGTGTAAAAGAAGAAATCATTTCTAGGCTTTTCAAACATCCATATAAACATGCTCATACATAGAAATACAAACTCACAAACACATACACACATTTTAAAGAAATATATCAGCTAAGTAACCTGAGTTTTTGTCTCAAGACACAGGTATAAAGGAATAAATAAACATAAAACAAACAAAAATTATAATATAATGGAGATTTGAGTGAAAATCAATAAAATATGGAATAGCAGAACAGAGCATAAAATTGATTTATCTCAATTCTTGAGAAACATTATTTCTTTTTTTTTTGTTGAGAAAAGAAGAAAAAAAATAAACAAAAAAAACAAGTTTCCACCTCCTCCCAGCCTCCCATTTCCCTCCCCCTCCTCCCACCCCTCTCCCCCTCCTCCCACCCCTCTCCCCCTCCTCCCACCCTTCTCCCCCTCCCCCCACTCCTCTCCCCCTCCCTCTCCAGTCCACAGAGCAGTCCGGGTTCCCTGCCCTGTGGTAAGTCCTAGGTCCTCCCCCCTCCGTCCATATCTAGGAAGGTGAACATCCAAACTCCACGAGGCGTGCACCCACCCAATGAGACAGTGGAGCTGATCTACTGGGAGCTCACCAAGGCCAGCTGGACTGTGACCGAAAAAGCATGGGATAAAACCGGACTCTCTGAACATGGCGAACAAGGGGGGCTGATAAGACGCCAAGGACAATGGCACGGGGTTTTGAAACATTTCTTAAAACAACAACGCGTGTAGTGTATCTTCCTGCAGCCAAGTTTTGCCTTTCAACTGAGTGACCCTCCTCTACTGGGTAGCTTTTCTTCCTAGGCTGACGTCTCTCTGTGGGGTGATCTTTCCTCTGTTTTCAGAGTTACCCCTCTTGAATGAGTAACCCTCCTCTGCAGGGTAACTTTTCCTGAGGTGTCACCTCCTTATGTGGCAATTGTTCCCAGGAGAGAGCCTTCTCTTTTCAGAGTTATGCTTTTCAGATGAATGACCCTCCTCTGCAGGGCGGGTTTGGATGGGGTGACCTCTCCCTGCAGCGTGATCTTCACTTGCAGAGGGTCTTTTCCCTGCCAAGTTAGCCCTCTCAAATGAGTAGCCCTCCTCTGCAGTGTACCTTTTCCTGAAGGGAAACCTTGCTCTAAGGTCACATTTCACAGGATCCTCTATTTGCAGAGTTACCCTTTTCAGATAAATGACACTTTTCAGTATTGCAGCTTTTGATGGGGCCACCTTCACCAACAGAGTGTACAATAACTGCTGAGTACCTTTGCAGAGTACCTTATTTAGTAACGGCATAGATTTTCATTTATTTTGTCTTCATTTGTGTGTGATCCAGCTGCCCTCAGTCCCCCTGACTGACAGCTTCCTTGTGGTCTGTAATTTACACGGATGTTTGTGTTCTTTCTGGTCGCTGGGTCTCCACAGAAGGAATAGAGGTATAAATGGTTGCTGAACAAAATAAAGGTTGCTGTTCTTCCACCTGAAAAGAAGCCTCCATGTCTCAAACCCGGCACACCCCCAGCAGTCTTGGCTATCCAGGTGGAAATTACCAAGCCCAAATGGAATAAATAATGGCCCTATAGCTAACCAACAAGGGGGCAGATGGAGCACAGGAACAAACAGGTTGTTTAGCCAGAAATTGCAACAAGATATCTGGCCAGAAACTGTCCTCAAGATGAATACCAAGTAGAGCTGTCGGTCCTATACTCCCCAACAGGCTCATAGATTTGAGTGCTTAGGGAGTGGCACTATTTGAGCACATTAGGGGATGTAGTCTTGTTAGAGTCGGTGTGGTATTATTGGGTAGGTGTGGTCCTTTTTTGTAGGAAATGTGTTGCTGGAAGTGGCATTTGGGGTTTCAGAAACACGAGCCAGGTCCAGTGTCTCTTTCTCTTCCTGATTCCTTCACATCCAGATGTAGAACTCTCAGCTACCATATATGCCTGCACGCCAAAATGATCCCTATCATGAGGATAATGGACTGAATCTGAAACTGTAACCGAGACCCAATTAAATACTTTCTTTTATAAGAGATGTCATGGTCCAAGATCTCCTGAGTAAATTGGGAGCTTGGGGACCGTGGGAGAGGAGAGGAGAGATGGGGAAGGGAGGGAAGGGGAGGGGAGAAAAATATAGAGGTCAATGAAAACAATTTTTAAAAAAGACATACAAATCCATGCATGCAAATATGACATGTTTCGTGATTTTGCCCCTTCTAATAAAAAATATATAATTCAATTATTTTAAAGTTAGCCTTGGATTCTTTGACCCATGTCATCACCCTTCAACAGCATAATCTTGGAAGAAGTGTGTCGCTGGAGTGGACGTTGAGGTTTCCAAAACCCAAGCCAAGCGCAGTGTCTCTCTTTTCCTGCTGTCTGCAAATCCTGATGTAGAACTCTCAGCTCTTTCTCCAGCGCCATGTCTGCTTGCATGCTGCCATGCTTCCAGCCATGATGATAATGGAATATCCTCTGAAACTGCAAGCAAGCCCCAATTAAATGCTTTCTTTTGTAAGAAAAATAAAAGTTGTCATGGTCATCATGTCTCTTCTCAGCAATAGAACATTGACTAATACAGACTGTCACATCACTTCATGGAAAGAAGTAACCTTGTATGGAGCTTTACACACCAGTAAGAGCTTCCACGATATGAGTTGTAGTAGTACACTCCTTTAATCCCAGTACTAAGGAGGCAGAGGCAGGTGGGTCTCTGTGAGTTCAAGGTCAGTCTGGTCACCAGAGTGAGTTCCAGGACAGGCTCAAAAGCTGCAAAGAAACCCAGTCTTCAAAAACCATACAAACACAAAACTAGAACTAACAGAAGTTCCACAAACACATTACCAGTTTATCAGTTAGCTACAATTTCTGTCATTGGGCTTCTGGGCTGGCTGTATCTAGGCCAGTGATGACAGCACAAATCATTCTTGAGGCAGATCACCAGGAACCAAGGATGGTGATCATGGGCCCTTTTTTAAAGTACAATAAACGAACTAATGCAACCGGCTTAGTATGATGTAATGGGGCAATGCCAGCGATTCTTACAGTAATATTCCCTTTCCCTCATTCTTCAAACAGCTTAAATGTGTCTCCTAATAATGTGTTTAGAATGGAAAGTCTAGACAAGTAACCAAAAACCACAGATGGATTTTGGTTCAGATTAAGTTTATACTGTTACACCCAAAGCCCAGAACTTCAAAATACCACCATGAGACCAAATTCAATGCAAAAGCAAAGGATCATTATCGTGAGTTAACTCAGGGCCCTCTGTTCGTCTGAAGTGTTAGCAGCAGCAGTAATAGCAGCAACAGTAGCAGAGCAGGAGAGACCCTGAGTGGCATGGGGTAGCGGTTTTATTATAGAGGGGAAAGCTTGGGGAATTCCAAGTCTACAGGCTTGGAATTGGCTGCCTCCACCCATGGGGTGAGGGGAATTTCTAAGTCTACAGGTTTCGGTGGGCTGCCCCCTCTGGGCTAAGGTTAAAAAGGTCATGGTACATCTCTAGGTTAAGGGCTACTACTTACCTAGGCTAACGTCAATGGGGAGTCATGCCTCTATACTAGAAGTTACTACTTCCCTACTCAGAGATTGGTCTTTTTTCCTGACCAGGGATTGGTTGGTTTCTTGTCAGGGGCAGAGATGGCTCTGATTTCAGGACCAAACTGTGCTTCCTTTTCTGATTTGTTTAAGCTTTTAGGCTCCAATTTTAGGGTCAGAGCAGATTTCTTTAACTGGCCCTGAATCTAGGGGCAAATGTGTTTCTTTGGCTTTGGTTTCAGGTACGGGGTCTTCTTCTGTGACTCTGGGTTCAGGGCTCAGGTTCCAGATCCTGGGTGTATTCCTTTCACTGGCTCTGGGCTCTGAGTCAGGGTGCTCAGCAATTGTGCTAGGGCTATGGATCACAGAACTGTAGGAGCCTGGGTCCTCAATATTACACTTTCTGTTCTTATTTCCAAATAAGTTTGGATTACAGATCCACACAATTCCATCATATATGCTTGGTCTGTAGACTGTACCTAAAAATCTATCAACAGATATATGACCAATTTAAAAAATGTAAATGAGGGAACTATTATAGAATTCTGAGGATTCTGGCCTGGCAGAAGTACAATAACTGTTTCAAAGAAAGACAAGAAGCATATAATTATGGACAGTGAGAACCAAAGAACAGTGATGGCAAGATAATGCCAGTTAGTTTGAGAAAGGGATAAAAAGGGCAAGAAAAGTGAATGTAAGGATAATCTGAGTGACCTTAAAAACATATATGGTTTGGTGAAAGTAAAAGGTGGGATAAAATAAAAGAATTTGGGAAATTGGACCTTTTGTGGTTAGTTTCTAAGAGACCATCATTGGGAAAACAATAGTTTTCTAGCTGGGATGGTAATAGAAGAAATACTTTATAACTTAAAATCAAAGGTTTTATGTAATTGGCAAAAACGGCATATAAGCTACTACTCATCAGTTATTCCAGAATACCTTTGTACTAATAACCCTCAACAAGAATTCAGAAGCTTTTTCCCACACAGGATATCGGAGTGAGCTTCTAAAGCCAATGTGAATCTTGATGCCCTGAACATTTAGTATGTTAGTCTCTGTCTAGTAGTTACCTTCATGAGGTTTCACAACTCAAAACTATGAATGTATAAGAATAATCATAAATGGAGTGGATCCAATTCTTTGAAGACTTTCAGAAGTGAACTCCCTAAAGGACACATCACCATAAATGTTATAAGTACAATAATAGCTTGAAAATGAGGCATTAATAGGTTTCAAATAGGTAAATTGGTGGGAAAGGTGCCAGAAAAACAAATTTTGCAAGAAAAATTGGAATTTTTTCAATTATCTTTCAAAATAATTATTCAGATGCTATGAATATTGTCGGTGAACTTAATAGCTTCTGAATGAATGTATCAATCCTTCTTTATTGTATAATACCCCGACAATTTGTGTGGGGTGACATTATGATAAACATATTAGCTAAATGAATCTACATTATTAGCTAAATGTACTTAGTTCTGAAATTAGAATATAAAATGGATATAAAATAACTGGGAACCACATTTGAGGGGACTATATTACAAAGGGAGGCAAATGACCTTTGATAACACAAAATAATTTGGAAAGAAAATTTTCGATATGATTTTACAATGAAATAACTCTTTGTCTATAGTAAGATGAGTGGTGGGCTGGGTCCTGCTGCCCAACAATCTTATCCCCTAAATAATTACACAGAAACTGTATTCATTGAAATACTGGCAGGCCCATTAACTCTATACTCTTATTGGCTAACCCTCACATATTGATTAACCCATTTCTATTAAAGCTGTGTATCACCATGTGACTGTGGCTTACCTGGAGATATTCACCATGTCTGACCTGGTGGCTTTATGGCGGGTGGCTCTCTCTGCCTGCCTTCTTCCTCCCAGAACTATGTTCTGTCTATTCTACCCACCAAAGGGCTGCCTTATCCAAAGGCCAAAGCAGCTCTCCTTCCAACCAATGAAAGCAACACAAATAGAGAAGCACCTCCTACACCACATTTGTCCCAGTGTTTGTGAATGAGAAAGCATTTTTTTGCTAGACTTGAGAACAGTTCTAAGACTTTAGGGTGACAGTGAGAACATAAAATAGAAGACAGAGGAAAATTTGGCTGTTGGTGGCATAACAGGGTATTTGCATGCAGGGCACTTTTGACAAAGTAGCACAGACTCAGTGGCTTAAACAACAATACTTATTTTCTCAAAATTGTGAACTTCCTAAGTTTAAATAAAGGGTTTATCTGTATTCAGGGCATTTCTCTCAGCTTCTGAATGTTGGTCTCCCCTTCCAACTTCAGATGACCTTATTTATCTGAGTGTCTCTGTATTCTAATTTCTTATAAGAACTATAATTATATTGGATTAGAACAGATATACATGATTGAATTTGCCTTCATTATCTCTACAAAGGCCCGATCTCCATAAAAGTCACATTCTTAGGTGATAAGTTCTGAGATATCAAATATAAGTTGATGGAGACATAATTCAGTCCTTAACACTGAGTTCCTAGATTAATATTCACTCCATTTGCCAGGTGGTCCAAAAAATACTCCATTTATTGAAAAAGAAAACCTACTTTATTTGATTTTACTTAAATCCTCATACAACATCTAATATTATTTCCAGATTACAGGCTGTGTACCACAAAATATACATAAACTGAAAGTACAGATAAATGAATCATACCCATAGCACCTATGAGCACCTAACCCAAGTTGTTTATCAGTTGAAATCACAATGACAATAATGTGCATGTAAAACAAGCCTGTATTTCTTTAAAAAACGGTTTTTGGATCTAATGTACACATATATACTATTTTAAAGAAACACGAGTAGCCCGTTGATGGTGGCAAGTGCCTTAAATACCTGCACTGGGGAGGCAGACACAGGCAGATCTCTCTGAGGTCAAGGCCAGCCTGGTCTATAGAGCAAGTTCCAGGACAGCTAGGACTGTTACACAGAGAAACCCTGTATTGAAAATCAAAAACAAAAGGAAGGAAGGAAAAAGAAAAAAAATTAAACACACAAGAGGTGTGTTTGTCAGTATGTTATACTAAGAAATTAACCCTGTGCCTAATGTAATTGAACTGAGTCGCACACTGGTTTTATGTGGCACTGGATATCCACATCATCATAAGCAAAACTCATTTGTAGTGAATACTAATAAATGAATATTTATAAATGTGCACATAGTGTATATAATATGATGTATTATTTATGACCAAACTTAGTGAGTTTTGTGTTTGCATGTGAATTTGACATTGTCAGTGAGGGGCACAATTAAGAAACTACTGATGGGTAAGAGAGCATCCAGAGGCATCTAAAGAATCCAGAGCAGTGCAAAAAGGAAAGAGACCAGACATAGCCAAGGCTAGGAAAGCAGGGCATAGACCAGGAAGATGAGTAGCTGAGGGTAGGGAACCTGGGATCTGGTGAGGCCTGGCAGTTTAGGATAGATGTGGAAGTGAGGAAGGCCAGGAGCCAGGTGTTTCAACGTGTTTCACAAATCTCTAACTCTAGACTGGCATGGCTTGAAGGCCAGCAAGGACTGTGGGATGCAATCATAGGTGTCTGTCACTGTGGAGCCATTTGACCCTCCAGGCAGAGGCAAAGAAAATGACTCCTTTGAGCTGACAAGCCAGTTCACTAGTTCCTGAAGAATGTTGACTTTTATCTATCTACCAGAAATCTTGAGTTCAGTTTGAACTTAATTTAGGCGCAATTTTGGACCAAAGCAGTGGCCCTGCCTTTTGGGGGAGAAAGGGGCATATTTTGGACCTTACTATATAACAAATAATTTAAAGAACTTCTAAAGTATCTGAAGCAAAAAAGTAGAAAGGTGGAGCTAAAGAGTATGAGAAGGTCAACAAAAATAAAAGGACTTTGAAGGAACCACAGTAACGAACACTGGACAGAAAAGAAATGCAAGAGGAGATACAGATCAGAGAGAGAGAGAGAGAGAGAGAGAGAGAGAGAGAGAGAGATTGAGAACAAAAAAGAAAAAATTCCCACCACCACCACCAAAAAGCCCTGCAAAAGAAAGCATAAAAAGGGTGAGACAAATTAATATACAGAATGAGAGAAGAGCAGCAGCTGCTGGAATTCCAAGGTGACAGGGCAGCTGCCTGCATGGGAGGAAAGCTGAAGATGCCAAGAGTCCACCAGCCTCAGGACACCACGGGTCCTCCAGTCATCTGTCCTGCCACCCTTTGAGGCAGCCCTGGAGGGCAGATGGATCATCCCTTTGGCCTTCTGGGAGCATCGCCAAGGCTGGTGCCTTTGCTGCGGGCTTTAAACAGAAGTAGCAGCAAGGTATCCAATATGGGCATACGGAGCCCTGGACCCCACAACAGGACGCCTATGGGTAGGAGAGCTTCTAGGTGGGTTCCAGGCCTGAGCGGGGGAGGGGGGCACACAGAGCGGACAGGGGAAACAGAGTAGCAATCCTAGGGCACGCAGAGGGCACAGGGAGGACATCCGCAGCAGACAGCAGGAACTGGGCAATAAAAGACCAGTGCAGATTCGGAAACCAGTTCAGAGAAGCCCAGAGATGGGTACAGGGGAGCAGCCTTTGTAGTCTGCAAGAGCTGTGAGCCTCAGGCTGGATGCTCAGCAAACTGAGGTGAAGGGCAAGGTGGAGGAAGGAGAGGAGCTTTGCCCCTCTTCTCCGCTCTGCATCCAAAGGGCCACAAAAGGCACAGGGCGCGGTGAGCGGGGGGCACGGGGCAAAGGGCACATGGCTCGGGGCATGGAGCGCGCGACAGTGACGGTTGGGCTTAGGCGTCGCCATTTTCGGCATCTCGGAGGTCCAAATCCTGTTCCATATCCGCTGCCCCGCTGAAGGTCTCCAGCCCATCACAACAGAACCAGGGAACCCAGGAAAGCACAGCACATCAACAGGCACCCAGCCAGGTGTCCAGCTTTGCTGTCAGGTTCCCGGGGGTGATGGTGGGAGACGGTTAGAGAACAGATCCCTGGAGTGGAGGCATCTAACGGGGCGGGGCCATGAGTAAGTTGACCCTTTATCTCTTCCTGTTTCCCCAACACAGCCATGGACCCAGGCACCAGCACCCAGTATTTCTGCACCACTGAGGCCCAAGGGGAACCCGCAGATGCAGGTGCTGGACATGAGTTCTGTGACAAGATCGCCAAGACCGAGACTGCAGATTTGACCAAGAAAACACCTGCACAGAAGAGGCAGAGGAACAGATCTTCATCCCTGGCCCAAAGGAACATCGTGGGCCACAGAATCTCTCACAAGTGGAAGGAAGGGGATGGGCCCATCACCCATTGGAGAGGAACGGTTCTCCATCAGGTTCCTCTTAATCCCCCTCTCTATCTTGTGAAATACGATGGAATTGATTGCGTCTATGGGTTGGAACTTCACCAAGATGAAAGAGTGTTGTCCCTTAAGGTGCTCTCTGATACAGTCAATCCATCCCCACTCCCTGATCCTAACTTTGCAGATACCATAATTGGCAAAGCGGTGGAGCACTTGTTTGAGGGTGAGCAAGGTGTAAAAGATATTTGGAGGGGGATGGTTCTGGCCCAAGCTCCTATACTTAATGCCTGGTTTTACATTACCTATGCAAATGATCCCACCTTATACATGTACCAGCTTCTGGATGATTATAAAGAGGGCAACCTCCGTATCCTGCCAGAATACAATGAGATTCCTCGACCAGATTTAAGACTGAAATTTAAGGATGGGCTGATAGGCAAGATTGTGGAATATACCCAAGACGATGGTTCTAAAAGGACCGGCAAAGTGATTGGTGAAGTAGAAGCCAAACCATCGGTGTACTTGATGAAATTTGACGATGATGTTCATATCCATGTCTATGACTTAGTGAAATATGTCTAATTGGCAAAGTTGTGCCACAACTATAGAAATAAAGTTGTCATTTTTAGACGTTCAGTGCCTGTTGCTTTTAAGTGTGTTGGGAGCTCACCGTGGGCATAAGTTTGTCCTGATGGATACACATTTCTGTGTGTATAGCATGCTGTCTGTAAGCACTTTGCCTTGTGGAAAACACTGGGTGTGCTTGCTGGGTGGAGCAGGGAAGGAGGGAAGAGCTGTCAATTCAGCCTGTGAGAGAAGGGAGCTAGTATCATCTAAAAATGGAATGGGACTTAGCAGATCTGAATCTGTGGGGAGGAGGAGAAGGAAATGGAGTTGGGCTGTGGAGGAGAGGACTGCCTAGGGAGAAGTGAAGGGGAGCCAAAGTGTGAGAGAGGCTCCCTGTGGGTGAGATAGAGTGAAGGAAGAAACGTGGATTGGGAAGGGTAAGAGGGGTAACAGAGTGAAGTCTTCTGGCACCTTCTGGCTTTCAGAAAACCAAAGGAACTCCTGTAGGAGAATACACATAGCAGTGTGAAGAGGGACACAGGAAGGGTAGGAAAGGTCTGCTGGACAGGGAGGTCGCTGAGGAGAGCCTCTGAGACTTCAGAGGTCAGGGGGACCCACACATAGGTCATGGTACACTATAGGCTTAACTGGAAGGAGCTTTACAAGAAGAATCGCCTGATACATCTACCTTCTACTGTCTGGTTCTCCATAGTGGCAATGGTCAGCTGTCAAGCAAAGCACCCATGTTAGAGGATCACTAAATGTCCTTTCTAAGGGCCTACTGGGAAAACGAAAGGCAATGTCAAGATTTTATCTACATATCAGGATTATCTGTTTTCAGAGAGTCTGACACAGTCTGGAGCCTAAGCAACTAACGAGAATTCATGGCTAGCTCTGGGCAAAGGGAAAGTACTTTCTTTGGGAAAATGGATCCATGTTGAATCCAGAAATAGCAGTCCTGATACTGTCCTTCTGCTTGCCGGAATCGTCCTTGCTTCCCTGGGAGGATGGGGCATGTGATGGCTATGCCTGATGTCTCCATGGTATAGAGAGAACGTGGCTGTCCATGCTGTCACAGATGGCTGGCTCCATTCAGTACCCAGGCAAAGGGAACCTGCCATTCTTTGGGCATCGCATTCTGGTTAGACTCCGTGAAAATCCTGTAGCAACTGATATTGTCTAGGTACGTCCTACCCAAACCAGGTTCCCCTTCCTTTTTATACTCACAGCTACCCCTGATGGAGATGTGTGCACCTCTCTTTTGCAAGAGGGTGGTATTACCTGGGGGTGGGGGTAGGGCTGGGGATTGTGGCTTTGCCTAACTAACTCCTTTTGCAGGAAACTGCCCTTTGGAAGGGCTGGGCTCTCTGAGAAGAGGAATCGGGAATGCCAGGAAAGTGTCTCACAACTGTGGAGTTCAGGACATGGGTCTCTGTCCTCCTCTTCTGCTCTCTGTTGTCATTTCCCAACCGTCCAAAGTCCCTCTGAGAACACTGTGTGTGCTCTGCCTCCTCCTTCACCTGTTGCCTCCCAAGAGAACTGTGTTTCTGGTTCATGCTGTGGGGGTCTTCCTAAAGGCACACTTGGAGCAAGCAAGGATCTGACAGACATTGAAAGAAAGTGCTAAACCTCATCGATGCTCACCACCGGGCAAGCGTTGACTTTATAGATTGATTGCCTCAAGAATGACACACGACAAGCACACCTCACAAGGGCAGCCTTAGTTGTCTTTCCTACATCATGTGGTTTTTCTCAGACAACACCAGCAGTTCCTCTGGGGAGCACTTCTGCCAGTTTCCATGTTTTGTGGTTTGGTTGTGGTTCTGCTGTGTTCTGCATCTGGTTAGACTTGTGGTAAGTTCATATCACATAAATGCCCTGGGATAAAAGCCATCTCCCAACAGGGATACAAGGAAGGAAGGGTTGACAACTTTTTCACCTTGGAAAGGTCTTATTTTTATTTTTTTAATGTCTTCAGTTGATTTATTTGTGCATTGAAATTTAGGAAATATTCAATTCTCTGTTTTCCCACACAACACTATAGGGCATCTTTGAAATATCTCTTGTGTCAGGACAGCAGAAGTAAACATTAGCAGTCCATTTCTCAAATTCCTTTGTTTGCACTTTCCCTCTATTTTCATGACCTTTTTTATTGTCTCAGAGAATTAATTTTATTACTTAATTTTTATATTTAAAATTATAACACAATTTCATCATTTTCATATTTCTTTTCCCCTCCACTAATCATTTACATGCACCCTCCTTGCTGTCTCTCAAATTCTTTTTTTCCAGGTTTTTATTATTTTTTTTATTGAAAATTTCCACCTCCTCCCCTCTTCCCACTTCCCTTCCTTCCCCCCTTCCCCTCCCTCTCCAGTCCTAAGAGCAGTCAGGGTTCCCTACCCTATGGGAATTCCAAGGTCCTCCCTGCTCCCCCCATGTCCAGGAAGGTGAACATCCAAACAGACTAGGCTCCCCCAAAGCCCGTCCATGCAGTAAAATCAAAACCCAGTGTCATTGTCCTTGGCTTTTAGTCAGCCTCCACTGTCAGCCACATTCAGAGAGTCCAGTTGGATCACATGTTCCATCAGTTCCAGTCCAACCTGCCTTGGTGATCACCCATTAGATCTGTCCCACTGTCTCAGTGGGTGGACACACCCCTCACAGTCCTGACTTTCTTGCTCATGTTCTCCCTCCTTTTGCTTCTCATTTGGACCTTGGGAGCTCAGTCCAGTGCTCCAATGTGGGTCTCTGTCTCTATCTCCATCCATCGCTAGATGAAGGTTCTATGGTGATATGCAAGATACTCATCAGTGTGGCTATAGGATAAGATCAGTTCAGGCACCCTCTCCTCAGCTGCCCAAGGAACAAGCTGGGGACATCTCCTTGGACACCTGGGAACCCCTCCAGATTCAAGTCTCTCGCCAACCCTAAAATGGCTCCCTTAATTAAGATATCTACTTCCCTGCTCCCACATCCACCCCTCCTCCATCCCAACCATTCCATTTTCTCAAGCTCCCCCCATCTTACCCTTCTCTTTTCTCTCCCCATCTCCCCTTATCCCCATCCCACCTCTATGCTCCCAACTCCTGCTCGGCAATCTTGTCTACTTCCATTAACCAGGACGATAAATATTCTTCTTCTTTGGGTTCACCTTCTTATCTGGCTTCTCTAGGATCATGAATTAGGGGCCCAAATCCTTTGTTTATGTGTAGAATCCACTTATAAGTGATTACACACCATATTCCTTTTTGAAGGTCTGGGTTATCTCACCCAGTAAAGTGTTTTCTATTTCCATCTCTTTGCAGGCAAAATTGAAGATGCCATTGTTTTTTACCTCTGAGTAGAAATCCAAAGTGTATATGTGCCACATCTTTTTATCCATTCTTCTATTGAATGGAACATAGGTTGTTTCCAGGTTCTGGCTATTACAAATAGGGCTGCTATGAATATAGTTGAACAAATGCTTTTGTAATGTGATTGGGCATCTCTTGGGTATATTCTCAGTAGTGGAATTGCTGAATCTTGAGGTAGATTGACTCCCATTTTCCTGAGAAACCGCCACACTGATTTCCTAAGTGGTTTCACAAGTTAGCATTCCCACCAACAATGGATGAGTGTTCCCCTTACTCCACATCCTCTCCAGCATAGGTTATCATTGGGCTTTTGATTTTAGCTATTCTGACAGGTGTAAGATGGTATCTCAAAGTTGTTTTGATTTGCCTTTCCCTGATTGCTAAGGAAGCTGAGCATGGCCTTAGTTATCTTTTGGCTATTTGAATTTCTTCTGTTGAGAATTCTCTTTTCAGTTCAGTACCCCATTTTTTAACTTGGTTAATCAGAGTTTTAATGTCTAGTATCTTGAGTTCTTTATATATTTTGGAGATCCGGCTTTTGTCTGATGCAGGGTTAGTGAAGATCTTCTCCCTTTCAGTAGGTTGCCGTTTTGTCTTAATGACAGTGCCCTTTGCATTACAGAAGCTTCTCAGTTTCAGGAGTTCCCATCTATTCATTGTTGCTCCCATTGTCTGTGCTACTGGGCTTCTCTGTAGGAAGTGGTCTCCTGTGCCCATGTGTTACAGACTACTTCCCACTTTCTCTTCTATCAGTTTCACTGTGCTCAGATTTATATTGAGGTCTTTAATACACTTGAGGACTTGAGTTTTGTGCATGGTGATAGATATGGATCTATTTTCATTCTTCTACATGTTGACATCCAGTTATGCCAGCACCATTTGTTAAAGATGATTTCTGTCTTCCAGTGTATAATCTTAACTCCTTTGTCAAAAATCAGGTGTTCATAGGTTTATGAATTAATATCCAGGTCTTCGATTCGATTACATTTGTTTTATTTTTCCATATAGAGAATTGGAAGAATTGCCAGATACCAGAAAATGGAACGAACTCTCATGCTCTTAGATAGGGACCATCAACATAGTAAAAATGGCAATTCTACTGAAAACTTTAAGTCTTTGAAGAAAGAAATTGAAGAGGATATCAGAAAAATGGAAGGATCTCCCATGATCCTGGATGGGTAGGATCAACTTAGTAAAAATCGCAATTCTATCAAAGGTAATCTATAGATTCAACACCATCCCCATCAAAATCCCCACAAAATTCTTCACAGACCTTGAGAGAACAATAATCAACTCTATATAAAAAAAATAAAAAACCCAGGATAGCCAAAACAATCCTATACAATAAAATTACTTCTGGAGGCGTTACCATCCCTGACTTCAAACTCTATTACAGAGCTACAGTAATGACAACAGTTTGGTACTGGCACAAAAACAGAGATGACGACCAAGGGACTCAAATCAAAGACGCGTATATTAATCCACAAACCTATGAACACCTGATTTTTGACAACGGAGCTAAAATTATGCAATGGAAGAAAGAAAGCATCTTTAACAAATGGTGCTGGCATAACTAGATGTCAACATGTAGAAGAATGAAAATAGACCCATATCTATCACCATGCACAAAACTCAAGTCCAAATGGATTAAAGACCTCAATATAAATCAGTCCATGCTGAACCTAGTAGAAGAGAAATGGGAAGTAGTCTGTAAAACATGGGCATAGGAGATCACTTTCCACTTTTAACCTGAGTAGCACAGACATTAAGAGTAACAATGAATAAATGGGACCTCCTAAGACTGAGAAGCTTCTGTAAAGCAGAGGACACTGTCATTAAGACAAAAAGGCAGCCTACTGAATGGGAGAAGATCTTCACCAACCCTGCATCAGACAAAGGCCTGATCTCCGAAATATATAAAGAAGTCAAGATACTGGACATTAAAATTCTGAATAACCCAATTAGAATGGGGTCCTGAACTGAACAGAGAATTCTCAACAGAAGAAATTCAAATGGCCAAAAGATTCTTAAGGTCATGCTCAACTTCCTTAGCAATCAGGGAAATGCAAGTCAAAACAACTTTGAGATACCATCTTATACCTGTCAGAATGGCTAAAATCAAAAACACTTATTGCTACCTATGCTGGAGAGGATGTGGAGTAAGGGGAACACTTATCCATTGCTAGTGGGAATGCAAACTTTTGCAACCACTTTGGAAATCAGTATGGCGGTTTCTCAGGAAACTGGGAGTCAATCTACTTCAGGATCCACTAATGGCACTCTTGGGAATATATCCAAGTGATGCCCAATCATAGTACAAAAGCATTTGTTCAACTATATTCATAGCAGCCCTATTTGTAATAGCCAGAACCTGGAAACAACCTAGGTTCTCCTCAGTAGAAGAATGGATAAAGTGTGGCACATATGCACATTAGAGTTCTATTCAGAGGTAAAAAACAATGACATCTTCAATTTTCATGCAAATGGATAGAAATAGAAAATACTGTACTGAGTGAGATAACCCAGTCTCAAAAAGAAGAATATTGTATGAACTCATTCATTAGTGGACTCTAGCCATAAACAAAGGACATTGAGTGTATAGTTCATGATCCTAGAGAAGCTAAATAATAAGGTGAACTTAAAGAAAAACATATATAGATCCTCCTGGAAATTGGAAGCAGACAAAATCACCTGGCAAAAGTTGGGAGCCAGGGAGCGTGGGGTGGGTGAAAGCAGAGATGGGGAGAGAGAAGTTAGAAGGGGACGACTGCCGAGAGTTTGGGGGAGTGGAATGGTTGAGATGGAAAAAAGGTGGATATGGAAGCAGGGAAGAAGATATCTTAATTAAGGGAGCCATTTTAGAGTTGGCTAGTCTTGGCTCTAGAGGGGTTCCCAGATGTTCAAAGGGATATCCCCAGTTAGGTCTTTGTGCAGTAGAAGAGAGGGTGCCAAAACTGGCCTTGTCCCAGAGCCACACTGATGAATATCTTGAATATAACCATACAACCTTAGTCTGGCGATGGATGGAGATAGAGACAGAGACCCACATCGGAGCACTGGACTGAGCTTCTAAGGTCCAGTCGAAGAGCAGGAAATGGAGACAAATAGAAAGGAAGTCAGAACCGTGAGGGGTTTGTCCACCCACTGAGATGGTGTGACTGATTTAAGGGGAGCTCACTGATGCCTGCTGGACTGGGACTAAACAAGCATGTGATCAAACTGGACTGAATGAATGTGGCTGACAATGGGGGCTGACTGAGAAAACAATGATGATGGCACTGGCATTTGATTTTATTTCATGTACTAGCTTTTTATGATTCTAGTCTGTTTGGATGCATACCTTCCTAGACCTGGATGGAGAGAAGAGGACTTGGACTTCCCATAGGGCAGAGTAACCTGCCATCTCTTAGGACTGGAAGGGGAGGAGAGAGGATGAGTGAGGAGTGGGAGGGAAATGGGAGGAGGTGGAAATTTTGAATCTATTTATAAAACAAAAAATAAAATGTTTGAATTTAAAAAATAAATAAATAAATAAAAAAATCTTCCCTAAGCACTAATTTAGTAATGGCATAGATATTCATATATTTTCTCTTCATTTGCATTTTCCTTTCCAACATCTTCTCTCTGTAGTTGAACTCTCAATTCTCTTGCCTCACTAGTTAAAGTGGCTGGTATTGTAGGCCTTCATCACCATTTGTGGTGTTTTCAATATATATTCTAATTTCTCTTTTTAATTTCTTCTTTTACATATTGTCATAAAATTTAGTTTTGACAGATTCTAATTTTCTAAGTTACATAAATTTCCTTGTTATCGATTTCAAACTTTATTCCATTGTTGTTAAAGTGTGTACTTATTTCTATACTTTTCTTTTTCTTCTTCCAGTGGAAATTCTTCCCTTTCTAACATGGAGAATGTTGTACATTGACTTGAGAAGAATGTCTGTATTGCTACTCTTGGGTAAAATATAGTGTAGATGTATTTCTCAAACAATTTGCTTCTTAGTGTTGTTCAAGTCTTTTATCTCACTGTTAAATTCTCTCTAGTGTGCTAACTGCTACTGAACATAGTTATTGAAATCTCCAATTAGTATTTTGAATTGCTTATTGTATCTCTGTGACTTTTTGCTTCATGTAATTTTTTTCTGATATTAGGCGATTGAAATAGGTTTCTATTATAATCAGCCCTTTGATCAATAGTAAGCATATTTTAGCCTGTAAGGTTTTTGTTTTAAAGTGTATTTTCTGAGATATTAAATTGCCATTCTAGCTTTCTTGGGCTTGCAATTTGTTTTCTCTTTGGAAACACATTTTATTTTCAGTGATATAGTAGTATTTCACAGCCAAAAGATTATAGTCTCTATCTTTCTACTATAGATGGGTCACAAAGTTATTTATAATCTTCTAAACTATAAACATACTTCTAAAGATGTGCATTTTAAAATTAGGTATACTGGTTCCAAATTCTCCAAGAGAATGATTATATGTATTTAAATCATTACCAATAATGTATAGTAAGTTTCCCACACTCTAGTTAACATAGCATGGTATCAGTAATTTTTTTATTTATTATTATTGAACTCTACATTTTTCTCTACTATCATCCATGTTAGGCTTACAATTTATATCTTGTATTTTTTCCCAGGTTTTTTTTTATTTAATTGTTTTATTTATTTATTTTTTGTTGAAAAAATTTCTGCCTCCTCCCTGCCTCCCATTTCCCTTCCCCTCCTCCCATTCCTCTCCCCCCACTCCTCTCCCCCTCTCCCCACTCCATTCCCCCTCCTTTGTGTGTCACAAAAAATAAACACATAAATTGAAAGTTTAAAAAAAAACCTGGGAGGGCAGGTTTTTTTTTTAACTTTCAATTTATGTGTTTATTTTTTGTGACACACAAATTAATAGATTAATTTATCATCCTTACATTCTTGGGGTGAAAGGAAATGAACTCTATCAGTTTTTAACAGTGAACCATGAGCATGCCTTATAGGGATCTTTGAAGTCTCCAAAAGGAGGATGGGACTCACATTGATGATTCCTCCAGGACTATGTTAACACCACTAAGCTGAAAAACACCACCTAAAGATTGGCTTTGGACTACAAATGCTCAGAACAATTTCAGGGTGGCTAGTTGACATGATCCAGCCTAACAGCCTACTCTAGCTAGGACTTGAGACAAGCCCTGCACTTACCCATTTTGCAGACACGAGGAAACAAATGATAATGCTACCTCTCCCAGGACTTGCCAATTAACCCAAACTTTTCTTTTCAGGGTGCCCTAAAGATTCTGTTGCCTCCAGACAGCAGGAATAAATTTAAGAAAGCAATGCTCACATTCCCAAGAGGTGGGGTGGGTAGTTTGTTTCTTTCATTGGGTTATGGATATTTGTCATTGTTTAGAGTAATTGGCTCTTTTCTTTATGACAATGAGACACATCTGCTCCTCACAGGAGCACTCTACTTTAGAGAAGATGATGAGCATCAAGGAAATTCCACATGAATTTACTTTCTTTGTGGCAAAAGTAAGACACTGGGAAATAAACTGTCCTTGTTTTTAGTGCTGACACTATGCTGCCCTAATTGAACAAGCAAGCAGGACATAACAAAAAAAGTGTCTACTAAACATTTTCAAGACAAAGTTGGACAGCCCTTTAGAATATCCTGCTTCCCAGAAATGTCTGTCAAATATTGTAGGTCTGTAGGCCAAAGATGGATGCCTCAACATTGCAGAAGAACATAGGGTGACTGTCCTGGCAGCCAGTCGTTTCTGTCATTTCTCACATTTTTTAGTATATTTATCCTGTATTATCCTCTCTTATCCTCCTCTCATCCTCATCGAACCCTTTCTTCCTAACAACTGTATCTTCGTTTTTATATCTGTCATTAGTGCCCTATTGAGTTTAATTAGGGTTGCTTGCATAGTCGTGGGTGTGGGATTATTTACAGGAGTATGACCAACTTAACAGTGGTGACACTACTGAAGATAAACAGCTCCCTTTCCCCAGCAGCCATTAACTGCCAATATATCTTCAGAAGAGGGGCCTCATGATATTGCTATACATTTATTATACTGATAAAATTCTAATACCAAAAGTTTCCCAAAGTGGAGGCACTAGTGAGCATTACATGAGAGCATGCATGTAGTGTTAATTTTCCTTTATTTCTGAAATTGTCTTCATCTACTTTCAGTGTTGGGATTGAATCAAGGACCGCATACTTTCGGTGAATACTCCTACCTCGTACTAACAAATACTTGAGAGCTGATATCATATTTTAAATATGTGTGTGTGTGTGTGTGTGTGTCTTGTGTCTGTCTCTGTGTGTGTGTGTGTTGTGTCTGTCTCTGTGTGTGTGTGTTTGCCTTTCTATGTATGAGCATGTGCATATGGCTGTTTGAAGATCCCAGAAGGGACCACATTCCTTAAAGATAGAGTTGCAGATGGTTATGACCCTTGAATTTGGAATACAGGAACCAAATTGGGTCCTTTGCAAGAACAGCAAGGACTTGTAAGTGCTGCACCATCTCTCCAGCCCCTTTTCTAGTTTTTTTTTCTTTTTTTTTTATTATTAAACTCTTTTTTTATTAAAAATTTCCGCCTCCTCCCCGCCTCCCTTTTCCGTCCCCCTCCCCCTACTCCCCACGTCCCACTTCCCTTCCCCTCCCTCTCCAGTCCAAAGTGCAGTCAGGGTTCCCAGCCCTGTGGGCAGTCCAAGATCCTCCCACCTCCATCCAGGTCTAGGAAGGTGAGCATCCAAACAGACTAGGCTCCCACAAAGCCAGTACACGCAGTAGGATCAAAACTCAGTGCCATTGTCCTTGGCCTCTCAGCAGCCCTCATTGTCCGCCATGTTCAGAGAGTCCAGTTTTATCCCATGCATTTTCAGTCCCAGTCCAGCTGGCCTTGGTGAGCTCCCAATAGATCAGCAAACCGTCTCAGTGGGTGGGTGCCCCCCTCACGCGGTCTTGACTTCCTTGCTCATGTTCTCCCTCCTTCTGTTCCTCATTTGGACCTTGGGAGCTCAGTCCATTGCTCCAGTGTGGGTCTCTGTCTCTATCTCCATACATCGCCAGATGAAGGTTCTATGGTGATATGCAAGATATTCATTAGTATGGCTATAGGGTCGGACCATTTCAGGCTCTCTCTCCTCAGCTGCCCAAGGACCTAGTTGGGTACATCTCTCTGGACCCCTGGGAACCCTTCTAGAGTCAAGGCTCTTGCCAACCCTAAAATGGTTCCCTTAATTAAGAAATATACTTCCCTGCTCCCGTATCCATCCTTCCATTATCCCAACCATCCCATTCTTTTCTTGGTTTTTAAACAGGCACTCTTAGTTTAAAATCTTCCCTAAGCACTAGTTTGGTAATGGCATAGATGTGCTCATATTTTGCCTTCATTTACATCTTTCATTTCCCTCATCTTCTCTCTGTATTTGAACTCTCAATTCTCCCGCCTCAGCAGTTAAAGTCCTGGGGTTTTAGGCCTTCATGATGATTTCTGGTGTTTTCAATATAAATTCTAATTTCTCTTTTTGGTTTCTTCTTTTACACATTGTCATAGTATTGAGTTTCAACATATTCTAATTTTCTAAATTACATAAATTTCCTTGTTATCGATTTCAAACTTCATTCCACTTTGGTCAAAGTGTGTACTTAATTCTAAACATTTCTTTTTTTCTTCTTCTTCCAGTGTATGATCTAACATGGAGAATGTTCTACATTGTCCTGAGAACAATGTCTGTGCTGTTACTCTTTAGTGGAATGTAGTTTAGATGTACTTCTAAGACTATTTGCTTCTTACTCTTGTTCAAGTCTTTTATCTCACTATTAAATTCTCTCTACTGTCCTAACTGCTACTGAACATAGTTATTGAAATCTCTAAGTAGTATTATGAACTGTCTATTGTATCTCTGTGGCTTTTTGCTTCATCTATTTTTTCTGATCTTAGGCAACTGTAATTGCTTCCTATTACAAATAACACTTTGATCAATAATAAGTGTAATATAGCCTTTAAGGTTTTTGGTTTAAAGTGTATTTTGTAAGATACTTAAATTGCCACTCTAGCTTTCTTAGGCTTGCAAATTATTTCTGTATGGAAATACATTTTATTTTCAGTGATACAGCATATTTCACAGCCAAAAGATATTAGTCTCTATTATCTTTCTACTACAGATGGACTATAATGTTATTTATAATCTTCTAAACTATAAACATCCATGTACAATTATGCAAGCATTTTAGCATCTCAAAATTTGGTATCAAAGTACATTTGCATTTTAAAATTAGATATAATTAGATATAATCAATCCAAGAGAATGATTATTTGTATTTAAATTCCCACCAATAATATGTAGTAATTTCCCACACTCTAGTTAACATTGCATGGTATCAGTAATATTTTTATTGAGCTCCATGTTTTTCTCTGCTTTCCTCCCTGTTAGACATACAATTTATATCTTGTATCTTTTCCCAGTTGTTTTAAAACTTTCAGTCTAAGTGCTTATTTTTTGTGATACACAGATTAATAGCTTCATTTATTGTTCTTACATTCTCGGGGTGAATGGAAATGAACTCATTGCCATGTTCAGAGTTGTACCAAATTTGGAGACAATGAAAAAGGGGAGACTGAAAAGAAACCTATTCTTCCGCAGTGACAATAGGCTGGAGATGACACCCTTTTCTTTTTCAGCTTCTGAGCTGCAGCTCCCTTAGTTGAGAGCTCTTCCACACCCTTGAACTCAGGATTGAAGAGTAGGGACCAAGTGATTTAGGCATAGAAAGAGTAAGAGGAAGGAGAACATATTAATCAAGAGAGATGTTCAAGGCATGCAGGCTTTAATGCTAGCACTGGAGAAGCATTAGCTTGGGGATCTGTGTGCGTTTAAGGACTGCATGGTCTTTATGACATCATAGTAGTGGTCCAATCATTTGGCTATGGAACATAGGATAATTTGCATAGGACTACCGATTGGCAAAAGAGCATAAGCCCATCCCCAAGATGATGTTTGTGTACAAATAGTTTCCAGACAAACCGCACTTAGTGCTGGCTATTGGACATGCAATGAGCAGCTCCTATAAAGTCTTTATAAATGAACTAAATTTGTTAAAAAAAATCAAGAGATATGATCCTGGGAGTGGAACTAATTCAGACAACAGACTTCTGGGGTGTGTTCTCCGTTCATTTGCCCAGATAATACTAGAAAATATGCAATTCATTGGTTTTATTTAAGTGAGTTCCTGAAAGAAAGGTCCTCATGTTCGTGACCAACATTTTAGGGAAGGAGATGACTTTAAGGCATCGCCTCAGAAAAAGTTACCCTGCAGAGTAGGATTACTCATTTGAGTGGGGTAACTCAGAGGAGACAGGAATATCTGCTGGTGAATATCACCATGCAAGGACTGGTCATCCTATCAAAAGTCATGCTGCTAGAAGGGTCATTCTTGTGAGGAGGGTAATTCTGCAGAGAGAGGGTCCTCTCCTGTGAAATGTCACCATACAGCAAGGCTTTGCCTCAGAAAAAGGTACCCTGCAGAGGAGGGCTACACATTTGAATGCAGTAATTCTGGGTAGAAAGGAACTGCTGCAGGTGAAGATCGCCATGCAAGGAGTGGTCACCCTATCAAAAGTCATGCTGCAGAGGAGTGTCATTTATCTGAAGAGGGTAACTCTGCAAAAGAAGACCCTCTCTTGTAAAATGTCACCATGCAGAGACGCTTCTCCTCAGAAATAGGGACCCTGCAGAGAGGGGGTACTCATTTGAGAGGGGTAACTTGGCAGGGAGAAGACCTCTGCAGGTGAAGATCGCCCTGCAGGGAGAAGTTGTCCAATCAAAAGCCACTCTGCAGAGGAGGACCAATCATCTGAGAAGTGTAACTGGCAAAGAAAGGACCCTCTCCAGGAAAAGTTCACCCCACAGGGAGAGGTCAACCTCAGAGGATCAGATTCCCTGCTGAGGAGGGAAGCTCATTCGGAAAGGGTACCTCAGCAGTTTGAGTACCTTCTATTGGTGAAGGTCACTCCATCAAAAGCTGCCATGCCGAAAAGAGTCATTTGTCTGAAAAGGGTAATTCTGCAAATAGAGTATCCTCTCCTATGAAATGTCACCTTTCAATGAGGCTTTGCTTCATAAAAAGGTACACGGCAGAGGAGAGCTGCTCTTTTGAGAGGCGTACCATGGCAGGGTACCCTCTGCAAGGAAAGATCACACTGCATGGAGAGGTCACCCCATCCAAACCTGCACTGCAGAGGAGGGTCATTCATCTGAAAAACATAACTCTGAAAAGAGAAGGCCCTCTCCTGGGAAAAATCACCGCACAAGGAGGTGTCGCCTCAGCAAAGAGTTACCCTGCAGAGGATGGTTACTCCTTTGAGAGGGGTAACTCTGAAAACAGAGGACCCTTTCTGGGAAAGATAACATAGGAAGAAAAGCAGCCCAGCAGAGGAGGGTAACTCAATTGAAAGGCAAAACTTTGCTGCAGGAGGACACACTACACATGTTTTTGTTCTCAAAAAAATGTTTCCCACAATTGGAAACGGGATAAATCGATTTTATGTACTGTTTTGCTATTTTATCTTTTTATTAATTTTCACTCAAATCTCCAACATATTATAATTCTTGTTTGTTTTAGGTTTATTTATTCCTTTATCCCAGTGTCTTGAAACAAAAGGCCAGGTTGCTGAGCTGATATTTTTCTTTAAATATGTGTGTGTCTGTGTGTGTGTGTGTTGTGTTGTGTGTGTGTGTGTTTGTCTTTCTACGCATGAGCATGGGCATTTGGTTTTTGAAGATCCCAGAAGGGATCATATACCTTGAAGCTAGAGTTGCAGAAGGATGTGACTCCTGAATTTAGCTTGCAGGACCCAGACTGGGTCCTTCCCAAGACCAGCAAGGGCTTGCAACAGCTGAACTATCACTCCAGCCCCTTTTTCTTGGTTTTTAAACAGACAGTCATAGTTTAAAATCTTCCCTAAGCACTAATTTAGTAGTGGCATAGATAATCATGTATTTTTTTTATTTTTTTTTATTAAAAAAAGGAAAAAAAAGTTTCCGACACCTCCCAGCCTCCCATTTCCCTCCCCCTCCTCCCACCCTTCTCCCCCTCCCCCCACTCCTCTCCCCCTCCCTCTCCAGTCCAAAGAGCAGTCAGGGTTCCCTCGCCCTGTGGAAAGTCCAAGGTCCTCCCCCCTCCGTCCATATCTAGGAAGGTGAATATTCAAACTGGCTAGGCTCCCACAAAGCCAGAACATTAAGTAGGATCAAAACCCTGTGCCATCGTCCTTGGCTTCTCATCAGCGCTCATTGTTCGCCATGTTCAGAGATTCCGGTTTTATCCCATGCTTTTTCAGTCACAGTCCAGCTGGCCTTGGTGAGCTCCCAATAGATCAGCCCCAATGTCTCAGTGGGTTGGTGCACCCCTCGTGATCCTGACTTCCTTGCTCATGTTCTCCCTCCTTCTGCTCCTCATTGGGACCTTGGAAGCTCAGTCCAGTGCTCCTGTGTGGGTCACTGTCTCGATCTCTATCCATCACCAGATGAAGATTCTATGATGATATGCAAGATATTCGTCAGTATTGCCACTCTAGGTTCAAGTCTCTTGCCAACCCTAAGGTGGCTCCCTTAACTAAAAATTGTGCTTTTGTGCTCCCCTATCCAACCTTCCTTTATCCCAATCATCCTTTTTCCCCAAGTTCCCCCTATCCTCCCCTTCTCCCTTTTCTCTCCCCCTCTCCCCTTACCCCCATCCCACCCCACCCCCAAGATCCCAATTTTCTGCCCGACAATTTGGTCTACTTCCCATAGCCAAGAGGATAACTATATGTTTTTCCTTGGGTTCATCTTCTTACTTAGCTTCTTTAGGTTCACCAATTGTAGACTCCGTGACCCTTATTTATGGCTAGAAACCAATTATGAGTGAGTACATGCCATGTTCATCTTTTTGGGTCTGGGTTACCTCACTCAGTATAGTGTTTTCTATTTCCATCCATTTGCATGCAAAATTTGAGAAGTCATTGTTTTTTTTCCACAGCGTAGTACTCTAATGTGTATATATTCCACACATTCTTCATCCATTCTTCCATTGAAGGGCATCTAGGATTTTTCCAGGTTCTGGCTATTACAAATAATACTGCTATGAACATAATTGAACAAATACTCTTGTCATGTGATAGGGCATCTCTTGGGTATATTTCCAAGAGTGGTATTGCTGGGTCCAGGGGTAGGTTGATCCCGAATTTTCTGAGAAACTGCCACACTGCTTTCCAAAGTGGTTGCACAAGATTGCATTCCCACCAGCAATGGATGACGGTACCCCTTCCTCCACAGCCTCTCCAGCAAAGGCTATCATTGGAGTTTTTGATTTTAGCCAATCTGACAGGTGCAAGATGATATCTCAAAGTTGTTTTGATTTGCATTTCCCTGATCGCTAAGGACGTTGAGCATGACTTTAAGTGTATTTTGGCCATTTGAACTTCTTCTGTTGAGAATTCTCTGTTCAGATCAGTGCCCCAATTTATAATTGGGTTGGTTAGCCTTTTACGGTCTAGTTTTTTGAGTTCTTTATATATTTTGGAGATCAAACCTTTGTCAGTTGCGGGGTTGGTGAAGATCTTCTCCCAGTCAGTAGGTTGCCTTTTTGTCTTAGTTACAGTGTCCTTTGCTTTACAGAAGCTTCTTAGTTTTAGTAGGTCCCATTTATTCAATGTTACCCTTAATGTCTGTGCTGCAGGGGTTATACATAGGAAGCGATCTCCTGTGCCCATCTTTTGTAGGGTACTTCCCACTTTCTCTTCTATCAGGTTCAGGGTGTTCGGACTGATATTGAGGTCTTTAAGCCATTTGGACTTGAGTTTTGTGCATGGTGATAGATATGGGTCTATTTTCATTCTTCTACAGGTTGACATCCAGTTGTGCCAGCACCATTTGTTGAAGATGCTTTCTTTCTTCCATTGTATACTTTTAGCTCCTTTATCGAAAATGAGGTGATCATAGGTTTGTGAGTTAAAATTCGGGTCTTCTATCGATTCCTTTGGTTGACTTCTCTGTTTTTATGCCAGTACCACACTGTTTTCATTACTGTAGCTCTGTAGTAGAGTTTGAAGTCAGGGATGGTCATGCCTCCAGAAGATCCTTTATTGTATAGGATTGTTTTGGCTATCCTGAGTTTTTTGTTTTTCCATATAAAGTTGATTATTGTCCTCTCAAGATCTGTGAAGAATTTTGATGGGACCTTGATGGGGATTGCATTGAATCTATAAATTGCCTTTGGCAGAATTGCCATTTTTATTATGTTGGTCCTCCCAATCCAAGAGCAAGGGAGGTCCTTCTATTTTCTGGTATCCTCCTCAATTTCTTTCTTCAATGCCTTAATGTTCTTGTCAAATAGATCTTTCAATTCCTTGGTTAGAGTTACCCCAAGATATTTTATACTGTTTGTGGCTATGCTGAAAGGTGAAGCTTCTCTGATTTCCCTCTCTGCTTCCATATCCTTTGTGTATAAGAGAGCGACTGATATTTTGGAGTTGATCTTGTATCCTGCCGCATTACTAAAGGTGTTTATCAGCTGTAAAAGTTCTTTGATGGAGTTTTGGGGGTCACTTATGTACACTATCATATCATCATCTGCAAATAATGAAAGTTTCACTTCTTCCTTTCCAATTCGAATCCCCATGATCCCCTTATGTTGTCTTATTGCTATTGCTAGAACCTAGAGCACTATATTGAAGAGGTATCGCGAGAGTGGACAGCCTTGTCGTGTTCCTGAGTTTAGTGGGATGGCTTTGAGTTTCTCTCCATTTAATTTGATGTTAGCTGTTGGCTTGCTGTATATAGCTTTTATTATATTTAGGTATGACCCTTGTATCCCTAATCTCTCCAATACTTTTATCATTAAGGGATGTTGAATTTTGTCAAATGCTTTTTCAGCATCTAATGAAATGATCATATTGGTTTTTTTCTTTCAGTTTATTTATATCATGGATTACATTGATAGATTTTCGTATGTTGAACCAGCCCTGCATCTCTGTGATGAAGCCTACTTGATCATAATGGATAATTTTTCTAATGTGTTCCTGGATTCGGTTTGCCAGTATTTTGTTGAGGATTTGTGTGTCGATGTTCATGAGTGAGATTGGCCTATAATTCTCTTTCTAGGTTGAGTCTTTGTGCGGTTTTGGTATAAGAGTAACTGTAGCTTCATAAAAGGAATTTGGCAATGCCTCTTCTGCTTCTATATTGTGAAAAACATTAAGGAGTATAGGTATTAGGTTTTCTTGGAAGTTCTGGTAGAATTCCACATTGAAACCATCTGGTCCTGAGCTTTTTTTGGTAGGGAGGTTTTTGATAACCGCTTCTAATTCTTCGCGACTAACGGGTCTATTTAGATTGTTCACCTGGTCCTGGTTTAACTTTGGTATATGGTATTTATCTAAAAAAGTGTCCATTTCCTTTACATTTTCCAATTTTGTGGCATACAGGCTTTTGTAGTAAGATTTAATGATTCTCTGAATTTCCTCTGTGTCTGTGGTTATGTCCTCCTTTTCATTTCTGATCTTATTAATTTGCAAATTCTCTCTCTGCCGTTTGATTAGTTTGGATAGGGGTTTGTCAATCTTGTTGATTTTCTCCAGGAACCAGCTTTTTGTTTCAGTGATTCTTTGTATTGTTTTCTGTGTTTCTATTTTGTTGATTTCAGCCCTCAGTTTGGTTATTTCCAGTCTTCTACTCCTCCTAGGGAGGCTGCTTCCTTTTTTTTTCTAGAGCTTTCAGGTGGGCTGTCAAGTCTCCAATGTGTGTTTTCTCTGTTTTCCTTAAGTGGGCACTTAGTGCTATGAACTTTCCCCTTAGGACTGCTTTCATAGTGTCCCATAAGTTTGAGTATGTTGTTTCTTTATTTTCATTGAATTCCAGGAAGACTTTAGCTTCTTTCTTTATTTCTTTCTTAATCCAGGTATGGTTCAGTAGTTGACTGTTCAGTTTCCATGAATTTGTAGGCTTTCTGGGGGTAGCATTGTTGTTAAATTCTAACTTTAATCCATGGTGATCTGATAAGACACAGGTGGTTAATAATTTTTTTTTGTAACTGTGGATGTTTGCTTTGTTACCGACTATGTGGTCAATTTTCGAGAAGGTTCCATGAGCTGCAGAGAAGAAGGTATATTCTTTCCTATTTGGGTGGAATGTTCTATAGATGTCTGTTAAGTCCATTTGATTCATTACCTCCATTAATTCTCTTATTTCTCTGTTAGGTTTCTGTCTGATTGACCTGTCCATTGGTGAGAGAGGAGTGTTGAAGTCTCCTACTATTAGTGTGTGCAGTTTGATCGCTGCCTTGAGTTTTAGCAATGTTTCTTTTACGTACGTGGGTGCTTTTATATTAGGGACATAGATATTCAGGTTTGAGACTTCATCAAGATGAACTGTTTCTGTTATGAGTATAAAATGCCCCTCTCCGTCTCTTCTGATTGATTTAAGTATGAAGTCAACTTTGTTAGAGATTAGTATGGCCACACCCGCTTGTTTCTTAGGTCCATTTGCTTGATAAGCCTTTTCCCAGCCCTTTACTCTGAGTAGGTGCCTGTCTTTGTGGTTGAGGTGTGTTTCTTGTAAACAGCAGAATGTTGGATCCTGTTTTCTTATTGAATCTCTTAGCCTGTGCCTTTTTATAGGTGAGTTGAGTCCATTGACATTAAGTGATATTAATGACCAGTGGTTGTTAACTCCGGTCACTTTTTTAGCCGTAGAGTTTGTGTGTTTCCCTTCTTTGAGTTGTTCTGGTGAAGGGTCATTAGATGTCTGAGTTATTGTGACCATTGTTGGACTCCTTGGTTAGTAATTTTCCTTCTATTACTTTCTGTAAGGCTGGATTTGTGGCTACGTATTGTTTAAATTTGTTTTTATCCTGAAAAAAATTATTTTCTCCATTTATAGTGAACGAAAGCTTGGCTGGGTATAGTAGTCTGGGCTTGCATCCATGGTCTCTCAGTTTCTGCAGTACATCTATCCAGGACCTTCTGCTTTCATGGTTTCCATGGAGAAGTCAGGTGTAAGTCTGATAGGTTTAACTTTATAAGTAATTTGGCCTTTTTCCTTTGCAGCTCTTAATATTCTTTCCTTATTCTGTATGCTTTGTGTTTTGATAATTATAAGGCAAGGGGATTTTTTTTTTTTGATCCAGCCTATTCGGTGTTCTGTATGCTTCTTGAACCTTCATAGGTATATCTTTCTTTAGGTTGGGAAAGTTTTCTTCTATAATTTTATTAAATATATTTTCTGGACCATTGAGCTGCACTTCTTCTCCTTCTTCTACTCCTATTATTCTTAGGTTTAGTATTTTTATTGTGTTCCACATTTCCTGAATATTTTGTGATGACAGTTTGTTGGACTTGCTGTTTTCTTTGATCAGTGTGTTTATTTTCTCTATGGTATCTTCAGAATCTGAGATTCTTTCTTCTAAGTCTTGTATTCTGTTGGTTATGCTTGTTTCTGTAGACTCTGTTTCTTTACTTAAATTTTCCATGTCCAGTCGGCCCTCTGTTTGTGTTTTCTTCTTTGCCTCCATTTCAGTTTTCAAGTCTTGAACTGTTTCCATTATCTGTTTGATTGTTTTTCCTTGGTTTTCTAGGGTATCATTCACTGATTTATTCAATTCTTCAAATTTTCAGTTATATTTCTCATCCATTTCTATAAGGGCGTTTTTTACATGTTTTTTAAGGGCATCAATCACTTTCATGAAGTCAATCTTTTCTACTTCTTCTTGATTAAGGTGTTCATGTCCTCCCGTTGTGAGGTCTATGGTTTCTGGTGGCTTCATGTTGCTTTTCAGCTTGTTGGGCGAATTCTTGCCTTGGCATCTGCCCATCTCTTCTTCCAAATGCTCCCTTATGGATCTTCTTTTACTGGATCAGGTCTCCTTACCTACCCAACGCTGGCTCTCCCCAACGTTGGCTCTCCTGGTGCCAAGAGATCAGGTCTCCGTGCTGGTTGGGCAGGTCGCAAAGAAAGTGCCTACCCTGCTTGGTGCAGGCAGGCAATAGAAACAAAGGGACTCCCGCCCGCCTGGGTGCCCCGAGGATTCAGACCCAGTGCCCAGACAGTCTGGGCTGGGTGATGTTATGTGCCTAAAGAGGGCGGAGGGGCCGAAGTGGGGAGGGTTCTGGATGGGAGCTGGGTGGGCTAGGAAGAAAGAGGCTGTATGCAGGGAGTGGAGGCCCTGCAGAGAGCCCAAGAAGGATAGGGGGCCAAGGAACCTCTGAGCTCCCCTTCCCAGGCTGGCGCCGCGGGGCCAGAAACTCACCCCAACACTGTCTCTCCTGGTGCCGAGAGATCAGGCCTCCGTGCTGGTGGGCAGGTTGCAAACAAAGTGCCTACCCTGCTTGGTGCAGGCAGGCAATAGAAACAAAGGGACTCCCGCCCACTTGGGTGCCCCGAGGATTCGGACCCAGTGCCCAGACAGGCTGGGCTGGTTGATATTATGTGCCGAAAGAGGACAGTGGGGCCAAAGTGGGGAGGGTTCTTTATGGGAGCTGGGTGGGCTAGGAAGAAAGAGGCGGCATGCAGGGAGTGGAGGCCCGGCAGAGAGCCCAAGAAGGATAGGCGGCCCAGGAACCTCTGAGCTCCCCTTCCCAGGCTGGCGCCGCGGGGCCAGAAACTCACCCCAATGCTGTCTCTCCTGGCGCCAAGAGATTAGGCCTCCGTGCTCCAGGCAAAGCAATTATATAATTGTGTGATCACAAGTAGGACTGGGGACATGGGGATAACTGACAGCTGAGGTTTTTGCAGTAGGAAAATGGCTAAGCAATGTGTGCCTCGAAAAGTAGGTATCATATCCAGGCACTGGAGCAAGATCTGTTCTTATGGTACATGGCAGAGAGAGCCAGTGAATGAACTTGTGTTACCAGAGCAAAGCCAAGGAGTATGTAAATGGCACAGAGCAGAAGAGGTTATGGGGAAAATCATCATGGAAATTAGTGCTTAATCTGTGTTCCCACAGATAGGACTTGGGACTACGAAGAGGACAAGAACATGAGTTTATGTCTTATGGATCCATCAGGGAAAGCTGGTATAGAAACTATATGATGAGAACTACTATTAAGAGCTTTAGCATTAAACAGAAGATTCACGAAGTCATTGTTTTTTACTGCTGAGTAGTACTCTAATACGTATATATTCCATACAGTCTTCATTTTCCATTGAAGGGCATCTAGGTTGTTTCCATTTTCTGGCTATTACAAACAATGCTGCTATGAACATAGTTGAGCATATACTTTTGTTGTATGATAGGGCATCTCTTGGGTATATTCCCAAGAGTGGTATTGCTGGGTCCAGGGGTAGGTTGATCCCGAATTTCCTGAGAAACTGCCACACTGCTTTCCAAAGTGGTCGCACAAGTTTGCATTCCCACCAGCAATGGATGAGTGTACCCCTTACTCCACAACCTCTCCAGCAAAGGCTGTCATTGGTGGTTTTGATTTTAGCCATTCTGACAGGTATAAGATGGTATCTTAAAGTTGTCTTGATTTGCATTTCCCTGATCGCAAAGGAAGTTGAGCATGACCTTAAGTGTCTTTTGGCCATTTGAACTTCTTCTTTTGAGAATTCTCTGTTCAGCTCAGTGCCCCATTTTATAATTGGGTTGATTAGCCTTTTACAGTCCAGTTTCTTGAGTTCTTTATATATTTTGGAGATCAGACCTTTGTCTGTTGCGGGGTTGGTGAAGATCTTCTCCCAGTCAGTGGGTTGCCTTTTTGTCTTAGTGACAGTGTCCTTTGCTTTACAGAAGCCTCCTAGTCTCAGGAGGTCCCATTTATTCAATGATGCCATTAATGTCTATGCTGCTGGGGTTATACGTAGGAAGCAGTCTCCTGATGTACTCACTGATAATTGGTTTTAGCCATAAATAAAGGACATTGAGCCCGTAATTCGTGATCCTAGAGAAGCTAAATAAGAAGGTGAACCCAAAGACAAACACATAGGCATCCTCAGGAATATTAACCTTCATCAGGCGATGAAAGGAGACAGAGACAGAGACCCACACGGGAGCACCGGACTGAAATCCCAAGGTCCAAATCAGGAGCAGAAGGAGAGAGAGCACGAGCAAGGAACTCAGGACTGCGAGGGGTGCACCCACACACTGAGGCAATGGGGATGTTCTATCGGGAACTCACCAAGGCCAGCTGGACTGGGTCTGAAAAAGCCTGGGATAAAAACGGACTCGCTGAACATAGCAGACAATGAGGACTGCTGAGAAGTCAAGAACAATGGCACTGGGTTTTGATCCTACTGCACGTACTTGCTTTGTGGGAGCCTAGGCTGTTTGGATGCTCACCTTACTAGACCTGGAAGGAGGTGGGATGTCCTTGGACTCCCCACAGGGCAGGGAACCCTGACTGCTCTTTGGGCTGATAAGAGAGAAGGAGTTGATTGGGGGAGGGGGAGGGAAATGGGAGGCTGTGGCGGGGAGGAGACAGAAATCTTTAATAAATAATAAATAAATAAATAAATAAACATGCCTAGTTAATCATTTTCTGAATATTTTGTCTTTTTCATGTGTAGAATATTTCCACCTATTATATTCCTATACTCATATTTATCATTTATTTTCAACTTCTGTTATAAACACGTTCTTCCTGTTGCTTTTGAAGCAATAGGTCCTTAAGTCCACAGAACATAACATACTGTTTCTGTGGTACAAGCTGCTTAACCTCTTCTGATCATTTGACATATGTTGTTATTTGACTATTGCTTTAATTATTAAACCTGAACTATTATGCAAAAAAAAGGATTAAAAAGAAGAGTAAGATATGGTCAAAAGCAACAGGGAATTCCAATGTATAATATACTCATCCACAGTCAGGACTTGAGGATTGCAGATTATTCTGGTAGGCCTGGGTTTAATGGGATTATGCAGGGAATCCATATAGTAGCAAAGATGCAGAAAATAGGTCTTTGTGGTTAGACATTGCCCTGGTGAATAAAATCATGTAAATCTAACAAGGAAAATCAGAAACCCTAGGCCTCCTGTGTTCGTATATATGTGTGTGTATGTGTGTGTGTGTGTGTGTATGTGTGTGTGTGTGTTACAGCCATGTAGATTGGTCTTCTTGTGGGACTCCTAACAATGGCAGCAGGGGCTATCTCTGATGCTGTTGCCTACTTTGGGGACCCTTTCTGCCTATCAGATTACCTCATCCAACCTAAATAAAACAGGAGATGCCTAGTCTCACTGCAACTTGATATTCCGTGATTGACTGAAATCCATGGGAGGCCCACCCTTTTCTGAAGAGAAACAGAGGAGGAAGAGTGGATGGAGTTCAAGGCATGATGGAGAGGAATGGGTTAGATTGCTGGGAATTTCCATTTTCCTAGGTTTATATCTCATCCCAGAGATGTCCCAGAAGCCAGTTGTCTCTCTCAGTACTCTCTCTCCATTTTCCCCTCACCTGATCCATCCTGTTCCCATTCCTTGCCCCCATCTAGACCCCTCTCCCATCCAAAAGTGATGTCTATTCTATTACCCTTTCACAGTGAGATTCTCAAGCCCCATTGTGACCCCTTGTTAATTAGCTTCTCTCTGAGCCTATGATTGTAGCATGGTTATCCGCTCTGGGCCTGTGATTGCATCATGGTTACCTTACAGCTAATATTCACTTATAAGTGAGTCCATACAATAATTGTCTTTCTGCGTCTGGGTTACCTCACTCGGGATGACCTTTTCTGGTTCTACCCATTTGCAAGCAAATTTCTTTTACTTTATAAAATGGTCTACATTCTATGGATGCCAAGCATGGGATATCCTTAGGTGAAGTGGGGGTGTATTTGAAGTTAGTGAGATTGCCCAGTGGCTATGTAAGCTTGCCACCAAGCTTAATGTGGGTTTGAACCCAGTGTTTCTGAAGGTAAAAACAAGAAAAACAACTCGGACAAGCAGCCCTCTGATCTTTACACCATATTTTCGATCAGAGCACACAGGGAATGCTCGGCAATTTGTGAAACTCACAAACAGAAAGATATGCATGACTGTCCAGTGTACAGCATAGTCTTCCTACTACATGACAAGGGAACACACTATCTGCAGAGCTAACACGATGAAGTCCAGCTCTGCCTTCAGGAGATCTGAGTTTCAGAGTGTCTCCAGACAGAATTGTGTTTATTTCTCTGTTTATGTGTCAGCTTCCTTACAAACCTTCTTTCACTTGATATTTATCCTATGATATATATCTTTGCTACTGCCTGTCGGAAATATCTGAACGCATGATCATGGCCTTCAGAGATTAGGATACGAAAATACCCAAAGAAAGAGACAGGTTAGACAGAGGAGGAAGTCATTTAGACAGACCAAGAAAATAAAGTTGATGCTTTATTTAGAATGAGTAGAGAGCTACAAGAGTTTTTATATGAATAGGAACTTTCTTCTAGGAATCTTCTGACAGATGTTGCAAATGTAGTTCTCACTTCATATCTTTTGATTGGCCACTACGGAAGCACACTTGGCCTTCACCTGATTCTTTAGTTTCAAAGAGTTTATCTCAAAGAGAAAAAAGATAGCACCAAAGAGTGACATGGTGGCAATCAGTACTCCTATTGGGAACACAACAGTATAGTGTTTGCTTATTAAGGCTTCTTTTTTAACCGGAAAGTCAGGTGGAAATTCAAGAGTGGTTTGGCCATAATGATCTACAAAGTGGTTCCAGCTCACAGAAACAAATGTGAAGATGCTGCTAACACACAAAACTAAGGCAGCAACCTTGTAGCAAAATATCTGCATCTCAATAAATGGGTCTTTCATGCAGCCAATATTAATGGCGATTGCAGTGAAAATCAGAACTACGGGCTTCATCGAAACAGCCCACATTATCAGGGTCCTTGCGTACTCAAATTCAGGTGAAATGGTCCATGTGGAATTGATAGGGGTGTGCACCAGAATCTTGGTTACAGTGCCTGAAACATTAAATTCTTGAGGGTAGCAAGCTTCCCAAAGTCCAAAAGACACGAATTGCACAAGCTTGTCATTGAATTCCCAGAGGCGCCAGGATTGGCTGCTTGCGATGACAATCTCAAACACCAAGGCCGATAGGCTGCAGAGGAGGCCACTGAACTTGAAGAGGCACTCCTTCACATTGGCATGTCTAAAGATGAAATTGAACAGGTATATAGTCAAGTCAGGAACACAAGGGACAGTGGAAAACAAAATGAGTTATGGTTTACAGAGCAATAAGTTCTCATACCTGGTCCTTGCTGTCACAAAAAGTTGTATTTAAGTAATATACCTATGGCCAAAGTTCCCTCTATATGAGGTTTTGATTAGCAATTTCACTATATCTATCAAATGCTGAAATGTGCAAATTTGTTAACTAAACATGTTAATGCTTGGAATTAATACTCAATAATTTACAACACATGTTAAATGATGTTTAATTAAGCAGTATTTACAATACATAAATAAGATAAATAGCTTAAATGAGAGGTATAAGCAGAAGAATGCACAAATATCTATAAATTATGGTAGTGAATTTACACAAATTTAATTCACCTATATTGTCTGCTATATTTCTACATGTGTATGCTAGTGTATGTGTTATCGGAAAACATATTGGAAAACCTGAATTATTATTATGTGACCAAAATTAAAATCTGTATGTGAAACATGAGCCCTCATGAATATTTCAATCATTTCCCATGACTTACTCAAACATACACATTAGAAAATTACCTTCATTTCATTGCTGAATATGAAGTATCCCAACTGTCTTGTGTGAGAAACTATCTTCTCCAGCACCAAATTAATACTATACATTTACTGTATGCACCAACTTATTTAGATCACTTATTGGTTCATAAGTAGGGTTAATGGATGTGGGGTTAATGTTCATGAATAACTATGCCCTGAAGGATGTCACTGTGTTCTTGAGCATAAATAAAGTTCAGGCATGTACATGATAACATTGCCACCTCCAATGCAGAAGGTTTGAGTGCACTACAAACTGTACCTCCTTGCCACAAAAATTTCTCTACCAGGTTCCCACTATTCCACATTCTCTGTGGAATGTACTTCCTAACAGGGTGAAGGCAGTAGCTCTACTAAATTGGGAAGTCATATCAGCAAGGTGACTTTAAAATCTAGTATGAATTGAGTAACACCCTACCCATGCCCTCTTCCTTGTTAAGGCAGATCTGAGCCTTTTGATGTCAGAATCAGTGAGTTTTGAAGCACAACCAGAATCAGGGTGGAAAATTCTGTTGTGCAAGACAAATGAGCTAGCATGGCAAGATTTAGTTTTGCCCATGTCTGAAACCCATGGAGGAGGTGCTTATGCTTCATAAAGATCCAATTTGAAACCCTCCATGAAGCTCATCTTAGGCTTTTACCTTTGTTTATCCAGGAGGAAGAGATCCATTTGAGGAATGGCGCGATCATAAGTATCTTCCAAATAGCAGGAAATGTTGAACAGACAGGTAGTCGCACAAGAGTTGAATCACCTTCAGTAAAAGAAGTTCTGTTAGGCAGATATTTCAGCTCAGAATGGTGTCTCACCATCAACCCCTGGTTCACACAAACCAACCCCTTCCTCTGCTTTGCTTAGTTGAAGCCTCATTTATACTCTTCAGGGATATTAGCCCATCTGATAGTCCTGACCCTCCAATGAGATTCACGCAATCATTACCCCATTAAATAAACAGAAAAAACCACAGAAAGTCTAATTCACATACTCAGTTTCAGGAAACTACAAATGTATAAAGCTCAATACAGGCTACAGAGCCTTCACAGCTACACAGGGATTCCCAGTACTTACATTCAGTAGGATTTACTGACATAGACATGATAGCAACAAAGAGTTGAATCTTAGGTCATTGACTTCTTTGACCTTCTATGTCTCCTGAAATTGAAAGCTTTTAACAGAAACCATGTAGAAAACATAAAATACTTGCCTCTCTTCCCTTCTATGAGGGCCAAATGCTAGTGACTGCCCAGTATGAGAGTGACTTTAAAAATTCTTGTTTCCGTAGCTACCAGAGATGAATGTCACATTATGAGCAAAGAACCAGAGTCAAGACATATAGTCTTAAAGGGCCAGGGTGGCTAATGTCCCTCTCATATGTACAAACCTTTAGAGATATAATTAATCTATTAAAGGTATAAATAAATCTAGGTTTAATTTGAAAAAATTCTCATAAAATAAATTTATCATGATTTCTCCCTTCAACAACGTTTTCTACTCCCTTGTTTCCCACAGCTCTCCCTGCCCACTTGTTCAGTCTTTGCTCTCTCTATCTCTCTGAAAAAAAATCTTAATACAAGAAAGACGAAAATACAAAATGAACACATGGCATAAGGTTTGCATTGGCCAGCTACTGCTAGTTATGAAGCCTACACTGGAATGTGTTGAGTATTCCCAGTAATATTCCAATCAATAAAAGTGATTTTCTTTTTATTTTTTTCTAGGCAAAGAATTTTGTTAACCCTTTTCCAAACTTTATTCCCAGGCTTCTTCAGCTTAATTCGCTGCAAAGAATGAATTGTGTTTAAGCAAAAACTGAAAAGAGCTGCAGTGTCCAAGGGGCTTGGGCTTAAAAATATTAGCGATCTAGATTTGATCAGATCCATAAACAAAAGACCTTTTAAAAGCAGCCATGATGTAAAATAGCAGCTCCTGTAACTTCTGCAAGTGTCAGTTCTTCAGAAGTCGCCTCCGTTCAGTTTGCCTCATTCTTAGAAGCCTCATCAAAATTCTCCACCAGATCTGGGACTTCATCATCATCATCATCATCATCATCATCCTCTCCAGTAGCAAGGGGTGCTTCTCCATCCACAGATTGTTTGGGCAGAGCTTCAGCCAGTCTCCTTGAACTACTCAGACTGTCTGCCCCAAGCTGGTTTAGAATGCTGGGAAGCATTTCTGTCAGTTGCTTTGTCTCAGTGTGCCTGTAATGGTGAAGGTGTTTGCTACCAGAGAAGCCTGAACTTTAGCGTTGTTAAAATGGATCACTGTTCCTTGGTTTGTGAACACGTTCACCTCTTCAATACCAGAGAACTTCTTTAAGGAGAACTGCAGTTTTTTATCATCTGCTGTGGCTGTTCTGTGAACCACCATCTTCTATCTGCGAGCAGTTCCTTTCCCACCAATATGCACTTGTGCCTGCAGGTTGGCCAGTTTTTCCTGGTTCATGATGGTTTCTTTCATCTTGTCGGAGTGGAAATGGGGCCTTGTGCGGGACTAGGGTTTGCGCTCAGGGGGTCTCGGGCGGACCAGCTGAGATAATGCGCACACATGCAGGGACGCACGGTGGCAGCTCTGATCTTCTTTGTCCAGTAAGTATCAATTGCAAATATCTTCTTGGTTAGTGGAGATTTTTTTTTGTGTCTGCTACACAGTTAATAATACTGGCATATGGTCTGGTTTGAATGGGTATGGGTCTTGTTTGTCCTTTCAAAGTCTCCTTCAGTTCTCATGTGGTATCTGTCTTTTTTCTCCAGGACACTGTTTCCTAAGAGTCATCCACTAACTCTGACTCCTACAATCTTTCCCTCTCTTCTACTGTACAAACCCTAAGCCTTGAACGGGGAAATCTGTTGAGGATATTCCATTAAGGACTGAGTATTTCAATGTCTCTCATATTCTACAGATTGTCCAGTTTTTGGGCCTCTGTGTTAATTACCATCTAGTTCAAGAATTTTCTATGATATGTGTGGGGTAGAGTAGGGCAGAAATCTATGGGAATAGTTCTTTAGAAGTCATTTTATTTCAGTATTCCTTTTTCTGAAAAATAATGATAGAAGATTTAATATGACCTATCTAATCCCAGGTAATTTTCCACTTCAGCGATGTCTTCTACAGGTTCTATTTCATGGAGTTTGTCATAAATTCAATCAAAATTTGATGAGGAAGAGTGGTGAGTGCCTGCCTACCAGGCATGCCTCAAGGTCCCTCACAGGGGAGCGCGGACACCTTCAGCTTGTGCTACAGGGTCTCCTGTGTTCTATTTGACCCCACCCAGCCCCCCACGTTCAACCTTTTGTCTGTGGGTCATTGGGCTACCAGGTGTCCCTGTTTCGGTGCTGAGGAGTTCCATCTGGACAGGAACAGTTCCTGCTTCTACACTGAGGATATCAACCGAGAGAGTCAGTCACAGAAAATACTGGACCAAGACACCAGGACTCTCCTGGCTCCATTTGAAGGAAGAGATGGGCAGGCACCAATGCAAGAATTCCTCCAACAACCAGAAAGGCAACATAATATCACTAGAATCCAGGGATCCTGAAACAAGAAGAATTGAACACCCTACTCAAGAAGAAATAGAAAAAGTCGACTTTAAACTAAACTATATGAAAAAAATAGAGGACCTTATACAGGAGGTGAAAAACTGCCATGAAGAAATGGAAATGACAAATAAAAAGGTAGAGGAAATGAATAAATCTCTCAAAGATACCCAAGAAAACCAAGAGAAACAAGAAATAGCAATCAAACAGGAAAGGGAAACGGTTCAAGACTTGAAGAATGAAGTATAGGTAATGAAGAAAACACAAACTGAGGGAAGGCTGGAGATGGGAAATCTTAGTAAATAAACAGGAACTACAAGGTCAAGTATTACCAACAGAATACAAGAGATATAAGAAAGAATCTCAGACACTGAAGATACCATACAGAAAATAAACACACTGATCAAAGAAAATAGCAAATCCAACACATTATCATCACAAGCCATTCAGGAAATCTGGGACACAATAAAAAGACCGAACCTAAGAATAATAGGGGTAGAAGAAGGAGAAGTACAGCTCAACGGTCCAGAAAATATATTTAATGAAATTATAGAAGAAAACTTTCCCACCTAAATAAAGATATTCTTATGAAGGTTCAAGAAGCATACAGAACACCAAATAGACTGGATCAAAAAAAATCTCCTCTCCATATAATAATCAAAACACAAAACATGCAGAATAAAGAAAGAATATTAAGAGCTGCAAAGGAAAAAGGTCAAGTTACTTATAAAGGTAAACCTATCAGGATTACACAGAACTTCTCTATGGAAACCATGAAAGCCAGAAGGTCCTGGATAGATGTACTACAGAAACTAAGAGACCATGGATGCAAGCCCAGACTACTATACCCAGCCAAGCTTTCGTTTACTATAAATGGAGAAAACAAAATTTTCCAGGATAAAAACAAATTTAACAATACATAGCCACAAATCCAGGCTTACAGAAAGTAATAGAAGGAAAATCACAAACCAAGGAGTCCAACAATGCCCACAATAACTCAGACATCTAATGACCCTTCACCAGCACAACTCAAAGAAGGAAAACACACAAACACTAATACCAAAAGAGAAAAAAATGACTGGAGTTAACAATCACTGGTCATTAATATCACTTAATGTCAATGGACTCAACTCACTTATAAAAAGACACAGGCTAAGAGATTGGATACAAAAACAGGATCCAACATTCTGATGTATACAAGAAACACACCTCAAACACAAAGATAGACATCTACTCAGATTAAATGGGCTGGGAAAAGGCTTATCAAGCAAATGGACCTAAGAAACAAGCAGGTGTGGCCATACTAATTTCTATCAAAGTTGACTTCAAACTTAAATCAATCAGAAGAGATGGAGGGGGACATTTTATAATCATAACAGGAACAATTCATCAGGATGAAGTCTCAATCCTGAATATCTATACCCCTAATATAAACACACTCACTTATGTAAAATAAACATTACTGAAATTCAAGACAGTCATCAAACCACACACACTCATAGTAGGAGACTTCAACACTCCTCTCTCACCAATGGACAGGTCAATCAGACAGAAACCTAACAGAGAAATAAGAGGATTAATGGAGGTAATGAATCAAATGTACTTAAGAGACATCTATAAAACATTACACCCAAATAAGAAAGAATATACTTTCTTCTCTGGAGCTCATGGACCTTCTCGAAAATTGGCCACATACTCGGTAACAAAGCAAACTTCCACAGTTAGAAAAAAATATTAGTAACCACATGTGTCTTATCGGATCACCGTGGATTAAAGTTAGAATTCAACATCAGTGCAACCCCCAGAAAGTCTACAAACTCATGGAAACTGGACAGTCAACTAATGAACCACACCTGGATCAAGGAAGAAATAAAGAAATTAACGTCTTTCTTGAATTCAATGAAAATAAAGACTCACATACTCAAACCTATGGGACATGATGAAAGTTCATAGCACTAAGTGCCCACTTGAAGAAAATGGAGAAAGCACACATTGGAGACTTAACAGCCCACCAGAAAGCTCTGGAACAAAAATAAGCAGACTCACATAGGAGGAGTAGAATACTGGAAATAATCAAACTGAGGGCAGAAATCAACAAAATAGAAACACAGAAAACAATCCAAAGAATCAATGAAAAAAAAAGCTAGTTCTTGGAGAAAATCAACAAGATTGATAAACCCCTACCCAAACTAATCAAACAGCAGAGAGAGAATACGCAAATTAACAAGATCAGAAATGAAAAGGGGGACATAACCACAGAAACAGAGGAAATTCAGAGAATCATTAGATCTTACTACAAGAGCCTGTATGGCACAAAATGGGAAAATGTAAAAGAAATGGACACTTTTTTAGATAAGTACCATATACAAAAGTTAAACCAGGACCAGGTGAACAATCTAAATAGACCTGTTAGTCACGAAGAATTAGAAGTTGTTATCAAAAAACTCACTACCATTGGAAATCAGTGTTTCGGTTTTTCAGGAAATTCGGGATCAACCTACCCCTGGATCCAGCAATACCACTCTTGGGAATATACCCAAGAGATGCCTGATCATATCACAAAAGCATTTGTTCAAGTATGTTCATAGCAGTATTATTTGTAATAGCCAGAACCTGGAAACAACCTAGATGCACTTCAATGGAAGAATGGATGAAGAAAGTGTGGAATATATACACATTAGAGTACTACTCAGCAGTAAAAAACAATGACTTCTCGAATTTTGCATGCAAATGGATGGAAATAGAAAACACTATCCTGAGTGAGGTAACCCAGACCCAAAAAGATGAACATGGGATGTACTCGCTCATAATTGGTTTCTAGCCATAAACAAGGGTCATGGAGTCTACAGTTGGTGAACCTAAAGAAGCTAAATAAGAAGGTGAACCCAAGGAAAAACATATAGTCATCCTCTGGGCTATGGGAAGTAGACAAAATTGCCGGGGAGAAAATTGGGATCTTGGGGGTGGGGTGGGATGGGGGAAAGGGGAGATGGGGAGAGAAAAGTGAGAATGGGAGGATTGGGGGAACTTGGGGAAATAGGATGATTGGGATAAAGGAAGGTTGGATGGGGAGCACGGAAGCACAATTCTTAGTTAAGGGAGCCACCTTAGGGTTGGCAAGAGACTTGAACCTAGAGTGGCTCCCAGGAGCCCAAGGCGATGTCCCCAGTTAGTTCCTTGTGCAGCTGAGGAGAGGGAACCTGAAACGACCCTATCCTATAACAATACTGACGAATATTTTGCATATAACCATAGAACCTTCATCTGGTGATGGATGGAGATAGAGACAGAGACCCACACTGGAGCACTGGACTGAGCTCCCAAGATCCCAATGAAAAGCAGAAGGAGGGAGAAGATGAGCAAGGAAGTCAGGAACATGAGGGGTCTACCCACCCACTGAGACAGTGGGGCTGATCTATTGGGAGCTCACCAAGGCCAGCTGGACTGGGACTGAAAAAGCATGGGATAAAACCGAACTCTCTGAACATGACGAACAATGAGGGCTGATGAGATGCCAAGGACAATGGCACGGGGTTTTGATCCTACTTAATGTTCTGGCTTTGTGGGAGCCTAGCCAGTTTGGATGTTTACCTTCTTAGACCAGGATGGAGGGAGGAAGGACCTTGGACTTACCACAAGGCAGGGAACCCTGTCTGCTCTTTGGACTGGAGACGGAAGCGGAGAGTTGTGGGAGGAGGAGGAGAAGTATGGGGGGAGGGGGAGGGAAGTGGGAGGGTGGAAGGAGACAGAAACTTTTTTTTCCTTTTCTCAATAAAAAAAAAAAAACTTCCTACCGAAAAAAGCCCAGGTACAAACGGTTTCAATGAAGAATTCTACCAGAACTTCCAAGAAGACCTCATACCTATACTCCTTAATGTATTTCACAATATAGAAACAGAAGAGGCATTGCCAAATTTCTTTTATGAAGATACAGTTACCCTGATACCAAAACCACACAAAGTCTCAACCAAGAAAGAGAATTACAGGCCAATCTCACTCATGAACATTGATGCGTAAATCCATAATAAAATGCTGGCAAACGAAAACCAAGAACACATTAGAAAAATTATCCATTGCGATCAAGTAGGCTTCATCCCAGAGATGCAGGGCTTGTTCAAAATACAAAAATTTATCAATGTAATCCATCATATAAATAAACTGAAAGAAAAAAAACCATATGATCATTTCATTAGATGTTGAAAAAGCATTTGACAAAATTCAACATCCCTTTATTATAAAGGTCTTAGAGAGATTAGGGATACAAGGGACATACCTAAATATAATAAAAGATGTTTACAACAAGCCGACAGCTAACATCAAATTAAATGCAGAGAAACTCAAAGCCATCCCACTAAAATCAGGAACACAACAAGATGTCCACTCTCTCCATATATCTTCAATATAGTGCTTGAAGTTCTAGCAATAGCAATAAGACAACATAAGGAGACCAAGGGGATTCGTGTTGGAAAGAAGAAGTTAAACTTTCATTATTTGCAGATGATATGATAGTGTACATAAGCAACCCCAAAAACTCCACCAAAGAACTTCTACAACTGATAAACACCTTTAGTACTGTGGCAGGATACAAGATCAACTCCAAAATATCAGTTGCCCTCCTATACACAAAGGATAAGGAAGCAGAGAGGGAAATCAGAGAACCATCACCTTTCATAATAGCCACAAATAGTACAAAATATCTGGCGTAATGCTAACCAAAGAGGTGAAGGATCTCTTTGAGAAGAACTTTAAGTCTTTGAAGAAAAAGTTGAGGAGGATGCAAGAAAATGGAAGGATCTCCCTTGCTCTTGGATTAGGAGGATCAACATAGTAAAAATGGCAATTCTACCAAGGGCAATTTATAGATTCAATGCAATCCCCATCAAGGTTCCATCAAAATTCTTCTCAGACCTTGAGAGGACAACAATCAACTTTATATGGAAAATAAAAAAAACTGGATAGCCAAAACAATTTGTACAATAATGGAACATCTGGAGGCATTACCATCCCTGACTTCAAACTCTATTACAGAGCTACAGTATTAAAAACAGCTTGGTATTGGCATAAAAACAGAGAAGTCAGCCATGCAATCGAATAGAAGACCCGGATTTTAACCCTCAGTCCTATGAACACCTCATTTTCAATAAAGGAGCTAAAAGTATACAATGGAAGAAAGAAATTATCTTCAACAAATGGTGCTTGCATAACTGAATGTCAACCTGTTGAAAAATGAAAATAGATCCATATCTATCACCATGCACAAAACTCAAGTCCAAATGGATTAAAGACCTCAATATCAATCTGAACACACTGAACTGATAGAAGAGAAAGTGGCAAGTACTCTACACCATATAGGCACAGGAGATCACTTCCTAGGTATAACCCCAGAAGCACAGACTTTAAGGGCAACATTGAATAAATGGGACCTACTGAAACTGAGAAGCTTCTGTAAAGCAAAGGACATGGTCACTAAGACAAAAAGGCAACCCACTGACTGGGAGAAGATCTTCACCAGCCCTGAAACAGACAAAGGTCTGATCTCCAAAATATATAAAGAACTCAAGAAACTAGACTGTAAAATGCTAATTAACCCAATTAAAAAATGGGGCACTGATCTGAACAGAGAATTCTCAACAGAAGAAGTTCAAATGGCAAAAAGACACTTAAGGTCATGCTCAAACTCCTTAGCAATCAGGGAAATGCAAATCAATACAACTTTAAGATACCATCTTATACCTGTCAGAATGGCTAAAATCAAAAACACCAATGATAGCCTTTGCTGGAGAGGTTGTGGAGTAAGGGGTACCCTCATCCATTGCTGGTGGGAATGCAAACTTGTGCAACCACTTTGGAAAGCAGTGTGGCGGTTTTTCAGGAAATTCAGGATCAACCTACCCCTGAAGCCAGCAATACCACTCTTGGGAATATACCCAAGAGATGCCCTATCATATGACAAAAGCATTTGTTCAACTATGTTCAAAGCAGCGTTATTTGTAATAGCCAGAACCTGAAAACAACTTAGATGCCCTCAATGGAAGAATGGATGAAGAACGTGTGGAATATATACATATTAGGGTACTACTCACCAGTAAAAAAACAATGACTTCTTGAATTGTGCATGCAAATGGATGGAAATAGAAAACACTATCCTGAGTGAGGTCACCCTGACAAAAAAGTTGAACATGGGATGTATTCACTCATAATTGTTTCGTAGCCATAAATAAAGGACATTGAGCCTATAATTTGTGATCTGAGAGAAGCTAAATAAGAAGGTGAACCCAAAGAAAATCATATAGTCATCCACCTGGATATCGGAAGTAGACAAGATTGCCAGACAAAAACTGTTAATTGGGGGTGTGGTGGGATGGAGTTGAGGGGAAATGGGGAGAGAAAAGTGAGTAGGGAATGATGGGGGGAACTTGGGGAAATGGGATATTTGGGATAATGAAATGTGGATATGGGAGCAGGGAAGTATATATCTTTATTAAGGGAGCCATCTTAGGGTTGGCAAGAGATTTGACTCTTGAGGGGCTCGCAGATATCCAAGGAGATGTCCCCAGCTAATTCCTTGGGCAACTGAGGAGAGAGAACCTGAAACGACCCTATCCTATAGCAATACTGACGAATATCTTGCATATCACTATAGAACCTTCATCTGGCGGTGGATGGAGATAGAGACAGAGACCCACACTGGAGCACCGGACTGAGCTCCCAAGGTCCAAATGAGGAGCAGAAGGATGGAGAACATGAGCAAGGAAGTCAGGACTGCAAGGGTTGCACCCACCCACTGTGACAGTGGGGCTGATCTATTGGGAGTTCACCAAGGCCAGCTGGACTGCGACTGAATAAGCATGGTATAAACCGGACTCTATAAACATGACGAACAATTAGGGGTGATGAGGAGCCAAGGACAATGGCACTGGGTTTTGATCTTACTACATGAACTGGCTTTGTGAAAGCCTAGCCTGTTTGAATGCCTACCTTCCTGGACCTTGATGGAGGGGGGAGGACCTTGGACTTTCCACAGGGCAGGGAATCCGGACTGCTCCTCAGACTGGAGAGGGAGGGGGAATGGAGGGGGGAGGAGGAGAGGAGTGAAGGAGAGGGAGAGGAGTGGGAGGAGGGGGAAGGAAATGGGAGGCGGGGAGGAGGCAGAAATTTTTTCAATAAATAAATAAATGGGAAAAAAAGAAAAGTTTTCTAAACTAAAGAAAAAAAATTGATGGGTAACCTCCTTCAGCCAAAGGCCTTTGAAAGGTATACTGTAATAAAATCTGGTGTTTCTTCTGCCAGTAGCACATATTTCATGACTCACAACTGAATGAAAGCTTTGGTCTTCCTTCTTCTGATCATCAACTCTCAGAACCACCTCAATTGTTCTTAATAACTGCTATCAATTTGTTAAACAAAACATATTTATCAGTATAAAAGAAATGATGTCCCTCTACTAGATGGCTGCAACCATGACACCTTCTGGTCAACAAAGATTATTACACCTATTCCAATTCACCATAATTACCTAAGGCAGGTTAAGATTTGAGAGTTATATGATGACTAACAGTATTACCATTCACAAATTTAATAATCATTTTGCTTATGCTATTCTGCAAGGCTTATGTGATTTTCCTGATGCATCCATTTATTTGATTTGAGGAAATAGTTTTGTTTTTCATATTATATCGATAAGAATATGGTTTTATAACAGAGCCAAGAAGAAGACACTTTTAGAAATGGTACAGTCTTTACAGACTAATAATGAACAGCTAGTTGAAAAATTTATACTATTGAAAAGGATAACATTAATTTAACAGAAAAAATCCAATTAATGTTGAAGGATGCTGAGATAATATCTGACAAATTCATGCCGTTGAACTTACTAATAGGAATCTGTTGAAAAGTTATGGTAGGCTAACGGATAAGGTATCTCTCCAGGAAATAAATATGCACACCATCACAATTATGTCCAAGGATGAGATGTTATCTTTACTGGACAAATTTCATAACTTATAATCATCAATAAGAACATTAGAACAAAACACTGGACATGAGATTCAGACTTTACAAAATGCATTGGTAAAATAATTTTTATACAGTTTTTTGATATTTGTTGAGTTCTACATTTTTCTCTGTTCCCCTCCCTGAATCTCCCCTCCCCTCTTCAATCCTACCACAAGTTCCCCATGCTCCCAATTTACTCAAAAGGTCTTATATTGTTCTACTTTCTATTTTTCATGTAGATTATATCTATGTAAGTCTCTCTTAGTGTCCACATTGTTGTATAAGTTATCTGGGATTGTGGTTTGTAGGCTAGCTTTCTTTGGTTTATGTTTAAAAACCACCTATGAGTGAGTACATGGGATAATTGTATTTCTGTGTCAAATAATTTGAAAATATTGAGGAATCAGGAACAAGACAAGGCTGTCTACTCTTACCATATCTCTTCAACATAGCGCTTGAAGTTTTAGCAATAGCAATAAGACAACATAAGGTAATCAAGGGGATTCAAATTGGAAAGGAAGAAGTCAAACTTTTGTTATTTGCATTTGATATGACAGTGTACATAAGTGACCCCAAAAAAAGAAGCCCTCCTATACACAAAAAAATAAATAAATAAAGATGCTAAAACGGAAATCAGAGAAACATTGCCTTTCACAATAGCCACAGATAACATAAAATATCTTGGGATAAGACTAACCAGGGAAGTGAAAGAACTATTTGGCAAGAACTTTAAGTCTTTGAAGAAAGAAATTGAAGAAGATGCCAGAAAATAAAGAGATCTCCCATGCTCTAGGATAGGAAGGATAAACATTGGGAAAATGGCAATCCTACAAAAGGCAATCTATAGATTCAATGCAATTCCCATCAAAATCCCAAGACAACTCTTCACATACCTTGAAAGAACAATAATCAACTTCATATGGAAAAACAGAAACCCAGGATATCCAAAGCAATCCTATACAATAAAGGAACTTACAGAGGCATTACCATCCCTGACATTAACCTCTATTACTGAGCTACAGTAATCAAAACATCTTGGTATTGGCATAAAAACAGAGATATTGACCAATGGAATGAAATTGAATACCTGAATATTAATCCACATATGCATGAACACTTGATTTTTTACAAAGAAGCTAAAATTATACAGTGGAAAAAAGAAAGCATCTTCAACATGGAGAATAAGACAAAAAAACTCCAGTAGGAAATTGGAAACTTATATTTTGGCAGATTTCTATAAATGATCAAAGACCAAAGCTAAGAGTGCATATAAATAACATTGTCATTGAGGAATTACTAGACACAGGTGTGTGTAAGAGTAGCATTACTCCAAAATCTCGGCATCTGAATTGGCCTCTTCAAGAAGCAGATGTTTAATTCCTAGAAATTGGAACTCTATCTCAAGTGAAACAAAATGCAAGATGGGTTGAATGAATAGGGCCAGAGAGACAGAGATGAAGGCTGAGGCCATATGTAGCTATTATTGCAGTGAATTTATGGGGTTGTGACCAGTTGCAGCAATGGAATACCCAGATTAACATTTCCACAGATATTACAAAGTACTATGAACAAAGGTCACCAGCCATTCAGGCTAAAAAAGAATACAAAGCAACTAGCAAACCTTCAAATGTACTAATGGCCCTACCTTTAAAATGGTTAAGTAAGAAATCAATATGGGTTAAACAATGGTCTTTACCAGGAGAGAAGCTTCAGGCTTTAGAGCAGGTGGTAAAGGAGCAACTAGATGCTCAGCATATTTAAAAGTCAATCATCTCTTGGAATTCTCCTGCATTTGTTACTGAAAAGAAATCTGTAAAAATGGAGAATGGTGACAGATGTTAGAGCTGTCAACAAGGTTATTCAATGTATGGGCCCTCTACAGTCTGGAATTTTTCTGCCTTTTCTATTACCAAAGGATGGCCTCTCATAGTTATTTATTAATTTTTTATTTTTTTATTGAAAAAAAAGAAATTTCCGCCTCCTCCCAGCCTCCCACTCCTCTCCTCCTCCCCCACTCCTCTCCCCCTCCCCCCACTACCCTTCCCCTCCCACCACTCCTCTCCCGTTCCCTCTCCAGTCTGAAGAGCAGTGAGGGTTCCCTGCCCTGTGGAAAGTCCAAAGTCCTCCCCCCTCCATCCTGGTCTAGGAAGGTGAACATCCAAACTGGCTAGGCTGCCATAAAGCCAGAATATGAAGTAGGATCAAAACCCAGTGCCATTGTACTTGGCTTCTCAGTAGCGCTCATTGTCCGCCATATTCAGAGAGTCCGGTTTTATCCCCTGCTTTTTCAGTCCCAGTCCAGCTGGCCTTGGTGAGCTCCCAATAGCTCAGCCCCACTGTCTCAGTGGGTGGGTGCACCCCTCGTGGTCCTGACTTCTTTGCTCATGTCCTCCTTCCTGCTACTCTTTGGGACATTGGGATCTCAGACCGGAGCTCCAGTGTGGGTCTCTGTCTCTATCTCAATCCATCACCAGATGAAGGTTCTATGGTGATATGCAAGATATTCATCAGTATGGCTATAGGATAGGGTCATTTCAGGTTCCCTATACTCAGCTGCACAAGGAACTAACTGGGGACATCGCCTTGGGCACCTGGGAGACCCTCTAGTTCTAAGTCTCTTACCAACCCTAAGATGGCTCATTTAATTAAGATATGTGCTTCCCTGCTCCCCTATCCAAACTTGCTTTATCCCAATCATCCTGTTTCCCAAATTTCTCCCCATCCTACCCTTCTCACTTTTCTCTCCCCATCCCCCCCTCCCACCCCATCCCCAAGATCCCAATTTTTGGCCCAGCAATCTTGTCTACTTCCCCTACCCAAGAGGATAGCTACATGTTTTTCTTTGGGTTCACCTTCTTATTTAGCTTATTTAGGATCACCCATTATAGACTCCGTGACCTTTATTTATGGCTAGAAACCAATTATGAGTGAGTACATCCCATGTTCATCTTTTTGGGTCTGGGTTACCTCACTCAGGACAGTGTTTTCTATTTCCATCCATTTGCATGCAAAATTCGAGAAGTCATTGTTTTTTACTGCTGAGTAGTACTCTAATGTGTATATATTCCACACTTTCTTCATTCATTCTTCCATTGAAGGACATCTAGGTTGTTTCCAGGTTCTGGCTATTACAACTAATGCTGCTAGGAAGATAGTTGAACAATTGCTTTTGTGATATGATCAGGCATCTCTTGGGTATATTCCCAAGAGTGGCATTGCTGGGTCCAGGGGTAGGTTGATCCTGAATTTCCTGAAAAACCGCCACACTGCTTTCCAAAGTGGTTGCACAAGATTGCATTCCCACCAGCAATGGATGAGGGTACCCCTTACTCCACAACCTCTCCAGCAAAGGTTTTGATTTTAGCCAATCTGACAGGTGCAAGATGATATCTCAAAGTTGTCTTGATTTGCATTTCCCTGATTGCTAAGGAGGTTGAGCATGACCTTAAGTGTCTTTTGGCCATTTGAACTTCTTCTGTTGAGAATTCTCTGTTCAGATCAGTGTCCCATTTTTTAATTGGGTTAATTAGCATTTTAAAGTCTAGTTTCTTGAGTTCTTTATATATTTTGGAGATCAGACCTTTGTCTGTTGTGGGGTTTGTGAAGATCTTCTCCCTGTCAGTGGGTTGCCTTTTTGTCTTAGTGACAGTGTCCTTTGCTTTACAGAAGCTTCTCAGTTTCAGTAGGTCCCATTTATTCAATATTGCCCTTAAAGTCTGTGCTGCTGGGGTTATACCTAGGAAGCGATTGCCTGTGCCCATATGTTGTAGGGTACTTCCCACTTTCTCTTCTATCAGGTTCAGTGTGTTTGGACTGATATTGAGGTCTTTAATCCATTTGGACTTGAGTTTTGTGCATGGTGATAGATATGGATCTATTTTCATTCTTCTACAGGTTAACATCCAGCTGTGCCAGCACCATTTGTTGAAGATGCTTTCTTTCTTCCATTGTATACTTTTAGCTCCTTTATCAAAAATGAGGTGTTCATAGGTTTGTGCGTTAAAATCCGGGTCTTCTATATGATTCCATTGGTCGACTTCTCTGTTTTTATGCCAATACCACACTGTTTTCATTACTGTTGCTCTATAATAGAATTTGAAGTCAGGGATGGAAATGCCTCCAGAAGTTCCTTTATTGTATAGGATTGCTTTGGCTATCCTGGGTTTTTTGTTTTTTCATACAAAGTTGATTATTGTCCTCTCAAGATCTGTGAAGAATTTTGATGGGACCTTGATGGGGATTGCATTGAATTTATAAATTGCCTTTGGTAGAATTGCCATTTTTACTATGTTGATCCTCCCAATCCAAGAGCAAGGTAGATCCATCCATTTTCTGGTATCCTCTTCAATTTCTTTCTTCAATTCCTTAAAGTTCTTGTCAAATAGATCTTTCACTTCCTTGGTTAGAGTTACCCCAAGATATTTTATGCTGTTTGTGGCTATCATGAAAGGTGATGCTTCTCTGATTTCCTTCTCTGCTTCCATAACTTTTGTGTATAGGAGGACGACTGATATTTTGGAGTCGATCTTGTATCCTGCCACATTACTAAAGGTGTTTATCAGCTGTACGAGTTCTTTGGTGGAGTTTTTGGGGTCGCTTATGTACACGATCATATCATCTGCAAATAATGAAAGTTTAACCTCTTCCTTTCCAATTCGAATCCCCTTGATCCCCTTATGTTGTCTTATTGCAATTGCTAAAACTTCAAGCACTATATTCAAGAGGTATGGAGAGAGTGGACAGCTTTGCTGTGTTCCTGATTTTAGTGGGATGGCTTTGATTTTCTCTGCATTTAGTTTGATGTTATCTGTCAGTTTGCTGTAAACAGCTTTTATTATATTTATGTATGACCCTTGTATCCCTAATCTCTCCAAGACTTTTATCATAAAGGGATGTTGAATTTTGTCAAAAGCTTTTTCAGCATCTAATGAAATGATCATATGTTTTTTTTCTTTCAATATATTTATATGAAATATTACATTGATAGATTTTCGTATGTTGAAGCAGCCCTGCATCTCAAGGATGAAGCCTACTTGATCATAATGGATAATTTTTTCTAATGTGTTTTTGGATATGGTCTGCCAGTATTTTGTTGAGGTTTTTGAGTCGATTTTCATGAGTGAGACTGGCCTGTAATTGTCTTTCTTGGTTGAGTCTTTGTGTGGTTTTGGTATCAGAGTGACTGTAGCTTCATAAAGGAATTTGTCAATGACTCTTCTGTTTCTATATTGTGAAATACATTAAGGAGTATAGGTATTAGGTCATCTTGGACGTTCTGGTAGAATTCCGCATTAAAACCATCTGGTCCTGGGCTTTTTTTGGTAGGGAGGTTTTTGATAACCGCTTCTAATTTTTCACGACTAACAGGTCTATTTAGATTGTTCACCTGGTCCTGGTTTAACTTTGGTATATGGTATTTATCTAAAAAAGTGTCCATTTCCTTTACACTTTCCAGTTTTGTGGCATACAGGCTTTTGTAGTAAGATCTAATGATTCTCTGAATTTCCTCTGTGTCTGTGGTTTTGTCCCCCGTTTCATTTCTGATCTTATTAATTTGCATATTCTCTCTCTGCCGTTTGATTAGTTTGGGTAGGGGTTTATCAATTTTGTTGATTTTCTCCAGGAACCAGCTTTTTGTTTCATTGATTCTTTGGATTGTTTTCTGTGTTTCTATTTTGTTGAATTCGGCCCTGAGTTTGATTATTTCCAGTCTTCTACTCCTCCTAGGTGAGTCTGCTTCTTTTTATTTCTAGAGCTTTCAGGTGGGCTGTTAAGTCTCCAATGTGTGCTTTCTCTGTTTTCTTTAAGTGGGCACTTAGTGCTATGAACTTTCCTCTCAGGACTGCTTCATAGTGTCCCATAAGGTTGAGTAGGTTTTTTTCTTTTTTTTCATTGAATTCAAGGAAGACCTTGATTTCTTTCTTTATTTCTTCCTTGATACAGGTGTTGTTCAGTAGTTGACTGTCCAGTTTCCATGAGTTTGTAGGCTTTCTGGGGTAGCATTGTTGTTGAATTCTAACTTTAATTCATGGTGATCTGATAAGACACAGGAGGTTACGCATATTTTTTTGTAACAATGGAAGTTTGCTTTGTTACCAAGTATGTGGTCAATTTTCGGGAAGGTTCCATGAGCTGCAGAGAAGAAGGTATATTCTTTCCTATTTGCATGGAATGTTCTATAGATGTCTGTTAAGTCCATTTGATTCATTACCTCCATTAATTCTCTTATTTCTTTGTCAGGTTTCTGTCTGATTGACCTGTCCATTGGTGAGAGAGGAGTGTTGAAGTCTCCTACTATTAGTGTGTGTGGTTTGATGTCTGCCTTGAGTTTGAGCAATGTTTCTTTTACGTACGTGTGTGCTTTTATATTAGGGGCATAGATATTTAGGATTGAGACTTCATCCTGATGAATTGTTCCTGTTATGAGTATAAAATGTCCCTCTCCATCTCTTCTGATTGATTTAAGTTTGAAGTCAACTTTGATAGAAATTAGTATGGCCACACCTGCTTGTTTCCTGGGTCCTTTTGCTTGATTAGCCTTTTCCCAGCCCTTTACTCTGAGTAGGTGCCTGTCTTTGTGGTTGAGGTGTGTTTCTTGTAAACATCAGAATGTTGGATCCTGTTTTCGTATCCAATCTCTTAGCCTGTGCCTTTTCATAGGTGAGTTGAGTCCATTGACATTAAGTGATATTAATGACCAGTGGTTGTTAACTCCGGTCACTTTTTTAGTAGTATAGTTTGTGTGTTTCCCTTCTTTGAGTTGTGCTGGTGAAGGGTCTCTAGATGTTTGAGACCCATCTATCCAGGACCTTCTGGCTTTCATGGTTTCCATAGAGAAGTCAGGTGTAAGTCTGATAGATTTACCTTTATAAGTAACTTGGCCTTTTTCCTTTACAGCTCTTAATATTCTTTCTTTATTCTGTATGTTTTGTGTTTTGATTATTATATGGCGAGGAGATTTTTTTTTTGGTCCAGTCTATTTGGTGTTCTGTATGCTTCTTGAACCTTCAAAGGAATATCTTTCTTTAGGTTGGGAAAGTTTTCTTCTATAATTTTATTAAATATATTTTCTGGACCGTTGAGCTGTACTTCTTCTCCTTCTTCTATCCCAATTATTCTTAAGTTTGGTCTTTTTATTGTGTCCCAGATTTCCTGAATGTTTTGTGATGAGGATTTGTTGGTTTTGCTGTTTTCTTTCATCAGTGTGTTCATTTTCTCTATGGTATCTTCAGTGTCTGACATTCTTTCTTCTATCTCCTGTAATCTGTTGGTCGTACTTGTCTCTGTAGTTCCTGTTCGTTTACTCAGATTTTCCATCTCCATCCTTCCCTCGGTTTGTGTTTTCTTCTTTACTTCCTTTTCATTGTTCAAGTATTGAACCGCTTCCTTTTCCTGTTTGATTGCTTTTTCTTGTTTCTCTTGGTTTTCTTGGGTATCTTTGAGCGATTTATTCATTTCCTCTACTTTTTTGTTTGTAATCTCTAATTGTTTATGGCACTTTTCACCTCCTGATTAAGGTCTTCTATTATTTTCATGTAGTTCACTTTTGAGTCAATTTCTTCTAATTCTTCTAGAGTAGGGTGTACACTTCTTCTTATTTCGGGATCCCTGGATTCTGGTGATGTCATGTTGTCTTTCAGGTTGTCGGAGGAATTCTTGCATTGGTGCCTTCCCATCTCTTTCCTCAAATGGAGCCAGGAGAGACCTGGTGTCTTGGTCCAGTCTTTGGTTGTATCTCTTCAGTGTAGAAGCAAGAACCGTTCCTGTCCAGATGGAACTCCTCAGAACCAAAACATGGACGCCTGGTAGTCCAATGACCTGAGGACAAAGGGGGGAACTTGGGGGGCAGCGTGGGTATGAGTAGAACACAGAACACTCTGCCGCACAAGCTGAAGGTGTGCGTGGTCCCTTTCTGGGGGTCCTTGAGGCCTGCCTGGTAGGTAGGCACTCACCGCTCTGGGTGGGTAGCCCGTCCAGATGGAACTCCTCAGCACCTAAACAGGGCCACCTGGTAGCCCAATGATCCAGGGACAAAAGGAAAAACAGAACAGGGCAGGGCGGTATCCAGAAGAGCACAGGAGACCCTGGTGAACGAGCTGAAGGTGCCCAGGCTCCCTTACAGGGGACCTTGAGGCCTGCCTGGTAGGCAGGCGCTCACCGCTCTAGGTGGGTAGCCTTAGTGTAGGAGCAGAAAACTGTTCCTAAGCAAAGGACCTTGCAGAAAACGCAGACTTGTGGGGCGGGGGTCGTGTGTAAGAAAGACAGTCCTGCAGAAGGAGCTGGGGGAGGGGGGTTTGTGCTCTCTTCCATTACAATCCGCCCCTGGGTAGCACACACTCACCCGTCCAGATGGAATTCCTCTGCACCTAAACAGGGCCGCCTGGTAGCCCCATGATCCAGGGACTAAAGGATTCTCTCAAAGTTATTGATTTAAAAAAAATGTTTCTTCACTATACCTTTAAAAGAAAAGAACAGAGAAAAATTTGCCTTCACAGTGCCTACTTATAACAATTCTCAGCCTACTAGGAGATATCAATGGACTGTCCTCCCAAAGGGAATGCTCAGTTGACACACCCTGTGTCAATACTTTTCAAATCAGTCACTGGAAATAATATATAAGCAATTTTATAATTCTATTATTTTCTATTACATTATGCTATCTGACTCAAATGAGATAAGATAGAAAGAATGTTTGAAAAAGTAAAGAAAGTTTTACCTAAATGAGAATTACAAATTGTTCTTGAAAAAATATTGAGAGGAGATTCAGTAAATTACTTAGGTTATAAAATAGGTTTACAGAAAGAACACAAAAGACACAAATTAGGAGAGACAAATTGTGGATTCTTAATGACTTTCAAAGACTGTTAGGAGGCATTTCCAGTCTATGACTGGCTGTTGGGATAACACCTGATCTAATAATCTATTTAAAGAAAACCTTAAATGGTGACAAAGACTTAAATAGTCCCAGGGAATTAACAGCTGAAGCTGAGAAAGAACTGATGTTGAAAAGAAATTAAAAGAGGCATATGTGGGTAGGGTGGGTCCACATATTAATTGCATTCTAGTCATATTGCCTTTCAGAATTTCTCCAACAGGAATTTTAATGCACAGGGAAGATGCTATCTTATAATGGATCTTTTTACCACATTAATCAAGTAAAAAATTGAAAACTTATTTGGAAAATGTCTCTGAAATAATTATAAAAGAAAAATTGAGACTTTGTATAAATCCAACACGTATAGATCCAACAGAGATTATAGTGCCTTTTACTACTGATGACATTAAAAAATTATGAGAAGACAATAAACTATGACAACGAGATTGTGATAATTTTTAGGAGAGATTAATAGCAATCATCACAAAAAGCAATAGAATTGATCTTATAAAAAGAACTACTTGAATTCTTCCTCACATGGTATGTGACACACAAATAACTAGAGCCCATATATTCTATACTGATGAAAATCAATCAGGAAAGCGAGGTTACAAATCAGAAGATTTAAGTAAGGTAGAATAAAGCCCTTATAATTCTGTCCAAAAGGAAGAGCTATATGCAATTTTCATGATACTAAGGGATTTTAAAGAACCTCTCAAAGAGTTACTGCCTTGCAATAAACAGAACAAGTTGTCTTGCATATTGAAACTGTTGAATTTATACCAGATGATACAGAATTGACTTCATTATTTATTCATGTTCTAGATATAATCAGGAATATGCTTTGTCCATATACATAATACATATTTGATCCCATATGGGTCTGCCAGGACCTCTAGCACAAGGTAATGCAGAAATTGATCAATTATTGATTACAAATGTGTTGAAGGCCTCAGAATTTCATAAGAAACATCATTTCAATAGCAAAGGTTTAACAAAGGAGTTTTCTATTACATGACAACAAGCTAATGAGATTATAAAGAGATGTCCTACTTGCTGCTTCTATAATCAAACACCACTAGCTGCAGGGAATAATCCAAAGGATACTCAAAGGAATAAAATGTGGCAGATGGATGTGTGCCACTTTGCAGAATTTGGAAAATTAAAATATGTACAGCACACTATTGGTACTTATTCAGGTTTTCAATGGGCAACTGCCTTGAGCTCAGAAAAGGCTGGTTCAGCAATCATGTGCTTATTATAAGTTATGACCATCATGGGTATTCCTGAGCAAATAAAGATAGACAATGGTCAAGCATATGTGTCTAAGAAAATGAAACAGTTTTTTGTTTATTATAATATAAGACATATTATAGATATACCAAACAATTCTACAGGTTAGGCAGTTGTAGAAATGTCAAATTGAACTATACAGGACATGTGAAGCAAAGAGAAAGTTATGGAAAATACCCCCAGAAATAGATTGCATAATGCTTTATTAACCTTAAATTTTCTTAACATTGGTGAGAAAGGATCAATGGCAGCAGAGAGACATTGGATAATAGAAAAGACTTCTGAATTAAATCATCCATTGTATTTCAAAGATGTGTTGACCTCAGAATTGAAACCAGGAAATGTGCTACATTGGAGCAGGGAGTTTGCTCTTGTTTCCACAGGAGAAGAAAAGTATGAATACAATCAAAATTAATAGATTCAATTTGAAAAGGAGAGACCTCTTGAGAAAGAGAAATGACAGCTCATTCACATAGGTGGCAATCATACATGTGGTAAGGAAACCTCAAAATGATTTGTACAGGCTTCTATTCTTGTCTTTGCAGAAAAATACAAATCTTCAAAAAAATAAGAGACCCTGGATTTTTAGATTCCCAAAGAGGAAAAAATAACTATCAAGAAATGATCATCAAGCAAAAAGGAATATGACTTATGAGGCCATGTCACCTGAGGGTAAAAATTCATATATATATATTTTAAAAAAAACCACACACACACTTAAAATTTAAAGCTGGCTTTGGAGTTGGACAATGGCTATTCTTCCCTAAATTCAGAGTTTCTGTCTCATGTCAGGAGCCATCTGGTATGGGACACAAAGAAGAAAGATTTTAGGAAAACTTTACTTTTCTCCATACCTATATTTATTATATATTGTATATTTTATTGAATATATGTATATACAAATAATGTTTAAGTTTTCTACAATGAACAGTATATATTCCTGCAGTAATTTTTAAAGTTTTCAGGGAGAAGATGGGGCCCCACAACAATGACTCCATGTGATTGATATGATGTAATGATGCTGATAGCAGTACTATAAGAATGGCTTTAGGTACCAGCTGCTCAAGACGTTTCCAGCATTGTTACCTGAAATGATGCACCTTATTACAACATTCTGGTCAGAACTCCAAATAAGAACTACAGAATAGCCATATCTACTACCAGGGAAACAAATGCAATTATGCCAGACAGTAATCTTGAAACTTAACCATTGTTTTAGTTTTACAGGATCCCTTAGAAAGAATATTGCCCCTATGTCAGTTGGAAGTTAAAAGACAACAGCCCTTCTCCCAACAAAGTCTGTGCTCGGAGTTAGTGTCATCATTTAAGAGTTGATTGTTACTGATATGGGGTTGGGTGTTGGGGTAGAAATTATGTAGGTCTAGAGATCTTTTTTTAAAAAGGAAGAAAAACAAAGGGGAATTGATTGGGATTTTCAGGGACTGCAGACACTCAGAGCCTGAACTTTCTATGACCCCTTGCCTGCCAAAGTAAACAACTTGTTTTCCAATGCTTGCACCTGCTCTGAGCACAAGACCCTCATGAGTTCCTGATAACAAGGGAATGGTTTTGGTGGGCTTGCAGCTGAAAAATTCAGAGAGCTAGGGCAGAGCCATTAGTCAAGGAGATCACTATATACGCTGTCCTGAAACACAATAAAATTTTCATATTTTTCAAGAGTGACCCACGTCTCTGTGTGTTTTTGAAACTACAGGCCCTTGCCCAATTACAGTTCCAGGTGGTACAAGTGCCACAAGTGGAGGTTATCATGGGATGGGAACTAGGAACACTCTGATGGATGCTCTATGGAAGACTGGCCATCAGGAAAGTAATAAATAAAAGACAAGAGGGTGAATTGTAAGGATGGGGGTGTATTCTTCCAAGTTCGCTCTCGTAAAAGAATTACAGGTACTAATGAAACAACAGGGTACCAGGATTAAACTAAGTTTTTAAAGAGACAGCAAACTTTCAGAAAAAGTAATAGGAATAAAGAAAAATAAGCCATGGATAATTAGAATATACATAGAAGAGACATTTGATTATATGGACTTCTAAACAAACCAGCATAAATGTGGTATAGGAGGTCCTTCTGACTATGTGCAGCTTTAATCGGTTAATGAATAAAGAAACTGCCCTGACCAGTTGATAGGACAGAACTTAGGTAAGCAGGGAAGATGAAACTGAATTTTGGGAGGAAGAAAGCAGAGTCAGAGAGACACCATGGAGGAGGAGAGAGACACCATGGTGTTACGGGAGGTCCTCCCACTCCTCCAGCCTATCACCGCTGAGATACCAGCCTATTGGGGCGTGGTCTCTCTCCCTTTAAAAAAGCGGCCACTTCCCCCTCCTCGCTCTCTTCACTTCCTGCTCCGCTGGCGACTAGACTCCCTTCTTGGTTGCGCAGAGGGCTGACGGTGATCTGTAAGTTTTTTCCCCTTTAAATAAATACCACCCTATTTATCATAATTCCAAGCTGGTGTGGCATTGTTTATGACTTACGCCTTCAGTTGGCACCCAACGTTTGGTTTTAGAACCTCTTCTTTCCTCGCTCGGCTGCCAGCCGCGAGTTCGGCTTGGCGGGAGCCCTCCCTTCCTCAGCCGCCAGCGGCGGCCTTGGCCTCCCACATGGATTTAAACTCCACAGGCCACGTGGTTTGCTCTTTTCTGAGTCGTTTTTAAATCTCCCTTGCAAGCACAGCTCTTAAATGGCACGAACCAGAGCACGCGGTTGCTGAAAGCTGCAACCCCTCAGGGTGACTCTGTCATGTGGAGGCATAAGCGGCTTCCAGGTTGCTCTTCTCTACCCCTGGATTCTGGGTTTCTGGTTCTGTCTCTGGAATTGATTTAATTACATTTACTTTGTTGAGCAACTTACATTTTTCAGTTTTTAACAAGTACTAGGCAGACTCTGAAACATGACTCTGTTTTCGTCGTGACTTGGCAACAGCGCCATGTGCTGGATAATAGGTAATATGGCAGTTTTCGTTTCCAATGCAAATTTTACTGTTCTGGTTACCAACACAATGGGTTATATCATGCAAGGTTTATATGACTATGGGAATAACTTAATTTACTGGTTACTAGGTTTCAGTATTCTTTTGAATATTCTATCATTTAGGAAGATCATGGCACTCCTAAGAACCATACAATCTTTACTAGAAACTCATGCAGGTCAGGAGATTCAGGATTAAAAAAGAGACAATAATAAAGACAATAATAAAAAGACTTGAAATGATTGAAGAAATGATTGGAGCTGGTGAACAGAGTAATAAGGCACAAGGACAGGATACAATGCCTCCACCAGCTATTAGTCCTGGCTTACCCAAGGTTTAAGCAGCATACCCTATACTTAATTCTGACAAAGCGTCAACTTCTAAAGGCTCAAAGGGAGTCAGAGAAGCTAGATGGATGCCAATAGCAATGAATGATCTAAAAGAAATTAAGCAAGCTATTGTTAATTTTGGCTTGCACTCTGCATATGTAAAGGAAATGATAAGGACTTGGGCTTCTAATGCTAGAGCTACCCCCCATGATTTCCATCAGTTAGTGTCTGCAGTTTTAGATAATGGACCTTCCTTGATGTTTGGAATTTATTTCAGAGAAGAATCCAAACACATGGAACAGCAAGGAAGAGCAAAAGGTGTCAAGGTTTCCCAATATCAAATTCTTGGTGCAGGAGAATATGCTGATCCACAGATCCACGCTCTTTATGATGATGAAGTACTGTGTCTATGTCACCAAGCAGCTTTAAATGCTTGAAATAGGATACAAGATCCAGCAAAAAGGGTTGAATCATATACTAGAATTAGGCAGGGACTGAGAGAACACTTTATGGACTTTTTGCAAAGATTAATTAAGGCTCTGGACATAGGGGTAACAGACCCAGAAGCTTGATGAATACTTCTTGAATCTCTAGCTTTTGAGAATGCAAACATAGAATGCAAAAAGATAATTGGGCCTTTAAAGTCTAGATCAGCACCTATGGATGAATGGATTCAGCATACGATGAACGTTGAGACGTTTAACTATAATGATGAATCTTGGGTAGGAGAAGCGATTTCCAAAGCAATGAGGAGACATCAAACTGCCAGGTGTTTTAATTGTGGTAAATTAGGACATCTGAAAAAGGATTGCAGGCACAGAATCTCTAGGAATAATATCTCCTCTGGGAATGACAAAAATAGGAGACCTAGGCCTTCAGGTATATGTAGGAGATGCGGTAAAGGCCGAAATTGGTCCAATGAATGCAGGTCAACAACAGACAAACAAGGCAACCTGATACCATCGGGAAACTCCTTGAGGGGCCTTTTGCAGGACCGCAAGCCAACAGTGGCCCAGTCATTCCCAGTCACAGTGGAGAACGTGCCTCACCAAGAAAATTAAAAGCTCCAATTTCTGCTGTAAAAAGTAATACTGGTCTAAATGATGAATTACGTGTGAAGGATGAGTCAAAAAACCCAGTAGGACAGAGTAAACATATATTCTGGCAGACTTCTATTAGTGATCAAAGACCAAAGTTAAGAGTCTGTATAAATGGCACTTTTATTGAAGGCTTATTAGACACAGGTGCGGATATAAGTATCATTACTCCAGAATCTTGGCATCCAAATTGGCCTCTTCAAGAGGCAGATGTTCAGTTTCTGGGAATTGGAACCCTATCTCGTGTAAAACAAAGCACAAGATGGGTTGAATGCATAGGGCCCGAAGGGCAAATAGGAAGACTAAGGCCATTTATAGCCAATATTGCCATAAATTTATGGGGCCGTGACCTGCTACAGCAATGGAATACCCAGATTAACATTCCTGTATTTCCAGGAACTCATAATTCTGGGAAGGATATGATGAGGTATTATGGAAAAAGGTCACCAGCCATTCAGGCTGTACAAGAACATACAGCAAATACCAAACCTTTAGAGGTACCAACAGCCCTACCTTTAAAATGGCTAACTGAGAAGCCAATATGGATCAAACAGTGGCCTCTAGCTAAAGATAAACTACAGGCATTGGAACAGCTGGTGCAAGAGCAACTAGATGCTCACCATATTGAAGAATCAACCAGCCCTTGGAATTCTCCTGTGTTTGTTGTAAAAAAGAAATCTGGTAAATGGAGAATGGTGACAGATCTAAGAGCTGTCAACAAAGTATTTCAACCTATGGGCCCACTACAATCTGGAATTCCTTTGCCTTCTGTTACCAAAAGGATGGCCTCTTATAGTTATTGATTTGAAAGATTGTTTTTTCACTATACCGTTACAGAAAAGGATAGAGAAAAATTTGCCTTCACAGTGCCTACTTATAATAATTCTCAGCCTAATAGGAGATATCAATGGACTGTCCTCCCACAGGGTATGCTCAATAGTCCTACATTGTGCCAATATTTTGTAAGTAAGCCATTGGAAATAACTGCAGTGTATTTAGGTCTACATGGTGTTAATAAAGATGGGCTTTCTGAACCAGCGTTTTGGAGCTGCGTGTGTCAGTATGTCTCTCAGCTCCCAGCCCCTTGCCTGAAGCTCAGTAAATGGGTTCAGTGCACCGAGTGCAGACACGGGGGCATGGTGCGCGGCAGGAATCAGAAGCACAAAATGAAACAGAGATCATGAAGGAACACTGCTTATAGCCCTGGTTTTCATGGATACCTCAGATTAACTTCTTAAACAATACAGGACCACCTATCCAGGGTTGGGACCACACACAGTGACCTGGAATCTCTCAGATTAATCATTACACAAAACAATGTGGTTTTTTTGTTCCTACAGGCCATTATCATGAAGGCATTTTCTCAGCTGAGGTTTCCTCCTCTCAGATAATTCTACATTGTCAAGTTGACAAAACACTGACCAGAAAATCCAGGCTCTTTCAAAACCTGGCCAAAGAAATTGGCAGCATCGTCCATATAGTGCTAAATTAGCAAAAAGGAAATATGAAGGATTGTAGAAGTAGTAGAATAATGAATGAAGATTTGGGAGATTCTAGTCATACAATATGTGTCAGGGCTGGGGATCCTACAAGGAAGTACAGAGAAGCACCTGCATGAAGCTCTGAAGTTGAAGTTTATGCTGCAAAGGGGAGTATAGGAGATTGGAAATTCCAAAAAGTTCATGTAACTGCCATGGAAAGCTACATGTGTGTAGTATAGACAGCTCAAGAAAGAGACTGCTTGGTAGAGCCAGAACCAATGGAAGGCTAGGGATCCTTAAATCCTTTGAAGTCAAAATGACTGCATCATATCACTAGAAGACAGATACAAAGATGTTGGATTCAGTTTGCCCTCATGGATATAGATCTTTCTTCAGGCTGCTCTTTTCTTGTAGTTTTCCCATTCCTTCCTTGTAGGATAAGAATATTTACTCTGTACCATTTCATACCAGAAGGTATTGTAGAATATTATTTTAATGTGTGTTACTTTTGTTTGTGCTGCATTTGTTTAACTCTGTGAAGCCGTGATTCTTTGCCTATCTAAAACACCTGATAGTCTAATAAAGAACTGAATGGCCAATAACAAGACAGAAGAAAAGAGAGTCGGGACTGGCAGGCAGGGAGTATAAATAGGAGTAGAAGTCTGGGAAGAGAGGAGAAGAAGGCAAAAAGGGCATCAGGGGCCAACTACCCAGCCACCCAGAAGGCCATAGAGTAAGAGTGAAAATAAGATATACAGAAGTAAGGAAAGGAAAAAGTCTATAGGCAAAAGGTAGTTGGGATAATTTAAGATGAGAAAAGCTGGCAAGAAATAAGCTAAGCTAAGGCCAGACATTCATAAGTAATAATAGGTCTCTCTGTGTGTGATTATTTTGGGAGCTGTGTAGTAGGCACCCCCCAAAAAGTAAAATGTTTAAAGAGCCAATGAGCCAGAAGAGTAAAAAAAACCAACAACATTTTGATGTTCCAATGAGGTGCTAGAGTAAAAGTAAACCAAACTACAAGAAGGAAGTATTTTTTTTAAAGATTATCCAAGGACTCCCAGTTGAAAAACTGCCCTGAGTCCCAAATGAGACTTTGGAATTTTGAAACATCTTTGAACTGAAAAAAAACCACTATGGACTATTTTAGAGTTGAAAAAAATATTTTGCATTATGTAGTGTCCTTCAGCCTGTTTAGAGAAGGTGTTAACTATCTTCAAAGTTATAAGTTTGGGGTTGGTGAAATGGCTTACTGGGTAAGGGTGTGTGCCACCAAGCATTATGATGAGAATTTGAATTCAGTCATGGGGATAATGAAACAAGAATATCAACTCAACTCTGACAAGCTGTTCTGTCATCTACACACCATTTGGTACATAAGAGCACACTGGAATTGTCCTGGCCTTTGTAATATTCACAACCAGGGGAATAGAAGATAGCTGCTGGCTTATAGTAGAGACAGGCTACAAATGACACAAGAATCATCCTTGGTACACAACATAGCCTTCTCCTCCAAGATAGCAGCCCACACTATTGGCAGTGCCAAGGTTAAGGCATTCAGGTCTACCATTCAGAGTTATGTGTCTACACACATGAATGTGGTGACTATTCTGTATTGAGGTGTCAGGTTACATACAAACATTCTTTGTTGGGCATGGTTTGGGAAACTCAGCAGACAAAGACCTGTTAATTCAAAAACAGGATGGAGAAGTATGCAGATGGAGATTGATTCTGGGGACATTCAACAGGGGAAACTAAGGACCTGCAAGACAATAGCTAGTCCTGCAGCTATGGGAATGGATCTAGCATGCCAGCTTCTATAGAACTAGTCTTGCAAATTTTGGTGCTAGCAATGAAAGGGGGCTAGACCTGCACATGTGGATGTGGCCTAGGAAGGCTGGATTCTCATTAATGATAAGGTAAATCTGGTGTAGGAACTACATGGCAGACCTAAGCTTGGAAGTTCTGGTTTGACACTCATGGGAGTTTTACAGTGAATGTCACAAGGCGAAACTGGTGAAAGTTCTACACATCAAGGGGTAAACCTTATGAAGAGATAGCCCAGGCAGGATTGGTTTTGGAGGCACTCCCCAGGGAAAGCTAGTACAGGAGCTCAGTGACAGTGGGCTGGAAATATGATAAAGAGTCTGTAGGATGACATTCTAGGGAGATTAGGAGGCAATGTGTATGATCTTCCTATCTAAAAGTGTACCTTGGTGTTTGTAGAAGGAATGGAGGGCAAGACCTAGGGAGCTTAGAAGACAAAACCAGTATGATATTGTACATCCAACAGAAGGCTGGCCAGTGTACAGGTAGTACAGATAGTTTGGTTAGTTAGAGGGGAACTTCTCAGGAAAAGCAGGTTTAGGAGGAGCAGCAAGAGAGATAAGCCTCCTATTGTAGATACTGTAAAGACTGGCTTGGTTCTTAGGGAACTTGAAAAAAAAGAATTCCTCTGCAGGACCTCCTTGACAGGATACTATGCCTGGGACTGTGAAGACAGTGATAACAGGCAAGGTTCCTAAGACTATCACAGGGAAATAGAAGTCTGATTGCTGAGTCCAGACCTAGGCCCTGGACTGCAGAGATAGAAGAGGTGTATGTTGTACTGGGGCACTGGCCAGGCAAAGATACTACATGACCACAGTTAGGCCTGGAAGTGTGGAGGTATCTGAGAGACAATGATCTTCCCAAATCATCAGCTGCTGATAATCTGCTAAATAATGTGTGAATTCAGAAATAAGTCTCAGAATGTGGGCAACTTGGTGCAGGCTTAGTTCTGGGTGTACTCAACAGAGAAGTCCAGTGAAGGAGGTGTGTCACCAGAGCAAGACCATGGAGGATGGGCAGAGTATTAGCAGGAGAGAGTCTGAGAAGCATCATCATACAAATCAGTGCATTTTAAATGGCCACAGAACTATGAGGTAGGAGTGTGGTATTGGCAGGGTTCCAGAAATGATCATGGAATGATACTGTCGGAGCTGAGTAACTATGAGATCTATCTAATTCTTGGGTGTGGGGATGGCCATTTCAAGTTGTTATGTTAGTTACAGTCAGATCTGATGCATAATCTGGGTATCCACAGATAGGCTTTGGAGTGTACACATGATGCAGGGTGGACTGGTTCTGGGAGGATTCAGCAGGGGAAACTAGCTGTGGTGGTTTGAATTAGAAAGGCTCCTGTATGCTCATAGACTTCAAAGTTTGATCACCAGGGAGTGGCATTCTTAGAAAGTTTGGCCTTCTTGGAGTAGGTGTGACCTTGTTGGAAAAAGTGTGTCAGTGAAGGTAGACTTTGGGTTTTGTTGTGGAATATTATTTTAAGATATGTCACATTCATTTATGCTGTGGAATATTTGTTTAATTATGCAAAAGTTATATTGCATTCTTTTATGTTGCATTAGCTTAACTCTGTGAAGCTGTGTTACTTTGCCTGCCTAAAATACCTAATTGATCTAATAAAGAGCTGAATGAGCAATATCTAGTCAGGAGAGAGAAAAAGGTGGGGCTGGTGGGCAAAGAGAAGAAATAGGAGAAGAAATCTAGGGAAGAAAATGAGGAGCAAGAAAAGGAGAAGGAAAGAAGGACACTAGGGGCCAGCATCCCAGCCACACAGGTAGCCAGAGAGTAAGAAGAAAAGAAAGATATATAGAATAAAGAAAGGTAAAAAGCCCAGAGGCAAAACATATTTAAAGAGAGACAGGATAATTTAAGTTAGAAAAATTGGCTAGAAATAAGTCAAGCTAAGGCTGAATATTCATATGTAAGAATGAGTCCCTGTGTGCTGATCCAGATGTAGAACTCATAGCTACCTCTCTGGCACCACACCTACCTGCATGCCACCGTGCTTCCCAACATGGTGACCATAAACTAAACCTCTGAACTATGTCAGACCCAATTAAATGTTCTCCTTTATAAGAGATGGTGCAATCATAGTGTTGCTTCACAGCAATTGAAGATTGACTAAGACACCACCTAAGGAGTTATAAGACAGGATCTATGCCTGGAGCTGTGGGAATGGAGCTGGCATAAGAGCTTCTCAGGAGAGACAGCTGGGTGGTGGTGATGCATGCCTTTAATCCCAGCACTCGGGAGGCAGAGGCAGGCGGATCTCTGTGAGTTCGAGGCCAGCCTGGTCTACAAGAGCTAGTTCCAGGACAGGCTCCAAATCTACAGAGAAAACCTGTGTCAAAAAAGAGCTTCTCAGGAAATTATCATTAAATTTTGGTGCCAAAGGTAACTGAATTATAACTCCAAGAGTTGATATATCTCAGGCAGGATGGGTTCTGGAAAACATACAGAGAAAGCAGGTTCTGGAACTACAAGGTGAGTTTTCGGATTGGGAGTGCTGGAATGGCACTCATGTAAGATTTATAGGGAATTTCACAGAAAAAAGCTGGTATGAGATCTACAAACTTAGAGCTAAGCCTCAGAATGTTGAGATTGGCCTAACTGGATTCCTTCTGGTGTCATTCCCCAGGGAAAAACCAGTGCAGGGGCTGGGTTACCAGAACTATAATGAAAGGTGAACAGGTTCTCTAGATCTCATCAAACAGAGTGACATATTCACACTCAAAACGAGGCCTGGGTGTGTGCACATGATAAAGGCAAACCTGTGTTCCAGTGAGGGGATCTCATTAGAAAACACACCTAAGCTGCATGACTGGAGCTAAGACTGAGGGTATCAAATGGCACTGAATGTCTGGGAATAGCAAGGGCTGGCATGGTTCTGGGGAGCTGGCCAGACTACACAAGTGTCTGAGTGAAGTAGCCAGTATTACACCTGAGATTTTTTACATTGTAGAATCAGCTTCAGTTTTGGGGATACTTACTAGGGAAGTCCAATGACAGAGCTGGATGACCAATGATAGTACCAGAACTGTGAAGAAGGCACTAGTGTGCAAATTGCTTTAGAGCTCTCCCCCACCCCCTCAATAAAAGCTGTTATGAGGTCTGCAGCATCCAGAGCAAGAAGACTAGACGAGGGACTGTGGGAGGTCCTGGGTAGCTTCATCAGGCATAGTTGATATGTTCTTCATTTATCTGGAGTCACTGAAGATGGTGCAGGCTGCTTTTTTTATCCTGTGAAAATCATCAGGGAAATCTGCCACAGGAGCTTCATCACCATAGCTAGGCCTGGGAGTGTGGATAAGCTGCTGGTACACACAGGTTGGGAGAGCACAAGAGAAAAATGCTACTGTTAGATCTCCACAACCACAGTAAGGACTTGAAGCACGGAGACAGTGAAAGTGGGCTTGCTTTTTCAAGAACTCTCCAAACACATCTGCATGACCAGAGATAGGACTGGGAGTGTGGTTATGAGGCTATAGGATTGTTGGGAGCACAGCATAAAGGTCCATGCACCCACAGATCTTCAAAGAAAACAGGGATGTGAAGCACACAGGATTGTCTTTACAATGGAAAAGATGAAAAACCTGTTCTTCCATCTAGAAAGCTGAGAATTGGAAATGATTGACTGTCTGACCATCTGCATTATCTTTGGAGCCAGGCCATATCAAGCTCTTAGATCCAAGGCTGGACGTGGATCTAAATGACCCTGATAACCAGAGACTCCCCCAAGCTCCCACAGCCAGGACCAGAGATGGCTAACAGCCGAAATGATGTCAATGATATCTGTATTACTGAAACCAAACCAGACCCTTCAGGCCTTAAGCTAGTGCAGATAGCCTATCTCTAGAACTCATCTTCTTTGAAGAAATGGTATGTACCCTGGGTGACGTTTCAATGCAATTACACTTCCTTGTGCAATGGGGATTGTATTGCACCAGGAAACTTTTCAAAATATGCTGGACTTAAATACACTGCGACTAAACCAACTGGTTTTAGACGCCCAGAAGTTTAATCCAGGTTGACAAAGGCAATCTGCACCAAACTTTCATCCTTATCTCTTCTCATGATTCATTTGCTTCCTTGGAAGTTATTGGAACATAAACAAATTCAGGATTCCATCTGCCTATTCAGAGGTGGACTAGAAAGTGACAGGAAGGCTCTGGGGGATAAGGCAAAGGCAGCTCAGCAGACAAAGCCAGAATATGATCTGTGCTCCAAAATAAAGGTGGCTGTGTGCAGATAGTTCAGACCAATTGCTTTTGAAGGGATACGCAAGGAAAAGATGCCTCCTGTTGTAGAGATATTGTAGAGATGACATGCCTTGGTTTGATTCCTGGGAAACTCACCTGAGAATTCTGCTGCATGGCTTCTTGACAGAAAGCTATGTCTGGGAGGGGGATATGGTACTAACACATGGTTCAGAAGAATGTCATAGAAAAATGGATGTTTGAACTGTGCATCCTTACTTGGGTGTAGGGGTGGACTTTGGAGATGCACCAAGTATGTGTGGTACTTGAATTACTGGCAAAAAAGCAGGAGGGCCTGGTTCCAAAGACCCTAGCACATGGAGGCACATTCCGTGTCCCACACCTACCCAGCAAAGTCCCAGCTTCTGGGAGAAGCCTCCCCACGCTGGCAACCATCCCACAGCATGTCTGACCAACTGAGCCTTGGCCCTGACTTACCCTGGAGAAGTGAGAGTCTAGGTTCACAGCTGGAGAGCCCAGTTCTCTAGACCCTAAACCCTAGAGGCACATGCCATGCCCCATCCCCATCCAGCAAAGCCCCAGAGACCAGGGAGCAGACTCCCTGTGCCAGCAACCATTCCCTACCACATATCTGACCAGCTGAGCCCTTGTCCTGATTGCCCCTGGAAATGTGTCTGTGTTCATGGCTGGAGAGCCCAGCTCTCATCACTTACCACCAGAGCCTTGGCCATGACAGCCCTTAGAGAACTGACCATCTGGGCTCACAGGTGGAGGGTACAGTATTATTGAGCCTAGATGCCCCCAAAGGCATATCCAGTGTCACAACATCACCCAGTGAAGCCCAACAGACTTGGGAGCGGCCTCCCCACACCAGCAACCATCCCCCAAAGCATCACTGCCTACCAGACTCTTGGTCCTTACTGTCCATGAAAAGGTGTCTAGATTCACAGCTGGAGAATATAGCTATCATCTTTCACCACCGGTGCCTTGGCCCTTTCTATCATCCCTGGAGAGGTGAGAGTCTGGGTTCATGACTGGAGGGCACGGCTCTCTATACCTTAGCCCCTGGATGCACATCCCACACCTACCTGTATCAGTAAAACCCCAGAGACCTTGTAGCAGCCTTTCCACACCAGCAACCATCTTCAACTGCATATCTGACCACCTGAGCCTTGGCCCTGACTACCCCTTGAGAGGTGAGTGTCTGAGTTTATGGCTGGAGAGTCCAGCTCTGTAGGCACTAGCAAATGGAGGCACATCCCAGTACCAAGGCTACCTACCAAACCCCAGAGACCTAGGAGCAACCTACCCACACCAGCAACTGTTCCCCCACCACGTCTCTGGCCAATGAAGCTTTGATCATGACTGCCCCTGGAGAGTTGTCTGGGTTTAAGGCTGGAGGGCCCTGCTCTCATCTCTGACCCTGGAGAGGTGGGAGTCTAGATTCATGGCTGGAGGTCACAGCTCTCTAGACCCTAGATCCCAGAAGCACATCTCGTGACCCACCCCCACCCAGTAAAGCCCCAGAGATCTGGGAACACCTTCCCAACATCCACAACCATTGCTCCTAGGATCTCTGACAGTGGGAGTCTTGGCCCTGACTGCCCCCTGGAGACATGAGTTGACTAATGGAGGGCCCAGCTTTTTAGACCCTATCTCCAGAGGCACATCCTATATCTGATCACCACCCAGCAAAGCTCCAGAGATGTGGGATCAGCCTGCCCAACCACTCCCCACTACATCTCTGACCAACAGAAACTTGTTCCTACCTCTCCCTAGAAAAGTGTGTTTCTGGGTTCTCAGATGGAGGGTGCAGTTCTCATCTCTGACCAACAAAGCCTATGCCCTAAATGCCCCTGGAGAGGCAAGTGTCTGGGATCACAGCTTGGGTCCAGCTCTCTAGATTCTAACCCCAGAGGCAAATTCCTTGCCCCACCTGCACCCAGAAAAGACCCAGAGAACTAGGAGAAGCCTCCTCACACTAAAATCCATCCCCCACTGCATCTTTGACCAAAAGAGCCTTCTTTGTGACTGCCTCTTGGAGAGGTGAGAGTCTGGGTTGATGACTGGAGGGCACAACTCTCTAGACCCTAGCACATGGAGGGACATCCAGAAAAACCCCAGAGAACTGGGAGCAGCCTCCCAACAACGAAAAATCAACCCCCACTGTATCTCTGACCACCTGAGCTTTTTCTCTGATTGCCCCTGCTGAGGTAAGAGTCTAAGTTCAAGACTGGAAGACCTAGTTCTCATCTCTGACCACCTTAGCCATGGCTCTGATAGCTGGTGGAGAGGTGAAAGTCTCAGTTCACAGATGGAGAGGCCAGCCCTAAAGACACTACTTCCTGGAAGCACATCCCATGACCCACCCTCACTCAGCAAAGCCTCAGAGACATGGGAACAGACTCCCCACACAGGCAGCCATTCTCTACTGCATCTCTGACGACCAGAGCTTTTGACCCTGACTGCCCCTGGAGAGGTGAGTGTCTAGGTTCACATCCGGAGGGCCCTGCTCTCTAGACCCTAGCCTCCAGAGGCATATGCCATGCTCCAACTCCACCCAGCAAAGACCCAGAGAACAGGAAGGAACCTCCGCACAACTACAACCATCACCCACCACATTTCTGGTCACTGGATCCTTGATCTTGAGTGCCACTGGAGAGATGAGTGTCTGGATTCACAGCTGGTAGGCCCTCCTCTCATCTCTGACCCAGAAACATTAGCCTTGACTGCCCCTAGAGAGGTAAGTAACTAGGTTCAGGGCTGGAGGGCGTTTTCTAGACCCTGGCCCCAAAAGGCACATCCTGTGTGCCATCCCCCCGACCATCCAGCAAAGCTCCAGAGACCTGCCCACACCACCAAACACTCCCCACTGCATCTCTGACCAACAAAGACTTGTTCCTGACTGCCCCTAGAGAAATGTGTTTCTGGGTTCTCAGATGGAGCCACAGCTCTCATCTCTGACCACCAAAGCCTAGGCACTGACTGCCCCTGGAGAGGTGAGTATCTGGGTTCACAGCAGGAGGGCCAAGTTCTCTATACCATAGCCCCCAGAGGCATATTCCCTGCCCACTCCCAAGCAGCAAAGCCCTAAAGACCTGGAAGGAGCCTCCCCACACACACCACCTTCCTCCACTGCATCTCTGATCCTCACAGCCTTGGCCCTGCATACCCCTGGAGAAGTCAGTGTCTGGGTTCATGACTGGAGGCCACAGTTCTCATCTCTGACCTCGGGAGCCTTGGCCCTGACTATCCCTGGAGAGGTGAGAGTCTGGGTTCATGGCTGGAGGACCCAGCTCTCTAGATCCTAGTCCCCTGATGCACATGCCATGCCCCACCCCCACCCAGCATAGCCCCATTTGATGGGGGAGTGTCATATATCAATCTATTGATTTCATTGGTTAAGCAATAAAGAAACTGCTTGGCCCTCATAGGTTAAAACATAGGTAGGTGGAGTAAACAGAACAGAATGCTGGGAGAAAGAAGCTGAGTCAAGGGGTCGCCATGATTCTCCCACTCCAGGCAGACGCAGGTTAAGATCATTCCTGGTAAGCCAGCTCATGGGCTACAGCAGATTATTAGAAATGGGCTAGTCCAGGTGCGAGAGCTAGCCTAGAAGAGGCTAGATAGAAATGGGCCAAGCGGTGTTTAAAAGAATACAGTTTCCGTGTAATTATTTCGGGGCATAAGCTAGAGCTAGCCATGTGGGCGGCCGGGTGCCAGGGACACAGCCCCGCCGCTCTTAATTCAACACCCATTGACCTGGGAAAAGCCTCACTTCCTAGAACCCTCCCCCAGCATCTCTGACCTCTCAGCCTTGTCCCTAAGTATGCCTGTCTAGGTGAGTCTCTGGAGTCACAACTGAAGGGCCTAACTCTTTAGACCCTAGCCCCCAGAGATATATCCCATGCCCCATCCTGCCCAGTGAAGTCCCAGAGGCTAGGGAGCAGCCACCCACTCTGGCAACCATCCTCCACCACATCTCTGACCACAGGAGCCTTGGTCCTGACTGGCCCTAGAGAGGTGAGTGTCTGAGTTCAAGGCTAGAGAAATCAACTCTCTAGACCCTAGATACTGGAGGCACATCCTATTCCATTTGCCCACCCAGCAAAGCCCCAGAAACCTAGAAGCAGCATCCCTACACCAGAAACCACCCCTAACCCTATCTCTGACCACTGGAGTCTTCTTTCAAACTTCCCCAGGAGATGTGAGTGTCTAGGATCACTGGTAATGAGCCCAGCTCTTACCTGTGACCACCCTAGCCTTGAACCTGACTGCCTGAGGAGTAGTGAGTGTCTGGGTCATAGCTGGAGGGATCTTCTCTCTGGACCCTTTGGTGAGGGAGAATTGTCTGTATTCTGTCAATCATGTTTTAAATAAATGCTGATTGGCCAAGAAAAAAGTATAGGCAGGAAAACCAGACAGGAAGTAAAAATGATGCAATGAGAACAGCAGAATTCTGGGAAGGAGGAAGTTGATTCCTCCCAGTCCTGTGCAGACCACCGAGGAAGCAGGATGTGACCTGCCAGCTGAAAAAGGTACCAAGCCATATGGCAAAAATAGATCAGAAAAATGGGTTAATATAAGCTATAAGAGCTAATAAGTAGACTGAGCTAATGGGCCAATCAGCTTTATAACTTACAGAGATCTCTGTGTGATTTTCTTTGGGGCTTGCTGGCTTTGGGGAACCAGGCAGGACATAAAACCCAACAAGCAGGACCCTCCATGTTACAACCCTTGTCCCAAGAGAAACATATCTTCCCATACTCCAAAGCAGTGATGCCTCCAAGACTTAGGAGCAGCCTCTCCACACCAGCAACCATCTCACACCACATCTCTGATCATGAGAGTCTTGGTCCTGAGTACTCCTAGAGAGGGGAGGTTCTGGGTTCACAGTTGGTGAGCCAAGCTCTCATATGTGACCACCAGAGCCTTGGCCCTGCCTGCCCTAGGAGAGGTGAGTATCTGGATTCACAGCTGAAGGGCCCTAGTCTCTAGACTCTAGCCCCCAAGAGCATAGCCCATGTCCCACCACCATTATGTGAAGACCCAGAGACCTGGGAGCAGCCTCCCCAAACATCACCCACTGCCCTTGGAAAGACAAGTGTCTGAGATCATGACTGGAGGACCCATCTCTCTAGAACCTAGCCCTGGGGGCATATCCCAAGCCCCATCCCCACCCAGCAGAACCCTAGAGACTTGGGAGCAGCCTCCCCACACTAGCATCAATCCTAGAACACATCTCTGACTACATAACTCTTAGCATTTACTTCCACTGGAGAGGTGAGTGTCTGGATTCAAGGCTGGAGGGCCCAGCTCTCTAGACCCTAGATGCCAGAGGCACATCCTTTACCCCACCCCCACCCAGCAAAGCACCAGAGACCTGGGGGCAGGTTTTCCATTCAGCAACCATCCCCCAACTTATCTCTGACCACAAGAGTCTTGATCCTGACTTCCACTGGAGAGGAGAGAAGCTGGGTTTAGGGGTGGAGGGCCCAGTTCTCATCTCTGACCACCTGATCATTGGTTCCACTGCCCCTGGGGAGGTGAAAGCCCGGGTCACAGCTGGAGGGCCCAGCTTTCTAGACACTAGCCACAGGAGGAACATCCCATGTCCCAACCCCACCAAGCAATGAACCAGAGAACAGGCAACAACCTCCCCACACTGAAAACCATCACCCACAATATCTCTGACCAATGGAACCTTAATCCTGACTGCCCCTGGAGTGGTGAGTCTCCCTTCAAAATTAGAGGATCCAGCTCTCCAGATCCTAGCCCCTGCAGACACATCCAGTGCCCCCACCCCAACCCAGTGAAGCCCTAAATCCTGGAACCAGACTCCCCACACAAGAAGCCATCACCCTCTGCTTCTCTGACCACCAAGACCTTGGCCCTGACTGCCCCTGGAGAGGTGAGCGTCTGCATTCATGGCTGGAGGGCCCTTCTCTCTATACCCAGAAACACTTCCCATGCCCCCAAACCACCCAGAAAATCCCAACAGACATGGGAACAGCCTCCACAACCATGCAACCACCCACCACCATATCTTTTAGCATAGGAACCTTGGTCCTGACTGGCTCTGAAGACGTGAGTATCTGGGTCAGAGCTGGAAGGCCAGCTCTCATCTATATCCACAAGACCTTCGTTTTTGACCTGGAGTAGCGAGTGTCTTGATTCATGACTGGAGGGGCCAGTTCTCTAGAAGCTTGCCTCAGGAGGCACATTCCTTACCCTACTCACACCCTGAGAAGCCTTAAAGATCTCTGAGAAGCCTCCCCACACCACCAACCATCCCCCACCACATCTCTGACTGCCTGAGCCTTGGTCCTGACTACCCCTAGATAAATGAGTGTCTGGGTTCAGGGGCTAGTGGCACAGATCTCATCTCTGACCACTGGGACCTTGGCCCTGACAGTCCCTGGAGAGGTGAGAGTCTGGGTAAATTGATGGAGGTTCCAGCTCTCTAGACCCTAGACACTGAAGATACATCCTGTGTTCCAACCTTACCCACCAAGGCCCCAGAGACCTGGGAGCAGTCCCACATCAGCAACCACACTCTCGCCGCAGGTTTGACCACTGGAGCCTTCTTCCTGACTGCCTCTGGAGTTGTGAGTGTCTGGGTTCACAGATGGAGAGCCCAGCTCTCAACTGTGCCTACCAGAGCCTTGCACCTGACTGCCACAGTAGAGGTGAGTATCTGGGATGACAGCTGGAGGGACCAGTTCTCCAGATTCAAGCCTCTGGGGGCACATTCAGCTAAACCCCAGAGACCAGGTAGTAGATGCCCCAAAAAGGCAACCATCTCCCACTGAATCTCTGAGCAGTTGAGTCTTGGTCCTAACTGCCCCTGGAGAAGAGAGTATCTTGGTTCATTGCTGGGGGGGGGGACTCTTTAGACACTAGCACAAGGAGGCACATCACCTGCCTCACCCCCATCCAGAAAATCCCTAGAGATGTGGGATCAGCATTTACACACTGGCATCCATCCCCGACTCATCACTGACACCAGAACCCTTGGCCTTGACTTCTACAGGAGAGTTGAATGTTTTGTTTTAAGGCTGGAGGGTCCAGGTCTGTAGAACCTAGACCCCTACCCCACCCACACCCTACAGAGACCCATGGTATCTCTTACCACAGGATCCTTGGTCCTGACTGCCACTGGAGATGAGAGTGAATAGTTCATGGCTGGAGGAACCAATTCTCTGCTCTGACCACCAGATTTTTTTATTATTATTTATTTATTAAAATTTTCCACCTCCTCCACTCCTCCCATTTCCCTCCCACCCCCCCCACTCCCTCTTCCCCTCACTCTCCAGTCCTAAGAGCAGTCAGGATTTCCTGCCCTGTGGGAAGTCCAAGGTCCTCCCCCATCCATCCAGGTCTAGGAAGGTGAACATCCAAACAGACTAGTCTCCCACAAAGCCAGACCATGCAGTAGAATCAAAACCAAGTGCCATTGTCCTTGGCTTCTGAGTCAGCCCTCATTGTCAGCCACATTCAGAGAGTCCAGTTTGATCACATGCTCCATCAGTCCCAGTCCAGCTGGCCTTGTTGAGCTCCCATTAGATCAGTCCCATTATCTCAGTGGGTGGATGCACCCCTCGCAGTCCTGACTTCCTTGCTCATGTTCTCCATCCTTCTGCTCCTCATTTGGACCTTGGAAGCTCAGTCCAGTGCTCCAATGTGTGACCACCAGATATTTGGTCCTGACTATCCCTGGAGAGGTGAGAGCATGGGTCAAGATTGGAGGACCCAGTTCTCTAGACCCTATCTCCCAGCAGGTACATCCCATGCCCCACCACCAACCAGGAAAGCCCCGAAGACAGAGAGCAGACTCCCCACACTATGACCACCACCACCCTGCATCTCTGGCCACCAGAACTTGTTCCTGATTGCCCCTAGAGAGGTGGGTTTTTGATTTCTCAGCTGGCAGGCCCAGCTTGCAACTTTGACCTCCAGAACCTACGCACTGACTGCCTCAGGACAGGTGAGTGTCTGGGTTCTTAGCTGGAGGGCCCAGCTCTCTAGATTCTAGCATCTACGGGCACATCCTGTGTCCCACCAACATCCAACAAATGTCAGAGACCTGGGAGCAGCCTATCCACACCGGCAACCATCCCTCACTACATCTCTGACCACAGGAACCTTTGCTCTGACTGCCCCTGGAGAGTTGAGTGTCTTAGATCAAGGTTCAGGTCCATCTCTCTGGACTCTAGCCGCCTGAGGCACATCCCATGCACCACCAACACCCAGGAAATCCCCCAGAGAACTGGGAGCAGCCTCCTAATACCCACAACCATCCCCAACAGCATCTTTGACCAAAGGAAACTTTCTTCCTGACTGCTCCTAAAGAGGTGAGTGTCTGGGATCATGGCTAGAGGGGCAATCTCTCTAGACCCTAGCCCCTGGAGGCACATCCCATGCCTCACCCACTCCCAGAAAAGTCCAAGAGATCTGGGAACAGCATCTCCACACTAGCAATCATCCCCTACTGCATCTGTAACCATAAGAGTCTTGGCCCTGATTGCCCCTGGAGAGGTGAGTGTCTGGATTCATGGCTCCTGTTAAGCTCTCTCAATACTAGCTCCAAGAGGCATATCCCATGTACCACTCACACCCAGGAAAGCCTGCAGAATACTGGGAGCAGCCTCCCAGAACCTACAACCGTCCCCTACAGCATCTTTGACCAAAAGAGCATTAGTCCTGACTACCCCTATATAGGTGAGTGTCTGAGTTTATGGCTGGTCACACACCTTGCATCTCCGACAACTGGAGCCTTGGCCCTGACTGTCGCTGGAGAGTCTAGAGACTGGATAAACGGAGGGAGGTCCCTGATATATAGACCCCAGACACTGGAGTCCCATCCACATTAAGTGAAGCCACCAGAAACCACCCTGTACCCATATCTGAACACTGTAGCCTTCTTCCTGACTGCCCTCGAAGACAAGAGTGTCTGGGTTCTTTTTTTTTTTAACTTTCTTTTGTTTTATTGAGAAAAAAACAATTTCTGCCTCCTCCCAGCCTCCCACTCCCCCCCCACTCCTCTCCCCATCCCCCACTCCTCTCCCTCTTCCCCCACTCCTCTCCCCCTCCTTCTCAAGTCTGAAGAGCAGTCAGGGTTCCTTGCCCTGTGGAAAGTCCAAAGTCCACACCCCCCACCCTGGTCTAGGAAGGTGAACATCCAAACTGGCTAGGCTTCCACACAGCCAGAACATGAAGTAGGAACAAAACCCAGTGCCATTGTCCTTGGCTTCTCAGCAGCCCTCATTGTCAGCCATATTCAGAGAGTCCGGTTTTATCCCCTGCTATTTCAGTCACAGTCCAGCTGGCCTTGGTGAGCTCCCAATAGATCAGCTCCACTGTCTCCGTGGGTGGGTGCACCCCTCTTGGTCCTGACTTCCTTGCTCATCTTCTCCCTCCTTCTGTTCCTCATTGGGACTTTGGGAGCTCAGTCCAGTACTCCAGTGTGGGTCTCTGTCTCTATCTCCATCCATCGCCAGATGAAGGTTCTATGGTGATATGCAAAATATTCATCAGTATGGCTATAGGATAGGATCATTTCAGGTTCCCTATCTTCAGCTGCCCCAGGAACTAACTTGGGACCTCGCCTTGGGCACCTGGAAGCCCCTCTAGGTCCAAGTCTCTTCCCAACCCTAAGATGGCTCCCTTAATTAAGATATGTGCTTCCCTGCTCCCCTATCCAACCTTCCTTTATCCCAATCATCCCGTTGCCCCAAGTTCTCCCCATCCTACCCTTCTCACTTTTCTCTCCCCATCTCCCCTTACCCCCCTCCCACCCCACCCCCAAGATCCCAATTTTTGCCTGGCAATCTTGTCTACTTCCCCTACCCAAGAGGATAGCTATATGTTTTTCTTTGTGTTCACCTTCTTATTTAGCTTCTTTAGGATATCCGATTATAGACTCACTGACCTTTATTTAAGGCTAGAAACCAATTATGAGTGAGTACATCCCATGTTCATCATTGTGGGTCTGGGTTACCTCACTCAGGATACTATTTTCTATTTCCATCCATTTGCATGCAAAATTTGAGAAGTCATTGTTTTTTACTGCTGAGTAGTAATCTAATGTGTATATATTCCACACTTTCTTCCTCCATTCTTCCATTGACGGACATCTAGGTTGTTTCCAGGTTCTGGCTATTACAAATAATGCTGCTATGAACATAGTGGAACAAATGCCCTTGTCAGATGATCGGGCATCTTTTGGGTATATTCCCAAGAGTGGTATTGCTGGGTCCAGGGGTAGGTTGATCCCGAATTTCCTGAGAAATCAAAATACTGCTTTCCAAAGTGGTTGCACAAGTTTGCATTCCCACCAGCAATGGATGAGGGAACCCCTTCCTCCACAACCTCTCCAGCAGAGGCTATCATTGGTGTTTTTGATTTTAGCCAATCTGACAGGTGTAAGATGATATCTCAAAGTTGTTTTGATTTGCATTTCCCTGATCGCTAAAGAGGTTGAGCATGACCTTAAGTGTCTTTTGGCCATTTGAAATTCTTCTGTTGAGAATTCTCTGTTCAGATCAGTGTCCCATTTTTTAATTGGGTTATTTAGCATTTTAAAGTCTAGTTTCTTGAGTTCTTTATATATTTTGGAGATCAGACCTTTGTCTGTTGCAGGGTTGGTGAAGATCTTCTCCCAGTCAGTGGGTTGCCTTTTTGTCCTAGTGACAGTGTCCTTTGCTTTACAGAAGATTCTCAGTTTCAGTAGGTCCCATTTATTCAATGTTGCCCTTAATGTCTGTGCTGCTGGGGTTATACCTAGGAAGAGATCTCCTGTGCCCATCTGTTGTAGGGTACCTCCCAATTTCTCTTCTATCAGGTTCAGTGTGCTTGGACTGATATTGAGGTCTTTGATCCATTTGGACTTGAGTTTTGTGCATGGAGATAGATATGGGTCAATTTTCATTCTTCTACAGGTTGAAATCCAGTTGTGCCAGCACCATTTGTTGAAGATGCTCTCTTTCTTCCATTGTATACTTTTAGCCTTTTATCGAAAATGAGGTGTTCATAGGTTTGTGGATTAAAATCTGGATCTTCTATACAATTCCATTGGTCGACTTCTCTGTTTTTATACCAATACCAAGCTGTTTTCAATACTGTAGCTCTGTAGTAGAGTTTGAAGTCAGGGATGGTAATGCCTCCAGAAGTTCCTTTATTATATGAGACTGTTTTGGCTATCCTGGGTTTTTTGTTTTTCCATATAAAGTTGATTATTGTCCTCTCAAGATCTGTGAAGAATTTTGATGGGACCTTGATGGGGATTGCATTGAATCTATAAATTGCCTTTGGTAGAATTGCCATTTTTACTATGTTGATCCTCCCAATCCAAGAGCAAGGGAGATCTTTCCACTTTCTGGTATCCTCTTCAATTTCTTTCTTCAGTTCCTTAAAGTTCTTGTCAAATAGATCTTTCACTTCCTTGGTTAGAGTTACCCCAAGATATTTTATGCTATTTGTGGCTATCGTGAAAGGTGATGCTTCTCTGATTTTCCTCTCTGCTTCCATATTCTTTGTGTATAGGAGAGCGACTGATATTTTTGAGTTGATCTTGTATCCTGCCACATTACTAAAGCTGTTTATCAGCTGTATAAGTTCTTTGGTGGAGTTTTTGGTGTTGCTTATGTACACTATCATATCATTTGCAAATAATGAAAGTTTAACCTCTTCCTTTCCAATTCGAATCCCCTTGATCCCCTTATGTTGTCTTATTGCAATTGCTAAAACTTCAAGCACTATATTCAAGAGGTATGGAGAGAGTGGACAGCCTAGCTGTGTTCCTGATTTTAGTGGGATGGCTTTGAGTTTCTCTCCATTTAGTTTGACGTTAGCTGTCGGTTTGCTGTTAATAGCTTTTATTATATTTAGGTATGACCCTTGTATCCCTAATCTCTCCAAGACTTTTATCAAAAAGGGATGTTGAATTTTGTCAAAAGCTTTTTCAGCATCTAATGAAATGATCATATGATTTTTTCTTTCAGTTTATTTATATGATGGATTACATTGATAGATTTTCATATGTTGAACAAGCCCTGCATCTCTGGGATGAAGCCTACTTGATCATAATGGATAATTTTTCTAACATGTTCTTGGATACGGTTTGCCAGTATTGTGTTGAGGATTTTTGCGTCAATGTTCATGAGTGAGATTGGCCTGTAATTGTCTTTCTTGGTTGAGTCTTTGTGTGGTTTTGGTATCAGAGTGACTGTAGCTTCATAAAAGGAACTTGTCAATGACTCTTCTGTTTCTATATTGTGAAATACATTAAGGAGTATAGGTATAAGCTCTTCCTGGAAGTTCTGTTAGAATTCCGCATTAAAACCATCTGGTCCTGGGCTTTTTTGGGTAGGGAGGTTTTTGATGACAGCTTATAATTCTTCGAGACTAACAGGTCTATTTAGATTGTTCACCTGGTCCTGGTTTAACTTTGGTATATGGTATTTATCTAAAAAAGTGTCCATTTCCTTTACATTTTCCAGTTTTGTGTTATACAGGCTTTTGTAGTAAGATCTAATGATTCTCTGAATTTCCTCTGTGTCTGTGGTTATGTCCCCCTTTTCATTTCTGATCTTATTAATTTGCAAATTCTCTCTCTGCCGTTTGATTAGTTTGGATAGGGGTTTATCAATTTTGTTGATTTTCTCCAGGAACCAGCTTTTTGTTTCATTGATTCTTTGTATTGTTTTCTGTGTTTCTATTTTGTTGATTTCAGCCCTCAGTTTTATTATTTCAAGTCTTCTAGTCCTCCTAGGTGAGTCTGCTTCTTTTTTTTTCTAGAGCTTTCAGGTGGGCTGTTAAGTCTCCAATGTGTGCTTTCTCTGTTTTCTTTAAGAGGGCACTTAGTGCTATGAACTTTCCTCTCAGGAGTGCTTTCATAGTGTCCCATAGGTTTGAATAGGTTGTTTCTTTATTTTCATTGAATTCCAGGAAGACTTTGATTTCTTTCTTTATTTCTTCCTTGATCCAGGTGTGGTTCAGAAGTTGAGTGTTCAGTTTCCATGAGTTTGTAGGCTTTCTGGGGGTAGCATTGTTGTTGAATTCTAACTTTAATCCATGGTGGTCTGATAAGACGCAGGAGGTTACGAATATTTTTTTGTAACTGTGGAAGTTTGCTTTGTTACCGAGTATGTGGTCAATTTTTGAGAAGGTTCCATGAGCTGCAGAGAAGAAGGTATATTCTTTCCTATTTGAGTGGAATGTTCTATAGATGTCTGTTAAGTCCATTTGCTTCATTACCTCCATTAATTTTCTTATTTCTCTGTTAGGTTTCTGTCTGATTGACCTGTCTATTGGTGAGAGAGGAGTGTTGAAGTCTCCTACTATTAGTGTGTGCCCTTTGATGGCAGCCTTGAGTTTTAGCAATGTTTCTTTTGCGTACGTGTGTGCTTTTATATTAGGGGCATAGATATTCAGGATTGAGACTTCATCCTGATGAATTGTTCCTCTTATGGGTATAAAATGTCCCTCTCCATCTCTTCTGATTGATTTAAGTTTGAAGTCAACTTTGTTAGAAATTAGTATGGCCACACCTGCTTGTTTCTTGGGTCCATTTGCTTGTAAGCCTTTTCCCAGCCCTTTACTCTGAGTAGGTGCCTGTCTTTGTGGTTGAGGTGTGTTTCTTGTAAACAGCAGAATGTTGGATCCTGTTTTCGTTTCCAATCTTTTAGCCTGTGCCTTTTAATAGGTGAGTTGAGTCCATTGACATTAAGTGATATTAATGACCAGTGGTTGTTAACTCCGGTCACTGTTTTAGTAGTAGAGTTTGTGTGTTTCCTTTCTTTGAGTTGTTCTGGTGAAGGGTCTCTAGATGTTTGAGTTATTGTGGTCATTGTTGGACTCCTTGGTTTGTGATTTTCCTTCTATTACTTTCTGTAAGCCTGGATTTGTGGTAATGTATTGTTTAAATTTGTTTTTAACCTGGAAAATTTTGTTTTCTCGATTTAGAGTGAACAAAAGCTTGGCTGGGTATAGTAGTCTGGGCTTGCATCCATGGTCTCTTAGTTTCTGAAGTACATCTATCCAGGACCTTCTGGCTTTCATGGTTTCCATAGAGAAGTCAGGTGTAAGTCTGATAGGTTTACCCTTATAAGTAACTTGACACTTTTCCTTTGCAGCTCTTAATATTCTTTCTTTATTCTGTATGTTTCGTGTTTTGATTATTAAATGACGAGGAGATTTTTTTTTTGGTCCAGTCTATTCGGTGTTCTGTATGCTTCTTGAACCTTCAAAGGAATATCTTTCTTTAGGTTGGGAAAGTTTTCTTCCATAATTTTATTAAATATATTTTCTGGACCGTTGAGCTGTACTTCTTCTCCTTCTTCTATCCCAATTTTTCTTAGGTTTGGTCTTTTTATTGTGTCCCAGATTTCCTGAATGCTTTATGATGAGGATTTGTTGGTTTTGCTGTTTTCTTTGATAAGTGTGTTTATTTTCTCTATGGTATCTTCAATGTCTGACATTCTTTCTTCTATCTCTTGTAATCTGTTGGTAGTACTTGTCTCTGTAGTTCCTGTTCGTTTACCCAGATTTACATCTCCATTCTTCCCTTGGTTTGTGTTTTCTTCATTGCTTCCATCTCATTCTTCAAGTCTTGAACCGCTTCCCTAACCTGTTTGATTGCTTTTTCTTGTTTCTCTTGGTTTTCTTGAGTGTCTACCTTTTTGTTTGTAATCTCTAATTGTTTATGGCAGTTTTTCACCTCCTGTTTAATGTCCTCTATTATTTTCATATAGTTCACTTTTGAGTCGATTTCTTCTATTTCTTCTGGAGTAAGGTGTACAATTCTTCTTATTTCGGGATTCCTGGATTCTGGTGGTGTCATGTTGCCTTTCAGATTGTAGGAGGAATTCTTGCCTTGGCGCCTTCCCATCTCTTCCTTCAAATGGTGCCAGGAGAGGCCTGGTGTCTTGTAGGGATAAGTCCCGCCCCTTGGGGGGCGTGTTCGCCTCGGGCTAATGTCTGCCTAAAAATTTGGCAAGCGTGCTCCCAGCCACCGCTTCTGCTTTCCTGGTCTCCGCTGGAACGGTGGTTCTGTAAGTCTATTTCGACATTAAACCATATATATATATATATATATTTTTTTACAATCTGTCTGCATTCGTTTACGTCGTTACATTTTGGCGTCCAAAGTGGGCTATTTTTGCCCCCGACTCAAGCTGGTAGCCCGCTAGCTAACACAGCACCCTCCCGGGTGCTGTTTTTTAGTTCGTGACTCCTTGACTCCGGCCCCAGTGCCGAGTCCGAGACATACTCGGCCACACAGGCCCATTGTGCCTGCCTTGGCTAAGTTTGCAATGGAACCCCACTGCCTGAATTAGCAGAAACTCAAGTACCTGCGGTTTTGCAACAAAAGCTGCCACAGCGGCAGATTTGGTCTGATACAAAGTGACTTGGCTGGGCAGTGGTGGTGCAAGCCTTTGATACCAGCACTTTGGAGGCAAAGGCAGGTGGATCTCTGTGAGTTTGAGGCCGGCCAGGCAGTAGTAGTGCACGCCTTTAATCCCAGCACTTGGGAAGCAGAGGCAGGTGGATCTCTGTGAGTTCGAGACCAGCCAGGTGGTAGTGGTGCACGCCTTTGATCTCAGCACTCGGGAGGCAGAGACAGGCGGATCTCTGTGAGTTCGAGGCCAGCCTGGTCTACAGAGCTAGTTCTAGGACAGGCTCCAAAAACACAGAGACCACCACTGGCAGGAACCGATCATTGCAGGTAAAAATATTTTCTTTTATAAATAAAATGTCTGAACACATTAGTATTCCAGAATTTAACAGTTTTTTAATTGTACCATGTGGGAGATTTTACAAGAGGTGTCTATCACCCCACATCTATGGATCCTTCTGGGATTCGTAGTTTTCATTGGCACCAAATGGTTTTATAATAGAAATATGATAAAGTCTTTATGAGACGAATCCAGGATTCTTAAGGCAGAGATTGAACACTTAAAAACAATTGAGAATGACAACAATCTTCTCAAGAATCAGTTTGAAGTTCTCCATGCTGATAACAATCTTCTCAAGAATCAGTTTGAAGTTCTCCAGGCTGATGTTAAGGAGAAATTCATTACTATGGAAGAGGGAACAGCTGATCTGGATTGTAAGCTTCAGTCCCTTTCTGTAGGAACTGAAACATTAGTGGCTGATATTAAGGAGAAATTCATTACTATGGAAGAGGGAACAGCTGATTTGGACAATAAGATTCAGTCCCTTTCTGTTGGAAATGAAACATTAACTGAGAGAATCAAAACTGCTGAATGTGACAATCGGATTTTGTCTAAAGCTTATGACAGATTGGCAGAAAGATAGTCAATACAAGAAGGCAAGGTTTATGCCATAAAAATTATGTCCAAAGATGAGATGTTATCTCTAATGGACAAACTTCATACTTTAGAATCCTCAATGAAGGCTTTGGAACATAATTCTGGACAGGAGATTCAGACATTGCAGAAGGCAATGGTGAATAGAATTGAAAAGATTGAGGAATTTCTAAATTCTGATGAAGAAGAGCAAAGGGTAGAAAGGCAAATTTTAACTACATCTGTGGGTAAGTCTCTCCGGGACAATTTCCACAAAGCTCTACCTACAGCTCTACCTGCCTTTCCAGTAATAACAACAGATAAGGTGATTGGTTCCAAAAACCCTAGGGTCATCAAGGAGGATACATGGGAGCCTGTCCGTATGAATGATCTCAAAGAAATAAAACAGGCTGTCAAGACTTTTTGGATGCAAGCCTCTTTTGTTAAAGAGATGCTAAGATCTTGGGCCACGACAAGCAGAGCAACCCCCTCGGACTGGCTCCAGCTGAGCTCTGCGGTACTCGAGAGTGGACCGCAATTGAAATGGAAATGCTTATTCAGGCAAGAGGCTAGACTCTTAGAACAGCGGGAAAAAGCGAAGGGAATTGACATTTCCGTAGATCAAATTCTAGGTGAAGGGCTCTTTTCCGACCCTCAGGAACAAGCTAATTTGGATGAAAACACACTCTCCATGTGTACTACAGCAGCCTTAAGGGCTTGGGACAGGGTACAAGACCCAGGACAGAGAATGGAATCATTTGTCAGAGTTTAACAGGGTCAGAGAGAACCCTTTAGTGACTTTTTACAAAGATTAACTAAGGCTGTACAAATAGGGATATCTGACTCAGAAGTAAGACGTATAATGATTGAGTCTTTGGCTTATGAAAATGCAAATGTGGAATGCAAAAGGATTTTGGGTCCTTTAAAGCTCAGAGCAGCGCCCTTGGAAGAATGGGTCTTGCATACACTCAATGTTGATACATTTGATTATGGCACTGAAGCATGGGTAGAAGAAGCAATTTCCAATGGTAAAAGGAGACACCAGAATACCAAATGTTTTAATTGTGGCAAAATGGGTCATATGAAAAGGAATTGTAGACAACGGATTTTCAGAAATAATAATAATAATAATGCATCTTCTAGAAATAACAGAAATAGGAGGACGCAGCCTTCAGGTTTATGTAGAAGATGTGGAAAGGGCAGACATTTGACGAATGAATGCAGGTCTACAAGTGATAGACAAGGCAACCTGAACAGTCGGGAAACGTGAAAGGGGGGCCTCACAGGCCCTCATGGCAAACATGGTTCAGTCATATCCAGTTTCTGCAGAGAATGTGCCTCATCAGGACAATTAGGAAGCCCCATGCCTACTGTTACAAGCAATAATGATCAGAAAGATAAGTTACGTGTGTTTTGGCAAACTTCTATACATGATCAAAGACCTAAACTGAGAGTGTGTGTAAATGGCATTTTTATTACTGGCCTGTGGGACACAGGTGCTGATGTAGGTATCATTACCCCAGAATCTTGGCATCCGTATTGGCCTCTTCAGAATGTAAATGTTCAGCTCCTGGGAATTGGAACCCTATCTCGAGTAAGGCAGAGCACGAGATGGGTTGAATGTATAGGGCTAGAGGGACAAATAGGAAAATTAAAGCCATATGTAGCCAAAATTGCAATGAATTTATGGGGTCGTGACCTATTACAATGATGGAATACCGAAATTAACATTCCTGCTACTTCTAGAGCCTATATTTCTGAGAATAATGTTAAAAGATATTACAAACAGAGAAAACCGGCCATTCGGGCTGTACAAGAACAAGCAATTGATGTCCCTTCAGAGATACCAACAGCCTTGCCTCTAAAATGGTTGACTGAGAAACCAATATGGACAAAGCAATGGCCTTTAGCTGAGGAAAAGTTACAGGCTTTAGAACAGCTGGTACAAGAACAATTAGATGCTGGACATATAGAAGAATCTACCAGCCCTTGGAATTCTCCCGTATTTGTGGTTAAGAAAAAATCAGGTAAATGGAGAATGGTGACAGATCTCAGGGCCATCAACAAGGTTATTCAACCTATGGGCCCTCTGCAATCTGGAATTCCTTTGCCCTCTTTATTACCAAAAGGATGGCCTCTCATAGTTATTGATTTAAAGGATTGTTTTTTCACTATACCTTTGCAAAAAGAAGATAGAGAAAAATTTGCCTTCACAGTGCCTACTTATAACAATTCTCAACCTTCAAGGAGGTACCACTGAACCATTCTCCCCCAGGGTATGTTAAATAGCCCCTCCCTGTGCCAATATTTTGTGAACCAACCATTGCAAATAATACGCAAGAAATTTCCCAAATCTATAGTATACCATTACATGGACAACATTTTGTTATCCGATTCAAACATGGATACCTTGAACAGACTGTTTGAAGAAATAAAGATACTTTTACCTAAATGGGGATTGCAAGTCTCTCCTGAAAAGATTCAGAAGGGAGATTCTGTTAATTATTTAGGTTATAAAATAGGTTTGCAAAAAATTAAGACACAAAAAGCACAAATTAGGAGAGATCGCCTACGGACTCTTAATGACTTTCAAAGACGGTTAGGAGACATTTCCAGTCTACGACCAGCTATTGGAATAACACCTGATCTAATAATTCATTTGAACAAAACCTTGGATGGTGATAAAGATTTAAACAGTCCCAGAGAATTAACAGCTGAAGCAGAAAAGGAACTGACAATGATTGAGGAAAAATTACAACAGGCACATGTGGACAGGGTGAATCCAGAGCTTGATTGTATTCTCGTCATACTACCATCAAAAATTTCTCCTACAGGAATTTTAATGCAGAGAGATGATATTATTCTGGAATGGATCTTTTTACCACATAAACCAAGTAAGAAACTGAAAACTTATGTGGAAAAAGTCTCTGAGTTAATTATAAAAGGCAAGCTGAGACTTCGTCAACTAGCAGGTATAGACCCAGCAGAAATTATAGTGCCTTTCACTGCTGATGAACTAAAGAAATTATGGGAAGATAACGAACCATGGCAAAGAGCTTGTGCTATTTTTTTGGGAGACATTAATAACAACTATCCAAAAAGCAAGAGGCTTAACTTCATAAAGAGAACTTCTTGGATTCTTCCTCGAATCATCCGTGATGCTCCAATAACTGGAGCCCGTACATTCTATACTGATGCCAATGAATCAGGAAAGGCAGGTTACAAATCAGAAGACTTGGGTAAGGTGGAACAAAGTCCATATAATTCTGTCCAGAAGGCAGAATTATATGCCATTCTTATGGTGCTAAGGGATTTTAAAGAACCTATTAATATAGTCACTGATTCACAATATGCAGAAAGAGTTATTTTACATATTGAAACTGCTGAATTTATACCTGATGATACAGAAGAAACCTCATTGTTTCTCCAGGTTCAAGATTTGATCAGGAACAGGCTTTGCCCTATGTACATAACACACTTCTGATCCCATACGGGTCTGCCACGTCCTCTAGCACAAGGTAATGCAGAAATTGATCAATTATTGATTGGTAGTGTGCTACAAGCCTCTGAATTTCATAAAAAACATCATGTTAATAGCAAAGGTTTGAAGAAAGAGTTTTCAATTACATGGCAACAAGCATAGAAGATTGTAAAGAAATGCCCTACTTGCTCTTTCTTTAAGCAAACACCACTGCCTGCAGGGGCTAATCCAAAGGGCACCCAAAGGAATGAAATCTGGCAGATGGATGTGTTCCACTTTGCAGAATTTGGCAAATTAAAATATGTTCATCACACCATTGACACTTATTCAGGCTTTCAGTTGGCAACTGCTTTAAGTTCAGAAAAAGCTGATTCAGTAATCACCCATTTATTAGAAGTCATGGCTATCATGGGTATACCTACACAAATAAAGACGGATAATGGTCCTGCTTATGTTTCTAGGAAAATGAAATGGTTTTTTGATTATTACAATATCAAGCATGTTACAGGTATTCCATACATTCCTACAGGTCAAGCAGTCATAGAAAGATCAAATCAAACTATAAAGGATATGTTGAACAAACAGAAAGGGGTGGAAAAAACCCCAAGAAATAGGTTACATAATGCTTTGTTAACCTTGAATTTTCTCAACGCTAATGAGAAGGGATCAACAGCTGCAGAAAGACATTGGATAATGGAAAAGTCTACTGAACTACATCAACCAGTTTATTTCAAGGATGTGCTGACCTCACAATGGAAGCCAGGAGATGTGCTACGTTGGGGAAGGGGTTTTGCTCTTATCTCCACAGGTGAGGAAAAATTGTGGATACCGTCAAAATTAATAAAGGTTCGGTTTGAAGAAGAGAAGCCACTTGGAAAAGATAAATAACAATTCTTTCATAAGGATGGCGAACATACTGATGGTAAGAAATACAGATAGGTTGGAGGCAGGGTTCTTTTCTTATCTCCACAGGAAAATACTCATCTTCAAAGAAATTAAGGGACCCTGAATATTTAATTACTGATGGATGGACACATTTTGTAAGTATTAATTTATATATATATATATATATCTTATTAAACATTTCTTTATAAATATATAGTGCTGGTTTTGAAGTTGGACTCTGGCTCAGTCCCTCTCCAATTCCAAGCCTGTTAGTAAGAGAAAAACCCAGAGTTTCTGGAGTTTCTGTCTCATGTCAAGAGCCATGATATGGGACAGAAAGAAATATGAGTTTAGAAAACATCTTTGCTTTTCTTCATATCTATCATACTTTTCATTGAATATATCTATCATGCCTTTCATTGAATATATATATGTATGTCTATATGATTAATGTTTAAGTTTTTCATCATGAACAATGAGTTTTTCCTGAAGTGACATTTGAAGTTTCCAGGAAGAAGATGGGGCCCCACAACAACAACTCTACCTGGTTGATATGACGTCATGACACTGATAGCGCTACTACAAGACCTGTTTTGGATACCAGCTGCACAAGACAATCCCAACTTGGTTAGCTGAAATGATGCACATCTTGTACAACATTCTGGCCAGACCTCCACAAAATACTCAGAGACTATTTGCAATTTTAAAAGACATTGATCTTGAAATTTAACCATCATTTTACTTTCACAGGATCCCCAGAAAGAACGTCGCCCCCATGACAGCTGGAAGTAATTCTAGAGGACGACGTCCCCTCTCCCAGTAAAATTTACCCCTGGGTTTAGGGACATCATTTAGGGGTTGGGAGGTTGGGGGAGGAATTTTATAAGCTCAGGGATCATTTCAAAAAAAAAAAAGAAAAAAAAGAGGTAATGATGGGATAATAGATTTATAATTGTGAGTTACTGCTTTTAGACAAATACATTGGTATAGATTCTTGTATATTGATACAAAGTTAAATTATATTGACTATTGTATGCATGCATGTTTCTATCTCTGTTTAAAACATTTTTATGTATTGACATATATTGTATTGATAAACATATATAGTATATATTTACCATATTGCAGTGTACATTTCTATTTCTGATTAAGATACTTATTTAATGTTTGTGTATTGATATATTTTTACCATATTGCAATGTATATTTGTACAGTGTTTATATTTGGAGGTCATTATCCTCATTTGTTACACAGTTGTTTATTTTCTTAGTCTTTAAGTTAGATAGATATTGAGAATTATATAGATAAATAGTCATCTAAGTTTGTCATTTATAATTAGACTAATCAGGTTCTCTAGATATATAGAGGTTATACTCAGTATAGATAGATAATCTTCGACCTTTTCAAAGAGCTGTAGAAAATGGCCTTTAATCTAACTCAGAGTTTCGTGATAGTGAGACACAATTGCTCCTGGCAACACCGCTCTATTCCCCAGAGAATGTTGAGCACCAAAGACACTCCACCTGGAGCCTTTCTATTTGGCAGAACTGGCCTTTGGGCAAAGAAATGCCCATACCTCAACCACTGACAGAGATACAGAGCGTGCATCAATGGATAAAACAGGACTGTCATATCCTGCCAAGACAGGGAAAGATAGTTTTGAAAAGTTCCTTGCCTTTAATAATGGTATGTCAGTTATGTTAGACCTTAGCCAAAATTGGTTGACTCAGGCATTACTGATATGCTCGCTATGCATCCAGAGATAGTCATTAGACACTGGAGATGGCATAGGTGTGCTTGGTTCTGGAGAACTCACCAGGGAAATATGTTGTAGGAGCTTCCTGGCCACAGTTTGACCAGTGTGAGAAATGATGCTGACCCATATGGATTTGGAGAACTCACCAGGCAAACCAGTGTTAGTTCTCTACAACCACAGCTACAAGCTATGAGTAGAGATGATGCAGGTAGGCTTTGTTTTGGAAGAACATCTGGAAAACTGTGGCAGCAACTTAGTAAGCAGAGGTAAGACTGGGAGTATCCTTATAAAGCTGTAGGGTGACATGATTGAGGTAACACCACAAAAACCAGGATACCATTTGCCAACAGATGAGTAACTCCAGTGACTGACTGACTCACCTGAACTATCTCTGAGAGCGTGGAAAAAGATGTGGCAGGGTTATTTGGAGCTCATCAAAGAAATCTGACAAGCAATGTGTCCGTTAGGAAGCATTTCTGGAAATAAAGAGATGGAGTGGGCAAGTTCCGTTCAGTGAGCATTAAACAGAGAACTCCACAAAAGGGAATTTACATGGGTAGCATTATTAGAAGATGTTCTTTGTACCTCAAAACATAAAACTGTTGTGAGTTCTGTCCATATAGAATTAGACCAATGGACCTGGCAATATAGAATCAAGGCCTGAGAGGAAGCTTCCAGGTAGTATCATGAAGAAAAATTCCTGCACAATCTCTGAGTCCAAGGCTAGTACATGGACAAGTGAGATGGTGCCAGTGTGCTTTGTTCTGGGGGATCTGATTTTGGAAAACTTTTGCAGAATTTATATGAGTTAGGAATTGCAGTGAGTGGATGTCTCTGTACAAATATATGTCATGTCAATGCCAACTGAAAAATCTAATCTTGGATATGTGCATCTAGACCCAGCGTTAGAAACTGGAGATGGTGCATGGGTGCTTGGTTTCAACATAATAGAAATGGGGAACTATTGCCATTGAGTCAAGACAAGATGTAAACATGGGAGTGAGCAAATGTCTTTCGTGTATATAGATCTGGTATTATCAACAGGAAAAAAAGATTTCATACAGACCTGGGTTGGGAATATGGACCAGAAACAGTAGGTCTTGGTTCTTGTATAACCTACCAAGAAAAGCTGGTGTAGGAGATACATGACTATATCCAGTCATGTAGTCATGTAAATAGTTCAGGAGTGGTCATCAGGCAAGTCCAGTGTACATATGACCTGTGAACCAAGAGATATACCTATCTTACACTATAAAGTTGTCACAGGAAGGTTTGGTCATAGAGGAACTCACCAATGAAATCCAGTGTTGCACACATATGACTGGAGACCAACCTGGATACAGAGATGACACAGATGGGAAAGGATATAAGGAGACTACCAGATGAGGCAGGGACGTGGTCTAAACATTTAGACCCAAACCTTGGAGTGTGAATGGAGTAGAGCAGAACTTGTGTCTAAGAACAGAAAACAAGGAAGTCTAATATAGGTAGTGATATATACTAATACCCCAGTGATGCCTGGAATCAAGACATGGCACTGGAGGATGAGGATCAAGATTGTTCATAAAGAGCATCCATGTGTAATCTTCACATTCTTGGCTAGGCCTCTTAGTATAGAGAATACACATGTGGGCTCTGTTGCGGGAGGTCCTTCCGCTCCTCCAGCCTATAGCCGCTGAGATACCAGCCCATTGGGGCGTGGTCTCTCTCCCTTTAAAAAAGCGGCCACTTCCCTCTCCTCTCTCTCTTCATTTCCTGCTCCGCTTCTGGCGACTAGACTCCCTTCCTGGTTGCGCAGAGGGCTGTTGTCTGGGACAGTGATCTGTAAGTTTTTTCCCCTTTAAATAAATACCACCCTATTAATCATAATTCCAAACTGATGTGGCATTGTTTGTGACACTGTTCATTTCTTCTATTCCAATTTGGTATGATGGACCATGCCCTCCTGAAGGGTTGCAGTGAACATCTTCAGAAAATTGCTTCGCTCAACTGCCAACTGAGATGAAACTAGCACACAGGTTATACCATGAAAGACCTAATTAATGACGCCCCCATTCAGCAGGAAGTAGTTTGGAGAGAAATAACTGCGCCCATATTCCCAAAAAATGTTTATAAATGTTCTTTTACATTTAAAGGGGGATATGATATAGATATAAATAATTTGCATTAGTATAGATTTTGCTTTATTGATAGAGATTTAAGGTCAATTTTGTTATATGTATAAGTGTTTCAGATTTTGATTAAGGTATTGTGATTGTGTAGTTCATTTAAATATGTAATGTATAATTAGGAAATATAGGTTGTTGATGGATAATCATAAATAATAGTCAAGTTTGTAGTCATGTTAGTTAAGATTTTCTAGATGTGCATAGATATATTTTAGATAGACATTCTTCATGTCTTTCAAATATTACAGAATAGGACATTTAATGTTTTAATAACTGAGGACTTTTCATGACAATGAGACACTCTGCTCCTGGCAGCACCAATCTACTTCAAGAGGAAGATGGGCATCGAAGAGGCACCTTATGGAGTTTGATAGCCATTTGGGCAAGAAACTGCTCTTGCCTGGACTATTGTGTGGGCCCATATTTCGATATGGCACAAAAGCCATTAGCCCGGTCCGAGCTGACCATGTAGCTCTGCAGACAAGCTGTCTCTGCCCTTAACAAAGGCCAGGATGCCTGCTCCTAGCTTCTTTTGTTAAAATGTGGATTACCTGAGAAGAGATGTTAGACTGAAGCTGATGACTTAAGAGTTCAGGTATTTGGTGCTTCCTTCCTTTTGTAATTTGGAAGGGTGTCTTATAGAGATGCTAATTCATTGCCTACCTGACTGCTAGATGCGGATGTGACTTGAGCCAAGGCACCTGGTTGCCTAGGTGATGGCGTAATTGGTTTTCCCCCTCCCTGCTCAATTTGGTGTGGGTATATAAAATGTTTGGAGAATAAACGGCGATCTGGCCATTTTCCATGATGACGGTGTAAGCTGTGTCAGTTCTTTTCCTCGTGACTCCATTCCAGCCGGTTTGAGGAATTAGGGAGTTTATGTTGAACCCTCACGGGCCACGACACTATTGCATAAACTGGATGCAGAGAACCCGCAGAGAGAGGACTACTGAACTTGCCTAAGGTGAGATGATCTTTCGGGGTTCCTGATTCATGAAAGAGTCTGCGAGACATTCTACAGGACACAACAGATAGTGACTGAACTGACTTTGAATTTTCCTGCTTTACGGAAATGTCTGCTGGATACCATGGGCCTGAAGGCTGAAGATGGATGCCCCAACGATGCAGAGGAACTTTGGGTGACTGTCCAGGCAGCGAGATGTCTGTCATTTCTAGAGTTTTAAAAGTTGCTTTTTTTCTTGTTTGCTTAGGTAGTAGTGTATCTTTCTGGAGTCTTTGATGGAGTTAAGAATAGTAAGTTATAGTTATAGTTTTCCTTATTTATGATAAAGATTATTGTAACTTTTACTTGATAACTGTTTTGTTATATGTAATTTTGCTATGTTAAAGTTAAAGTCTTTTTTTTGTTTAAACAGAAAAAGGAGAAATGATGGAGGAAGGTCATTGGCTAATAAAGGAATTGCCTTGGCCCATTTTATTGGTTAGAGGATAGGTGGGAGGAGTAAACAGAACAGAACTCTGGGAGGAAGAGGAAGTGAAGTCAGTCTCGAGAGCTCTCCTCTCGGGAGCAGACGCCTGAGAGAGATGCCATGCCCCGCTCCCGGGATGAAGCTCCGACCGAGGATGGACATAGGCTAGAATCTCCCCGGTAAGTGCACCTTGGGGTTCTACACACAGATGATTAGAAATGGGCTAAATTAATATGTGAGAATTAGCCTAGAAGAGAATGGGCCAAGCAGTATTTAAAAGAATACAGTGTCCGTGTAATTATTTCGGGGCATGAGCTAGCCGGGCAGGCGGCTGGGGTGTTGGGGACGCAGCCCCGCCGCCCTATTACTACTTCAATGCCTTCCCCTGGTGCCCAACGTTAGGACCTCTCCTTCCCCCACTCAGCTGCCCGCCGCGAGTTTGGCTTGGCCTGAGCCCTCCCTTCCTCAGCCACGGCCTGTGCCTTGCGGCAGCTGTGTGATCTGTGTCTTGTGCGTGGAGCCAGCAGTTTAATATAAATTATCACGCACTGGCTTTTCTTGCTGCAATTCTTTATATATTTGTTTTAGACACCTCAGATTGACTTCAGTTCCCCACATACCCTATCGTCTGCCTCCCCACGTGGATTTAAACTCCACAGGCCTGCATAGTCTCTGCCTGTGTGGTTAGCTCTTTTCTGAGTCATTTTTAAATCTCCCTTGCAAGCACAGCTCTTAAGTGGCACGAACCAGAGCACGCGGTTGCTGGTTGCCGAAAGCTGCAACCCCTCAGGGTGACACTGTCACGTGGAGGCATACACGGCTTCCAGGTTACTCTTCTCTACCCCTGGATTCTGGGTTTATGGTTTAGTGTACGGAATTGATTTAATTACATTTACTTTGTTGAGGAACTTGCATTTCCCAATTTTTAAAAAATACTAGGCGGGGGCTGGAGAGATGGCTCAGAGGTTAAGAGCACCGACTGCTCTTCCAGAGGTCCTGAGTTCAATTCCCAGCAACCACATGGTGGCTCACAACCATCTGTAATGAGATCTGGTGCCCTCTTCTGGCATGCGGGCATACATGGAGGCCGAACACTGTGTACATAATAAATAAATAAATAAATCTTTAAAAAAAAAAATACTAGGCGGACTCTGAAAGAGGACCTTGTTTTCGTCACGACTTGGCAACAGCGCCACCTGCTGGATAATAGGTAATATGGCAGTTTTCGTTTCCAACACAAATTTTACTGTTCTGGTTACCAATACAGTGGGTTATATCATGCAAGGTTTATATGACTATGGAGATGACTTAATTTACTGGTTACTAGGTTTCAGTATTCTTTTGCATATTCTATCATTTGGGAAGAATATGCCACTCCTAAGAACCATACAATCTTTACTAGAAACTCATGCAGGTCAGGAGATTCAGGATTCAAAAGAGACAATATTAAAGACAATAATAAAAAGACTTGAAATGATTGAAGAAATGATTGGAGCTGGTGAACAGAGTAATAAGGCACAAGGACAGGATACAATGCCAACACCAGCTATTAGAACTGGCTTACCCAAGGTTTTAGCGGCATACCCTATACTTAATTCTGACAAAGCGTCAACTTCTAAAGGCTCAAAGGGAGTCAGAGAAGCTAGATGGACGCAATGGCAATGAATGATCTAAAAGAAATTAAGCAATCTATTGTTAATTTTGGCTTGCACTCTGCATATGTAAAGGAAATGATAAGGACTTGGGCTTCTAATGCTAGAGCTATCCCCCATGATTTCCATCAGTTAGTGTCTGCAGTTTTAGATAATGGACCTTCCTTGATGTTTGGAATTTATTTCAGAGAAGAATCCAAACACATGGAACAGCAAGGAAGAGCAAAAGGTGTTGAGGTTTCCCAAGATCAAATTCTCGGTGCAGGAGAATATGCTGATCCACAGGTCCAAGCTCTTTATGACAATGAAGTACTGTGTCTACATCACCAAGCAGCTTTAAATGCTTGGAATAGGATACAAGATCCAGCAAAAAGGGTTGAATCATATACCAGAATTAGGCAGGGACAGAGAAAACCCTTTATTGACTTTTTGCAAAGATTAATTAAGGCTCTGGACATAGGGGTAACAGACCCAGAAGCTTGATGAATACTTCTTGAATCTCTAGCTTTTGAGAATGCAAACATAGAATGCAAAAAGATAATTGGGCCTTTAAAGTCTAGATCAGCACCTTTGGCTGAATGGATTCAGCATACGATGATTGTTGAGACGTTTAACTATAATGATGAATCTTGGGGAGGAAAAGCGATTTCCAAAGCAATGAGGAGACATCAAACTGCCAGGTGTTTTAATTGTGGTAAATTAGGACATCTGAAAAGGTATTGCAGGCACAGAATTTCTAGGAATAATATCTCCTCTGGGAATGACAAAAATAGGAGACCTAGGCCTTCAGGTATATGTAGGAGATGCAGTAAAGGCCGACATTGGTCCAACGAATGCAGGTCAACAACAGACAAACAAGGCAACCCGATACCATCAGGAAACTCCTTGAGGGGCCTTTTGCAGGACCCCAAGCCAACAGTGGCCCAGTCATTCCCAGTCACAGTGGAGAATGTGCCACACCAAGAAAATTAAAAGCTCCAATTTCTGCTGAAAAAAGTAATACTGGTCTAAATGATGAATTACGTGTGGAGGATGAGTCAAAAAAAAAAAAACCCAGTAGGGCAGAGTAAACATATATTCTGGCAGACTTCTATTAATGATCAAAGACCAAAGTTATGAGTCTGTATAAATGGCACTTTTATTGAAGGCTTATTAGACACAGGTGCGGATATAAGAATCATTCCTCCAGAATCTTGGCATCCGAATTGGCCTCTTCAAGAGGTAGATGTTCAGTTCCTGGGAATTGGAACCCTATCTCGTGTAAAACAAAGCACAAGATGGGTTGAATGCATAGGGCAAGAAGGGCAAATAGGAAGACTAAGGCCATATATAGCCAATATTGCGATAAATTTATGGGGCCATGACCTGCTACAGCAATGGAATACCCAGATTAAAATTCCTGTAGTTCAAGGAACTCATAATTCTGGGAAAGATATGATGAGGTATTATGGAAAAATAGTCACCAGCCATTCAGGCTGTATAAGAGCATACAGCAAATAACAAACCTTTAGAGGTACCAACAGCCCCACCTTTAAAATGGCTAACTAAGAAGCCAATATGGATCAAACAGTGGCCTCTAGCTGAAGATAAAACTACAGGCATTGGAACAGCTGGTGCAAGAGCAACTAGATGCTCACCATATTGAAGAATCAACCAGCCCTCGGAATTCTCCTGTGTTTGTTGTAAAAAAGAAATCTGGTAAATGGAGAATGGTGACAGATCTAAGAGCTGTCAACAAAGTAATTCAACCTATGGGCCCACTACAATCTGGAATTCCTTTTCCTTCTGTTACCAAAAGGATGGCCTCTTATAGCTATTGATTTGAAAGACTGTTTTTTCACTATACCATTACAAGGAAAGGATAGAGAAAATTTTGCCTTCACAGTGCCTACTTATAATAATTCTCAGCCTAATAGGAGATATCAATGGACTGTCCTCCCACAGGGTATGCTCAATAGTCCTACATTGTGTCAATATTTTGAAAGTAAGCCATTGGAAATAATTCGTAAACAATTCCCCAAGTCCATAATTTATCATTACATGGATGACATCTTGCTATCTGATTCAATTAAAGATACTTTAGAAAGGATGTTTAAAGAAGTAAAGAAAGTCTTGCCTAGGTGGGGATTACAAATTGCCCCTGAAAAGATTCAAAGAGGAAATTCTATTAATTACCTAGGTTACAGAATAGGGTTAGAGAAAATTAAAACGCAAAAGGCACAAATTAGGAGAGACCAGTTAAAGACTCTTAATGACTTCCAAAGATTGTTAGGAGACATTTCCAGTCTACGACCAACTGTTGGGATAACACCTGATCTAATAGTTCATTTAAACAAAACGTTAGATGGTGATAAAGATTTGAATAGTCCAAGAAAACTGACAGCTGAGGCAGAAAAGGAACTGACAATGATTGAGGAAAAATTACAGGAGGCACATGTGGATAGGGTGAACCCAAATCTTAGCTGCATCCTAGTCATATTGCCTTCCATAATTTCTCCTACAGGGATTCTAATGCAGAGGGAAGATATTATTTTAGAGTGGATATTTATACCTAATAAACCAAGTAAAAAATTAAAAAGTTATGTGGAAAAAGTCTCTGAATTAATTATAAAAGGTAAGCTGAGACTTCGTCAACTAGCAGGTATAGACCCAGCAGAAATTATAGTGCCTTTTACTACTGAAGAAATAAAAAAGTTATGGGAAGACAATGAACCATGGCAAAGAGCTTGTGCTAATTTTTGGGGAGAAATTAATAGCAACTATCCCAAAAGTGGTAGACTTAACCTCATAAAAAGAACTTCTTGGATTCTTCCTAGAATTGTACGTGATGCTCCAATAACTGGAGGCCGTTCTATACTGATGCAAATAAATCAGGGAAAGCAGGTTACAATTCAGATGAATTGAGTAAGGTGGAACAAAGCCCTTATAATTCTGTCCAGAAGGCAGAATTATATGCCATTCTTATGTTGCTAACGGATTTTAAAGAACCTCTTAATATAGTTACAGATTCACAATATGCAGAAAGAGTTATCTTGCATATTGAAACTGCTGAATTTATACCAGATGACACAGAGTTGACTTCCTTGTTTATCCAGGTACAAGACATAATCAGGAACAGGCTTTGTCCGATGTACATAACACACATCCGGTCCCATACAGGTCTGCCTGGTCCTCTAGCCCAAGGCAACGCTGAGATTGATCAATTATTGATTGGAAGTGTGTTGCAGGCCTCAGAATTTCATAAGAAAGCATCATGTCAATAGTAAAGGCCTAAAGAAAGAATTCTCCATTACTTGGCAACAAGGTAAGAACATTATAAGGAGATGTCCTACTTGTTCTTTCTATAATCAAACACCGTTGCCTGCAGGGAGTAACCCAAAGGGTACTAAGAGAAATGAAATCTGGCAGATAGATGTGTTCCACTTTCTGGAATTTGGTAAATTAAAATATGTACACCACACCATAGACACGTATTCAGGTTTTCAATGGGCTACTGCCCTGAGCTCAGAAAAGGCTGATTCAGTAATCACACATTTATTGGAAGTTATGGCCATCATGGGTATACCTGCACAAATAAAGACAGATAATGGTCCAGCATATGTATCTAACAAAAGAAATGCTTTTTTGATTATTATAATATAAAACACATTACAGGTATACCAAATAATCCTACAGGTCAGGCAGTTATAGAAAGATCAAATCGTACTATGAAGGATATGCGGAACAAACAGAAAGGGATCGAAAATACCCCAATAAATAGATTACATAATGCTTTATTAACCTTGAATTTTCTTAACGCTAATGAGAAAAGAATGACAGCAGCAGAAAGACATTGGATAATGGAAAAGTCTGCTGAACTAAATCAACCGATTTATTTCAAAGATGTGCTGACCTTTCAATGGAAGCCAGGAGATGTGCTACATTGGGGAAGGGGTTTTGCTCTTGTTTCCACAGGAGAAGAAAATTTATGGATACCATCAAAATTAATAAAGTTTCGATTTGAAGAGGAGAAATCTCTTGGGAAGGAGAAATGACAACTCATCCACAATGATGATATTCATACTGGTGGTAAGAGAAACATATAGAATGGGGGCAGGGTTCTGTTCTTATCTCCACAGGAAAACACTCATCTTTGAAAAATTCAAGGGACCCTGGGTGTTTGGATACCAACAGATGGAAAAATACCTGCCCAATAAGAAATATCAAGAAAACTGAATGGCTTATGTAAGTAAAATATATTAAACCATATTTCTAAATTTATAAAGCTGGTTTTGAAGTTGTACTCTGGCTCAGTCCCTCTCCAATTCCAAGCTTATTAGTAAGAGAAAAACCCAGAGTTTCTGGAGTTTCTGTCTCATGTCAAGAGCCATGATATGGGACAGAAAGAAATATGAGTTTAGAAAACATCTTTGCTTTTCTTCATATCTATCATACTTTTCATTGAATATATCTATCATGCCTTTCCGTGAATATATATGTATATATATATATATATATATATATATATATATATGTCTATATATGTCTATATTATTAATGTTTAAGTTTTTCACAATGAACAAGGAGTTTTTTCTGAAGTGACATTTGAAGTTTACAGGAAGAAGATGGGGCCCAATAACAACAACTCTACCTGGTTGATATGACGTCATGATACTGATAGGGCTACTACAAGACCTGCTTTGGGTACCAGCTGCACAAGATGATCCCAACTTGGTTAGCTGAAATGGTGCACATCTTGTACAACATTCTGGCTAGACCTCCACAAAATACTCAGAGACTATTTGCAATTTTAAAAGACATTGATCTTGAAATTTAACCATCATTTTACTTTCACAGGATCCCCCAGAAAGAACGTCGCCCCCATAACAGCTGGATGTAATTCTAGAGGACGACATCCCTTTCCCAGTAAAATTTACCCCTGGGTTTAGGGACATCATTTAGGGGTTGGAAGGTTGTGGGAGGAATTTTATAAGCTCAGGGATCATTTTGGGAAAAAAAGAGGGATGATGGGATAATAGATTTATAATTGTGAGTTACTGTTTTTAGACAAATATATTGGTATTGATTCTTGTATATTGATACAAAGTTAAGTTATATTGACTATTGTATGCATGCATGTTTCTTCCTCTGTTTAAAACATTTTTTATGTATTGACATATATTGTATTGATATATATATAGTATATATTTACCATATTGCAGTGTACATTTCTACCTCTGATTAAGATACTTATATATTGTTTGTGTATTGATATATATTTACCATATTGCAATGTATATTTGTACAGTGTTTATATTTGGAGGTCATTATCCTCATTTGTTACACAGTTGTTTATTGTCTTAGTCTTTAAGTTAGATAGATATTGAGAATTATATAGATTAATAGTCATCTAAGTTTGTCATTTATAATTAGACTAATCAGGTTCTTTAGATAAATAGAGATTATACTCAGTATAGAAAGATAGTCTTCAACCTCTTCAAAGAGTTGTAGAAAAATGGCCTTTAATCTAAGTCAGAGTTTCGTGATAGTGAGACAGAATTCCTCCTGGCAGCACCTATCTATTCCCGAGAGAATGTTGAGCACCAAAGACACTCCACCTGGAGCCTTTCTTTTTGGCAGAACTGGCCTTGGGGCAATGAAATGCCCATACCTCAACCACTGACAGAGATACAGAGCATGCATCAATGGATAAAACAGGGCTGTCATATCCTGCCAAGACAGGGTAAGATAGTTTTGAAAAGTTGCCTGCCTTTGAAAAATGGTTTGTCAGTTATGTTAGGCCTTAGCCAAAGTTGTTTGCTTCAACGCTGCAAACATGACTTTAGGTGATTGCCCAGGTAGCTAGTTGTCTCTGTGATTTGTTGCATGTTTTGGAAGTTGTTTTACTGAACTTCCTAATTACCCAGGTAACATTATTTCCTTTCTCAGATCTTCAATGGGGTTGAAGACTGTATAAATGTAGTTACTTTTCTCTCATGACTTGGCCAAGTTATTTATTATACAAGACCTTAGCTAGTTAGAATAGGATATTTGTACTTATTGTATATAATTTTGTAGTAGGTTTAGAACTCTCTTACTTAAACAAAAGGGGGAGGTGTTGTGGGAGGTCCTTCTGCTCCTCCAGCCTATAGCCGCTGAGATACCAGCCCATTGGGGTGTGGTCTCTCTCCCTTTAAAAAAGCAGCCACTTCCCTCTCCTCTCTCTCTTCATTTCCTGCTCCGCTTCCGGTGACTAGACTCCCTTCCTGGTTGTGCAGAGGGCTGTTGTCTGAGACGGTGATCTGTAAGTTTTTTCCCCTTTAAATAAATACCACCCTATTAATCATAATTCCAAACTGGTGTGGCATTGTTTGTGACTTACACCTTCAGGGCTCACTACTGGGGGGACTCACCAGGAAATTCTGGGTGACTAGTGACAGAAATGGAACAGTAAGCAGTGTCCTGGAATGCAACTATCTGGAATCCCATCATGCAACGTTGAGACGGGACCTGCCCATCAGAAACAGAAGAGAGAGTATGAGGATGACATGGGCAAACTAGAGGCTGGAAGAACCAATAGAGATAAATAGATGCGGAAGCTGCAAGAAAGGATCTACATCTGGGAGTGTGTGAATAGTGTGAACAGGAGACATGAAGGAAAGCTTTTCAGGCAAAGTTCATGAGCAATCTGTATCCAAGGTTATGCCTCAGAGTGTGGATGTGGAATGTGTATCTTGATTCCAGAGGAATTAGCCAGTGAAAGTCAGTGCATGATCTTATATGACCAGATGTAGCCTGGCATGGTGACGATGGCATTGGAAATGGAGATTCTTCAGAGCTCAACAGAAATGACCATGGCTGAACTGCTTAAATTATTGCAAAGAACATAATTGGGCTTAATTCTGGAGAAACTTACCAGAGAAAGCAGGGCATAAGCTTCACACAGCTCATATTGAGGGAACTCAGGTCAGAAATCAAGGAAGGAACCTAGAGGCAGAAGCTGAATGAAGCGGGGAAGACTGGGGAATGCTGCTGAAAGTCTTGCTCTCCAGAAGGACCTGGCTTGCCTTCCTGTACAACTCAGGACCACCTCTCAGGTTAGGTACTACCCACAGAGAGCTCAACCCTCCCAAGCCAAACACAGCTCAAGAGAGTGCTCAGCAGTCTTTCTTCCAGACAAGCTTCATAGAGAAATGATCTCAGTGGAGGTTCCTTCTCAGATGACTTTAGTTGGTGTCAGGTTAACAAAACAATGACCAGAATGGTGAAGTTTCACCACACCAGGCTGAAGAACTTGGCAGCAGGATCCCCGTGATATGGATTGATTCTGTTGAAAAGAACTTTGCAAGGTGATAAGGTTACCAAGATCTAGTAACATGGTGTGAGGGCCTCTAAGGCAAGGCAATGTGTCAGAACTGTAGATACTGCAAAGAAGCCTAGAGAGGCCCCTGCATGAAGCTGTGAAGGTGGAGTCTGTGCTGCAGTGGAAACACCAGGATGGTGGAGATGCCAGAAACTTGAGGTACCTATCATGGGATGCAGCATTGTGTGGTACAGACAGCTCAAGAAAGAGGCTGCAGGCTATAGCCAGCAGAGAAGGAAAGTCAGGGCTCTTTAAATCCTTTGAAGGCATAATGACTGTTTCAAATCACTACATTGCTGATGCAGAGCTGATTAATTCTGCTTTTGCCCTCATGGATATAGGCTTTTTTTATCAGCCTGATCTATGCTTGCTGTTTTCCCATTTTTCCATTTTGGATCAAAATAGTCATTTTCTTATCATTTTATATCAGAAAAATGCCAACTTTCTTATGATTGTTCAAGATCTTACTGTTGAAATACTGCCCTCAGTCCCAAATGCAATTTTAGAATTTCTAATATCTTAGGACTGTTAAAATTTATAAATTACTTTAGAATAAATTTATTAAATATTTCTCCACATGGGAATCTGGTTTCTTTTCTGTGTTGAGGTGCCAGTTTACTTACATTCTTTCACCTTGTATTTGTCTTACTCATTTATATAACTTGCATTTCTCCAGTACTCTTGAATGTTAATGCCTGTTTACTATTTCTGAACACATGATCATGTCCTGCAGAATTTAGGGTCTGAAAACATTTAAACAAAAGTACACGTTTTATATGTGTTAGCACATTTTATATTACTGGCCCTGCAAGGATACCCACACAATCATTATTTCAATTTTATAGCTATGGAACCAACACAGAGATGACAATACACATATTTGGTTCCAGGAAACTACAAGGATATAAAATACAGTGCATTCTCCATAGCCCTCAAACATGGTGCTTTAAGTAATTATGATTTTCTACAAGATTTACTTACATGGAAAGGATGTCAGTGAATGTCTACTTGTAGCAGTGGTCCTCTTTGTCCTTCTGTGTTCTGTGAAATTGCAAGTGATTAATAGATACCACATGGAAAATATAAAATATCTGTTTCTCTCTTTTCTAAGGCAAAATGTTAGTTACTGCCAACTTAAGGGAAGTGACTCTAAAAATTCTTATGTTTCTTTGGCTACCAGAGCTCAATAGATTATGGGCAAATAATCAGTGTCAAGACATAAAGGGACAGAGTGGTCCCTTTAATATGTGAAAATTCTTTTAAAAATAAATAAATTTGAAGTCATACATCAAATAGTTACTATAATTTTTGAGGGCCATAAGAATAAGAATTGTGAAAAATTAAGTAACTCAATAGGATGAAAGAAATATACTGTAAAAGCAAAGTGTCTTTCCTGGAGACTTGGGCCACCTGGCCTTCTATATGCTTCTTAGATACAGACATAAATTACATATTGACAGTATGTAATTGCCAGGACCCTAGGGGATTTTGCTTTGGTTACAAACAAATCCACCTTTTCCCTTTCTGTATTTTACTTTAAATATAACAGTTACCTGGTTATGGAGGTTATAAATGTATACAGTTTTACTTTTTACCTATGATAAAAATTTGAGAACTTACTGTATCCCGTATTTATAGTTACAGTTAGCCAGAAGGAAAAGTTAACAGAGAGAAAGGGGCACGTGTTATTTTATTGCTATTTTTATGTCTCATTTTTATTTGTTGCAGTGATATTTTGCTTGTGATCTAACAAATAAAGCTTGCCTGAAGATCAGGGTGCATAGTTAAACCAGCAGAGGCCAGGGAGTGTGGCACACACCTTTCATCCCAGGAATCGGAAACAGAGGCAGATAGATGGATCTCTTTTGTTCAAGGACACCCTGGGCTACACGAGATTGAATCTGTCTAAAAGAGAAACAAAACTCACACAAAGGTGATCCCATCACTTGGAATCACATGCCTTCAATCCCAGCACTAGGGAGGTGGAGACAGGAGTGATATGGCTGCGCAGAGAGAGGAAGATAAGGCGGGAGGAGAGAGGACCTCATATTAGTCTGAAGCAGTCAGTCTGAGGAGGCAGTCTGAAGACAGGATCCCTGCCCCTTTGGTCTGAGCACTGGAAGAGGTAAGAACTCTAGTGACTGGCCACTCTACTTCTCTGATTCTTCAACGTTCACCCCCTAATAGTTGACTCCAAATTTTGATTATTAATAACAATCAGAAATCTGCTACAATTTATGGCACAATGTCCAACAAAAATCCACAAATCCTTTTTCATTAAAAAAAACAGTGATAATAGAAACAATCATGGAAAAGTAGAAACAGTTTGACTTGGAGGACTAGAGCAGCAGAGAACGAAGAACCTGAGGGTCTGTACATCATCCACTCCATGACAGCCTCTGCTCGCAGGATGCTTACTGTGCCTCATGTTTTCAAGACATGCCATTGGCTTGCAGTCTTCCACCAGGCTTCTCAATAATATCCCGCCTAAAATCAATTTTATTTTAGAAAGTCTCTTTGCAGCCACAGTGTAAAATTGTTTTATCTCTGGGTTTCACAGTTCAATCCAAATGTCACCAAGGTGATTATACAAATCCAAAATCTTATGGTAGGAGCATCTGCCCTGTAGTGAGACCGAGTTCCTCTGTCCCTGATGCCAGTTTTCAAATGAGTCACGGTGTGGATCTCTGTTCACATCATACCCTATTTGTGTGTGTCTGATACAGATGGGTTTTAGGTGCTGCACAGTTCCTCATGACCTTGTTTCTGTCTGCCATGATAAGTGCAGTAGAGTCACTGAAGCCCTGGTAGATTCAGAAGCCCACGTTCCCTTCTGTGCTACCTTTATGAGTTCATTAGATAATAACTATCACATAGCTATCATCATTGTGCTATGAATCAGTCAGGGTAAGCATACCTCTAGCACTGGTGCCAGAGACAGAATATGGTGAAAGAATGGATTATAGCCCACAAAGAAGCTGTGCAGGAGCTAGGGTCCAGCACACAAGTGCTCCTCGAGTGACTTTCATCTTAACCATACAGTACAGTTACTTGGCTACAGATGATGGAGAACAGCCTGGTGTGGGTGCTGGAGAGAAGTGGCTGAGTGATTAAGAAAATATTCTGCTTTTCCAGGGAACTCTACTTTTTTCGCACCAACTCTCAGTAGCCTCAGTGGTCAGCCTCAGGATGGGCATACTAAGCCAGTGCACAGCTGTATCAACCGTCAAAACATGTCAAGACACAAAGCAGAGATACTCCTGTTACTCAGAATATGCCTCCTTCTCATAAGACAAAACCCACAAATCTTAAGTGTGCAACTCAATGAATTGTCACACTGGTACACACTCCTATAACCAATAAGAATTCAAGACACAACATCTTCCTGTAAGGGATGGGGATGTGGCTCACTGAGAAAGCACTTGTTTTGCATGTGCATGGTTTTATGTTCAATTTCCAGAAATAACAATCACACGCGCACACAGAAAGAGAGAGACTCTTTTAGGGGTCTAAAAAGGTGACTGAGTCTTTAAGAGGATGCAATTTTCTTCCAGAAAACCCTAGTTTGGTTCCCAGCACCAACACCAGACTGCTCACAATCACCCATAAGTCCAGCTCCAAGGAAACTGACACCAGCTTCTGGTTTTGACAGCAGGGGATTGGGAGGTGAATGCTCAGGTATTCTAGTGGAAGCATAAAGTGATATGACTTTTTGAATGCTGATGTGACAGTATCTATTAAATTTATAATATGTGTAACTATTGATGACCTTGTTTGGAATTTATACTATAAAAATATTTATACAATTTCACCGGGATAAATACATTAAATGTTTCTATGGTAGTAAAGAAAGGGATGAAGTAAAAAATGGGGGGAAAGGAGGAGGAGAAATGGAAGATAAAGAGACAAATAAACGTTTCTAAAGCACTTCTATTAGTCAGCATCCTCTAAATGAACAGAACTGATAAAATGAAAGTGGATGTGTATGTACATACATATATAAACAGCATGTATTACACTGATTTACAAGATATAGTCTGGGTAGTTCAAAAATGGTTGTCTCACACTGAAAATGCAGAGACTCTGGTAATTGCTCAATCTACAAGGCTGTATGTCTCAGCATTCCCAATATGTCATTAAAGGCCCAGAGGATTCTTGGTTAGCTGCTGGTCTACATTGGAACCCTAAAGATGCTGATTCAAATGGAATGTCACAGCAACAGAATGGACAGGCTTGCCAGCGAGAGTGAAGACAAGAAACACACAAGAAGCAGAGTTTTCTTCTACATCCTTTTATCTGGGCTGCCTCCAGAAGGTACCACCCACAGTTGGGATTGGAGAGTTGGGTCAGTAGTTAAGAGTGCTGCCTGAAAAAAGAGAGTGCTGGCTGCTCTTCTAAATGACCTGGGTTGGATTCCCAGTGCCCACATAGCAGCTTCAGCTACGGGTAAATCCAGTCCCAGGAGATATTCGGACCTCTTTTGGCCTCTGAAGGCACTGCATGCACATACCCTCTGGCAAAGCCCCCATACACACAAAATAAAAATAAAGTCCAAAAGTTTTTTTGTTGTTGTTTAAAAAAAAAACAAAGTATCAACTGAGTATGATGGTGCACACCTTTGATACCAGCACTTGGGAGGCAGAGGCAGGGATCCGTGAGTTTGAGGCTGGTCTCGTCTAAATAGAAGTTCCAGGGCAGCCAGGTCTACACGGATAATACCTTTATTTCTTGGAGAGAAATAAAGAAAGGAAGGAGGGAGTGAGGTAGGGAAGGAGGGAGAGAAGGGAGGGAAGGAGAGAAGGGAGGGAGGGAGGGAGGGAGGGAGGGAGGGAGGGAGAGAGGGAGAGGAGGGAAGGAGGGAGAGGAGGGAAGGAGGGAGAGGAGGGAAGGAGGGAGAGGAGGGAAGGAGGGAGAGGAGGGAGGGAGGGAGAGGAGGGAGGGAGGGAGGAAGGAAGGGAGGGAGGGAGGAAGGAAGGGAGGAAGGAAGCAGGCCTCTCACAGGAAAGGAATGTCCAACAATTTGCATTTTAGTTGCTTCCAGCTCCAGTGAAACTAATAACAAAAGTTAGCCCCTTCAGCACCCAAGACAAGGTATTTGGCTATGAACAACTAGCTACTTGTAATAATAAAGAAGCTGATGAATAGGTTTTAAAAACAAAGCAAGAGTCGAGTATCAGAGGACAGTCCAAGGTTAGCATCCCAATAGCAGAAAAACAATCTGCTGAGAAAATTGCTCAACGCTGGTCCAAGCATCCCCCTGAAGAAGTAAGTGAGATTATTGAATTAATGGTATGACCCAGTGAAATTATGTGTGACTTTCTCTTTTATTTTCCTCCTTTCTTTTTGCTTTCCTGCGACAGTGTCACTCTGTGTAGCCCAGGCTGGCTTCAAATGTGTGATCTTCTTGGTATAGACTCACCGTGCTGGGATTATAGGCATGAGCCACAATGCCGATGATACGGTTGAGCTGATGCAAACACAGCAGCCCTACAGGCTATCCTCTACAATCGTATCGGTGATATTGGATTCATCCTAGCAATAGCCTGATTCTGCACAAATTCCAACTCTTGAGAGCTCCAACAAATCTTCATAGTAGACAACCCAAACATTATTCCTTTAGAAGGCCTCCTCACCACAGCTACAGGCAAATCAGCACAATAGGGCTTACATCCATGACTCCTGTCAGCCATAGAAGGACAAACTCCTGTGTCTGCACTTCTTCAGTCAAGCAATATAGTTGTAGCAGGAGTTTTCCTACTAATCTGATTCCACACTGTTATCCCTAATGACAGTACTATCTTGACAGCTATACTATGCTTAGGCACAGTCACTACTTTATTTACAGCAATCTGTGCACTCACCCAAAATAATATCAAAAATATTGTAGCATTCTCAACATCAAGCCAATTAGGCCTGATAATAGTTACACTAGGTATTAACCAACCTTACCTAGCCTTCTTACATATTTGCACACACACACGCATTCTTTAAAACCATACTATTTATATGCTCTGGATCTATTATCCACAGCCTGAATGACGAACGAGACATTCGAAAAATAGGTGGCCTAGCAAAAGCCATACCATTTACATCCTCGTGTTTAATCATTGGCAGCCTAGCCCTAACGGGAATACCTTTCCTCATAGGCTTCTATTCGAAAGACTTAATTATTGAAGCCACCAACACCTGCTACACCAACGCCTGAGCCCTCTTAGTAACACTGGTAGCTGCCTTAATAACAGCTGTTTACGGCGTATGGATCATCTATTTTGTTTTAATAACTAAACCTTGATTTGTCGCCTCAATTATCATTAATGAAAACAACCCATTACTGATTAACCCAATCAAATGCCTAGCCCTGGAAAGTAATATAGCAGGATTCTTCATCCCATATAACATCCCACCTACAACCATCCAAGTTATAACCATACCATTGATACTGGAAAACCACAGCACTAATAGTAACCATTGCAGGATTTACTATCACACTAGAACTTAATAATCTAACTAATAATCTTTCACCAACAAAACCCTCATCCACTAACTCATTTTCAACCTCTCTAGGCTACGTCCCAACAATCATACATCGACTTCTCCCTATAAAAACACTTAACAGGTAAGGGAGCCGGGCACCTTCAGCTCAGGCGCCAGGCTTCCTGCGCGCTCCTGGATACCACCCCCCCACTGCTCCATTCATCCGGTTGGCCCCGGATCATTGGGCTACCAGCGGCCCTGTTTAGTTGCTGAGGAATCCCATCAGGACAGGTGAGTGTGTGCTACGCAGGGGCGGACTGTCCCGGAAGAGAGCACAAACCCCCTCCCCCAGCTCCTTCTGCAGGGCTGTCTTTCTTTTGCACGACCCAGCACCCCCAGCACCCCTCCCCAACCCTGCCCTGCTGTATGCTAGGACCAGTGCTCAACTACAGTCTTAAGCTCCTAAACTAAGGCGACCCACCCAGAGCGGTGAGTGCCTGCCAGCCGGGCAGGCCTCAGGGTCCCCTGTAAGGGAGCCGAGCACCTTCAGCTCCGGCGCCAGGCTTCCTGCGCGCTCCTGGATACCACCCCACACACACACACTTGCTCCATTCATCCTGTTGGCCCTGGATCATTGGGCTCCCGGCGGCCCTGTTTAGTTGCTGAGTAATACCATCAGGACGGTTAAGGAGGAATCCCATCTGTACGGGAATGGTTCCTGCTTCTACACTGAAGAGATATACCCTGAGAGTCAATCACAGCAAAGACTGGACCAAGAGACCAGGCCTCTCCTGGCTCCATTTGAAGGAAGAGATGGGAAGGCACCAATACAAGAATTCCCCCAACAATCTGAAAGGCAACATGACACCACCAGAAACCAGGGATCCCGAAATAAGAAGAATTGTACACCCTACTCCTGAAGAAATAGAAGAAATCGACTCAAAAGTGAACTATATGAAAATAATAGAGGACCTTAAACAGGAGGTGAAAAACTGCCATAAACAATTAAAGATTACAAACAAAAAGGTAGAGGAAATGAATAAATCGCTCAAAGACACGCAAGAAAACCAAGAGAAACAAGAAAAAGCAATCAAACAGGTTAGGGAAGCGGTTCAAGACATGAAGAATGAAATGGAAGCAATGAAGAAAGCACAAACCGAGGGAAGAATGGAGATGGAAAATCTGGGTAAACGAACAGGAATGACAGAAACAAGTACTAACAACAGATTACAAGAGATAGAAGAGAGAATATCAGACACTGAAGATACCATAGAAAAAATAAACACACTGATCAAAGAAAAGAGCAAAACCAACAAATTCTCATCACAAAACATTCAGGAAATTTGGGACACAATAAAAAGACCAAACCTAAGAATAATTGGAGTAGAAGAAGGAGAAGAAGTGCAACTCAACGGTACAGAAAATATACTTAATAAAATTATAGAAGAAAACTTTCCCAACCTGAAGAAAGAGGTACCTATGAAGGTTCAAGAAGCATACAGAACACCAAATAGGCTGGATCAAAAAAAAAAAAAACATCCCCTCGCCATATAATAATCAAAACACAAAATATACAGAATAAAGAATATTAAGAGCCGCAAAGGAAAAAGGCCACGTTGCTTATAAAGGTAAACCTATCAGACTTACACCTGACTTCTCTATGGAAACCATGAAAGCCAGAAGGTCCTGGATAGATGTACTGCAAAAACTAAGAGATCATAAATGCAAGCCCAGACTACTATATCCAGCCAAGCTTTCATTCACTATAAATGGAGAAAACAAAATTTTCCAGGATAAAAACAAATTCAAACAATACATAGCCACAAATCCAGCCTTACAGAAAATTATAGAAGGAAAATCACTAAACAAGGAGTCCAACAATGCCCACAACAACTCAGTCATCTAGAGACCTTTCACCAGCGCAACTCAAAGAAGGGAAACACACAAACCCTACTACTAAAAAAATGACCGGAGTTAACAACCACTGGCCATTAATATCACTTAATGTCAATAGGCTCAACTCACCTATAAAAAGGCACAGGCTAAGGGATTGGATACGAAAACAGGATCCAACGTTCTGCTGTCTACAAGAAACACACCTCAACCACAAAGACAGGCACCTACTCAGAGAAAAGGGCTGGGAAAAGGCTTATCAAGCAAATGGTCCTAAGAAACAAGCAGGTGTGGCCATACTAATTTCTAACAAAGTTGACTTCAAACTTAAATCAATCAGAAGAGATGGAGACGGACATTATATACTCATAACAGGAACAATTCATTAGGATGAAGTCTCAATCCTGAATATCTATGCCCCGAATATAAAAGCGCCCACGTATGTAAAAGAAACATTACTAAAACTCAAGGCAGCCATCAAACCACACACACTAATAGTAGGAGACTTCAACACTCCTCTCTCACCAATGGACAGGTCAATCAAACAGAAACCTAACAGAGAAATTAGAGAAATAATGGAAGTAATGAAGCAAATGGACTTAACAGACATCTATAGATTATTACACCCAAAGAGGAAAGAATATACCTTCTTCTCTGCAGCTCATGGAACCTTCTCGAAAATTGACCACATACTTGGTAACAAAGTGAACTTAAACAGTTACAAAAAATATTAGTAACCACCTGTGTCTTATCAGATCACCATGGATTAAAGTTAGAATTCAACAACAATCCTACCCCCAGAAAGCCTACAAACTCATGGAAACTGAACACTCAACTTCTGAAACATACCTGGATTAAGGAAGAAATAAAGAAAGAAATTAAAGTCTTCCTTGAATTCAATGAAAATAAAGAAACAACATACTCAAACTTATGGGACACTATGAAAGCACTGCTAAGAGGAAAGTTCATCGCACTAAGTGCCCACTTAAAGAAAACAGAGAAAGCACATATTGAAGACTTAACAGCCCACCTGAAAGCTCTAGAAAAAAAAGAAGCAGACTCACCTAGGAGGAGTAGAAGATTGGAAATAATCAAACTGAGGGCTGAAATCAACAAAATAGAAACACAGAAAACAATCCAAAGAATCAATGAAACAAAAAGCTGGTTCCTGGAGAAAATCAACAAGATTGATAAACCCTTATCCAAACTAATCAAACTAATCAAATTAATAAGATCAGAAATGAAAAGGGGGACATAACCACAAACACAGAGGAAATTCAGAGAATCATCAGATCATATTACAAAAGCCTGTATAACACAAAACGGGAAAATGTAAAAGAAATGGACACTTTTTTAGATAAATACCATATACCAAAGTTACACCAGGACCAGGTGAACAATCTAAACAGACCTGTTGGTCGCGAAGAATTAGAAGCTGTTATCAAAAACCTCCCTACCAAAAAAAGCCCAGGACCAGATGGTTTCAATGCGGAATTCTACCAGAACTTCCAAGAAGAGCTAATATCCATACTCCTAATGTATTCCACAATATAGAAACAGAAGGGTCATTACCTAATTCCTTTTATGAAGCTACAGTTACTCTGATACCAAAACCACACAAAGACTCAACCAGGAAAGAGAATTACAGGCCAATCTCACTCATGAACATCGACGCAAAAATCCTCAACAAAATACTGGCAAACCGAATCCAAGAACACATTAGGAAAATTATCCACTATGATCAAGTAGGCTTCATTCCTGAGATGCAGGGCTGGTTCAACATACGAAAATTTATCAATGTAATCCAGCAAATAAATAAACTGAAGGAAAATAACCATATGATCATCTCATTAGATGCTGAAAAAGCATTCGACAAAATTCAACATCCATTTATGTTAAAAGTCTTGGAGAGATTAGGGATACAAGGGTCATACCTAAATATAATAAAAGCTATTTACAGCAAGCCAACAGCTAACATCAAATTAAACGGAGAGAAACTCAAAGCCATCCCGCTTAACTCAGGAACACGACAAGGATGTCCACTCTCTCCATACCTCTTCAATATAGTACTTGAAGTTCTAGCAATAGCAATAAGACAACATAATGGGATCAAGGGGATTCGAATTGGAAAGGAAGAAGTTAAACTTTCGTTATTCGCAGATGATATGATAGTGTACTTAAGCAACCCCCAAAACTCCACCAAAGAACTTTTACAGCTGATAAACAGCTTTAGTAATGTGGCAGGATACAAGATCAACTCCAAAAAATCAGTTGCCCTCTTATACACAAAGAATAGGGAAGCAGAGAGGGAAATCAGAGAAGCTTCACCATTCACGATAGCCACAAACAGCATTAAATATCTTGGGGTAAATCTAACCAAGGAAGTGAAAGATCTATTTGACAAGAACTTTAAGGCATTGAAGAAAGAAATTGAAGAGGATACCAAAAAATGGATGGATCTACCTTGCTCTTGGATTGGGAGGATCAACATAGTAAAAATGGCAATTCTACCAAAGGCAATTTATAGATTCAATGCAATCCCCATCAAGATCCCATCAAAATTCTTCACAGATCTTGAGAGGACAATAATCAACTTTATATGGAAAAACAAAAAACCCAGGATAGCCAAAACAATCCTATACAATAAAGGATCTTCTGGAGGCATTACCATCCCTGACTTCAAACTCTACTACAGAGCTACAGTAATGAAAACAGTGTGGTACTGGCATAAAAACAGAGAAGTCGACCAATGGAATCGTATAGAAGACCCGGATTTTAACCCACAAACCTATGAACACCTCATTTTTGATAAAGGAGCTAAAAGTATGCAATGGAAGAAAGAAAGCATCTTCAACAAATGGTGCTGGCACAACTGGATGTCAACCTGTAGAAGAATGTAAATAGACCCACACCTTTCACCGTGCACAAAACTCAAGTCCAAATGGATTAAAGACCTCAATATCAGCCCGAACACACTGAAAAGGATAGAAGAGAAAGTGGGAAATACCCTACAACAGATGGGCACAGGAGATCGCTTCCTATGTATAACCCCAGAAGCACAGACATTAAGAGCAACATTGAATAAATGGGACCTACTAAAACTGAGAAGCTTCTGCAAAGCAAAGGACACTGTCACTAAGACACAAAGGCAACCTACTGACTGGGAGAAGATCTTCACCAACCACGCAACAGACAAAGGTCTGATCTCCAAAATATATAGAGAACTCAAGAAACTAGACTTTAAAATGCTAATTAACCCAATTAAAAAATGGGGCACTGATCTGAACAGAGAATTCTCAACAGAAGTTCAGATGGCCAAAAGACACTTAAGGTCATGCTCAACTTCCTTAGCAATCAGGGAAATGCAAATCAAAACAACTTTGAGATATCATCTTACACCTGTGAGAATGGCTAAAGTCAAAAACACCAACGATAACCTTTGCTGGAAAGGTTGTGGAGGAAGGGGTACCCTCATCCATTGCTGGTGGGAATGCAATCTTGTGCAACCACTATGGAAGTCAGTGTTTCGGTTTCTTAGGAAATTCGGGATCAACCTACCCCTGGACCCAGCAATACCACTCTTGGGAATATACCCAAGAAATGCCCTATCATATGACAAAAGCATTTGTTCAAATATGTTCATAGCAGTATTATTTGTAATAGCCAGAACCTGGAAACAACCTAGATGCCCTTCAATGGAAGAATGGATGAAGAAAGTATGGAATATCTACACATTAGAGTACTACTCACCAGTAAAAAACAATGACTTCTCGAATTTTGCATGCAAATGGATGGAAATAGAAAACACTATCCTGAGTGAGGTATCCCAGACCCAAAAAGATGAACATGGGATGTACTCACTCATAATTGGTTTCTAGCCATAAATAAGGGTCACGGAGTCTACAATAGGTGAACCTAAAGAAGCTAAGTAAGAATGGGAACCCAAGGAAAAGCATGTAGTTATGCTCTTGGCTATGGGAAGTAGACAAAATTGCCGGGGAGAAAATTGGGATCTTGGGGTGGGGTGGGTTGGGGGTAAGGGGATATGGGGAGAGAAAAGTTAGAAGGGAAGGAGGTGGGGCCTTGGGAAAGCAGGAGGATTGGGATAAAGGAAGGTTGGACAGGGGAGCACGGAACCACAATTCTTAGTTAAGGGAACCACTTTAGGGTTGGCAAGAGACCTGACCCTAGAGGGGCTCCCAGGTGCCCAAGCTGAGGTCCCCAGTTAGTTCCTTGGGCAGTTGAGAATAGGGAACCTGAAATGACCCTATCCTTGAGCAATACTGACGAATATCTTGCATATCATCATAGAACCTTCATCTGGTGATGGATGGTGATTGAGACAGAGACCCACACTGGAGCACTGGACTGAGCTCCCAAAGTCCCAATGAGGAGCAGAAGGAGGGAGAACATGAGCAAAGAAGTCGGGACCACGAGGGATGCACCCACCCACTGAGACAGTGGAGCTGATCTATTGAGAGCTCACCAAGACCAGCTGGACTGTGACTGAAAAAGCATGGGATAAAACTGGACTCTCTGAACATGGCGAACTATGAGGGCTGATGAGACGCAAAGGACAATGGCACGGGGGTTTGATCCTACGTAATGTTATGGCTTTGTGGGAGCCCAGCCAGTTTGGATGTTCACCTTCCTAGATATGGATGGAGGTGGGAGGTCCTAGGTCTTACCACAGGGCAGAAAACCCTGACTGCTCTTTGGACTGGAGAGGGAGGGGGAAAGGAGTGGGGGGACGGGGAGAAGGGTGGGAGGAGGGGGCGTAGGGGGGGAGGAGGAGGAGGGAAATGGGAAGCTGGGAGGAGGTGGAAACTTGTTTTTTTTCTCCTTTTCTCAATAAAAAAAAATAAAAAAAAACACTTAACATAAGCTTCAAAACAGCCCTAAATCTTCTAGATCTCATCTGACTAGAAAAAGCCATCCCAAAAATCACTTCCACCTTCCACACCTTCACCTCTTTAATCCTTAGTAATCAAAAAGGAATAAACTGTACTTTCTTTCATTTCTCATTACACTCCTATCTATCACAATCTTACTAAGCATTTAATTACTCCAAATAATTTCACTGATAATAAATAAACCCATAAATAAAGTTCAACCAGAAACCACTATCTGCCATGCAGAGCAACTATATAAAGCAGCCACCCCAATACCCCCTTCACCTATTAATCCCAACCCGTCACGATCATAAACTGTTCACCCACATAAACTATTAAACTCTAACACCGTATCGAACCCCTCATAATAATTGGTTACAAATAATATACCTATTTCCATAAAAATGCTCATTGCTAGAATCCCTAATACCAATCAACTAGATACCCACGTCTCAGGATACTCCTCCACAGATATAGCTGTAGTGTAACCAAGTACAACTAACATCCCTCCCAAGTAAATTAAAAACACTATTAAACCTAAGAAAACCCCCCCAAGCCCCAACACCGCTAAACAACCTGAACACCCACTAACAATTAAACATGACCGACCATAAATAGGAGAAGGCTTCAAAGAAGTGCCTAAACAACCTAACGAAATCAATAGAGTTAGCCACCGACAGAGACAGTGGGGCTGATCTATTGGGAGCTCACCAAGGCCAGCTGGACTGTGACTGAAAAAGCAGGGGATAAAACCGGACTCTCTGAATATGGCGGACAATGAGGGCTGCTGAGAAGCCAAGGACAATGGCACTGGGTTTTGATCCTACTACCTGTTCTGGCTTTGTGGGAGCCTAGCCAGTTTGGATGTTCACCTTCCTAGACCAGGACAGAGGGGGGAGGACTTTGGACTTTCCACAGGGCAGGGAACCGTGACTACTCTTCAGACTTGAGAGGGAAGGGGAGAGGAGTGGGGGGAGGGGAGAGGAGTGGGGGGAGTAGGGTAGGAGTGGGAGGCTGGGAGGAGGCGGAAATTTTTTTTTCTCAATAAAAAAAAGAAAATAAATAGATCCTGTCATAATTTCTACATAGACTTTAACTATGACCAATGACATGAAAAATCATTGTTGTTATTCAACTATAGAAACACTTAATGACAACCATCCGAAAAAATACCCATTAATTAAAATCATCAATCACTCATTCATTGACCTTCCAGCCCCAGCAAACATCTCATCATGATGAAATTTTGGCTCTTTACTGGGCCTATGCTTAATTGTCCAAATCCTCACAGGATTATTCCCAGCCATACACCACACATCAGATACATCAGCTACATTCTCATCAGTCACTCACATCTGCTGAGATGTCCACTACGGCTGACTAATCCGCTATCAACATGCAAACAGAGACTCTAGATTCTTCATTTGCCTATTCCTCCATGTAGGGAGAGGAATTTATTACGGTTCCTATAATATAATCGAAACCTGAAGCATAGGAATTGTGCTCCAATTTGCCGTAATAGCAACAGCATTCATAGGCTATATTCTCCCATGAGAGCAAATATCTTTTTGTGGGGCCACAGTAGTCACAAATCTCCTATCAGCCATCCCCTACATTGGTATAATCCTGATAGAATGAATCTGAGTTGGATTTTCAGTAGACAAAGTCACTCTTACACAATTCCTTGCATTCCACTTCATCTTACCTTTCATCATTACAGCCCTCGTATTAGTTCTCCTACTATTCCTCCATGAAACAGGCTGCAACAACTCATCAGGCCTAAACTCAGATGCAGAAAAAAAATCCCATTCCACCCTTATTACACAATCAAAGATTTTCTAGGTGTCCTCCTTCTATTAATAGCTCTCATAATTTTGGTTTTATTTTTTCCAGATATTCTCAGAGACCCTGATAATTACACCCTAGCAAATCCACTTAATACCCCACCCCAGTGGGCTGGTATCTCATTTGTTAATTGTTGGCACTATTTTCTGAGCAATTAAATTCTATTCAGAAAGACCTACCATATGTCTAGATCTTGAAGTGTTTTCTCTACTTTTTCTCTCACACACTCACAGTTTCAAGTCTTATGTTAAGATGTTTGGTCAATTTGTAATTGATTTTGTAAATTTTAGTAATAAAAATAATAGATAATATTTTATCAGTATATAATGAACATGTATTCTTTTATATCATGTTCATTTATAGATGTGTTCTTACATTAATCCACAAGATGGCATCATAGGCCCATCATATAAAGAAGAAACAAAATAATGACACTTTCAATTATTTTACATTCATAAAGTATTCTTTCATAACTTAGCCAACTATTCAGTACAGATTTAAACACAGAATTCTCAAGAGAAGAATCTCAAATGACCAAGATATACTTAAAGAATTGTTTAAAATCCTTTAGCTATCAGGGAAATGCAAATCAAAACAACTCTGAGATACCGTATTATACCTGTCAGAATGGCTAGGATCAAAAATGCTAACAACAGCCTATATTGGAGAGGATATGGAGTAAGGGGAACAATCCTCCACTGCTGGTGGGAGTGTAAACTTGTACAGCCACTTTGGAAATCAGTACGGCAGTTTCTCAGAAAACTGGAAAGCATCTACTTCAAGAAACCGTGATACCACTCTTGAGCATGTACCCAAAAGGTGCTCAATAATACCATAAGAACACTTGCTCACCCATGTTCATAACTGTATTATTTATAATAGCCAGAACTTGGATACAACCTAGATATCCCTCAACCGAAGAATAGATAAATAAAATGTAGTACAGCTACACAATGAAATTACTCAGAGATATAAAACAATGCCATTATGAAATTTTCAGGCAAATGGATGGAACTCGAAAAAAATCATTCTTAGTGAGGTAGCCCAAACCCAGAAAAACAAACACTGTATTTACTCACTCATAAGTGGATATTAAATGTAAAGCAAAGGCTAAGCAGGCTACAACCCAGAGAGGCTAGATAACAAGGAGGACCCAAGAGGGATGCACGGATCTCCCTGGGAAGAGAAAATAGATGATTATCTCCTGGGTAAACTGGAAGCAAGGGGGTAGAGGAGAAGGGATGGGAGGATGGGGACATGAGGGATCAGGATGGTCTAGTTGTTGGCAGGATGGAGGGAGAAAGTAATGAAAGATATCTTTTTAAAATTGTTTTTATTGAGCTATATATTTTTCTCTGCTCCCCTTACTCCCTCTCCCTTCCCCTTCTACCGTCTCCCATGATCCCCATGCTCCCAATTTACTCAGGAGATCTTATCTTTTTCTACTTTCCATGTAGATCAGATCCATGTATGTCTCTTTTAGGGTCCTGAAAGAGATATCTTGATAGAGTGTTATGGAGAAACCTGGTGCCTGGGAAACTCTCTGAAACCCACTGGGATGACCCCCAGCTAAAACTCCTAGCAATAGTGGAGAGGGTGCTTGAACTGTCCCTCCCCTGTAATTAGATTGGTGACCACCTTAGTTGTCATCATAGAACTTTCATCCAGTAACTGGTGGAAGCAGATGCAGAGATCCACAGCTAAGCACTGGGACAAGATCTGGGAGTTCAGTTGATGAGAGTTTAGAGAGATTATATGAGCAAGGTGGGTTGAGATCATGATGGGGAACCCACAGGGATGGCTGATATGAGCTTGTGGGAGCTCACGAACTCTGGTCTGACAGCTAAGAAGCCAACAAGGTACTGACCTAGGCCCTCTGCATCTGGGTGACAGTTGTGTAGCTTGGTCTTTTGTTGGGTCCCTAACAGTGGAACCAGGACCTGTCCCTGACATATGAGCTGGCTCTTTGGAACCTGTTCCCTATGGTGGAATGCTTTTCTCAGTCTTGATACAAAGGGGAAAAGCTTAGTCCTGTCTCAACTTGATTTGTCATGCTTTGTTGATCTCATGTGAGGCTTTACCCCCTCTGAATGTAGATGAAGGAGGAGTAGATAGGGGAGTAGAGAGGAGGTGGGAGAGAAAGTGAGAGGACGGTAGGGAGGGGAACTGGTTGATTCATAAGATAGATAGATAGATAGATAGATAGATAGATAGATAGATAGATAGATACTATTTAAGGCCTCTAAAAATATTTTCAATATGTCCACAAGATGGCAGAAAAAGCAAAGTTAATGGTAGTAGGGACAAAATGAAGAAAAGAAAAAAAAATCAGTTAGTCTACCTTCATAAAGCATTCTTCCATTTGGCCATCAGGTGGCAGAACATCATCAAATACAGCATCAGTTTTTGTTTTTTGTTTTTTTTTAAAAGATATTTGTAGTAAAACTGGGCACTGCTATTAATTGATGATTTCATTTTGACACAGACTGCTCATTAGATTGTTTTGTTCTCATGAGAGGACTATAACTGTTCATTGTAAACAAAATACACAGACTTAAACACAAATGTGGCAAGACTCAGCTGTAGTCAAGTTCAATAACCTGATCAGTTTATCTTTATGCATGTGATGCACAAAGCGTATTGAAGCTACATCTTTCCAAAACAAGATGTCTTCCCATGCCATAGTTTTCTAATGTTTTTTTATATCCAATGTATAAATTCTTTGTTATGGTGATTTTTAAAGGGTACAGGATGTTTCTTCAACCTGTGGATTTACTATAATGTGTTTAACTGGGTTACATTATAATTTAGGCTTTTTAACTGACTTTATAAAAAAGTTCCCATATACAAGCTACAGAGATAAAAATAATACAGTCACTACAATCGCTGAACTGACCAATATGCAAACTTGATACATGGTAAAGTTTTGCCTTCTTCACTTCTAACACTCACAAATACTGTCCTCAAACTCCATACAGTAAAGGATGCACTTGAGCTGCAAAGATGGCCCATCTGTTAAGAGCACTGGCTGCTCTTCCAAAAGACCTAGGTTCAATTCTCAGCACCCACATGGTGGCTCACAACCATCTGTCTTTCCAGTTTCAGGGAACCTGATACCTTCTTTCTGACCTCCCTGACACCAAACATGCACATGGTACACATGGTACATGAAGGCAAAAGATCCATATACATAAAATAAAGTAAATTTTAAAAAATAACATGTAAGCTGATCTTCTCAGCTTCACCTTCAGATTTCTTGGAATATAGATGTGCATCACTGGGGATGGCCAGGGCTTTGTGCATGCTAGGAAAGTACACTAGCAACTGAGCTACATTCCCTAGACTCTGTTTCAAATGTTTTTAAGAAGTAATAGATTTCAGGTACAACTGAAAGGTTTTTATATTCCATTCATCATACTTAAAGAAACTTTCAGCCAGGCATACTATTATATTCTTTTAGTCCCAGCACTCGGGAGGCAGATTCATCTCTGAATTCAAGACCAGCCCAGTCTACAGAGCTAGCTTCAAGACAACCATAGCTACACAAAAAAACCTGGCTTATGTAGTAGTAGGAGCGGTGGGGCTGCGTCCCCAGCACCCGGCCGCCCACATGGCTAGCTTTACCCGAAATAATTACACGGAAACTGTATTCTTTTAAACACCGCTTGGCCCATTATATCTAGCCTTTTCTCAGCTAACTTTTGCACCTGGACTAGCCCATTTCTTATAATCTGTGTAGCCCACGAGCTGGCTTACCAGGAATGACCTTAACCTGCATCTGCCTGGAGTGGGAGAATCATGGCGACTCATCGGACCGGCCTTCCCCCCTTATATCTTTAAAAAAGAGTAACAATCCCTACATAGGGAATTTGAAATAGGCTAGAGACCCTATTTAAAAAGCAAACAAAAGTATAGCATGAGTTCTAGTTGGTCTTAAATAATAAAAACCCAGAGCCAGATATAGGGTTTGATGTGGGAGTGTCATATATCAATCTGTTGATTTCATTGGTTAAGCAATAAAGAAACTGCTTGGCCCTCATAGGTTAAAACATAGGTAGGTGGAGTAAACAGAAAAGAATGCTGGGAGAAAGAAGCTGAGTCAAGGGGTCGCCATGATTCTCCCACTCCAGGCAGACACAGGTTAAGGTCATTCCTGGTAAGCCAGCTCGTGGGCTACACAGATTATAAGAAATGGGCTAGTCCAGGTACAAGAATTAGCTGAGAAAAGGCTAGATATAATGGGCCAAGCGGTGTTTAAAAGAATACAGTTTCCGTGTAATTATTTCGGGTAAAGCTAGTTGTGTGGGTGGCCGGGTGCTGGGGACGCAGCCCCGCCGCTCCTGCTACTACAGAGTGGCGTGGGGCGCCATTTTGTAGTATTAGGAGCGGCGGGGCTGTGTCCCCAGCACCCCCGCCGCCTGGCTAGCTTATGCCCCAAAATAACAACACACAAACTGCTTGGCCCATTAGCTTTAGCCCTTACTGGCTAATTCTGATATCCCGATCAACCCATCTCTAATAATCTGTGTAGCTCCAGTCTTACTGGGAAAGATTCAGCATGTCTGACCTGGCAGCTTGCTTCATCGTGTGTGTCTGGCCGGGTGAGCGGAACATGGCCTCTCTTCCAGAGAGCATAGCTGTCAAGTCTGAGCTCACTTCCTCTTCCTCCCAGCATTCTGTTCTGTTTACTCCACCCACCTATGTTTTAACCTATGAGGGCCAAGCAGTTTCTTTATTGCTTAACCAATGAAATCAACAGATTGATATATGACACTCCCACATCAGGCTTAAAAACAATAACAACAACGACAATAACAACAACAACAACAATAATAATAATAGAAAAGAAAGAAACTTTTATCCCAAAATTATTTGCAATTTTTTATTAAAATTTTTTATTAAAATTTTCTGCCTTCTCCCCGCCTCCCTTTTCCCTCCTCCCTCCCCCCACTCCTCACACCCCACTCCCCTCCCCCTCTCTCTCCAGTCCAAAGAGCAGTCAGGGTTCCCTGCCCTGTGGGCAGTTCAAGGTCCTCCCCCCTCCATCCAGGTCTAGGAAGGTGAGCATCCAAACCAGCTAGGCTCCCACAAAGCCAATACATGCAGTAAGGTCAAAACTCAGTGCCATTGTCCTTGGCTTCTCAGCAGCCCTCATTGTCCACAATATTCAGAGAGTCCAGTTTTATCCCATGCATTTTCAGTCCCAGTCCAGCAGGCCTTGGTGAGCTCCCATTAGATCAGCCCCACTGTCTCCGTGGGTGGGTGCACCCCTCGCGGTCTTGACTTCCTTGCTTATGTTCTCCCTCCTTCTGCTCCTCATTTGGACCTTGGGAGCTCAGTCCATTGCTCCACTGTGGGTCTCTCTGTTCCTATCTCCATCCATTGCCAGATTAAAGTTCAACCACTCTGATGGGTCCCCCGGAACCTATTTGCATTTTTTTCTTGGTCTCAGTCTTTAACCAAAAAAATATGTTCTTTATACTTTAAAAATGTAAATTTTTTGTTTGTTTGTTTGTTTGTTATTCAAGTCAGGGTTTCTCTGTGTAACAGCTCTTGCTGTCCTGGAACTAGCTCTTGTAGTCTAGTCTGGCCTCGAACTCACAAAGATCTGCCTGTCTCTGCCTCCCAAGTCATGGGATTAAAGGTGTGCACCACCACCGCCCAGCTAAAAAATAGATTTTTAATGTATTTGTCATGATTACAGATTTGCACATTTCGGTACAGTCTCAACTAATTTAAGTGGATTAAGATGTTATAGATCAGTAAAATGTGTTTTATTAACACATTTCCCTGCTGACAAAGCACATTATTTCCAATCCTTGGGAATCTGGGCTCTGGAGACAGGAAAGTGTGGATGAGGAGTCAGGCAAGTGTGGATCAGGAGTCTCCCTAGAGAGACAGCCCTGGCAAAGTAAAGCTTTCCAGAAGAGGTAGGCTGACTGAAAACTGGCAGCCTCTTCAGACTTGAAATAGCACCGCACTGAGTCCTTGATTCCTGCGTTGTGCAAGATAGCTCGCAATGGCTCAATGTCCCAGGGCCTCCTATCACACAGGCTGCCAATCTGGACTAAGAGTCAGGGATTTAAGGCAGGGATTTAAGGATTTGAGGTTCAGTGTTGTATGCTTAGCCTGCAAAATTTTATCTTGTGAATTTCCCTTCAACCCCCACTCCCCCGGCAATGTACTGAGGATGAAACCCAGGCCCCTTATGAGTAAACATTCTAGGCAAAAAGCTACACCCTATTTTTTGTTGTTGTGGTGGGTTTTTTTTTTGGTTTTTGGGGTGCGTGTGTGTGTGTTTGTGTGTGTGTGTGTGTGTGTGTCTGTATGTGTGTGTGTGTTTTTTTTAACATTTCGGATATAAATCACATCGCTATAGAAAAGCATATGGAACTGAACAAACCATACAATTGTACTTTAAATTTAATTTAATAAAGTTTGCCTGTAATCCCAGACGCAGGGTGTGAGTGGCACAGCCAGTTTGGGACCTTTGGCTAGACCCGGTATCAAAAAGCCAAACAGCCAAAAAGGAGCAAAAAAGAGTGGAGAGGGGGTAGGTCCTCAGGGACACAAGAATTTATAGAAGTATGGGATGATTGGGTTCAATACCAAAGCAGTTTACAGCAGGCAAGGTTCAAACCCTCCGGTCCTGCAGGGAGCAGAGGATTAGATGACAATTTTCTCCGTTTTTTTTTTTCAGAGTTACCAAGCCATTTGGGTGCTCTGAGCAAAGGGCGCCCAGAGGGTTTGTGTCTGGCTGATTGGATAAGAAACCAGCCTTGAGAGTAGAAGATAGTGACCTCATAAAGATAGGAAAACAGGTTCCTCCCTGGGGACATCCTGGGGTCCTAAACCCTTTTTCCCCTCCAGGGAGCCCTTGGTTCATCTGGCAGTTAACAAACCAGGAAGCTTTTAGACTCTGACTGGGAGGTAGGCAGTGGCATTCCAAGCAATGAGTCGGTTCCCTGCGGGGCTAGTGGGCCTGATAAATACTCAATGTCCTAATTGATGGTTCTTTTCCTGTGTCGCAACTGCAGCCGCAGCTGCAGGCAAACACCTGGCCCTCCTGGTTGTGGCCTGTGGAATTGGGGTATCAGGCATAGGTCCTGGAGGTTGGTCTGGTTTTTGCAATGAACAACAAAGTATCTGTAGTGGATCTCTGACCAGGGCTTTGGGATCCTAGGTCAAGACAGGTTCAGGATACTGGGACAAACTACCACGTTAGTGACAGGAGTCCCTTCACTGTGTCTAACTTTCCAGACTGAGCAAAAGTAGGCTTTGGTGAAGGGACAAAGCCAGCTTCGAAGTCTCAACACTCAACTCTCAACAGTATGTTGCCAAAGAGGATAGTGGTTGTGGCTGTTGATGAGAAGGGTGAGGACATATAGGTGGAACAGTACAAAGTTTCAGTTAGGTCACAAGAAAACACACTGGAGACCAGGTATCTAGTAGAGTGACAGTAAGTAACAGTATTTTACTATGTATTTGAAACTGGCTAAGAGGGTAGATCCTCATTCCACAAGGAAACACAGAATTTAACAAGTATTCAACTAGCCTGATTGTAGTGATTATTTCACATTTATGTTTACTAAGTCTCCAAACTATGCATCATAAATACAGAGAAAACTAATTTAATTCATAAAGAGTTTAATAGTTAGTGTGGTGGTACATACCAGTAATCCCAGGACATGGGAGGCTGAGGTTGGAGGATTATTGGAAATCTAGGCTAGCCTGAGTACTAGAGTAAGAGCCTGTCTCAATAATAATTATTAATATTGACAAATCTTCCAAGACTTATTTTTCTTTTACATTGGGGATTTGTATGAAAAATGGTAAAGGTCAATCTGTTGCTGAAGGAGGACTAAAAAAACTTCAGTATCTTAAGTACAAAGTCCAAATGCCTCTGAGGTGACCGTTCCAGATCACTGACTGCCTGCCTTCCTTGCAGACTGCCATTCGGGGATTCCGATTCCCTCTTGTTTTTCTCAGTGTCTGTGGATGCTGTCCCTGTCTCCAGGTCAACGAGGTGGAGCCTCTGTGCCTGAGGATCATTGACGAAGAGGAGATAAGAATTGAAATTGTTTTATGCAGCATTGAGGACATTTGTGGATAGCAGCTCCGAAGCAAAAACAGGGCTACCAAATACATCCAGGTGCCCCAGACTTCGGCCACAACTATCAGTCCTCAAGAGCCAGCATATTTTTTTTCCTTAGGCAGCTACAAAGCTGTTTAATGCTACTGAATAATCATGTTTTCCATGTGCTTTATCAACACTAACTTTTTTATCATGCCCTAACTTTAGTCTATTCCTACTTCCCTATCCACTCATTAAAGCTTCAGTAATGCACTTTGAATGTTACACTAACATATAGGACATTTTTATATATAATAGAGTACTCTGTCTCCAACTTCTAATTTTTAAAACGTTTTCTGACTTTTTTCCTTCAGTCCTTTTCATATCATCCTTTAGGTATCTTTTGTACTATAACAACAGTTACATTGAAGTTGACCTTGTGGAAGTTAATTTGGGGATTTCTTATTTGAGCTCTTCTGTTTCTTTAAGACTCCATATATTCTAGTAGTGTTCTGGGCTGTTTATTATTTGTTTTATTTATTTTGAGGGGAGAGGGCATCTTTTTTTAGATCTTTAAGTGATTTTTTTTTCTCTTAAAGCATTTTCTTTATTTTACAATTTTACTGCAAGGGGAGGATTTTTGCTCATTCTTTACTGTGGGTGGGGGAGGACTTTTGCTCATTCTACAGCAGGCATGTGACAAGTAGAGGACTTGGTTTTCTCCTTCCACTACGTGTGCTTTAGGGAACCCAGATACTCCGCTTTAGGGACAAGTGCTTTTATCCTCTGAGCCATCTCAAATGACTCTCCCAGTTTTCTCCCTCAGAACGTATTGAATATGTGCTGAAACTTTTCAGTTTTTTATTTTTTTTAATGTCTTCTGAGCCTCCATTTCCCCCCACTTTCATTAATGGAAATTTTCACAAGTCTACTTTTCTGGTTCACAAGTTTTCTCTTCAGCTCTCTAACCCATTCATTGCATTTGTCTCAGTGATATAGCTGATGCCACAGCCAAGAAGTTTGTTTTGTCCTTAACAGATTTCTCTCTACTGTCTTCTTTTGGTCACTTGCTACTTTCTTACAGTTTCTGTTCCTTCTTTTGTCTGTGTAAACATTTTCAACCATTGATTTGATGGTCTGTCTCTGGCAGTTTTACAGTCCCGATATATTTTTTAAATTTTTTTTATGTTTTCTAATTTCTTTTGTTATCCTATTTTTTAAGCCAGGGTCTTGCTATGGTGTAGCCTCCTACTGGAAATCTCACTGCCTCATCCTCCCTCTTTCTAGTAGTGGTATTATAGGTGACTGACATGACACGTGGTTATGGGCCTACTTTCCAGACCTCAAATCCTCAAGGATGTAGGATCTGTTTGTTTCCTTCCCTTACTTGCAGGAATTTTCTCTATTTTAGCAGGCTGATTTTTCTTGGATTATAGACGAATACTATACAGTAGATAAGCTCTGTTTCCACCAGAGCAACCAAGTTTTCCCACCAATGTCTCACCTTGGAATTTCCATGCCCCAAGGACAGTGCACATTGTCGTCAATCTACAACTGTATCCAAGGAGCTTGAGGTTTTCATGTTCTCATAGCATTGTTTCAGTCTCTCTCCCTTGCACTGGGTGTCCACAGATGCCTGCCTGCAAGGAGGAGACATTTATCTTGTCTTCCATTTCATGAAACTGGTAGTCTTGCCTGGGTCCTAGCTTTTGGCAAGTTCAGTGTTTCATTCCTAAGCAGGTATTGAAACTGCAACTCCTGATAAGGAGTGCCCATAACTGAAGAAAGTGATCTTTCCAGTGGTCTATGGATCTAATATTTTTATTGTATTTTATAAAGCATGACGATTTGTTTGGAGAAAAATGGGGAACTTGGGATGCATTACTTCCATCTGCCCATGTTGGAATCTGTTTTCAATTTTTCAATACTATAAATAATTCTATGATGAATATCTACACCCATTAATCTTTATGCGCGTCTCTAGTTATTTTTTTGGATAAATGCCTAGAAATGGTCAAAGAGTAAGACAAATTTTAAGGTGTTTTACATATATTTTGTCCATTGCCAGACCTAAAGAATGCACCACTTCACATTCCCTGAGAATTCCTGTTTTCCTGTGCCCTTGCCAATATTTGAAAGTTTTAAAATATATTTGCCGCTTGATTTGATTCTTAAAAATACAGTGTGAAACAATATTTTAAAACATTTAAAGCTGCTTAGAAAAAGATCAAAAGAAGAATAAGATTTTGTGGTATGTGGAAACTATATGATGTTTAGATTTCAGCAGGAACAAAGTTTTACTAGAGTACAACCATATTCATTTGTTTACGTGTTATCTGTGACTGCTTTCCAATTACAATGGCAGAGGAGACTTATTTCAACAGAGACTTTTGGTCTACCTTGTAAAATATTTGCTATCTTGCCATTTGCTAAGGTATCTTGCTAATCCCTCTTTTGATAAATATAAGCTTATATACAGCTTGTGATATGATTGAGAGAATCATTACCCTCATGGATACAAAATGAGTTACAAGAACACCCAATGATGCAAAGGGATTTCACAAAAATAAAGTTGAGAAAAAAAGATGGATATAAGAACAGAAACTGAGTGTGGTGACATATACCTATGATCTCAGCACTGGGAAAGTTGAGGCAGTAAGATGTGGAGAGTTGAAGTCACCAGAGCCACAGAGTAAAATCCTGTCACACTCCCCAACACCCACCAGGTATGTACGTCTTGTGTTGGCGTGACTTAGGTAATCATTGGAGAAACAGAGAAATGTGTGGAAGAGGCACACATTCCAGGTGGTCTCACACACCTTTAATCCCAGCACTTGGGAGGAGATCTCTGTGAGTTCAAGGCCAGCCTGAACTACAGAGTGAATTCCAGGACAGGCTCCAAAGCTACAGAGAAACCATGTCTCAAAAAAATCAAAAAGATAGATAGATAGATAGATAGATAGATAGATAGATGGACGGACAGATAGATAGATGGATGAAGAAAGGAAATAGAGTCTACCTCAATAAAAGGAACCAGAAAGCATTATGGACTTCTTTAATCCACTCACTTTTTCTACAGTGGCTGGGGAGTTAGCTGTAACCCCCAAGATGAAAGGATGTTAGTGGGCTATGGCATCCAGGATTCTCCTCATCTTGTTCTACAGCATGGGAGACTTCTGCTGGACTGCTAAAGTAACTTGCTTATGTCCTCATCACAGACACACATAATCCAATAATTTTTGGAGGCAATTTACTGAAGTAACCAAATTGTAGATTATCAGCTTTTCATTTAAAACCAATAGATAAGGTTTGGAGAGATGGCTCAACTGTTAAGAGCACTGGCTGCTTTTCCAGAGGACAAAGGTTCCATTCCCATCCCCCACACGGTGTCTCATGACCATCTGCAATTCTAGACCCAGGGCTTACATTCTTTTGACTTCCTCAGGCTCAAGGCATGTGCATGATACACACACACACACACACACACACACACACACACACACAGTGTGTGTGTAGACCAAATACTCATAACATAAAATAATAAATAAAACTTAAAAATCAAAATAAATGAATGCTATTCCTTACCCTGTTGAGCTTAAACCTTAAACAGCATATCACTGGAATAGCAGTGATGGTTACCTGCATTTGTCTAGATTGATACTTTTTGAACTGCAATGTACAGAGGAATCACTTAAGGATCTTGCTGAAAAGTAGATTAAGATTTGGAATGAATGGGGTGTGAGCTGAGCCGAGACACCCTGTTTCTAATGTTGTTGCTAATGGCGCCTCTTTGTGGACCACAGTGGAAAGGTGTCTCACACTATTGTTGGGCCAATAGGAACACAATGGTATTCAATCAGTATTCTCTAACTTCCAAAGCCTATACTGACTACAGAAAAGAGCTACTTAGAACCTTCATCAACACTTCCTTGTTATAGAGCTAAGCTGGTACTGTATTGAGAGCATAATTCAATTGGTTAATAATGAAGACATCATTTCTTCACTTGAGGGTTAACTTCTTCCTGACATATAAACATGCATGCACACATATACATACATATATATATATATATATATATATATATATATATATATATATACTAGTTTGTAAGTAAAAGAGAACGTGACAGAGGAAGAAAATTAGATTCAGATGGTGCAAAAACAGAAACGCAAGTACCTTAAAAGGAATGCAACTTGCTTTATATTAGATCTTATCAGCTCTAAGCAGGCTCTGGAGAGCTTACATTCCTACATTGAGGTGAAATTATCTAGCAAAGACAGATTTGTGAACCTTTTAGGTAGGCATATTAATTTGGACATTGCACAGTCCTTCAAAAGCATTGATTATAGCCCTAAAGTGTGTTACATGTTTCTGTGTACAAAAAGATTTGGTTCAGTTTTATAATTTTAATGATTTATTTCAATTAAAATTTCAACTATATCCTTTTTCCTTAACATTAAAAATGTGGGAGTTGAACTCTCTCTCTCTCTCTCTCTCTCTCTCTCTCTCTTTCTCTCTCTGTCTGTCTGTCTGTCTGTCTGTCTCCTGCTTCCCTCACTCTCCCTTGCCCTTCTCTTCTGCATATCTCCTCTCTCTTTTCCTCTCCACTCTCTCTTTTCCTCTCCACTCTCTCTTTTCACTCAATAAGCAACTGAGAATGACCTTGAACTGCTGCTAATCCTCTTGTCTCTGTCTCCAGAGTGCGGGGATTACAGGTATATGCACCCACAACTGATTTATCAGGTGCTGGACACTGAACATAGGGTTTTATGCATCCCAGGCAAGCATACTGTCAGGGCCAGTTCCCTTCTTAATCACTTTGGTTATCTCCATTAACAAATACATTCCCAAGTACACCAATAACTCATTCAAATCTTACCAAATATTCACGGTAAATCGTTTCTAAGATTTATTTATTCATTTTATCTATATGAGCACTCTGTCTTCGTGTACATCAAAAGACAGAAATAAGATCTTTTTGCAGATGGCTATGAGCCACAATGTTTGTGCTGGGAATTGAACTCTGGAAGCACAGCCAGTGCTGTTAACCATTGAGCCCTGTCTCCAGCCCTCCACCGTGAATCTTCTCTTAAAATGTTTAAATACTGTATAAAACTTCATTTTAATTTAAATCACTAGTTTCATTCATTCATCCATATTGTTTTAAATATAGATTATCTTACTCTGTATCTCAGGCCAGCCTGGCAGTCACTGTCCAGTCCAAACTGGCTTCAAATTCACAATGATCCTCCTTATCAACTTCCAAAGACTGGAAATACATGTATGAGTCACCATGTCTGGCTCTAAAATCACTATCTAAGATCACTCAGTTATTTATGTCATTGTAATTTCCAAAGCTCAAACATTCTTTTGACTTTTATAAATACATTTAATATTTCATACATTTAGCTCTCTGTATCCACACGTATTCAACTAACTATATTTAAAAACTGCATCTGGGCTGAATATGTACTGACTTTGTTTATTTGTCACTATGTTCTAAAAAATTTAGTCCAACAACTCCTTATATAACATTGCACTAGATATTATACACCATCTAGAGATTATTTAAAGTATATGGAATGCTGTTTGTAGATTAGCACATCCTTTCATTGAATAGACTTGAGTATCCTCAGAGTTTGCTACCACTGGGGATCCCAGAACTGATATCCTATGGATTCAGGGGAAAATAGTATACGCAAATGTCTTCCATATCCCAAATATATGTCCTACAGTTTTGATTCTTTTAATAGACCCTGTAGATTTCTGAAGTCTTCCTGGAGCTGATACACTTTTTGTACATGGCAGTTTTTCTCCTAGTAACTGAGACTACATACACATTCAAGATTTATGCCTGACTCCAACTATATTCTTCTCAATGCCCCTAATGGGATACTTAACCCATTAATAAATGCAATGTCCATGATTCTATAACATATGAGAGGTCATCTCAAGGCCCCTGACCTTAAGTTTTAAATTCTAGACATTATTGATTCTCTCAAGCACATGTGGGCATTTGTAGGGCCCCCAGCATTGATCACCTGATTGAATTCTGCATTCTTTTGGTTCTCAAGATGTGTATTTTTCCCTCTAGCTGTAAAGACCTTTGCACTTAAAGGAATCCTATGATAGATAAGTGTCCTTTCTATCTGCCCCTAAAGACCTGTGGAATCCATGGAATCTTTCTAAAGCTTTGATCAGATTTGAGTTGGGAGAGCAGGATTGCTTCATAGGCTATGGTGTTTGTTTTCTTCCCTGAAGGAACAGTATGTCTGGTGTCTCTCGCTTTGTGATGTTAACAAAAGCATATATTATTCTGGATTTTTAAAGTAATACTTAGTTTTAGCTATCTCGCATGTTTTTTTCTGAGCTGTGGTAACAGATTTTGAGGTAATTTTGACCAAATGTGATGTAAATGGTTAACAAGTTCATACTTTATTCACCTAGAAAATATATCTTGATTTCCTGCTCTTTTTACTTGCATAGTAGAGATTAACACCTGCCCTTACTTTCTATTGCTACTTAACCAGGCCTTCCCAACATTAGTGCTGTTGATATCTGGAGGTAGCTAAGGTTTTGCTTTCTAAAGTTGCTATAAGGGTTAGCAGCTTCCAATTTGTGGCTCCAATCTGCCAGTGTTCTACTAATGTTGCTTGCCAGTTCCAAGTTTCCTGAAATTGTCCAGTGTCTCTGATAGGCAAATCCACAGCCTTAGTTTAGTTGAGGATAGGAAATATAAACAGAAATCTAAATTTGAAAGATATTACCATGGAAATTTTTATGGGTGGTGAGTGAAAGGCAACAGACATATATTAATGTCTTTTTTGCTGTTATAATGATAGATGATAGACACAGAACCTTACAAAGCACACATGAATTTTTCACAGTTCAAGAAGCTGGAAGTCTAAGATCAAATGCAAAGGTCATGGTTGTGGATCTGGTAAGGGCTCTTTCCCAGACTGCAAACTTCCAACTTCTGATTGTATCCTTACATGATAGAGAGGAAACCAACTAGTTCCCTGGTCTCTTATTATAAGGGCAACTCTAATCCCATTCTTGGGGGACTTTATTTTCATGATTTAGTTACTCCAAAAGCACTCACCTCTTAGTAGCATCACATTGGAGTTAAATAATTCAGTGAGTGAATTTTGGGGAATATAAACATTACATCTGTGACACTGTTTAAGCAAAAGTGTCTCCAAGAAAATAGTATTCAAGTTCTGATCTAGTTCAGGATTGGAAAATGTTTGCCATAAACGATCATCAACTATTCACTATTTTCAACTTTAGGGTCTATAATTTCTCTGTTCCAACTTCTAAACTCTGCCACTGTATCCTGGAATCAAACTCAATCTACAAAAGAATGGACATGGCCATATTCCATTAAAACTTTATTTCTAAAGCAATAAATTTGGTCTGTGGGTCATCTTGATATAGTCTAAAGGTTTAATGGAAGCCATCCAGACAAAAAGAAATTGGATACCTTGTTTTTACTATCTTACAGACTCCAAAGCAATTTTTTTATTTCTTATTGCACAGTCAGTTAAAATATACCTATCATACATTCCCCTTTCTCTGAAAGTTGACAGTCAGATTCAGGATGTCATTTGGGTTTTACTTTTTGGCAATACCAAAAAATATGTGGCTATGTTCTTCCATAAAAATGTATCATGTCTTGTTTTATTTATTTTTGTAATACTAGCAACATTGTTGTCCTAAGTTGAGAGTCTAGTCAATGTGTGGAAGTTATAGTCTTTTACTCTAATTCTGTAACTCCTTTAGGATTTCTGGAATGCTTCCGTAGAAAAACATTTTCCTCTCCTAGGGGTCGGATAGCCAGAGTTCCAGAGTAAATCTGAACTTTGAGCAGCATGTGACAGAGCATATGGCTTGCCTCTGCTCTCCACAGACTGTTGACTGATACAGTTTATGGAATGCTTTTGTGGAGTCATGCATGCCATAGCTGGGGTTCCTGGCTTTGGAATGATTTCTAGATATAATCATGGTGGGTTTCTGTTTCTTAGGATTTCCTGGCAATCTCTACTAAAGTAACAACAGGGACCTGGGGACAAATTTCTAGGTACATTCCTTTCCTAGGGCTATTGTAACAAAGTCACACACTGGGCAATTTCAAATAGCAGGAATTTCTTTTCCCATAGCTCTAGAGGCTAGAATTTTGCAGTCAAGGTTTGAGAAGGGCGGCACGTACTCTAAAAACACTTGAAAAAATATGTTCCAGATCTTTCTCTTAACTTCTGCATGTTTACCAAAAAATTTTGGTGTCCTTTTTTCCCGTGGCTGCATTGTCCTAATTTCTACTTCCATTTCCAATTAATTCCTGGGTGTCTACTCCTTCTCTTCTTCTTATAAATTTACCAGTCATATTGGGGTGAGGAGGACTGGCCCAACCTATGGTATTATGCCCTGATCTTAATTGATTATATCTCAAAGATCTGATTTCCAAATAAAGCCACACCTTCAGGAACCAGTGAATGGGACCTAAACACATCTTTTTCTCTAGCATATATTAATTATATATAATTGGTTTTAATTATATTAATGAAATTTTCATACATGTATATAATATATTTTTATTACATTTACACTACTCCCCGATTACCCAGTCTTTTCTCTCTCCCATATCCACAGTCAATACATCTTTTCTTAAGAAAAGGGATGCAGTTCCAACTCTAGGGAACCCAGGGAATCAAGCCCATGGGAGTGCTTTCTGCCACTGGGGAGGATAGTGGGTTGGTAGAGGAGGTTTGAGGGGAAAGGGATTTTATTTGCTGCAATAGGGCTGGTTTCTTCAAAGAATTTCCTCCACTATTACTGAAAATTATTGTCTCTTCATAATTTTGAAAGGATACAGAAATCAAATCTCATGACCTGTATGGTCATCCAGAATCCTGTGTTTTGAAAAGTACCTATATGATTTTTTTTTGAAATGGTATATTGCTTTGTAGCCTGGACAAGACCTGAATTCATGGTCCTCCCATCTTCCTGAATGCTGGGGGGATACAGGTGTGGAGGACTTTACTTGACACGTGCTTATTATAATGTTCTACTATTTCTATCATGATTTTTTATTCAGATTTTCTGAACAAAGGGTTAAATGTGTTTTCATTTTACATTGCAAACTGCAAACCACAAATTATATAGCAGATCCCGGGTTGGGAGGGATATCAGGCCAGGGAGATACACTTGGGGAAAAGCAAAAATCAAGCTTTGCTTATAGTCTGGTTGGCTGGCAGCTGACTTTTTATCCATTTCTACTTCCTGCCTGGGAAGCCAGGCTGAATTTCACAGCGACATAACGTAAAGCTGAGTCACAAACAGATCCAAGCTCTTAAACCTGCTCATCAAGCTGAGCAAGTGTGAAAGTGGCTTGTGATTACACTTCACTTAATGACTGCTGTAGGGCCTGGCACCTCTTAAATGGTAAACAAACCCTTATTGATTACGGGGTGAAGTGAGGAAAACACTACCCAGATGGCTCTTTGAGTCAATATTGTAGTATAAATGTTATCAAGAATGGCATGCATTTGTAAGTCTCTCAACCTTTGCAGACCGAGATCATTGATCATCACTGTGAAATGTGTAGCAGTGTCCCTGGACTTCACTACGTGCCAATAGTTCCTCTATCGTGGCTGTGACCAGTAAACCTGTCTTCAGACATCACCTTAGGGGACCCAGTCCCCCTTCTCCTTTGTGTGTTGCTGCCATATAATTACCATCTTGAAGGTCTATTGCTTCAGAATCCCACAGATCCATAGATTATTCCATTCATATTTTAAAAGAAACTAATTTGTAACGCTACTGTTATGTATCGAAAAAGCAAAATGTTTGCTTCTTTCTGTGTGGAAAAATTCCCTTTCTTGTTTCTGCAGGCAGAAACCTTGGAGCTGTGCTGCTTGTCTCAGAATGCAGAGGTCTGCAGTTTTTCCAGATACTCAGGGGACACGTTCAGTAATCCTAAACAGAAAGGAATCCTTCTAGGAGGAAGCTTCTTGTACACGGCTGGCTCAGGGCAGCTTCATCTTTCTAAAATTATGGTTTGCGTGAAATAAATTTTAAATCAGCCTGCTAGCATTTTGTTAGCCAGAACCCATGGGCTGAAAAGGAAAAGAAATAAAAAATACAGTATTGGAAGGGGAGAGCTGAAGAGGAATGAAGTTGGCTCATTTTCTCCCCACTGCTACATCGCTGATGCTCAGGTTGGTTTCACAGCTCTCAATTTTCTTGCCTCAGTTTCCTATATGCTGGCTTTACAGGTGTGTGTCATCACATTGAGCCAAAAGTTTTCTTAACTTTTGGAGAAAAATTGGTCTAAGTGTTTGGTTTTTTTCTAATCTGTATTTTAGTAACCCAGCTACACACCTCTGCTGTCTGTTGAAATCTCACTTGAGGAGAGTGCTCCCCCACCACCAAATCTAAACCAGGACTTCTCAGACAACAAGTTAGAAGTTTGTGAAGCATGTCTGTCTTTATGGAAAGCCACAGAATAAGCAAAAAGGAACTGTTTTCCAATTCTTGAGTCTGGGGAGAGGGTTCCTCGGGAATCTATGTTTTTTCTCTTCCTTCTCACCCCAGAAATTAAGATAAGAATGAACAAGAGTAACTTCTAATATACTGCTCAGAGTAGGCTGGAGAGTTTGCATCATTTAAATATATGAGAAGGACTCAGAATTAATTATTTAAGTCTAGCACTTAAAGAATGTTAAACAATAAACCATTTCTTCAGCAGTATCAATCCAGTACTATTTCCCTGGTTCTGCTAGAACTATGTGTAGAATTACCTGACTTCTAACTTCCTAGAACACTGCCTTGTTTATAAAAGGTAGAAAACACTTCTCTAGCGGTATTCTATTTCTTTTTCTTATTTTAGATGTGATGATTGCAGCCTTCATGGATGTTCCACTTCTAGCATCACCTCAAGTATTGCATATGCATCGATCCAATTTTGTACCTTTTCTTTAAAAATAAAGTGTATTCTTTGGAGAAAAGTATTAAGAAAGAAGGCAGAATCTAACTGAGTAAAAGAAACATTTCCCATTTCTGTCCATGTTTGATTTACCCTGTAACAACCATTTTCAAGATAACATTTTCTGCAAGTTATAAACCACTGAATTTCAGCAACTTCAGAAAGGGAACTTCCCAGAGGGCTTTTGGGTAGGAGAACAAAAGTATTTGCATGTCCTTTACCCAGAGCCAGAATGGATTTTTCTGGGCTGTTTTTCCATGTGAAATCTTGGTGGGAGGATGGATCTCTACAATGCTCATACTTTTGTTGCTGGCATGACTGTTGGTTTTAATGTGGAGGAAATAAAGAATGCATAATTGTGCATTCAGTTAAGACTAAAGACTTCTTTACATGGCAGTATTGTGTATGTTTGTGTGCATGTGGTTTTTAGTTCAGCATGGAAAGTCCCACTTGATTTCAAGAAAGGCAGGCCTTATTTTCTCTACACCTCCCTAATTTTGTAGCAAAGCTGCAAAATGAAGAGAGTTTCTATACCCCTTTAACAGCTCTTTTCCTTTCTAAGTCCATTCATAAGATTTTAGGGACAATCAGCAGATGTCTAGCACAAATGTTGTGAAACAAAAGGACTAATCAAGCAATAGGGGAATCTTGGTCATCCCAGTGCAAGCTTCTTCCTCTATGACTAAGCTCCTTTCAGAAAGACAAGTACAACAGTTCAGCTTCACTTATTTAAGGCAGTGTTCTATAGATGGTAGTAAATGGGTTTGTGAATGAAACTTTATGAGAGTTTCCAATTAGTCTTCCTCGGCATGCCACATCACTCTCCTTTCTCTATTAATGTGTAGATGAAAATGATGAAGTATAGATACTGTTATGAGTACAATGACATATGTGCATATTAATTTAATGTTTAGACAAGTGAAAACATTCTGAGACTATCCTGTATCAGGCTCCTTTGAAGCAGTGGCCAAGATGGATTCTCATGTGAGTGACATATCAAAGATTTATACAGTCATGGTAAGCAAAATAGGGTGAAGGAGGTCATGGCAATCCTGTGGTTTTACAGAAATCTAGCCTAAGACCCTGGGCATCTTGTGAGTGTGTATGGTACTGGAGTTGGTTCTACCAAGGCAGGATGGATTGTCTGCTATCCTCCATAATCAGTTCCCAAGGAAGGAGGCATAAAACCTCTCAAATTGCTTCTAAAACTCAGTTTCTTAAATATATGTGGGGTCATGAAAAAAAATTGGCAAGTGTAAAAGGTTTCTGAATGTGTTGAACAGATACCATCTGGATGTGGTGGGTACATGCCTATAGTCCTAGCATGTGAGCGGATTAAGTAAGAGGAGCAAGAGTTGAAAGCCAACCCCATCTACAAAGTAAGATCCTGGCCAGCTTGGAGTATATGACTCCCTGTCTCAAAACAACAAAATCAAATACATAATAAATCTGAAGTATATGTGTGTGTGTGTGTGTGTGTGTGTGTGTGTGTGTGTGTGTGTGTTTTACCAGCAATTGTCCTGGTTACATCATGTGACTTCATAGCAGCCTTGGTTCTCAACATATAGCTTGTACACTTTGTATTGCACATTCTGTCATACCATGTAACACCAACAGACACTGTCAGAAACACTTTTATTGCATGTTATGACTTACAATGTTTTTACCACACACACATTTTTTCATGTTTTTATAGAAACATCATGGTTTAGTAATGGAAAACAAAATCTTAATATTTTCTTAATATCACTCTTCAACATGAAAGCATACAGTTGGTATCTCCTTGGTTTTATTGTTCTGCAATGTTTGGGTTTCAAAAACCGCTATTAGTGTTGATGAATTGATACCATGGAGGAACTAAAGAAGGAGACATAAAGAGGGAGATAGTAAAACAAAGGTGTTTTAAATGGGGAAAGGGAAAAATGGAAGAGGAATTTAACTGGAAGATGGGAGGAAGGTAATAAATACAGAGGGAGATGGAGGAAGGCAAGATAAAGAACACTAAGGATGTTTGAAAAGCCATAATGAAACATTATTTTATATGATTATTTAAAATACATACAACATATGTATTAATGTATATGTATAGTATGATATTATACCACATGGGGTGATAATGCTCTCCCCAAGAGCCATTGGTCATCTAATAAGTACCCCAGTGTGCTGGGCAAAGGAAATTTACATGAAGTTGTTGGTCAAAAGGGTCCAAGAGTCTCCACAGAACAAAATAGGCTGTGCCCATTGCCCTTGGTTGCCTCCCAGAACTTGAAGGTAAAGCCCTATTACTGAGGATAAGGCACACTTCAAGCACAGGACTTGGAAGGATCAAGCTGGATCTGACCTGAAAGTCTCCATGAGAAGTAGTTCTCACTGGAAGATTCTGTGGAAGCTGCTAAGAGAGAAAATAGCCCATAGTCCTAACTAGGTGTAGATGCAAGCCTTTGAACCACAACAAGAATAAGCCTGAAGAAGACAACCTCAACAGTGAAATAGTGACACTTATGTCTTGGGAATAACCAACTAGCTGTCTAATTAGACTTAAGGCCCTCTCAATACCAGGAACGCATGTCTGATAATATGAACCTAACCAATTGCCCATGACTGGAGAGGTCATATACCCTATTGGAGAAACTATTATTACATTTTCCTAAATCAATAGAGCTTCTAACTGTATTCTAAACAATGTTCTTTATACTCACACACAAGTGTGCTCTCACTCATCATCAAAGAAGAAGCTTCTTTTGCGGCAGAGACCACTACAGAGATCTACACTGGTCAAATGCAGATCATAAGTGAGCATGGGTGCCCAGCCCCATTTGGTAAATTTTCAAGACAACCTCTGCCCCTAAAGCTCAGAGAACACTATGGGAGGGGAGGAAGAAATATTGTAAAAAGTCAGAAGACCAGGACATTTGAGATAATGTCTTCTAGATATGACAGGTATGCTGCACCTGTGAAATCTCAATGATATGGTTGCCTAAACAAGGCCTGCATAATGACAGCAGTTGACATACCAACGGGGTTAGGGGGAATTCATCTGGATGAAGAGCTACAGGCTTCTAAGAGACAGATCCGTTTTTCCCAGAGACAAGATTCATGAGAGATTATCAAATCTCAAGCAGTTAGTCCTAATAACTTTTCATATAAGCAACACTAAATGAACTAAGGTGTGTGTGTGTGTGTGTGTGTGTGTAACAATAATAATTAAGATGGAAGAGGTCAGGAATCTGAGACTGAGTGGAGAGGAAGGGAGGAGTTGGAGGGGAAAGGATGTGAAATGATATAAAAACAATATACTCATTTATAAAGTTCTAAAAAACATTTTTGTTGTTTTTTTCAAGACAAGGTTTCTCTGTGTAGCCCCAGATGTACAGGAATTTGATCTGTAGACCAAGTTGGACTCAAAACCAGAGATCCTCCTGCCTCTGCCTCCAGAGTGCTGGGATTAAAGGCATGACTCCCCCAACTCAACATTTTTTAAATTTTAAAAAAAGATCACTGAGTAAATTTTGCCTTGGGATTAGGAGAGATGTTTCAACAATTTCTAAAATGACTACAATAGACTTCTAACACTTTGCAATCTTCTAACATTCACAATTATAAAATCAAAAAAAGACCAACTCTAAAAACATTCACAGTGCTCTATATCCTGCAGAATCAAATATTTAGCCAAGGATTAATTGTTTTGTAAAGTAAACAAAGCAACCCACCTTCATCTTTCATAAATTTTTAAAATTGTATGTCTGTCAAAGTATTGTCTTATGGCTTATTAGCAGTAAATGTTTGATTTGTTTGCCTATTTTAGATATTTACACTCTGGGTTCTATGAAAATTTCTCATGTGAATAGGGATCAGAAGTAGAAAAGGTTTAAGGAGCTCTGCTCAGGAGAAGCCTGCCTCCATACGGTGTTCTGAAGTACGCCTTGTGCTTTGTAGCATGTGCTAAACAATCAGAAAGTATTTGATGACAGCAGTTTATGGACCAAATGGCAAGAATTCAAAGCTTAGTAATCCAAAGGGCCGTGCCTCACTTTCCCCATCTAATATCTTTCCCCTTCCAGTCCCACAAAAGCTCCCCTGAGACTTCAGGTTGAGGCTTAAACCTAGTCTTTGTTAGTAGACAAATCACCATTGTATTATAATTTTCTATTTCTTCGTTTCCACCCCAAGAGGTGAGGTTGGAACACAGACCCTACCTAGACTGAACAGTGAGTGCATCATCTCCCTCACCCTACCACCAACGCCCAGTGCAGCATCTGCCCATGTGTGTGGTCAGTAGGGCAGCCAGAGAGTCTCTCACAATGGGGAAAGCAAATCAGTACTGGCCTTTTTGAGTTCCTGAGTGGATGCAGCCTAATCCCTCACATTACTCTTTATATGTTCCTTTCTTCCTTTACCTGGCCATCTCTGCCCTTTCTACTATTTTCTGGGATGATTTCACTCCCATATTCATTTGGATCCAGATTTGTTGGATTCTGAAATGACAGCGTGCCTGGGAGGATGAGAATAAAGCTTGTCAGAACAAACAAGTATGTTGGATGATAAGCTGCCTGCAGAATGGGTAGGAAGAGAGAGGAAAAGAAAGCAGTGGTAGCTCGCTGGTTATGAATAGTAGCAACCAGAAGTAAAAATGTCAGGACACCCAACATAAAGGGCATTCTGTAACATATAAGACATCACAAAGATGTCTCCATGTCTCCAGAGATTACCTCGCCACAACTTAAATCCTTGGATCTCAGTCTCTTACATAAAATTTAGTAATATTTGTTTACAAGCTACGTGTTCCTCACTTCTAGGTTACAACGTCAAATGCTATGTAGATAGTTGTTTTGTTTCATTTTTTTAGGGATAATTGCAGGAAAAGAATTTTGTATACTCTCAGTACAAACGTAAGCACAGTGAGACTGACTACACAGTGCACAAAAGTGACAAAGGGAAATAAACAATCTTTTCTCTGCTTGCTTGGTCAAATCCACGAATTGGGGCTAGTGGGTGTGGTGGGAAGCCTGCATTTGCTTTTATGGTCCTTCTCCCCTTGGACACCCAATAAGCATTCAGGGGCCACTAAAATGATACAACTAAGTGAAATTTCCAACAGCTTTTTTTCTGGTAGAGATGCATAAATACTTGGGGAGCAAAGAAATTTTGTGGGTTTTTTTAGGGGGCAGACGGGAAAGACAGATCTTTCTTGTACACCTTTCTTGTCAGTCTTTGTATCTTCACAATCTTTTTAGACACAATTCTTCCTTTTATAAAATAGTACCATTTTACAAGAAAATCAGAAGGAAATAAAAAAACAACAGCACCCAAGGAATGAAAACTACTGTGAATTTTTGTGAATTGGTGGACACGGGGAGCACGTTTTCCTCAAGAGCAGGATTTCAACAGATGGTTAAGACTTAGTATAAACGCTTTTACAGTACTGAGCCTAAAAAACGTAACATGTTCTATGCTCTATGGGACTAGTGCATTATGGCCCTGGATCTATAGTTGGGGAATTTCGAGAAAGTCCCAGATTTCACTTTGAGGGTCTCTATTTCTCCGCTGTGAAATATAAGTAGAACAGAAATACCAGTTAGGTTTCGAAGTGACCTGACTTCCTAGCCAGCACTAGCTTTCTAGGGTTTCCCCTCAAACTGTGGGATCACAGAGTTGGGTAAAGGGCAAAAAGAGGGTTCTGGAATCCAGTATATGGACCCTAGGTAGATCTCCTGAATATCTCCTTGCTGAGCCACAAGCTTGCCACCACCCTAGATGTCCTCTTACAGTTGTGTCCTCTGCTTCAACCTAGGAGGCTGTGGGTGTTCCTCCGCTGGCTCCTGCGGCTTTGCGTACTTTGTGTCTGTGTCTAGAGTTTGAGTAGTCAACAGACCAAAGGCTCAGCCTCCACCCCCAGGTGCGCAGAGGGGAGGACCCCAGGCGTCTAGGGTCTGAGGGCGGGTGAAGTGCGGTGACTGCCCTCTCCAGGAGTCAGTCCTGTGCAGGCTGCGATCGGGTGCAGCATGGTCCTCCAGGCCCTCCTGTCTCTCAGAGGTGGCCCGGGGGCGGATTGACGTGGTGGCGCCTGTCCAGGCCCGGGTGCGGATTCCCGAGGCTGGGGGACGTGGTGTGAAGAGGGAGGAGAAGAAGGAGGAGCGCGTGGAACCGAAGAAGGCAGGCAGAGGAGGAGCCGCTGGAGGGGACACAGGGCGGGCAGAGTTGCTGAGAGGGGAGGTGGAGCTCTAGAGGGAAATGGAGGAGGAGCTGCGAGGGAGAGGGAGAGAAGGGAGAGGCGGAGCAAGGGGCGGGGGAGGGGGAAGCCTAGGCCGGGGGGCAGAGGAGGAGTCTGGGAGGGAGAGTGAAAGAAGAGCATCAAGTAGGGGCGGGGCTAGCCTGGACGGGGCGTGGCGTGGGAACACCCCGCCCTCCCAACCCGGCTCTGTGGAGTGAAGATGGCCGGACCGGCCTGTGGAGTGGAGGAACCGCTGCTATCGGTGGCCGCGGCCCCAGTTTTGGGACTGTGACTTCGCGCGTGGCAGCGACCTGGGCCATCGCAGAGGAGAGGACAGCACAGCTAGCGGCTCACGAAGCCTGTCGGGTGCCAGTGCGCGGGCGCCCAGTGGAGGATGCGCCGGGTGCGGCGGGCGGCTCCCCGCAGCCGCCCCCGCACCCCGGTCGCTCGGCCTTAGTGCTGGCGGAGGAGGCGGCGCGCGCGCGGGGCGGCCAGGCGGCGGCGGGGCCCGAGCCGTCATGCCTTGGTTGAGCGGCGGCCGGCGGCGACAGCGGGGACAGTCGCGGGAGGCCCAGCGAGAGCCACCGCCTCCTGCTCAGCCCCAATGGGAGCCGCCACCGCCAGCGCCCCCCGTCGCGGTCCCCGCACCCTCGGTGCCCTCCGTACCGCCGCAGCCGCGGGCCCGTGAGAGCGCCGAGCTGCCGCTGCCCGCCGGCTGGGAGGAGGCGCGCGACTACGATGGCCGCGTCTTCTACATCGACCATAACACGCGCCAGACGTCATGGATTGATCCCCGCGACCAGTATGTGGGCCAACGGGGGCTGTGGAAGTGGGCGAGGGTGACACTTTAGAGGATGTTCTGGCCATATGTACAGCCCAGCGTGGAATAGACAGGAACGCTCTGGATGCCTCTGTCCCTGGGCCCCCAGATCAGGATAGGTGCTGAGATGGGGATCATCGGAGTGCCTCCATTCCCAAGACTGGACCTTGTCTGTACCCCCTTAGTCCTGTCTATGGTTGTAACAATTCCAACCTTTGGGCCCAGAGTCAGGATGGAGTACGGGAGGCCCCTGGTGTTGAGATGGGATTTGAGCTTCTTCTCCAGCTGCACATCCCTTCTCTCAGTACTCTGGCCCAGGATGGAGGTGGCCGCTCTGGAGTCTCCAGAACGCGAAGTTCATATCGCCTTCTGGCCCCTTGTCGAGGGGTGGACACTGAATCGATTGCCTCACATTACCCGCTGTCCAGGGCCTGGGAGCTGGGCCCCTGGAATTTCCTCTCTGGAGTCTGACGGATGGCCCTCTTTTCCTTTTTCTGCGGTGTGGCCTCGCCCATCCATACCCTGGGCCTTGGGCGGCCCACCACCCCAGCTTTGGCGGAACAGGGATACCCAGCTCTTGGCAGATGCGAGATGCGCTGTCACCTTGGAACACACAAACGTGTGCGCCAGTTTTGAGAATGAGGGAATGAGTTCCCTGCCTGGAGGGCTCAGTCTGGTTTTCATCCAAAGCCTGGTGCCAGACGGGCATTAAAAAAAAAGTATTCCCAACCCTTCTGGAGTCAGGAGAAGCTGTTCCTAAACTTTTTGGTGCTGTACTGCCTTTAAAATCAAGTGAGTTAAAATTCTGTTTGAAATAGCCTTGTGTATTGTGGCCAGAATGGAATATGATTAGTCCCATATGCTTTTGGAATAAGTGAAAAACAAGAGTTGAATTTAAGTTTCCTTTTTGTGCAAGATATGCACAGGGCACAAAGTTGTCCCGTTCATGTAAATAAATCTGATCAAGTAAAAAACAGATTCTTCTAAAAGCACTGCCAGATTTTACTTAATGTCATGTAATAAAGTATCTCCTCGTTCCATTGGATCAACTACTTTTGGAGAGATGTCGTGTGTGCGCGCGCGTGCGTGTGCATGCGTGCGTGCGTGCGTGTGTATGTGTGTGTGTGTGTGTGTGTGTGTGTGTGTGTGTGTAAATGGGAATTCTGTTGAAACCAAGTATTTCCACTGGTTATCTGATATCTTGTCCTCTCTGGAGCAAGTTCTCTCCACCCTGGCCTGGATGCCAAAAAGGAAATACTGTAGGCTTCCTAGTGATTTCAAGACTTGAAAAGGCTGCTTCCTCCCACCTACACAGGAAAGGCAGCCTGCATGGCACTGTCTTTGAAAATAAACTTTTGAGGAGGGAAACTGCTAGCTTTTTTTGAAGATTTCTATGGGTTTAGATGGAGCAAAACAAATCTAAACAATTGTGGTTCCCGAACATTCCCTCTAAACTTTGCAGACCTCTGGATACAGAAATTTACATAAATCCAATCTTAGTTTTGTGGGTTCAAAAATGCTTATTTTGAAAATCAGATGACATATAATTTTAACCAAATGTGAGAGCCACATCTATTTGATCAAACCTTGGATGATTCTGAAATTGGTGGAACTGCTTGAAATGTGATGTTCTTTTGTGTCGTATTTTTATTAAAGTCCTAAATCACTAGAACATGAGCCAATTCAATCAGTATTTAAAGCAGGGCATGGTAGCACATGTCTTTAATCTCTTGGGAGGCTGAGGCAGGAGAATCAAGAGTTCCAGGCAAGTCTGGGCTGCATAGCAAGGTTTGGCCTTGAAAAGGGGTGCTTTGCTTAGCAAAATCTAAGCCCTACTTTATGAGGATAATATAACAATTGTGGCTATTTTGCAAAAGAGATTTATAACAAAAACATAAGTGTGATCATTTTATTTTAATGGTATAGCCAGCAACATAAGTCCTACAGGAATCGTCTTCTAGGTTCTTTGTCTCTGTAGATTTTTCTTTCCACAAATCTGCTTTGCTCCTGAATAACATTTTTTGCCCCTTTCAGATATTACTTAGGTTACAGGTTTTTAAAAGTCCCCTTTCTAAGTGCTAAGTGTTGATTGACTGAACAAAAGTGGATATTTTGCATTTTTTGTAAAGTAAAAACATGTGTGTACTTTTCTGAGACATTGTTTTTATAGTGAGTGAAAATTCAGCTGGGGACAGCTTGAACTTCAGCTCCCATAATACCTTGCATGAAATATGTATGGAATGTTCAGCAAGCCACAAACATTTCAGTGGAGCCTGCTGAAGGGTGTGCTAGTCATTCTTCCTCTTTGAAAACACAAGGTTGCCAATTTTTATAGGTGACTAGGAATTCTTTAAGGTTGTAATTAACTTTTATTATATGAACAAGACTGCATATCAGAACACCATGTTTTCTCCATGTACACATCTGACAGGTTATGGATCTTGTTTCATTCAGAGGTCTAGAAAATGGTGTTTAAGAAACTTTCACCATATAGCTTCCAAACAGAAATTATAGGAGAAGCAAAGGAAAAATTTTTTTTAAGAAAATAAAATTATAGAGGAATAAATAAATGTGGTAGGTGAAAACTGTTGTTGACTTTCAACATTATTTCATATGTAACAAAATTCTTAATAGCATCAAGTATACTGTTGTAAGCAGAATAACCGGGGGCCAGAGAATGTAAGTAAAATCTCTTCTAGAATGTTAAAGTAATTCCATTCAATGTTAAGTTTAATAACATTAGATATTTTCAGTTCAGCATATTGGTGAATTATTGTACCTCTAATTTTTTTAAAGTAATAGAGAGCATGCAATTTAGGGAAACATCTTTACAGATGTGGCTACACATGTCCATGAAAAAAAGTGTCTCTATTTTATAAACAGAATTTTTTTAGTTCTGTTGTGAACCACCCTTGTATTTGAATTCATTTTTTTCATAGATTGGTACTGTTTATATGATTTTCATAGTCAGCTTAATGTTGTGAAATTATTTTGCTGTGTCTATGGCTTGAAGATCACCAAATAGGCCATTGTGATTTACATATATTCTGCATATACTACATATACATTATGCTAACCACCTGATAGAAAGTTCTTTCTTCCTTTTATTTTTATTTATTTATTTTTTGAGACAAAGTTTTTCAGTGTAACATCCCTAGCTGTCCTGGAACTCAACCTGTACTGTAGACCAGGCTGATGTCCAACTCACAGAGATCTGTCTGCCTCACCTCTACCTCCCCAATGCTGGGATCAAGGGGATACACCACCACCACCTGGCTACTAGAAAATTCTTTCTTTCTTTTTTCGTTTTTTTTTTCCTTTTTGTTAGTTTTTCGAGACAGGGTTTCTCTGTGTAACAGCCCTAGCTGTCCTTGGACTAGCTCTCCTAGACCAGACTGGCCTTGAACTCATAGAGATTTACCTACCTCTGCCTCCCTAGAGCTGGGATTAAAAGTGTGGGCCACCACCATCCAGCTCAGAAAGTTATTTCTTATAGAAAATAATTATAAATCTTATACTTAGAAAATATAGTATAAGGGTTATTTTTTGATTTTTAAAAAATAATTTAGTGCCTTTAACTCTTGTGTGTGTGTGTACTTCCTGCATAATTCTCTTGAATTACACTGTTCAAGGATTCAGTTGTTGAAACTGGCCATTCTGTTTCTTGTAGCCTAGTGGTAGTTTTACATTACTGGAAATGAAGAACGGTGGGCAAAATCACATTTGAGGGCCACAAGACAGCTTAGTGGTTAAAGGTGCCTAATGCCAAGCCTGATGACCTCAGCTACATCCCTACGACTCAGAAAGAACTGACTCCCCAAAGTTGTTCTCTGACCTCCACATGCACACTTTGGCATGTTCCCCTATCCAAATTAAAAATAAATCACTGTGAAATCATATTTGTGATCAGAGCTAAGTGTAAATAATGGTTGACTGCTACAATTATGTCATGGTATGAGAGTTGAGGGCCATTTGTTCACTAGATGGGGTTTGACCTGGTGCCACATGTAAGAATTTTGTGATTTATTAAAAGTCCCTTGAGCAGGCTTTTTCTTTTTCTTCTTCTTCTTCTTTTTCTTTGAAAAGGAAAAGGACACACAAAATTTATTATATGCTGAAGACATGGGAGTATTTGACTCCAACCTTTTGCCTTAAGGAGAAAACAATCTTGGTTCTGGTATTTGCTAAGTTGGAGCCTTCTATAACAGAGCCAGATAACATTGCTACCTTCTTGGAACCACTATTCAGTATTAATTAATAGGAGCTTGACTATATTTACCTCACAGAGTCTATTTCTGGGTTATGTGAACTGTCTAAGTTGAGCTTTCCGATAAACAACTTAATGATTTTTCCATTTTTCATTCTTTAAGATTATAGATAGTGTTTGTATGAACACGCGGGAGTTTCTGGCTTTAAAAGCCATCGGGGGTCAGCCCCTGGAAAGAATCTTCCTTTTGTATCCATTTAGATGTCAACTACCACTTTTCAATCTAATATCTTTCTTTTGCTTCCCTTCTCTTTTTTTTTTTCTCCAAGAAAAGTAAATGGAAAAGTCATTGATTTCCAAAAATAGCTCTCGGATGTTTAGAAGTCTCCAAGTTTCCTTCTCTTTCCTTTCACTCTGATTTGGGAAGTGGAAATAATGTGTATCACAGTCTCTGTTAGGTTCACTTCAGGAAACTGTGGGTCAAGTGACATGACAGGGTCACCTGGTAAGCCTGAGATAGGCCTTTTGGCTTCTTGCCCAGGGCCTTCTGCTGATGTTGTCTGCCTTTGCAAAACAAAAAAATCTGATGGAATATAAGTAAAGTTAAATTCTGTAGAAATCAATTGACTCATCTAAATCTAATAAAACAAGGAAATATTTATGAAGATTATTAACCTCTCTCATGCTGGGACTTTACGTGGAGACAGAACAAGGGTTTTTTTTGGGGGGTGGGGAGGGAGAAAGTAACAAACATATAAAGCAAACAAAAGTTATAAATGTCATGGGAAATGCCATGATTAATTCAATTCCTTAGGTTTTAAATAACTTCCAAGACAAGAACGGAGAGTTCTCTCTTTTTTTTTAACTTACACTACTATTTATCTTATATATTTTCTTGAGAATTTCATAGATGTATATAATGTGTTTTGACCAGTTCTTTTGATTCCTTTTCTTCTAATTCCTCTCAATTTTCTCTTACAATTTCATCCGTTCTATCTCTTTTTAAACTCACTGAATCTACTTAGTGCTGCCTGTATTTACATAGGTATAGGATCATCATCTCCTGTGGTAGTCTTTCAGGAATTTAACCTATTTTTTCTACAGCCACAAGTTTCCATCTTGGGTGGGACTTCATGAGGCCCTTCCTTATTCATGCCAAGATTTTAGCTAGTCTGATTTTGTGCAGGCCTTCCACAGGCAGTCACAGCTGCTGTTAGTTCAGGTGTGCAATGGCCCTGTGGCATTGTCATGTCTAGCAGTCTCTACCTTAACCAGTTGTGTGTGAAAGGAAGACCACTTGTTTGTCCGAGCTGCCCAGAACTGAAATAACCACACAGAAATTGTATTCATTAAAACACTTCTTGGCCCATTAGCTCTAACTTCTTATTGGCTAATTGTTACATCTTAATTTAACCTATTTCTATTAATCTGTGTATTGCCACGTAGCAGTGGCTTACTAGGTAAAATTCTCAGCATCTGTCTCCAGTGGATCCACGGCACCTCTCTGACTCCGCCCTTCTTTCTCCCAGCGTTCCATGTTTCATGACTGGAGGGAGAAAAGTATTTAACAGTCTCACTCTGCTAGAAGAGCTCTCTTGAACACGGACTGGTTTTTATTCTTCTTTATCAACGTCTTGGAGCAAGATATTAAAGCGCTTATAGAACTGAGCAAGATAAAGAGGAGGCCCATGAAATTTTTCCTGGAGATGAGGAAGTGCTGAGTGTGATCCAAACAAATAAGAGAATGAACTAATATGACTGGCTCAGAAGTTGTATGTGAAGGCTTGGAGACTTGGGCCAGACCATTCCTATCTGAGATTGCCACAGTTTTGGGACCAGAAAAGCTAGGAACATTGTTCAAACTCCTCTCTTCACACTTGAGAGCCCAGCTAAGTGGTGTTTTCTGCCCATAGTTAGAAGGCCATGGGATCTCCTGACCCTTGACCTATTGCTTTTTCTAGCATGCAACTCATCCAGTCCACACCCATTTTAAGTATCCTATCTCTGTTCATTTATTTAACAGGGTATGTTGCATAGCTTTTCTCTCTTCAGCATTTTTCCAAGGTTCGGGACTCTAGCAAGTAATATCAGAAAGGGCACCACCTTTGTGAGGCAAATGCTGTCCTTGCTTCACTTGTCTTTTTCAATAAGCCTCATGCAGTAAGTTTCTCTCCCCTGGGATTCCATGCCTTTTCCCCCAACTTCTGGAGACAGAGCTCAGGGCCTTGCCAGTGCCAGACAAACACCCTGTCATTGAATCAAACCCCAGACCCTGGCTCTGTGGGTATGGCAGACATATCATATACCTTTTATCATGTGCCAAGCATTTGCATGCATGCTTTCATCAGAAGCCAGTCATGGCTACATAAAATATATATGGACGCATGATGAAACTGAGGTCAATGGGAAGTTGACTCAGAGACCTCTTTCTTACAGCCAGTGAGGTACCATGTATTTGACCCTCCCCTGAGTAGGCTAAATTTTATGCCCTTTATGCTGTTCTGGACCCTCTGGATATTTTATTTTGCATTCTTTGTTGTTTGATGTTTATTCCCCTCTGTGGTATCATGACCTCTTAAAGACAGACATATTAATGCCTCATTCCCCGTTAATAAGTTACCCTCCATGACAAGATAGATTTTGCAGATACAGTTAAGGTAAGGATTCTGTGATAGCGAGATAATCATGCCTTATCTGGGTGGATCCAGTATCACAATGGGGGCTTACTAGGGGGAGCAGGAAGATGAGGATGAGAGAGAGGTGAGGATATGACAGTGAAAGCAGAGATTGAAGTCACATGGCCAGGAATCAAGAAATGCAGGCAACCTTCAGAAACTGGAAAGGGAAAATAGGAGAATGCTTTCCTGGAACCTGCAGAAAGAGCTTCTGCCCTGTAGACACTTTGACTCTAGCAGAATGAGCTGAACCTGTGAGATAAAATAGACTTGAGTTGGTTGAAGCCCCTTGATTTTTAGCAGTTTCTCTTGGCATCAGTAGATATAACTATCTTACTTCTACGCATTGTATCCTAGGGAGAATGAAAGCACCAGGTCAGCTTGCTGCCTTTAGTACCAGCCTCCCATTTGTCACATGACAATGAAACAGATGCTATGCGTTTTCCACTATTTTCTTGCAGTTCTTCTCTAGGATCCACCTTTCTTGTGGCTCAAGTGTGAAGTTTTGTTTTTGTTGTTGTTGTATTTCGAGGCAGGGTTTCTTTGTAGCTTTGGAGTCTTCCTGGAACTTACTCTGTAGACCAGGCTAGCCTTGAACTCCCAGAGATCCGGCTGTCTCTCCCTCCCAAGTGCTGGGATTAAAGGCATGCACCACCACTGCCAGGCTGAGTGTGGAGACTTATATCCTAAGTACTAAATCCTTTGCTGAGCTGATCAAGTAAGAATGGTGGGCAGGTTGGACATCTCACAGCAATAGAGACTATTGGAGGTTTTCTCAGGTGATGGTAGGCCTACACTAGAGAGGAACAGTTTCATATTTTTTTTTTTTTGGTTTTTTGAGACAGGGTTTCTCTGTGGTTTTGGAGCCTGTCCTGGAACTAGCTCTTGTAGACCAGGCTGGTCTCGAACTCACAGAGATCCGCCTGCCTCTGCCTCTCGAGTGCTGGGATAAAGAACAAAAGTTACCCACAAGAATCTCAGAAACCTTGAACCAGTATATGAAACTTTGGGAATATATATATTAGTTTGAATATTGCTCCATTCTGAGGGTAATCTCAACTGATAGGCATTTATGGTATATAGCACAGAGGAAAATTAATGCATCCAGACTTCATTATTTGGAGCAACCTGGGGCTGTGATGGTTCCCTGTGTTGGATGTGAGTGTGTGTATGTGTGTATACCTGTGTGTGATATCTGCTGCCTAAGATGCTCCAAGCCATGGAATCCCTAGCTTCAGTGCACAGAAAAGCAGTGAGAGACTTGGTTCTGCCTTTGTTTAGGTCCGGAAGTGTAGAGTAAGCATATACATCTCAAAAGCATGCTTATGGGCTTGTGGTATCCCCAGTGTTTTTTATCTGGAAAATGCTCTGTGTCTTTAAATGGAAGGGATTCAGGGAATGAGTGGGAAGGAGATGAGAAGAATGTTAATGCAAAGAACAAGGTGTGCAGCCAGGCTATCTGTACCACCCCCAGGTGGCTAGTTGTGCAGTGTTTGTGGGTGGACCACTGGACAGACAGGACATCCTGAGCAGCTTCTAAGTACAAGCCTCATTCCTACCAGGTGAGAGAACTCATACCTGAAGCTTGGCCATGTGATTTTTCTGCGTTTCAAAACTCTTTTTTGGAGTTGGGGAGATGACTCAGTGATTAAAAGAGCTTGCTCCTCTTCAGTGAACCTGAGTTCAGTGCCCAGCACTCACATCAGGCAGGTCACGCTTCCTGTAATTCCATCTCCAGGGATTCCAACTGTCTCTCTGGCCACAGATGTAACATACATACATAGATACATATAAATAAAATTAAAAACTAAAATAAATAAACTCTTTGTCTCATTATGTGGAGTTGACTCAATTTGCCTTTTAATTAGTATATCTATTGCTTAGTTTTAAAACTTTGAAATATAATTTACATACTATAAGATAATCCACTTTAAAGGGGTACAATTTAGCATCTTTGGTATGATCATGAGGCTGTCAACCATCACTACTATCTAATTCTTGCCACCCCTCCTCATAGAAAGCACATGTTCATTAGCAGCTACTCCTTATCTTCCCTAAAGCCAGTCAACAACTAATCAGTTTTTCATGTGTACCATCTCATAGATGTCTTATGTGGTTGTCCCTGGATAATTCTTTGTAATACTCCCGTGGATCTTTTTCAAAATGAAAAGTGAGGAATCGGAAATTGGGGGTTGAAGGAACTAAGAAAAAAATCAATTTTTTAAAATTATCTTTTTTATAACTCATTCATATTTTATGTCCTCCATAAATGTTGAATGTAATCATGTATATGGGAACAAGTTTTACTGATTTGTAATGATTGTTTTACATTTCCTTATTTCTTTGAATTTTTCTCATAAATTCTAGCATACTCAAGAGGAATTCCTCCTTACAAAGATGTCAGTGCCTCTATTTTGTTAGAATGGCCTATTCTTATCTTGACTCAGGATGGAATCCATCTGCAGTTCTTGATAAAATTCTAGTTGCTTTTAAACACTAAGTCTCAAATGGGGAGGCTCTTATCCTCTTCCACAGGACATCTAACAGTATTTGGAGACATTTTGACTGCTACAACAGGGGGATGACATGTAGTAGGTAGAGGCCAAGGAGGGTGGTGGGTATCCTACACAAAGGGCTGCCTGCAATGCATAAGATGTCCTCATAAGGCTGATGAGAAACCAAGGACAATGGCACTGGGTTTTGATCCTACTGCATGAACTGGCTTTGTGGGAGCCTAGCCTGTTTGGATGCTCATCTTTTTTAGACCTGGATGGAGTGGGGAGGACCTTGGACTTCCCACAGGGCAGGGAACCCTGACTGCTCTTTGAACTGGAGAGGGAGGGGGAAAGGAATGGGGGAGGGGGAGAGTAGTGGGGAGGAGAAGAGTGGGGGGACGGGAAGGGAAATAGGAGGCGGGGACGAGGCGGAAATTTTTTCAAAAAAAAAAAAAGATGTCCTCATAACAAAAGTGATCCAGCACTAAATATTAATAGTGCCCGACAGTGAATTAAACCTGACATTTGGCATAAGAGTCTACAGTTGGTTGACACAGAATTCTGGTTGATCTTAGATATGAGGTATGGGGCAGGAATGGTTGAAGAGAAGGCCTTCTCCATAAGTTGACGTGGAGCTAAATAATGTCCTGTAGGGATTAAGCAGCTGTACTGCTGCCATTGTGCTAGAAAGGAGCTGGTTGTGACTGGGGAGAATGAAAGACTATCCCTTGCTAACATCCCTTGCTAAGGTGTGTGGATAGATGAATTACACCTCTGGGCTATCTACCCCCAGTACTTTTTCTCACATAAAATTATACATGTCTTCTTATCTTTTAAGTCAGTTAAACTTGAGTTTCTGGGTTTTTTTTTCCTGTTACTTTTCTTATTGATGTTTATTGAGCTCTATATTTTTCTCTGCTCCCCTCCCTGCCTCTCCCCTCCCCCTTTCAATCCTCCCTGCAAGGCCCCCATGCTCCCAATTTACTCAGGAGATCTTGTCTTTTTCTACTTCCCATGTAGATTAGATCTATGTGAGTCTCTCTTAGTGTCTTCATTGTTGTCTAAGTTCTCTGGAATTGTGAATTGTAGGCTGGTTTTCTTTGCTTTGTGTTTAAAAACCACTTATGAGAGAGTACATGTGATAATTGTCTTTCTGGGTCTGGGTTACCTCACTCAAAATCCATTTTCCCGCAAAATTCAAGATGTTATTTTTTTCTGCTGTGTAGTACTCCATTGTGTAAATGTACCACATTTTCCTTATCCATTCTTTGGTCGAGGGACATTTAGGTTGTTTTCAGGTTCTGGCTATGACAAACAATGCTGCTGCTATGAACATAGTTGAGCGCATGTCCTTGTGGCACGATTGAGCATCCTTTGGATATATACCCAAAAGTGGTATTACTGGGTCTTGAGGAAGGTTGTTTCCTAATTTTCTGAGAAATCACCACACTGACATCCAAAGGGGCTGTACCAGCTTGCATTCCCACCAGCAATGCAGAAAGAAGTGTTTCCTTTTCCCCACAACCTCTCCAGCATAAGTTGTCCTCAGTGTTTTTGATCTTGGCCATTCTTACAGGTATAAGATGGAATCTCTGAGTTGTTTTCATTTGCATTTCTCTGATGACTAAGGATGTTGAACATGTCCTTAAGTGTCTTTCAGCCATTTTAGATTCCTCTGTTGAGAGTTCTCTGTTTAGGACTCTACTCCATTTTTTAAAACTTGGATTATGTGTTATTTTGATGACCAGTTTCTTGAGTTCTTTATATTGGAGAATAGATCTCTGTCTTATATGGGGGTTAATGAAGATCTTTTCCTATTCTGTAGGTTGCCATTTTGTGTTGTTGACTGTGTTCTTTGCTTTACAGAAGCTTTGCAGTTTCAGGAGGTCCCACTTATTAATTGTTTCTCTCAGTGTCTGTGCTACTGGGGTTATATTTAGAAAGTGGTCTCCTATGCCAGTACGTTCAAGTGTACTTCCCACTTTCTCTTCTGTAAGGTTCAGTGTGGCTGGCTTTATGTTGAGGTCTTTGATCTATTTGGACTTGAGTTTGGTACATTTTCCTAGATGTTGATATCCACTTATGCCAGCGCCAGCACCATTTGTTAAATATGTTTTCTTTTTTCCATTTGATATTTTTTGCTTCTTTTTCAAAAATCAGATGTTTGAAGGTGTGTGGATTAATATCCAGGTCTTCTATTCAGTTTCATTGGTCCTCCTATCTGTTCTTATGCCAATACCAGGCTGTTTTCAGTACTGTAGCTCTGTAGTAGAGTTTGAAGTCAGGGATTGTGATGCCTCCAAGAGTTCTTTTGTTGTACAGGATTGTTTTGACTATCCTGGGTTTTTTGCTTTTCCATATGAAATTGAGTATTATTCTTTGAGGTCTGTGAAGGATTTTTCTGGGCATTGCATTGAATCTGTAGATTGCTTTTGGTAAGATTGCCATTTTTACTCTACTAATTCTGCCTACCCAAAAGCGTGGGAGATATTTCCACTTTCTGGTGTCTTCTTCAATTTCTTTCTTGAGTTTCTGTTTTTTTTCCAGCCCACAAAGGTATATTCATTTACTTTTTTTCTACCCAGTGTCACTTGTAGTTTTCATCATGGTATTTACTTTTTTAATTTTAATTTTTATAGTTTGATTTTCAAGTTTTCTTTGTGTAGGTCTGGCTGTCCTGGAACTAGCTCTGTATTCCAGGCTGGTCTCTGCCTCCTGAGTGCTGGAATTAAAGGTGTGTGCCACTACCGCCCAGTGTCCTCATGGCATTCCTATAAGCTGTCACTAACACATATACTGTCACTTATCTCCCTTATTTTTAACTGTTTTAGTTGCCTGTGATATTTACAATAAAGTACTCTTATTGTAATGCTCCTGTGTACTTCTTCCTTCCTTCCTTTTTTTCCTTCCTTCCTTCCTCTTTTCTTTCTTTTTCTTTTTTGCTTCATGTTTGCCTTAGAAGGAAGATGATGTTGTTAAATGTAGGGTTAAAATAATGCTTTTCAGCTTATTTGTTTTAAAACACTCTATTTTGGAATATTTTAGAGTTATTGAAAAGCTGTAAAATTTGTTAACTTCTAATATTATTATAGTAGCTTTGCTGAAACTGAGAAGTTAATCTTGATTCAGATTACTGATATGCAAACTTTAGACATTTGGATTTCACCAGTATTTCTACCAATGTTTCTTTTCTATGCCAATGACTTTTTAGAACCAAACAGTCTTGCTTTGAGGTTTCATGTATTTTTGGAATCATGGAACTTGTGGAATCAGATGTGATGGGGGTGATTCTGTGTTCTGATAAAGGTGTCAGCATCTGGAAGCTTTCATATACTTTTAGGAAGATCACAGACATCTGCAAGTCAAAATGTAGTTCCTAAAATAATGGAGATTTGGTTTGAAATAGTAAAATTTCCCTAGAAATCTTTGCCACCTACCCTGTTGCTGAATGAGTATATGCTCCTGTATTTGATCATCATAATCCTAGGTATATCACAAAAGATTCATTCCACAGTGAGTCACAGAAAACTCTACAGGCTTTCCCAATACAGCTTGAACTAGTGGCGTATAGTCCCAAGTACAGGATGGTTTTTACATGAAAAGGGAAATTATTGGGCAAACTTCAGAAACAAGATGCTTAGTGAAACAATGAGACAAAGACACCAGATTGTATGTTCTGATTATTACTGTGTCCAGAAACTATAAATTTGTAATGGTAGAAAACGGATTAGTGATGTCTGGGTCTAGAAGTGAGAAGAGATGGTATTGGCAAAAAGGCAAGAAATATATTACTGAATAATGTCCTAAAATTGAAATATGTGTCATACAATTCACTAAATTTACTAAAATCCTGGAATTGTACACATGATAAGAAGAGTTTATTGTATGATGGGTATAGCTAATAAAGTTTGTACAAGCAATTTTTAAGGGAAAATCTTTAAAATTCAGATAGCTACCTTGACTTTGTAGTTGGAGAGATCAGACTATGTAGATTAGACTTGGCAACCTCTTACCATGCAAAAGGATTTGGGGGCTTCTCAAAATGTCCTTACAATTGTTAGGGCAAGGTGCCAAGAAGTCGCATGTTACTATTGCTTAGGAGCTTTGCCAACTGTAAGAGGAGAACAATACTATACAACAGCCTGGTAATAATGACAGAGGCAGCTAACTTTTTCACTCAGAGTCATTGGTCATGTGGGATGACTCACTCATATTTCTGATTGTTTTAGGAAAGTTGAAGTATTATCTGGTTATATGACAAGATTGGGATAAAAGAGAACCAATGTGACATTTAGGTCTTTAAATATCAGCATTCTGATTTTGAATGAACCTCTGAAAATTGTATTCCACACTTTTTGTATTTTAATTAGCATTTGAACAGGTGACCAGAAGCAGGGTGGACACTAACTAACCTTACACTGTATCACTAACTGTGTGGACTGATTGATTGCAGATAAGGGACAGCCTAGATGCACTTCTGGCTCTGCTATTTGCTGTGAACTTTCTGATACCGTTTTCTCTTCTCTAAAATTTAGTGGAGATATTTATTTGCTAGGTGCTTTTGAAGATTCAGCAAGATGGTTTATACACTTAGGTCAGTGTCTACTGTATAACAAGTTCTACATTTTATTTCTTTTTATTGTTTTTTGTTTATGTGTGTGGGGTATTCTCATGGATGTGTAGGTGCACATATGTATGTGGAAAGTCAAGGAACAATCTTGGGGGAGCCCTTTCTCAGGTGCTGCCAACCAATATTTATATCTATCTAAATATTTTATATCTTATATATCTGTCTACATATTTTATATCATATATTTACATACATATATATATCGTGTGTGTGTGTGTGTGTGTGTGTGTGTGTGTATGATAGAGACTTTCACTGGTCTAATATTCATCAAATGGATTAGACTGATTGACTTGTAAGCTCCAGAAATCTGTCTGATTACATGTACAAGCCATTATATTTCTTTTTTATGTGGATTCTAGGGATTGATATCAGGTTTTCTTGTTTGCAAAGTAAGTCTTTACCAACTGAGCTATCACCCTAGCCATTTTTTTAAGAATAGAATTTGCTGCAAGGTTAAGATCTTCGGTCATATCTGCTTGCATCACATCAGTACTTTAGGTATATGCTTAGTTGTACACACAGTAGACCTTACTTTTGGGGTGAAATAAAATTTTCCAATAACGTCTTTGCTGTTGGATCTTTGAAGGAAACTGTCAAAGAGTGTAGAGAGAGGAGGTAGAGGCGCCTTGTCCATATGCATGTCCTAGAAAATCCTTGTTCATGTAGTGCTTAATGTGCTTGGTAGGAGAAGGGGAATTTAGGTTTGGCAGGGTTAGAGAGAAGCAGTGGAAAGCAACGAAGAGTTAACTTCACTGTATATTTAGGTATTTTCCTAGCAATATGTGCCGAAAGCTGTAAAATATCTTCACCCTTAGGTTCACAAATTCCATTTAAAGTGGTGGTTCTCAGCCAGGGATAATTTTTGCCTTCCAGGGGACATTTGGCAATGATGGAAGACATTTTTGGCTGTCACAGCATGGTGGTGGGTGGGGGTAGTGTGGCCTAAGGTCATATAGTGGGTTGGAAGCCAGTAACATTGCTCAGCACCCTACCAAGCCCAAGATGGCCTCTCATGACAAACAATAAGCCATCTCTTGTGTTTACAAAGTTGAGACCAAGTGGTCCTACCTGTCCCTATGGACAAGTAGTGTAGGGATCACAAAGACAATAGTGAATATGTTAGTATTTTCTAAAGTGAAAATTCTTCTTGAGGAAGTTTGATTGAGTGTGATACATATAGGTAGTCTTTTTGAGGAAATTATCAGGAGAAACCTCTCCGGATTTAGGCTGTGGCCTTATAGCTAATCCCTGAAGATGGTCAGAAAGGGTCCTCTCATTTGGGTAAAGAGCTTTATAGGGAGAAAAAAAAACTCACAGAGACTTAAGTGATGAACAACGAGCCAGTTGGAAAGTGATATTTGTAGTATCTATTGACAGGGACTCTGGGTTTGATTCAAAATAGGCTAGGAAGCCATTCTACTTGAAAGAGTTAACATGTCACTGTTGTAGGAGACTAGGGCAGTAGCTGAGGCATGGGGAGCTAGTTAGGAGATAGTAGTTTTCCTTAGAGTCAGGCAGTGATGGATGAGGGCAAAGACGAATGTTCTCAGACATAGATGTGTGTGATTTCTTAAGACTCTGGATGCTGTGCTTTGGTCATATGTGTAATTCACCCTTATTGAGACCTTCTCTCAGACTCCCTGTTAGCTTGGGCAACAGCATATAATGCCCAAATGGACATTCAGTCGTAACAGTTGGATCAACAGAGAGGAGCTTACTTTACTATATTGTCTGCAACTCTGCTGCTGTTACAAGGAATTTTGTGTGAAAGAAAATGCCGGGCAGTGTATACATTCTGTTCTTACAATTTTACTACATTCGTAAGAGGTAATACATTAAAGATACATTAACGATTGCATCGATTGAAGAGAGCCATGCACTTTATGAAAGCCCATGTGTTGTAAATAATTGTGCTTAGAAAGTTATATTATCATTATTATTATTATTATTATTATTATTTAAAAGTGGTGATTATTTGCTAATTCGTAGAGTGATTAAGAACTTGAAATGACAGGGCTTGAGTCTATGGTTATCACCTCCCAAAAGTGTGTTACATTGACACTGACATTTCTTCAGCACCATGGTCTTGTTTTATTTGCTATGCATACACTTATTCAAAAGGCATTTGAGATAAATCATTCTGTGATTGATCTGATCCAGGTTAACCTAAGATTGCCATCTTGCTAATCTCAGTATTAAAAGCCAAGACACCAGAAACCAATCTTCCCTCCTCCACAGCCCATATCATAAACCTCCAAAATGTCACCATGTACATGGCATATTGACAAAAATGTCAAGGATTACCAAGAATAGCTTCTTGCATTCATATGCAGTTACAAGAGAATGACAGAGTAGCTTTCGAATTCAAGTGCCACTGCAGTGGCCTCAACCAACAGTTCTTGTTTGAACAACTCCCAACGTTTATCATCTCTGCCTTGGGGGTTTTAGAAATACGTCATACCTTGAATTTTAAAATATGAACACATGTACTTCTTATGCTCCTGGAGTTATTTTTTTATTTTTTATTTTTGCTTCTAGAGTTGTTAATGGAATTATTTTTGTTGTTCTATTTATCACCCATTTGCCCTTCAAAATGTAGATATCTATAATGTTTTTCATAAACTGGTGACTGATTTTTTTTCTTGAGTCGTTGTCAGTGTCCCTGTTCATAAGCTTGTGCCAGCTCCGTCCATATTTGATGTACTACAAAGTCTCCATTTCCTTCAGAAATACTTCTTTTCTCTTGTCACTTAGAGATACATAGTTCTTTCTTCTCATCTATTTAGGAATGGTTACTGACCTCTCTCTCACTGTTTGCAGGGGACCTCATCCCTTTTGTGTACCAGTGAAAATAACAACTTAAGGTTTCATTTCAGCATTCAGGGACCAGTGTTCCTTTCTGTCTCATTTTTGAGTTCTAAAGCCCTTGTAGATTAACCTAAAGCAAGTGGTGGGAAGCAGGAGTTAAGCTAAAAATTAAAATAAAAATCAAACAACATTAATCACTAACACTTTAAACTGTATAATTCAATAACATTCAGTATGTGTACAATGTTGTGCAACTATCACCTTTATCTTGTTCCAAGACATTTTTATCAGCCTCCAAGAAAACCTTGTTCCTATTAAGTAGTTGCTCTTCATTCCTCCTAACCTCCAGCCCTAGACAACTACTAATCTGCTTCATGTATTTGTGAATTGGTCTAGTCTGCCCTTCTCATGTGACTAGAACAGAGTATGTGTCCTTTTACTTTACCACTTTTACTTAGCATAATGATTTCAAGATTCATCTGATGTAATCTATGTCAATACATCATTTGCTTTTATAGCTGAGTAATGTTCCATTATATGGATAGGTCATACTTTGTTTATCCATTCATCTCTTGATGGGCACTGGGGGTATTTCCACATGCTGAATACTGCTGATATGAACATGCTTGTGTAAGTCTTTGGATATGGAACACTTGACCTTGGAAACTTGTAAAGGAAGAACAACTGTGGAACAGCTATAAATGTCATTGTATTATTTCTTTGAAGCAGAGGTGAGAAATGGGGATCACGATACAAGTTTGGTGTTCTACTAACCACAAAAACATTTATATTTTTATCGAGCATCTAGTTTCCTGTTCCCAACTTCCTTCATGCTCTGTCTGAGTCCCTCCCACAGGGTGAGTGTGGTGAGTGTGTTGGGCAGTGGGTTTTTTTTTTTTATTTGTTTGTTCCCCGGTAGAGCCGAATTCCTTGAGGTTACCTCCTGGCACTGAAGATCTCAAATAGCTTTTCTTCAGTGAATATTTAAGCAAATGCATAGCATTTTGCAGTCTTCATGGAGCTTTTGCTAGGGTGGGGTCCTCTAGTGCTCTCATCCTTAGCCAAGGTGACATGCCTGAGGCTTATGAGCATCATTTATCCCAAACTTACTGCACGCCTCACCTGGCAAGTGTTCTTGGTACGTACTATTAGGCTGCCCAGACTGTTCCCCAGGAAGGCTTTCCCTTCTCTATGTTCAGCTTGCAGGGGTCATTGCACATTAAGGTACCCACCTGGGTTGACTCACAGCAGTTGGCCAGATGTAATATGTTACAGAGTGGTGGGGCCTGTGGTAAGAGTGAATGGATGACCCTAGTCATAATTTGCCCCTTTTTCTTCTTTAGCAACTATTACCAATGTGTACCAGCTCTTCATTTTTTAGGATTTTATTTCAGAAATGAAATCTTCTGATTTTAACTGCTAACAGCCCACTGTATCAATGGCGGAGCATCCCCAGGGACAACCCAGAAAGCCAGAGAGAACAAGTCTATAGGTGGAAGTGGCCTAGGCACCTCTGGAGTCATGTGATTCTAGCTTTTACCATCTAGCTAAAAGTGCTCATAGGTAGAGAGAAAGCAGAACTCAGAATTCATCTATAGCCCACTTGCCCCCAGGGATTGCAACAAGGGGAGGGCATGGTGGATTCTGTGTGAACTCCTTTTACTTTTATTTTTCCGTGTACACCACCTACAACAGCTACAGCTAAATTTGGGGGGTCTTACCTCAATCTCCACCCCTGGAAACAAAGGAACAAAAATGTAACCATTTATCAAGTAATTTCTCCCTAACAATCTCGTAAAAGTACTCCTACATTATTACAGTGTCTTGTTAAACATCCTTTAAAAGTTATTGCACTGGGGATGTATCTCAGTATGTAGAACACTTGCCTAGCATGCCAGTACAGCATAAAACTAGGTATGGTGGTAATCTCAGTACTAGAGGAATGGAGACAGGAAGATCAGAATTTAAGAACAGGACATTATCAATTTGATAGTGTGCCTGAGACCAGCCTGGGTTACTTGAGACTCTGTCTTAAAAAAGGAGAAGAAAGGAAAGAAAATCCCAGGTATGTTTTACAATGATGCAAATTGTGTTTTGATTATTTTTCCATCCATAACAAACCCCCATGGAGCTAGTATTCAATGAAAAACATTTTGGTGGGGGGGTGATTTCAAGACAAGGTTTCTCTGTTTAACAGCTAGTGTCCTGGAACTCACTTTGTAGACAAGATTGAACTCACAAAGATCCTCATGCCTCTGTCTCCCAAGTGCTGGGATTAGAGGTGTGTATCACCACTACCTGGCAACTTTTTTTTAAAGACAGTGTCTTGAGATCATCTAGCCCCCAGCCTTTGAAGTGCTAGAATTCAAGTTGTGTATCACCAAGCCCAGATAATGAATGAATGAATGATATGCATGTAACAATTCGTTGGATCATATCCTTAGCATTAGACATTTAGCTTGCTTCTTTCTTTTTTTTCTGGCTGTTTTAAATAGAATTTTGTTGCAGCCGTTTTACACACACACACACACACACACACACACACACACACACACACACCTATATATTTTTTTGAGACAAAATTTCTCTATGTAGCCCCAGCTGCACTGGTACTTGTTCCGTAGACAAGGCTGGTCTCGAATTCAGAGATTCTTCTGCCTCTGCCTCTGCCTCTGGAGTGCTGGGATTAAAGGTATACACCATCACTACCCAGCTGCACATTTTTAAACTTATACATTATTAGCTATTTTTATAGATAGTACTATAGGCATTTGCAGCCGCAACATTCTCTGTGATGAAGAACATTCGGATATTTAGCAGCATTCGTTATCTCCACTCATAAGATACTGGAAACACTGCCCGATCTGTTCTTATGGTAACTGAAAATAAGTCTCCAGAAATTGTCAAGTGTCCGTTGAGAAGAACAGTGGCTCCTGAGTGAAATGACTGTACTGGTGTGATTAGTGAAGTGAAAGGTACCAACCAATGTCTTAATTTTAGACCTTGACCTGTTGCTGCCTCTATTTACCCCCCTATTTTGCACGTCTTCTCTGAAAACTTGGGGTCTTCCATTTACCTTGTCTTCCATTACAGAATGCTTCTGGATTAGGGTCTCCAAAAGCAGGTGTTTCTTTTCTCATAATCCTGGAAGCCAGAATGCCTACATCATATTCTGGCACAGTTTGTTTCTTGTATGGACACTTTTTATTTCCTTGTGGAAATAAAGTTACTTTCTTATTGTGTCCTAACAAAACAAAGAAAGCAAGCTCTGATTTCTCTTCATCTTTTTTGAGACACTATCTCACTCTGTTGCCCAGGCTGGCTTTGAGCTCGAGATCTTATTGGTACTACCTGTAGTCTTGTCATAATCTTATAGGGACATTTGCCCTACAAGATTGGGTGCTGTGTCCTTCCTTATGAAAATATTTAATTTTTATTACCTTTTCAGAGGCACTATTTCCAAATACTGTCATTTTCCAGATTACAACTTTAATATGAACTTTATATGGTGCATAATCTAGTTCATAGTATTCTGGCCTTGGCCCCTCAAAATTCATGTCCTTCTTACATTTTTTTCCCATTTTAGCAGCCCCAAAGTATAAATTCATTCCAACATTAACTCAGACATCTGATGCCCAAAGAGTCTTCTACATAGCATCTAAATCAGGTTTGCCTGAGACTTGTGTGATTCATTCTGAGGCAAAATTCCATTCCAACTCTGAACCTGTAGAACCAGACAAGCTATATGCTTTCTAAATACACTGGTAGAGCAGGCATATGGTAGAGAAAAAAGCAGGAAAGGAAGGAGTGGCAGGTCCCAGACAAGTCTCAAACCTGACACAGCTAATTCCATAAATATCTTAAGGTTGATGTCTAGGCTTTGGCTTGATGCCCCACTTTGCATTACCCACATGACTCTGCAAAGTCCCTGACTCTGAAACCTAGAAGGAAACAGCCCGGGGGGGGGGGGCTTGGCAGCTTTGGTAGGCTCTGAATTGCCTTCAGGGTAGAAAAAAGAAAAGCAAAGAACTTATCAGTTTATATTCATTTTGGAGCATCTCTACAGTTACATTGTTTAGGTTCCAAGAAGTCTGACACCATTCATTTTTTTTCCTGATTTCTGTATCCCATGGAGTTTAAACTGGCAATGTGTTCACAAATTTGATGCCATGTCTATTCATGGCTGTTGCTAAGATGGCTGATTAACATTGTAGGGAAATGTCTGTAGGTAATGCTTGTCCCGTATGACTTTGGCATTTTTTTCACATCATTTCTATTTCCGTATTCTTCTTTTGCCCCTTTCCATCTTTATGTCTATCCATCAATCCATCCATCCATTTTCCTTCTGTTCGTTCTTACAGTCCTCATCTATTTGGGCATAGAAGACTCTGGGGTCCACATTAGGTCCTGAGGGGTAAGACTGCTTCATGATAGTGGGGACATCTGGGATCAAGACTGCATGGGCAGATGGCAAGGCAGCCTCTCCTTTGAAAAGGAAATAAATATGGATGCTTGCAAGGATAGGGTATTTTGAGATTGAGTAATATTTGGAATTAGAGCACTGGGCTGTTGCTTCAGAAGATACAGGGGGAAAAGGCCTTCCTCCTTGTAATCTCATTCTCTGTGGTGGAAATGCTGGGTCATCTCTCAAAGCCAGAAAAGCATGGACCTTTGACCTTCTTTGCTTTCTGGATCTCAAGATAACTGCTTAGTTCTTTCATGTTCCCTCTCCCACCATGAGGCAGACCTTGAGCACACAAGGTTTGTGCCAACAAAGGAACTCAGCATGCAGTTCTGATAAGCATTGTTCCAGTGATACAGGTGGCCAGCCCGTTGAGCTCATTAGCAGGTTCAGTTTACCTGACAATTCCCTTTGATGATAATGCTGTGCTCTTTTTGGACAAGCCCCAGAACTGTACCCCCCGAGGGAAATAGCTTGAATCCTATGTGCACAGCAGCCAGGCTTAGTTGGCTGTGGCCTAATACCTGCATGCCAGGCTGAAGGTTTGTTAGGTTGCCTGGAATTCTTCACATATTTCACTGTAGCTTTTAGAGAGGTTCAGTGTGGATGCTAATGTCCTCTGGATGCCATAGAGTCCAGAAGTTCTGCCAGAGTGCCTGGGGTATATGGTAGTGTGTACTGGCTTGCTTCCATACTGCTGCTGAGTTGGAAGTAGTTGGTGTGATATATAGTATTTACTACATTCTTTTGATTGTAGCATTTCAGCTTCTTTGCAGTTTTAAAGGGGAGTTTGCTGTCAGGCCACCTTATAGAGCTATTCATAGATCTGGCCTCCAGATGTTTTGAGTCAAATATTGTTGCCCATTGTCCTGCTCTGAGGATTTAAAAGAGAACACCCCTTCCCCCAACAAAATACAGTTCATATGACTTGATTTTAAACAAAATGACAGTCTCTGCATGAGCGCTTTTTATTTGGAGAATGGAATCCTTTGTTCTAGAGGATGTCTAATTCTAGCCTTGTAACACCTAGGCTGCTTCATTTATTCATTATTTTGCACACCTGTGTTGGGGGTGCTGCGAAACAGGCAGCAATATTCCTGCTCCTTGGGAGACTAGAGCAGAAAAAAAGCTCGCCTTCTATGTCTTTCTAAAACCCTTGGGAGTAAAGCCACCAGCATGGGTGAAATGATGAGAAATGTTCACAGAGGAAGCATAAGTGTCCCCTCCCAGTAATTTTGCCACAGAATACAGTGGAGATGTTCTTCATCCCATCCTGTGTCAGAGACCTAGTAATTGACTTCATAGTGGCATCAAACACCCTAGCCCCAGCATAGCTGCTCCTATCCCATATCCAACTCAGGCCTTTTGATTTTCTGTCATCCTTGCTAGCTAGATGGCTCCCTCCTGCCCACACCTCCCCTCTCTCTGCTCTGCTTTTCACTTTTTCTGCAGCCAGCATGGGAGTGGAGTTCTTTTGAGAAGTCAGTCTGCTGAGGACACATCCTGGTTCCCAGTACCCAGTGGTTTCATACCACCTGCAGAGCTCAGCTTGTATTCTTTATCAGGGCACCCCTGACTTTCTTCAGCAGCTTCCCTTCTAGGGCAGATCTCAAGTCTACCATGGGACTGGCTTGTCGAGTTGTTGTCTCCTCTTCCTCTGCTTTTTTGGAGGCCGTGCATTTGTTCCTGCCTACATTAAAACTAGTCCTTCCACCTAGAGTTGGGGCTTGTTTACCCCCATGGTCATGCCCATGACCATGAGGCAATGAGCTTTGAGAACAGACTTCTTGAACTAGAGTTTAAAGACTAGCAAGCAGCATTGTAAGTATCCTGAGTAGGCACATTTTTTTTTCTAGGAAGATTAATGCTTGACTCTAATTCTCAAAGCAATCCAGCTCCTAAAAAGAAACAGCATCACTGAGAGCTTATTATGCTCTGCATCCATTCTTGCATGCAGTTCTTATGTCATAAAAAATTGACATTCCCCACCCGTGCCTTTAAATTTCATAGATGCAGCTGGTGATATAGGCAAAGGTTTGTTTGTTTATTTATTTATTTATTTATTTTTGTTTCCTTTGATTCGAGACAGTGTTTCTCTGTGTAACAGCCATGGCTGCCCTGGACCTAGCTCTGTAGACCAGGCTGGACTTGAATTCACAGAGATCCGCCTGCCTCTGCCTCAGAGTGCTGGGATTAAAGGTGTGTACCATCACTGCCTGGCTCAAAGTTGCATTTATAACAGTTATATGTTTATGCCTAAAACAATCTAAGTGACTACTGACAATGTTCTTTTGCAGAAAAAGGTAATCAGTGCAGAACAGGGTGAGTGATAAAATCTGTTTAACATTTCCTCCTAGAAGTCTGGTGCAGGCTCCAACTAACACAAATGGAAGAACTTCATCTTTATAGTATTTGAAAAGTTTACAATGAGATCCTAGTACCCAAGGGACTGTGACACTGCTGCCTTGGGATGTCTGGGGATAGCCAAGAACCATCCTGGGTCGCCTCCCCTGTGATGCCATTTCTAAAGAATGTTATTGTTCAGCCTCTTCCCTCTCCTTTGGCCACTGTGGTTTTCCTTTCCCATTTCGGCTGAATTCACTTCTTCCGTTGATTGTTACTATTTGTTTCTTTTTTCCTTGATCCTTCCTTAAAACCTCCCCTTTTAAATTTTAAACACCTCTTCCTGCCTCTTATCTTCTTCAGGAGTAAACTAAAAAACAAATTATTATAATATTGTATTATATTTTTAAGAGATTGGGTCAAAATTTGTTGCAGCATTTGGAAGTATGAAAAATAAAAGAGGCTGGTCAGTAACTTGCCTCATGCTTTCACCAAAATAATCATCATTAGAAATCCTCTTGTATATTATGTAAGGAACTCCTTAAGAGAATAAGCATGATAAAACAGCCATTGAAATGCAGTGTGGGGGCAATTTTTATCATTCTAAAGTTATCTTTGAACCTTTCAGTTTTCAGTATGCAGGCTTAGGCTGGTCTCATCTGTATCTCTTCTGTTTTGTTTCCCAGAGCTCAATTTCTACCCAAGTGAAATGGGTATGGAGCCCAAAGCTTCCTGTGGACCAGACAAAGATCTACCACCTCTCAAAATTGGTGTGATAATGAAAGAAAAATTCTCTTGTTTGGCTGAGCCTCAGCAGTCTGGCTGTAGAGATGGTTGTAAACCGGTCAGGGCCATAGTTGTAGGTGATTTCATGCCAATATAAATGCCTTAGCATTAGCATTTATATGACTGGGCACATCTATGTATATATCTGAGGGTTCTGAATCTATTGATTTGGTCAACTTTGGATTAAAAACCTTTTTACAAATTGCATTTGGAGTGAGTGCATACAGTAAACTATGTAGGATAACAACTACTTACATTGCATTTAGATATTATGCCCAGTAAATCATATAGGATAACAACTACTTACAGTTCTTTTACATTGCATTAGATATTGTAAGCCACGTAGAGATGATTTAAAGTAAATGGGGGGAGTGTGGATAGGTTGTATACAAATGCTATATGTGCCATTTTGTTGTGAGGGACTGGAAGACACAAGTATTTTGGTACCCACGGGGATCTTGAAACCAACCCACTGTGGGTATCAAGAATGACTATATTAAATACATCCTTGAAGTATTATTATTACTAAAAGAGGATGATTTTTACATCACATACACAAATGAAATACAAGCTTGCAACATACTATACACCATAAAATCCTTATGAAATGTTATACACTCCGATATTTTTAAGGGTTTTGTGTGTGTGTGTGTGTGTGTGTGTGTGTGTGTACATGCACAGTGGCACACGTGTAAGTGCAGGTTTCCCTGGAGGCTAGAATATGGCATTATATCTCCTGAAGATGGGGTTATAAGTGAGTGTGAGCCACTCAACTTGGGTTTTGGGATGAGCACCAAACTTGGGCCCTCTCCAAGACCAGTATGTCTTCTTAACCACTGAGCCATCTCACCACGGGGACCTCTTTACTGTAGTTAATTGTTCCTTTTTGGGTTGTGACTATGGTGTGAGAACCCTATAGAGTTAACATGCTGAATGAAGACACTGGATCAGAAATCAGGTACTGAGCTAATGTTTACAGATATTTTGAAGATATTCTGAAACTTAATTAATCAGAGAATTTGCAGATCAAATAGCCAGAGCGTATAACAGCTTTAAAGCAAAAGAGATGATGATAAATCTAGATTTCTCTGTTGTTTCTTTTTCCCTTGAGTGTTTTGTAGGAGTTTCAATGCTGAAATTCATTCTGACCACTGCAAATCACTCAATAGGAATCTCAGTGTTTGTATGTGTATTGTAAAAACGGCTTTTAGGGAGGGTATAGATTCCATTACATTCACCTGTTTTTGCATGGTTTGCTGAGCTTTATTTTTACAACTGTGACCGTTGTCACAACTGCATTTTAGAACACACACATGCTTCCCACTTTCTCCATGTTTCTTTTCATGCCTCTGGTTCCTTTTAGGAAAAGGTATGTTTCAGTAGCCTGACGTTCCTGGGTGTCATCATTTCCTCACCTTTCCTGATGAATGAAGTGCAATGCCAGGGGATCTCTCTGGGGGTCATCTTCTTTGCTCTGAGGCTCAGGAAAGAATACTCGCATGTGACCTCCAGAAGGTAACATGGGCTCCTCTGAACATTTATAGGTATGGCTGGGGCTTAAGAGGAGCTTCAGGATGAAGGTTCACAACTAATTTGGAGACTAGCCTGTCATGTTTTCATATCTGCTCATGAGTATATTTATTCCCTTGAGACCAACACCAAATAAACACAACACCAAACCTGCAGTAGATAACAATTTTTGGGTGGCAGGCTGTATTCAGTGTTGATCAAGTCTGACTCATCCTGTATATGCAGCAGAGCACCTGCTAGGCATGCCCTAGAGTTCCACTGGGTTTGAGTCAGAGTTGGAGGAGATGCCAGTCTAGCCCTGAAGGCACCAATACTAGGGAAGATGTGACATGTAAATAGGCACATCATAGAATAGTGCAAATATTGAAGCTAGCCAAAGAAAGACACTTCACTCAGGTGCCGAGTCTTGACAGGAGGAAGCTACATCATAGCCTAGAAGGGGCATATGCATATGAACAGTATGTGAGTGAGTGGGAACTGAGGCAGAGAGAAAGAATAATCTGAGTTGGGAGGTAGTGTTGCTAGGGAAGCAGATGGACGACAAGCCAAAATGGAACCAAGAGTTCCCTGCGTGTTGTTTTATGATTTCTGAAACCTGATTCTTTTTTAATTCTGACTAGGGACTTGCAGAGGACAGGTTTTTAGGGGCCCCAACACCAGTCAGATGGTTTTCTGTTGCCATCAGTCATAAAAAAAAATAATTGTAGAAGTTAGGTGACACCCTAAAGCTGAGGTCTCCAGAATAGTATGTATAAGCCATCAGAGCCTGAACAGTTGCTTTTGGTGAGCTTAAGATGGGAAGAGCTCAATGTGTAAAGGACATGCTTGCTTTTAAGGAGTTCATACAAAAAGGAATGTAAAGCATCCAATTTACAGTTTTTATGGTCACTACATTTTAAAATGACGGTATTTTTCAGTACGTAAAGAATAAAATGTTTCAGTATAGTGAGTTAAGTAAAATATACGTTTGCAATTAGTTGAACCTACTTTTTAGAAATTAAGTGTGTGGCTTTCACTGTGTTACAGTACTGCCCTAGGGAAATAATTTTACCAACTAGGCTGAATTTTGCTTTTATTTCACCTTAGTTTTTATATCATTACAGCCAGGGGAACAAGACATTTTTATGTCATCTGTGGAATGTGAGCTTGATGGACTTACTGAGAAATTCTTTTCCTTGCTCCTGCTGGGTGACTGTGACTGGATTGGTTGGGCCTTCTCTGGGTGTGGTTTCCTTTGGGTGGTACACTGGCAGGTTGGTCTGAGGTCAACTTGCTTTTAAACTATGTTCCACTCATACAATATTATGCTGCTAAATCAGAATAATAATGGCATTCTTCTAGTATTTACAGGAAAAAATAATACAGAAGGAAAATAAATCTTTATGGAGTATAGAAAAAGTTTCAGAAGCCTTGATATGAGCTTCTGTCTTTCTGCTTCATCAAGCGCGCACACACACACCCCAAAAAGTGGAAGAAACTGAGGTAGAATTGAGTAATTTATCCAGGCTCAACAGCATTACTATATAGTTTTTCACCTTTCATTTTTTAAAAAGTTACCATTTTCTATGCCTGTGAGTCAATAAAATATGTATGGAGGGACCTTACATTCAGCCACGTGTTAGTTGATGGCATATCCCAGATCTTCTCACTTCCATCATACTCGTGCCTGAACCCGTTTGAGAACCAGTTGAATAGGATAGCTGTGGGAGCTGGTCTGGGAAGTTTGGAATTTTTCTAAATGCCTTCTCTACTGATTTGTCTTAGGACAATTTATTCTTTGCTGGAGGATAGAACGTCTTGCCAAGATCTTTCCTCTAGATTGTCTTCTCTTGGTACTTCCTTTCTTATGGACAGACATGCATTTAGGAAGCCGTGTAATGTGTCTGAAGTTGGCTTAGTCAGTAGCAAATCAGAAAAAAAGGATACAGAAAGTCTTCACTGATATTTTACCTGGCTCTGGTAGTCTTTTTTTTTTCCCACTATGGAACACATCAACCTAAAAACAGAGATGTCCAAAGAAGAACTCATCCTGGTCTCTGGAGTCCCACTTTTCTTATCATCTACCGCTTCCCCACCCCCAAGGTTTGTTTTCCTGAAATCAGTTGAGATGGTTCATCATATAACTCCCAGCTAAGAAAGATGAGTCCCAAGGAATAGCATCCCTTCATTCAAGAAATTTATGGACTAATAGAAAATATTGAAAAGTGAGAAGCATTGGCCATGATAGAAATATAGAAACTGATGTTTCTTAGTCTTCTAATTTCAGTTGCTTAATGAAATAGATGTTTCTTGCTCATGTTAGCTCAGTATGAATGGTGAAGGGGTTTCTAAACCTGTGATCCTCATCCAGGCTTCTTCCATGGTGTGACTCACCAATCTTTTGGACATTTTCTGCTATCTACCTACTCCTTTGCTTTTGGCCAACAGAAAAAGGAAGAGAGATGACATGGAAATTATGCCAAAAACTTATGTTGCAGGCCCAGAATACATGAATTCCCCTCACATTTCTTTGATTAAAGCCCAACCATGTAGCCCAACCCAGGCAAAAGAGACTGGGAAGTGTGGCTTTTCTATGTTCTCAAGAAATGCATATTATGGTTTGGTTTCTTTCCTATTATTTTGAGTAACAAGTACTCAGATACTCACAGCCTTTAAATATTAGCTCAGTTGTTGGAGCAGTACCATTTTCTTTGTATTGTTTTTTTGAGGCAGGGTTTCTCTGTTTAACAGCCCTAGCTGTCCTGGAACTAGCTCTTGCAGACCAGGCTGGCACACTTCCCAATGGGATTTTGTGACATGAGGGTTTTTTAAATTATTACCTTTACCTTTTTAATTTTTTTTTACTTTTTAATTGGTTTTTATTGAGTTCTACATTTTCTCTGCTCCCATCCCTGCCTCTCCCCTCCCCTTCAACCCTCTCCCAAGATCGCCATGCTCCCAATTTACTCAGGAGATCTTGTCTTTTTCTACTTCCCATGTAGATTAGATCTATGTATGTCTCTCTTAGTGCCCTCATTGTTGTCTAGGTTACTGCTGCTGGATTGTTGCACTGGGGAAATCTGTGTCCTACAGAACATGACAGTGTATGGCTTTGCAGGTAGGGGTGCAGCAAACATATATACCTGATGGGAGGTACTTGTGGGTGGGGTATGATATGGAGTATTATAACAGCTTCTTTTTTTTTATTGAAAATTTCCATCCCCTCCCCTCCCCCTACTCCTCCCGTGTCCAGGAATGTGAGCATCTAAACAGACTAGGCTCCCACAAAGCCCATCCATGCAGTAGAATGAAAAACGAGTGTCATTGTCCTTGGCTTCTCAGTCAGCCTCCACCATCAGCCACATTCAGAGAGTCTGGTTTGATCACATGCTCCATCAGTCCCAGTCCAACTGGCCTTGGTAATCTCCCATTAGATCAGTCCCACTGTCTACTGTGGGTGGACACACCCCTCGCGGTCCTGACTTCCTTGCTCATGTTTTCCCTCCTTCTGCTCCTCATTTGGACCTTGGGAGCTCAGTCCAGTGCTCCAATGTGGGTCTCTGTCTCTATCTCCATCCTTCGCCAGATGAAGGTTCTTCTTATTTAGCTTCTCTAGGATCACGAATTATCACAGCTTCTTTCCACCAAAGCAGTGAAATAGATCTGATGACGTGCCTTTTGTTTGTCAGAAGCCATTTAGGCTGGGGGTCTCTTGAAATTGTGCTAGTGAAATGTTTGTGCAGAGGAGCATGCTGCGTCCAATTATCTGTTCTCATTTGTTTTTAATGGGTTATTGCCACTTATGAAAAGCTGTGCACAATTCCTTACCCTGAGGGAAGATCCAGGAGCCATTTGCTCTTCAGATTAGTCCATTAGTTTATTCATGTACCCTGACAGTTTTGTGTTAGTGACAATGAAAAGATTAACTGTGTTTACTTTTAAAAATTCTTATTGTCAAGAAGACTTCATATTTTTATGGAGGATTCACAATTTTCATTTAGGAATGAGCAGATCTAAGGATCTGTAGCTGACTGGGACCCTCACATTTCATTAAGGCCTTGCATGTCAGTTGCAATCGTTAGACTGAATTCTGAGTAATATTACTCCTCACCTTAAATTCTAGACTTGGAACTTGATAATAAGTGCCAATTCTATTTTTATTCATATTTTCAATAAACATTTGAGTCTAAAACATGCATTTAAACGAGTATTACAAATGGCTTTTCAGAACTAACATGTCAGGTTTGTGCCATAGTACCTGCTATATAAAACTGATAGACAGGGATGGCAAGATGCCTTAGCAGGTCCCAAGTCTGAACAACTAAGCTTGATCTGTCAAGTCCTATATAGTGGAAGGGGAGAACTCCTATAAACTGTCCTCTGACCTCCATGCATTCTTTGTGGCACATGAATGCTCATATACATATGTGCACAAACACACAATAAATAAATGTAATAAAAAATTGGTAGACATTCAAAGAATCTTTCTAAAGAAGCATTGCAGCTTCCTTTTGGGGACAAACAATGTCCCCAGAAATCTGCTGAGTGAGAGAGAACCTTGGCTCTGGAGTATAAATGTTATGCCACCAAAACTTGGAGAAAAAACTAGAACAGCACACACAGTTGAATTCACCACATAAGTAACCACAAACAGACTGTGTCCAAGTTCCGGTGGACTTCGAAATATACTGGGAGCCAGGCATTTTAGAAAAGGTGAAGGAAGTCATTATAATTTCTTGGGGATTGGTTTGGCACTGAAATTGAGATTAATGGTGTCCTCTCTGAATAGCGTATTAAAAACAAGCATGCGTTGGAAATATAAAGATGACTTTGTCCCAGGAGACTGGAAAGAGTAGTTCAAGGGCAAGGGATTATTCTCTGGCCTCCTGATAACAAAAATGTGTACAGAATCAGTGCTTTGCTCTCTACCCCCACTTCCTGCTACTGGCCTCTATTTTTCTATAATTTGATATGATTACTGTGGAATAGGCTCGTCCCTTGAGCCCAGCCTGGCTGGAAAGGAGAGTGTAGGCTTCTAGGCTTACTCCCTCAGGCCCTGCTGCATTCTCAGTTGCTGCCTTATAATGGGCATAGCAATGGCTGTGAAGATGTCCATGTCCTAATACCTGTAACCTGTGAGTGTATTGTTTTATGTGCCCAAAGGGACTTTACAAATGTGACTCAGTGAGAGATATTTTGATGGAGTGGTTTTCCTGGTGGGTCCCATTTCATAACAAAGTTCCTTGTTAATGGGAAAGAAAAGCAGAAAAGAGAGTGGGCTGTTCCACCAATGATTCTTTGAAAATAGGAGTAGGGGGAGCACAAACTACAGCTGCAGGAGCTGGAAAAGGCAAGGCAGCAGCTCCCCCCACTAGATATATTCATTCTGTGCCTTTGTAGACTACATGTGGCTGAAGACAGCTATGAATGCAGCCCAATGCAAAATGATAAACTTAGGACATTATGAGATTCTCATGGTTTATTTATTCACTCTTGTAATTTAATTACATTGTTTAAGAGCTTGAACTTGGTAGATGACAATTGCAATATCAAAAGGCTGGACATGCTCTCAAGACTTCAAAAAAGTAAAGCAGACCTGCGTAACCATGTTAGGTATCTTCAAACCTCTGAGAATGGTCAGAGAACAATGGGCCAACCAGCTGAGACTGAAGCCTTCTAAACTGTGAGAGAAGAAACGTGTGACTGAAACAACCATGTTGGTTGTAACAAAAAAGAAAGCAACCCAGTCTGAAGCAAGTGCTGGTGAAGTGAGATGGCCTGAAGGGTCTAAGTGCCTGCTGGTCTCCAAGCTACCACCAAAGAGGCCACAGTCAGCCAACATGATCCCATGAGGTTCATCTGGTTATCCTCAGTGTAAATATTAAGAAACACGGGCTAGGGATATAGCTGAGTAGTAGTATACTTTCCTTTTACTGGAAGGTTTTAGGTTGTAGGTTCAGTAGCTCAGTAGAAGGGGGAGAGGGTTAGGAAATTTGTGATCTTCTTGCCTCAGTCTCTCCCAGTACAGAGAATATGGCCATGTGCCAACATGCGTTACTTTGTTCTCCTCTTCATTGAGTCATTCAGAATCAAGTCAATTACTTTTATTGGTTAACATGTTTCATAGAAAAAATGTAGGAAATGGGTAAGAGTTGTAAAAAAATGAAATGTACTTTTCTATACATTATTATTTTATATAATTTTAATTGTATGCCCAGCATTTGTACCAGTAAAAGTAAATATAATGAAAATTAATAACATTTTCAAAGTAGAAATATTCCCCTTAGAGATAATGTAATCACAGTATTAGAAGTCCTATCTCCTTTGTTGTATTAAAAAACAGCATTTGTAGTAAAAAAAATTAAGTATAAATAAACAAAGTCGAAGACAAATAAAACTAGGCATAAATAAACTCATGATACTCTTCATAGAGTCCATGTCCATCACTGGATAGTACTGTCACATAGGAAGGAGTGTCTTGGAGAACCTGAGACATTTAGACCTTTTGTTTTGTTTTGTTTTTCAACAAAGGGTTCTGTGAGTTCGAGGCCAGCCTGGTCTACAAGAGCTAGTTCCAGGACAGGAACCAAAAGCTACAGAGAAACCCTGTCTCGAAAAATCCAAAACAAAACAAAACAAAACAAAACTTGTGTTTTTTTTTGATGTCTTCAGATTTGGTGTTTTGAAGTTTGCTCTTTTTAATTTCTATGTCTCCTTTCCCTTGCTGATAAACCATGATGTTTCTTTCTGGTTCTTATTCTACTTTTTCCTTCCCTGCTTCCATTTGGTATGTAAGTATGGAAAAAGTGGAAGACTTCATGGCCTTGGGGGAGGTTGGAAGGAAGGATCTCCAGTCTAGAAGTGAAAAGGATGTAAATAAGTCAACTTCTGCCTTATCTTCTTCACGTAGTCTTTGACCTATTTCTAAGGTTTTTGTTCGGTTCCATATAATCTCTCCTCTTCTTTTTGGATTCAGCTGAGTCCGGATGTTATTTAAAAGTTTAGCCTTTCCACATACTGAGCAATTTCCATTTTTCTTTTAATTGCATAAAGTTCATACAAGTCATCTGCTAACATTAACAGTTTCATTTTTCCATCTTAATATTTTGATAAAATAACACAATCACAACAGATTTTTAAATGAAATATTAGCCAAGTTGCTGTGCACCTTTTGGCTTCTCCTTCTGGTTCACACTGCCTTGTGCTGAGAAGAGTTTCTGTGCATCTTTCTACACACAATAGCTTCAAAACCATATAGGAAGATGTTAAAAAAAATTGCACACATGGTACCAGGCACACCTGAAATCACCTGAATTCTCTAACCTGAACTTTGTTATGCATCTTGGGCTCATTGGGAAATACAAGAAAAGAAATCTGACTGTGAAGGGTGACCTAGCATTTGGAGTAATTTAGATGAAAAGGACTGATTTTTCTGGGACTGGAGACATGGATATTTTTGTAGTTGAGATTCTCAGCGAGGATAGGAAGGACTGTCTCAGAGGAAAACAAATGTGTCTTGGGCTGCCTGCTGGTTTCAAAGGCCACCTTCCTTTACAAGATTTTTGCTTGGCTCTGACGGAATGAGGAGGCTAAACAGTTAACCACATGCCCATGGAAGATGTATAGAAATGCAGTAAATATGGCTCTGAGTCCTGTTTCATTCCTAGTGGGCCCAATGGGGCAAAAACGGAAGTTGCTTCCAAGGCAGAAGGGGTTTGGGAGTTGGACAAATTCTTGCTAATGATTTATGAGGGAAGAAGCTGATCTTTTCAGGGCACTAATGGGAGAGTAGCTATAATCATGGGCCTGGGAAAGACTGAGGACAAGGTGGTAGACTGGAGTGTGAATGGTTTTTGCAGGGGTGGGTGGGTAGGAAGGAATCATTCAGACAGAGTCTACCTGGAATAGAAGTTGTGTTTGTATAGTGATTGAAGTAAAAAAGAGCTAAATGCTTTGTATGGGCTTGTCTTGGGTAGGACTATAACAGCAGGCCAGGTCCTAGAAAACTCAATGCTGTGTACTTTTATGTGTGTGTGTGTGTGTGTGTGTGTGTGTGTGTGTGTGTGTTGGGAATGGAACTCAGGTTCTTACTCTTGTTAGAGAAACACTCTATTGCTAAACTGTACCTGGAGCCCAGTAGTGTGCATTTTTGTACAGAGTCACTACATTTGAGGGAGAGTCTGTGTCTTTATGCCAAGTGAGGTTTGATAGTTGGCAAGACAAGAGATCATGACATTTGTTCAGGATGGAAACTGATATCTTGCTTTTGATGCTGGGTGTTTCCCAATCAAATCTAATGTCTGTCACAGGTGGTTCTCAATCTCATCCTAACAAGTCAGGAAACATGCTCTTTAGCTAACAACAGCCAAAATAACTTTTTCAAATCCCAGACAGTGCCCAACAGCAATATCCTCATCAGACACGTGATCAGATTCTGAAGCTGTATAACTCATGTGGCATGATATATTTATTCCTCATGTAGTGTTAGCCACAAACACCTTTTTGGCAGCAAAACATCATTTTGATATTTGTACAGTAAAGACATGATGAAGTAACATAGGCATCTTTGGAATGTGGTTAGTGGTTTTTCTCGAAGCCAATGGTTTGGGAAAATGTGGTGGGTGCTATGGCTTTTGAGACCACCTTTAAGAACTTCATCACTTTTCTGTGGTTGAAGAGGCCTTGCTCTTGACATTAACTGAACTCCAAGAGGTGTAACTCCTCTTTCGCTTGCATTGAAAGCAAGCATGTATGATTGTAAGAATTAATGTTTGACATAGAAAGGAAGTGGAATCAGGAAACATGCCAAGATGAAATTCATCAAAATGACCGAAGTACCACTCAGTTTCCTCCAGGAGCAAAGAGTATGGAATTGTTATTTGAATAACTTGATTTTCTTTATAAAAAATAGAAAGGTAGGATCTTATAATTTTCCCAACAATTCTGAAGTCTAAAGTAAGTGGATTAGGCTCAGCCATGGTGTAGAGGTATGTTTCCCACTTGCATATGTTGATTAAATCATATCCTGTGTGTAAATAATCTTAGGACTTATCTGTCTTTGTGTATGGTTCTCTAGGCTTAAATCTGAATATTTACTATGTTGGGATGGCAGTGATATACTCAGGATTCAATTTGTGTTAAGGTAGAACTATTTTTGCTATGATCTGTTCCCATCGTTCACAAAATTCTGCCACTGCTGGTTTAACATGGAAGTATACCATCACACTTTTCCCCCTGGAAGTGAATCCTGTTTCAGATATGTGTTGTGGAATAGTACAGGGAAGTGTGCAATAGGTTGGACTCTTACTGTGCTTATTCTTCCTCCTCATTCTCTTCCTCTTTAATGTACCATGTTTGGGAGGCTATCCACAGACTATTTTATCTTTTATATATTTCTATTTTAGTATTGGCCATAGCTTCTTGAAATCACATGTTTAAAATGAAGATTAAAAGAACATTGAAATCCGTGTTGTTCTGATAGTGTTTTACCAACTTTTCAACCATCCTAGAAGAGATAGCTTTGTGGTCCAACCAGTTTTGGGAAATCTCACGGGATTGGCTACAGTTTCAATGTCTTCAGTTTTCTGCAGCCAGGGACTTGAACAGAAGAAGTGGGAGGATTGAGCTTGTGAAATTTAGATTGTCAGATTCCCATGCATGCCAGTCAGTGTGCATTTATAGAGACAACCAAAGAGATAGCTGCCCAGACTCAGACAATTATAGGTGTGTCCTGTTTTATACAACAGCTGCTGCCCTCAAACCGGCTTGTCAATCAACATGATCATGAGAGTGGGGGAGGGAAGAGACTCTGATTAAAGAAATCCATGGTACACCCTTTACTTTCTCTATCTCCTGGTAAGCCGAGGATCTCTTAATCATATATTCTTTAAGGAGATGTTTGTAGGCATTGTTATTTGGCTGTATTTCTCTAGGAAAAGAAAAAAGGACCCTTTGAAATCTTTGATCCCTACTGTATAAGGAATGCAGAAAGTACTCACAAGGCATCTCACTATATTGTTATATTTCCTGGCTTTTTACTTTTGTGCAGTGGTTGATGTTTGATTTGTTAATGGGTAGAATGACAATATTGCAAGTACCCTGTACATAGACCTAAGGCAGAATTCATGTGTATTGTGTGGAACTGAAAGTTGTGAGGGAGGACATTTGTCAGGGAGTGAGAACAGAACCTGGTTCTCTCCTATTCTGGAAGAGTTACATTCCATTGCCATGGCCTCATTAATCACACTGTGTGGAAGATGACGCTTGTCTTACTTGTTTGGTTGGTCATCGTCAATATCTGTTTTCACTGGTGTTTAAAGTGTGCTTTGCAACAGTATGCTTTTAGTGGTGTGTGTACTTACATTATTATTGATTGTTACTTAAGTAAATCTAGCAAATTAATTTTCAACCAAGTAGTTGGGACAAAAGCTGTCAATTAAATAATATGAATTATAATTCCATATGAAACAATAATTTAGATCAGCAAAATTATTCACATCTGACTTGACTTTGAAATTTGTTTTCACAATTTTGTTTTTCAGGATAACCAAGCCACTAACTTTTGCTGATTGTGTTGGAGATGAACTTCCTTTAGGATGGGAAACTGTATATGATAAACAAATTGGAATTTATTACATGGACCACATAAATAGTAAGTACAGTGCCACATTTTCATTGCTATATGTGAGTTTTCTCTTTTGCTTGTTTTGTTTTTCAGGTTTTTACATATAATCTCAAACATGATAAACCCTTGCTTTGTGAAGCAAAATGATTATGGTGCCCAATGAAATATTAAGGTTTTGTAATATGGTATACTAAGTTTTCTCTAGCTGAATTCTAAATACACAAAGTAGGCATATAGTTGTACCTCAATTCTGGTTTTACTGTTTCCTATAAGGAACAAATTTCCAAGGCATCCAGGAAACAGGAAAACTTCTCATGCTGATTGCAAAGTAGAACTTAGAAGTTCTTAGAAGTTGACATGATTGTCCTTCCCTGATAGACGTCTGGAGACATTTCTTATAGCCAGGCCTGGGAGAGGTGCTGTTGGCATGTTGTGGGTGGAAACTAGGGCTGCTTCTCAACATCCTATATTGCTCAGGATGACTGCACCATACAGAATGAACATACTCCAAATGTGAGTAGAGCTGAGATGTGGAAACACACAATCCGAGGCTGTACCTCATTCAATCTAGTCTTTGCTCTTGGTGTTCTGCATCTTCATCAGCCTTTTTTGACCAATACTCAATTAAAGGTTCCATTTCTGACTCTCTTTGCATTTTAATTCTAGCTTCTATCAGTATTTTTGTCATTGTTATTTTGCCATGGGCCATGTAGCTTGGCTTTGCCTTGACTTGCTTTATTATGTATAGGTCCGAAGATCCACATTGTTCTTTACCTTAGTAACTTTGAAGGTCTTTCCCATGCTGGGCTTGTGGGGCTGACTTCTTGGGTCTAAATCTTTGTGTCTTAGATTTCGGAGCAGTGGAGCTTTCCCATGTGGGTCTCTGAGCCTCAAGCAGTGCAGCTGTTTCAAAGTCTAGTCAGTGATGATTAGAGAAGGGGAATAAGTACTGTCCTAGCCCTGTTACCCTTCTAGGCAGGTATCTAAGTGTCAGGAAGCTTTAAGGGGCAAGTAGGTGGGGAGAGTGTTTCCAAGGAGGTCTTTGGAATAGTTTCTCTCTCTCTCACCCTCTTTCATTCCCTCCCTCCCTGCTACCATCCCTCCTTCTGTGTGGATGTGTGTGTATGCACGTATGTAAATGACAACATTTAATATACCTTTTTAGCTCTGTAAAGTAAAATTCATAGATCATAAAGGAAAATAATTAAAAGTAAACAGTGCAATCCTCCTCTGTCGATTTGTAAAACACTCTCATTTGACCCAAAGGGAAACCCACCTCCTTAAGCAGTCATCCTGCATTCACCTCCATCTCTTTCTTCCCCCTATCAGTCTGGTTTTTTTGTCCCTTCTGCTTTGCCTTTTCTAGACATTTCTTTTTTTTAAATATTTATTTGTTTATTATGTATACAATATTCTGTCTGTGTGTATGTCTGCAGGCCAGAAGAGGGCACCAGACCTCATTCCAGATGGTTGTAAGCCACCATATGGTTGCCAGGAATTGAAATCAGGACCTTTGAAAGAGCAGGCAATGCTCTTAAACACTGAGCCATCTCTCCAGCCCCTAGACATTTCATATCAATGGGCTCAAACACTATGAACCCTATTGGTTCTGGCTTCCTTCAATTAGCATTGTGCTTCTGAGACTCCTCCATATTGGAGGCTCTCCATGCTATTTCAGCATATCTTTATGACCCCTGGCATGTTGTGGGAGGGAGAACTCAGAGTAGGAATTCTTTGAAGATAGGAGTTAGGTTGATTCCCATTGTGACTAAGCTGGTGAAGCTAGGTGATACTACTTATGGTGGAAAGGAAAGCCTAGAATGAAGCAATGTGTGCTGTGTATTTTCTGACATGGTCTTGCTTTGGAGAGTGAAAGGCCATTGTGTGAGAATGAGCTGTGCTCTGAAGACTAGCTTAGAGTTACTTAGATCTGTGTAGGAGTTGAAGTCAGGAAGCAGATGAGAATCACAGGCTGGAACTCAAGAGAAAGATTAGAACTGGAGATATATCTGGGCTCTTCCCAGGCCTGCAGAATGAGAAGGCAGAAGTGGGAAATGTCACAATTTCAACTGTCAAGAGATATAAAGGTCAAGATAGAATATGAAGAGGAGAGGAACAAGCTCAGTTAGGGACAGCAGTGTGTATATTACCCCACATTAAAGAGGTCTGGAAGAATAATGCTATAAATGCCCTATATAGTTCTAAGCTCATTTAGGTTCATTTTATCCAATGTGTATTTTCTTGTATTATCTTTCCTTTCATCTCTGTAGCATTTTCTTTTCTGAGCTTTTGATACCATAGTAGAAGGTGGGCCATTCTTCAGAAAGGTTCATGATGTAGAACCTTCCATATTGTGCAATGTTGTAATTAATTAATTGAGTAGTCACGTAAAACGCCTGTCACTCAACTTGCAGATGTCACCTTGAACTCACTTGTTTGTGATTTTGCCCTTTTCATTTCAGAGCTTACCCAGATTGAAGATCCAAGGGAGCAGTGGAGGCAAGAACAAGAACGCATGCTAAAGGAGTATTTAGTTGTAGCCCAGGAGGCTCTCAATGCGAAGAAAGAAATCTACCAGATCAAGCAACAGCGATTTGAGCTAGCTCAGGAAGAATATCAACAGCTGCACAAATTGTGTGAGGATGATGGCCGCTCATATACCAGCTGTGAGTTGACTTGTCTCCTTCAATGAATATGTTTCTTTAAGGCTCTCTCTTTGCTGAGTTCTCTGAACCATAGTCAGCTTTATTTGGGCGAGACAGCTTTGTAAAGTCTCAGTCACATACTATTAGACAATCTATATTTATTAAGATGTCTATGTTGTATACAGATTCTAGAGTATGGTGACTAACAAAGAAAGATCAGGTGTGAATGGTGTAAAGTAAGCGGTTGAAGGCAGTGATGTGAAACAATCTCCTATTTCGTGATTGTCAGATTTTACTTGGAGGGTTCCACTTAGAGATGGCTGCAGTTAACACTGCTTGACTGAAATGATCTCTTGAAAAAGTTGCAGATGGCTCCATAAGTACGGAATGGGGAGATCCAGGAGTCTGCAAATATGTCAATCTCCTGTCTGTGTAAAGGCTGTTCCTAGGCTTTAGATATCATTAGGCTTTAGACTTGTTGGGCAGAACATTGAAGGAGAAAAAACCCATGTCTAATCCAGGTTTCTCTGATCCTTAAATAAGAGGCTCTCCTCTACTAGTCTCAAAAGGAACCTTGGTTAGTTTAAAGACTGTCAGCGATGGGCTTTCATTTTACAAACACTTAGCAGGCATCTAAGTGTTGAAGGAGCCAGGTTCAGTTTCAAAAGACTAAGCTTTTTGTAACATGATCAGTCACTATTTGAACATGCTTGACCCTTCCCAAAAGAATTGCCTGTGCAGGTATACCTAGCCACCATTGTTCTGGGTGCCAATAATCTTGGAGAGAACATATAAACTTGGTAGTACTAGGTTTTGTTTTTATCAATAAAATCTAGTTGAGACATGGGAGTGGGGAAAATGACTAATGGCACTGCTTTATTTGATGCTGGTAATGGAGCTTTGACCACTAAAGATATAATCTTAGCTTTTTTTCTGTGTTGTAATTCAGAATGGAATTAAGGCCAAATGGTCATATGTTTTGTGTTCTTTTTTTTATTGCAACTACTTCTGAAGGTGCAAAGCTTAGAAGCTAAGGACTTTGGGGAAGGGTTTGCTTCTGAAGCAGGAATTAAAGATATTTCCATTGCTATGTTTCTTGAGGGAATAGAGGCAACTCAGGTATAATGATGTGTTGTTTCCAAGTCATCTTATCTTTTGATCATAAGATACTGGTTTATTTTTTAAACTTTCCAGCAGAAAGTGATAGGTCAACTGAGCACTGAGCTATAGAAGCTTCCTTTTCTCTACACTTTTCTTTTAAGGCGGTGCTCTAATTTTGGTAACAGAGCAATACTGGCTTCATAAAATGTATTGACAAGTATTGCCTCTCCTCCTCGAAAGAGTTAATGAAGATTTGATATCTACACTGCCATAACTTCACCAAAAAAAAGTCCTGGAGCATGAAGTTCAACTGGTCTCTACAATATTTTTTTTGAGACAGGGTCTTTCGCTGAATCTAGGGCTCCCCGATCAGGTTAGACTAGCTGGCTAGTCTACCATGTGGGTCCTAGAAATCCAATTCAAGTGCTTGGGCTTGGCAACAAGTGCCCCACCCACTAATCTATCTTGCTACCCCTTTCTCTGTTTTAATTTTTTAAGAACTGAACTGTAGGTTAATGATTTAAAACTTTCTTAATTTTTACATAATTTTTAAAAATATAAATTTTTCTCCCTCAAAATTTAGTATGCTGTTTTTCCTTTCATTTTTTATGTGCTTCAGAATAATTTCTCAATTTTTATAAATTAAATTTGACTCATGGGTTCTTTAGAAGTAAATTGCTGGACTTTAAAAAGATGCGCAGTTGCTGCTGATTTATTGCTATTGAAATATTGCTGATCTACTTTGCTATTTATTACTACTAATCTATTGCTCCCAGAAACTATACTAGGTAAGATTTCGTTCTTTTGAGATATTTTAATGGCCTAGCATGTATGGCTATCATAGTATCAGAAGGTTACAGACTTAGAGCCTCAAAGTCACACCAAACTGAAACATTGGCTTATAACTGGGTCTGAAGTCATATAGTTAACAATTCTTAACCTTCGAAACAACTACATGGCAGAAATAAGGTTAATTAAATAAATTAATTATGATTAGCATTTTTGTAGCTAAAGAAGAGGCAAATATTGGCAGGGTTTTGTTGTTATGATTCATTTTAATACTATGTTTTTTCCCAGAAACCCTTATGTGCTTTATCTATTGCTTGTTTTGGTTAGGTTTCCAAGAAAGAATCGCAATTCTGAATTTAGAAGAAGGGACTAGATGTAATGGAGAGATGACTCAGTAGTTAAAGAGTACTTGTTCTTGCAGAGGACCTGGGTTTGGTTCCCAGCATCTACATGATGGCTCACAACTCGAGTTCCAGGGGGTCCAAAGCCCTATTTTAAGCTCTATGAACAAAAGGCACATGAGATACACAGACATACATGTGAGCAGAGCAAAACACTTGTACACATAAAATAAAATCAATAAATCTAAAATCAAATTTTGTTTTAAAAAGAAAGAGAAGGAATACATGTCAGAAAAACTTGAATGAGGCAGGGCATTGCTGCCCATACCTTTAGTCCCTGCAGGTGGCTCTCTGTGAGTTTGAGGCCAACCTGGTCTACTTAATGAGTTCCAGGACAGCCAGGGCTGTTAGAAAGAGAAAACCCTGTCTTGAAAAACCACATTCGAAAAGAAAGAAAGGAGAAAAACTTGAACAGTCTTTCTTACCAGTGACTGGAAAAGTAAAACCGAGTCAAGGGAAGGTATGGGCCATGGCCTAGAAACTACCAATTTAGTTTGGTTTGAGCATGGAGCCTCAGCAGTGTATGACCTTGAAAATACAAATATCCTTAAAGTACTCACTTTGGGGAGGAGTGAGTTTGGGGGGAGCAGTGTGGTGCTGAGCCTATGGAGCAAGATTATTCACTGCTTAATGTCCCATGGAGTTGAGACACTGACAAGATTATTTTTTATGTTTCCATGGGCTTTTCAGTCCCTTGATATTTGGGCAAATAAGGAATTATATTCAATTATATTTCTTCCTCAGTTAGAAAGACTTAAGATACTGTCTTTGAAGGGACCTCTGTGTCTCCAGTAGAGGTAGCTGATGACTCGGTGGTGTAGTCATGTTAGGACGTGTTCAACAGGTTCCATCGCCTGACCTGCTAGAAGTAACCTTCTAGACCCAGTGTCTTCTCCAGGAGTAGGCTATCTTGAAGGCCAGAGTTGGGCCTGCCTGTTTTCAGGAAAAGGCTGAAGATGCCAATGGAGCTTCCTGGGGCCTATCAACTCACCAGGGAAAAAGTCAGCTATGAATGGAATCTAGGAGTTAATCCAAGTGGTTTATCAAGTGGCTGCTGTCCCTAGGGTTTCCACCAGGCCTTTTCAGTGTTCTGTTTAACCTGAGCTACTGATTACAAAGAGGAAAACGCTGCTAGTCATGACTCAACTGAATTCTTTCTAGCCACAGGGTAAAGTTCAGTATAGTGATCCTGTTGACTTAAATGCCTGTGCTCTAACAGATGGTTTATAGGCATCACTAGAGGGCCTGGAACCGTGTTTAGGAGCTGCTTCTGGCTGACTCCATAGCACACCTGGCTCCAATCAGCCACATGGGATGTCTCTATATGCCAGCTAATCATTTCAAGCAAGGAGGTAGCTAGCTATTTCTTTGCTGTGGTACTGGATACTGAGTGCTATTTATCTAGATTTGCTTTCTATTAATTACTTCCTCCATTGATAATAACTTGAAATGAAAGGAAAACAGTATTCAATAAGCTAATATTTCTTGTATGTTAGTATGATTGCCATTGATAATCACATGCTGTGATCTTCATTGTTTTCTCAAAAAAAAAGTGAATATGAGGCTGGGGAGATAGTTTTAGTCATTAAAATGCTTGCCTTGTAACCATTAGGATCTGAGTTCAATCTCCAGAACCCATGTAAAAAAGCTGGGTATCGTGCCACATACTTGTAATCCTAGCACTGAGGAAGGTAGAGACAGGTGGATTCCCCAAGGACCACTGATCAGTAAGCCTATTTTACTTGGCAGTTCCAAGTCAGTGAGAGAGCTTGTCTCCGAAAAAAAAATGTGGTACCTAAGAAACAAAATCTGAGCCTATCTTTGATCTCCACTACACTTGTGCTCTGGCACAGATATGAACAAACAGATTTATACACAAGCAAATACTCCCCCCCACATACACAGAGAGAGGAGAAGCGGGAGAGAGAATGAGAAACAATATCATTTGGACTAAATTATTTCTTTAAGGTAATGTACCCAGGAGATGATTGGACTTAGATTGGAACCCAGATGTGTTTGTGACATTCAGTTCTCTGTACTCTTTCTTAGACAAGGAAAAGGCATATCAGAAGTGCTGATTGCAATTTTGAAACACATTTAGCCCTCCTCCATTTCCAAGTTATCTGAAAATAATGACTGACTATAAATTAATAAAGTGTCTAAAACTTATGCAAAACACATGAGGTAACTACAAGTGAGAGCACTTTCTATTTCTTGACTTTCTTGTGGACCACATTGGATCAATAAATCATCCATTCATTTTTTGCGCAGACATTTAGTGCTTGCTGTTGGTATGAACTAAATTCTGGGGACACAATTCATCCCTAATGGCTGATTGTCAGAACAATGAAGTAACAATGATACACTTAGAAACAAACTAAAACAGCCATTTCTAATGCTGGAACAAAAGGATATCGAGAGTATTGGAGGACTGGAAGTGCATTTTGCCCACACTCTTCACGCATTTACCCCTGAGTTATAGAATCACTACAATGAAACTCCATTCACTGAAGGAAAATTTTGTGCCAATGCTGGGCCATCTGGTATCTAATAGTATCTGCACCTTGTTCCTGACTAAAACAAATTCAGATTCTCTGCTGTATTAGGGAAAACATGTCTCCAGGAACAGAGATCACAACCCTCCTTCATGTCTATGAGTACCTGAACTCACTGCCTATTGTACAGTCCTATTTTATGTTTTGTAGACCACTCAAGATGAAACAGTTCTACACTGGACACACCCCTACTTTTTCCTACAGCTCCATTTTGTAGAATTCTCTTCTACATTTTTCATTGCAACATGTTCTTCGTTTGCCTTCCTTTTACTGATTAATGCATTCTTTATCTCAGCAATTTTTTTCTGTAGTTACTCCCTCATTCTTGTGAAACTCTAGCCTCTGCATGAATTTAGATGAACTATGTGACCATTTGCAGGAGCCTTTGGAAAACAGTTCTTGTCTGTGGTAGAACTGTAGTCTAAGCCACAGGTCTGCAAACTATGCTAGGCCTGCAGGCTGAATTCTATCCATGAAGGTGTTTGTGAAAACATCTTCTTGGAACTGAGCCATGACCATTTACTCACTTATTGTCTATGGCAGTTACAACAGTGAATAAAGTATTTGAGACAGGCTGTATGGCCCAGAGAACTGAGAAAATATATTTAATATTTGTCTCTTTATGGGAAAAGTTTCTCAACCTCAGTCTACACCAGTTGTCAACCATGGGGAACAAGTCTCCTGGAGGGCCTTTATCAACTGCTACTGCCTGTTAATTAGCTGTGGATGGAGTTGGACATTTTTATTGTTTGTTCCTTTACAGACTCTCAGGTAATTCTTGAGTTGAGGTCTGGTGGCCTAGATGGCCTGTGACTTGTCCCATCTAGCAGCAGGAATGTAACTTTATTATCATGGTTCCAAGAATGAGCTGAGCTGCCCCAAGTGTCTCTGGGTGCCTGGGAAAGAGGCAGCCTTATCTCCGGTGAGAACGTGCTGACTCATCCTGGATTCTTTGGTCAGGTGGTGGCAAAGCTTGACCTTATCAGCCATCAGTGCTGCCAACATTCTTTCTGAGGCTCCAAGCCTATCCCACTCAGACTATCTTCCATCGGCACTCTGCTAAAGGTTTTCTCATCTGCTTGTCTGGCTTAGGATGAGGGCTTTAGGCAATCCTGTCATCCTTTTGTTTCCCTTCCCACAGGCAGGTTGGAGCAGGCCAGAGAAAAATAGATCACACAGCATTTTTCTCACATGTTAGTCAGCAAGCCTCAATTTCGAAGGCTACAGATGGGCAAGCATGTTTACTGAGAATTACTCACCAGGCTCTCAATTCCTAGTTGTGATTCCTCCTGTGAATGATGGTATAGTGCAGGTCAAGTCACCACAACCCCAGGATTTTCCTGTATATAAGAGGAAAAATATTATCCTTTTCCCTGCTTGGCAAAGATTTTGTGAAAATAGGCAAAATGCATGTGAAAGGCACTCTATGATAATAAGGTATACTTTGACTTGTTGTGGTCTAGCTAAAATTATGTCATTATTATTATATCATCCAAAGCAACATTATATTCCTGAACAGACCCCCCTTAAGTTTAATGTCTTTCTACATTGAATTGTCAAAAGAGAAGAGGTACTTGGGGTGGCAGTCTGATCTTTATTATAAACCTCAGGGCTGGAGGTAGGCGGCTATCATGTAATAAAAGTGACATGTGTGCTGTGAGAAGGAGTCAGGAGTCCAAGCTATTCCTTGGACTCTGAGAGTGGTTCTGATAGACTTACTGGAACTCAGCATTTTATTTATAAGTTGAATTATACTATTAAAAGTTTTGCAGTGCTCACAACTATTCTTAGCATCTGGAGATTAAATATATTCACAGCCTTGGGTGCCTGGACTGCCTTTTCCTTCATCTCAGACTTGGGATTCTTAATTTTAGACAGGAACAGAAATGGTTTCAGTGTAGCCTGGACACTAGCAATTCTTGAACAATGGAATCGTCCCAAGATTGGGTTGGGGATTTTCATTGGTGGATTTGGAGCCTCTGTGGTGGTAGTCTTGTTTCATGGAGCACCCCATCTATCTTAAGTATACCAAGCATGGCTACTAATTGGTGTTATGGTTTTGTTAGGGAGAAGCACGAGGTGCAGGTATGGAGGGGTTCCTGTGTAGATGTACAGTAGTGGCCACCTCAGCTCTCATGTGTTTTTCAAGTCCCTGCTAATTTTTCCTATAAAATTTCAAAGGCGGGAACATTTTTTTGGTCTGTGTTACTTAGTATGTGTGTGTTTTCAAGTGTGCACCTATATGTGTGTGTGCATGGGTGCACATGTGTGCATATGAGTGCACATGTCTGTGGAGACCAGACCTCAGGTATTGTTCCTTAGGGACTTTCTAACAACTATTATTTACTTTTTGGAGACAGAGTCTCCCACTGATTAGGCTAGGCTGTCTGGCCAGCAAGCCCCAGGGATTCAGCTATCTCTGTCTTCTTAGCACTGGAATTACAAACACATACCACCATACCTAGCTTTTTATGCAGGTTCTGAAGATTGAATTCTGGTCCTTATGCTTCTGTGGCAGGTACTTTATACCCTGAGCTTTTTCCCAGGCTCTGCTGTTACTAGCTTTTAACATGGGATTTTTGTTGTTTTGGTTTGTTTTCAAGACAGAGTTTTTCTGTATAACCCTGACTGTCCTGAAACTTACTGAGTTTAAGGCTGTTGAATTTTGATGGTAGGGTTAGTTTCTAGTCTCAGTGGGAAAGATCCCAGATGTTAACAATTGCCATTATCCTCCTGTTTTAAGTTGACAAGTTTAACTTGAATGTATTACATTTAACCAGAGACCTTTAAGCCTGGTGTAGTGTATGTGTGTGTGTGTGCGTGTGCGTGTGTGTGTGTGTGTGTGTGTGTGTGTGTGTAATAGTGGGCATACACAACATGTGTGGAAGTTAGAAGGCAACCTTACCTGTTGGTCTTTACATTCCACCTTGAAACATAATATCTTGTTGTTGCACACACGTGTTGCCAGATTAGTTGACCTAAAAGCCTCTGCAGATTCCCCTGCTTCCACCTCTCATTTTGTTGTAGGGACACTGGGATTACAGATGTGCAGTACTACACCTGGCTTTACATGAGTTCTGGGGATTTATCTTAGGTCTTGATGTTTGGGTAACAAGTACTTTGCCAATTAAGCCATTTCCCTAGCCCTGATGTGGAGGTTTTTTATAAATGATTTTTGCCTGTTAAAAACATTGTCTGAGGCACTGGAGAGATGGCTCACCAATGTCTTTCAGGACCCAGGTTTGATTTCCAGCCACCCACATGGTGGCTCACAATCATCTATAACTCCAGTTCCTGCAATCCAATGTCCTCTTTTGGCTCCGTGGGCACCAGGCACTCCGTAGTATATAGACACACATGCAGGCAAAATACCCATACAATTTAAAATTGTTTAAAAACAACATTGCTTGAGCCATAACATTCATTGTTGATCTTAAATGAAACTCACGAATCAGGTAACATTGATAGTTCTATAGAATTTGGAAATAAACATTCTTATCTAAGATAGAATTCTGGTGTGTGGGTAGGTTGGGTGGGGGACTGCTGTCGGTTAAATGCCAGACTGTTTTCATGCTATGAAATTGTCTATGAATGATCTGTATCCCTTGCCTAAGAATTTTGGATTTTGTTCTTGTTTGTGACAGGGTCTCACTCTGTAGCCCATGCTGGCCTTCAGCTTAAAGCAGTCCCTTTGCCTCAGATTCCCAAGTCCCGGATTACAGGTGTGAGCTACCATGACCAGCTAAGAATTGCATTATAAAAATGTTTTCCTCCATGTCCTTGGAAGACCACAATTCTAAGTATATGACAATTTGAGATAAAACTGGCAGACATTGCACTCTTCCAGATATTTATTTCCAGTAGATTCGGTTGTTTGAAGTTCTGACTAAATGAGGCTGAAATAGTAGGTTTTCCATAGAGCTGTTTTTAAAATAGGAGCTCTGAACTGCTCAAATTAACTTTGGATGTGGTTCTAATTGAAGTTTTAAATAATCTTGCTGTGTAAGCTACTTGATGGTTTTAAGCTGTCCTTTCCAATATAAAGTGAAGAAAGGATCTTGAATTAAATTCTAGTTGTGAGCATCTAAGTTAAACCATGAGAGTGTCAATCATAGGAACTAAAATCACAGGAGTGAAAGAACGGGACAACAAGCACCAGGAAGCTGATAATACTTGAGTGGGTTGGCTCACAAATGAAGATCATGAAACTGTGGAAGAGAAGCGAAATCAAGTTGCCATAATACAAACCACCAAGCCTTCAACTATGTAAACAAAAGTCATAGTAATAAAAGGAAAAAACAGCATAGAAGGTGAGGTGGGCAGGGACAGATACTGGCTATCTCAGCCACTTGAATGCCAGAAAGGGTTTGTAGCTTTGTGTGGACCAGAACAAATCTGTGGGGTTTATTCACCCCAGGTATTGACTAGTCATACCAATGACACTGTGTCTTTAAAAAGCATTAAATCACATATTTGACACTGTTTAAGAAACTATAGCTTTCTTATTTTAGCCAGACATCCAAACAGACTGAGGATCAAAGTGTGAACATATTAGTTCAGTTTCTAAGGAACAAATAATCACACTGCCTTCAGTCTGGTTAGACGGACACAGTAACTAGATTTTGGCAGAACTGGAAAGCTATCTGCCTTTTAATATTTATGTTCTTAGTGGTTTTTTTTCTTTCTCATGGCAACACTTACCCATCTGGAGAATATAGATGTAAAGACAATAAAGATAAAATCCTTTGACATGAAACCATGGGGAATAACAATAGTTAACTTTATGATTCCATCATTTAGTCACTTCTGTGTGTTTATATGGGAAAGAAAGTAACTAAACAATTTTCCATACCATATTTTTTCTCTCATGTCTATGTGGGCTTCACCCCGCATAGATTTATAATAGAAGTAAACAGTTTATTTACCTGTCACTTACGCTTTTTTATGTGAACATGTATTAAATTCGAGTGCAAAAATCAAACCTCAAGAAGATTTGAGGTTGTGAAATGTTAATAATTTTGGAGCCAGAATCCATGTGTAAATCCCAGACTGAGAATCAGTTATTAACATGGTGAATCAGAAGTTTCTTTTGTTCATTTATTTTAAAGACCCTGTTATAAAATAAAACATTTTCTTTTTCCTTAGCCTTCTCCGGATATTCAACTAATACAAAATATGATCCACACCAGATTAAAGCAGAAATAGCAAGTCGCCGGGACAGGGTAAGTAAAACCAGGGTTTTCACAAATGGAAGCACTGTATGTATTTTTATGTAATGATACTTAATCGTGTTTCATTGTGTGGTCATTGATATGTCTGATACCAAGATATTGGTAAGATTTTTATTTCCCAAATTATTGTTGCATTTTGCTTTATTTTGCACTTGTTTTGCAATAGCATAAAAATATTTTGTTTTGAAGCTGTTGCTCATCAGGCAAAAAGTAGCCAGTATCCATTGCATGTTTTATAGGATAGACTATAAACCATCCAACCATTTGGGAAGATGGAACGGTGTCTGGGCCCAGTGCCACAGCGCTTCCAGTAGAATATTGCTTTTGACCCTTGGTATCTGTTGTTCTCCTTGAGTTGCTAGTCTAGAGCCAGTTCCTAATAGCCAGTGCTTCATCAAAAGGATTCTGATCCTTCCCTGGTGACACCTACATTCATTAAGTGACACTTTGTCTCATCCCTTTAGGCCCTTATTCACCTGCTTGTCTGAGAGAGGATCCGTATATAGTTTTGTGACAAAGCTCGGGAAATATCTTGGTAATGAGGCCTCCTCTTTTACTGGTGTGCCATTCCATAAAATAGGCTTTGTGTGTTTCAGTTCTCAAGTTTTAAACTCAGCAAAAAAAAAAAAAAAAAAAAAAAAAACCACCTGTAGATCTTAAATTCGCAGGTTTGTAGGCCTATTACCCTGTGGTTTGATGGAAACATAGATTAGGTTCCAGAATCTATTTAAGGAATCATATCAGGGAATTGAGGTTCAGGTAGTCAGAGGCTCCAAGTATCCTTGGTAACATCTATGAGAAATAAATACAAGTGAAGATGACAAAATTTTACATTTTGTGATATGTACATTGTTAGCCTCAAAAACAACAACTAGTCCCCACTTGCATAGGACCTGTCAGGATTAGGGGTTTAAAAATTATTCATTGGAAAATTTCATACATGTATATAATGAAATATAATCATGTCCACTAACCATTTCACCCCTTCCAACTCTTCCCCTATCCTCTCGACACATCTCTTTTCCAACTTTGTGTCTTTTCTTTCTTTCTTTGATAACCTAAGTCCAATTAGTGTTTGCCCATATGTGTGGGTATCTACTTCAGCATTGGGAGTTCTACCAGTGACCACATTCTGACAAGAAGATGTTTTTTCCTTCCCCATCAGCTATTAACTTCTCAGTAAGGGACCCTCTTCTCCATCTATGCTGGAATTGTGGCTGGCTTGATTTTGTGCAAGTCTTGTAGCAAGTAGCCAGAGTTGCTGTGAGTTCACAAGAGCAACACCATTCTATATCCAAAAGACAGTTTTTCACAGCACTCCTTAGGAGTGGGTTTTTTTTTCATCTAAGCAAGGCAGTTTTCCTAGAGTAGTGGAGAGTGGGTGATTCATGCAGTTGAAAGCTAAGGAATAACTTGGATGACTATTGTACAAATAATTTATTGCTGCTTGGAATTGAAAAAAAATTGTTTTCAGCTTTCCAGATTAAAACGAGAGCTGACCCAGATGAAGCAGGAGCTGCAGTACAAAGAGAAGGGTGTGGAGACCCTACAAGAGTGAGTTACTTGCATGTGTACATGGCGGCATTTTCTTGTGATTTCCTTTTTTTCTGACACATTTCATACCTGAACACATTGTGTTCAAAAGTCTCAAGACTGTAGCTTTTATGCTTTCATTTTTGCTCATTATTTTCTAATCTCAAACATCAGAATCTTTCTTTTCCCTGCAGATACCTTATTTCTTCAAATGGAAGTACTTGGGAAGCAAAACCCTTTTTATATTTATGCATACTTTTTAAATAGATGTACTGCTTAAGACTCACATGACTATTTACCTTTAAATTCAGGATTGTATTAGTTTCTCTTAAAATTTTTAATTCTAAATTTAATTATAATAAAATTACAGTCTAGTTTCTCAGTCTCAGTAATCACATCTGAAGTTCTCAGTGGTCACACATGGGAAGGACATATTTTCTGTACCATGACAATAGTGATATTTTGGGCTAGTTGTCTCTTGGTGTGGACAATCCTGCACACCAAAGAACTGTGCAGCAACCAACTCCATTGTGACAGTTTGTAATATATCCAGACATAGTCAAGTGCCTGCAGTTGAGAAGCACAGGGATAATGGGTACACACTGGCTATAGACTCCCATCACAGAAAGTACTGCTGGACAGTGCAAGACTAATTCCTTTTCACCCTTGCAGTTAAAACCGTATTCCTATAAACAGTTTGAGGAGAAATTTCTTACAATTCAATTTAATTTAATACAATTGTATTAAATCAGGACATTAAGTGAATGAGAGTCAGGTTATAGATGGTGATAATGTTGGCCTGAAAGAATTAGTCTTCTTAAGAAAGTAGTGTAGACTTATTTCTTCAGAGACCTTTCAGAGCCTGGTTCCACTGGCTAAACTTGGCATGTGCTTTCTGTGCCTGTGTTTCTCCTCTTTACTCGATTGTCTTAGCCATTCTGCTTGCTACAACAAAATACCATCTACTGGGTGGCTTAAAGAACTTTTATTTCATAATTATGCATGTAGTCTGGAAGTCTGAGTCTGTTCCTAGAAATGACCCAGTTCCAGACTTGGAGTCACCTTTACACTGACTGTATCCTTACATGGCTGAGAGAGATTGTGTAAGTTTTGATCTCTCTTCCTTTTCTTTTGAGGGCATTTGTGGGTACACATATGACCTTTTCTAACCACCAGCCCCATCCAAGTACCTTCACATTAGAGCCCAGGGCTTCAACAGAAGAATGGTGGAGGGGTAAAAATATGCAGTTGATTAGCAGCGCTGTTCAAATTATTTGCCCAAAATGTAAAATTACCTGGTATCTAGTTAACCTTCAACCAAGGTAGGGGGTCCATCTGTAATGGTTATTGTAATTGGAAAAGATGAGCAGCATAGCATGTTTTGTATCCTGGATTCACACTCAGTAACACTGTAACAATATGAGGGCAATGCTGATCTGTGTGGGGAATTAATAGATGTGTGTTTGTTGTGTGTATTTACCTCAGCCTTGTGCGAGGGGTATGATCTGGTCATATCAGATTATTTTTGATCATTAAATTGAGATTGACTTATTTTTCCTTTTTCATATGTATGTGTTTGGGGTGTGTTTGTGTGTGCTTGTTTGAGTGTGGGTGGACCTGCATGTCATGCATGTGGAGGCCTGAGGCTGCCATCCAGGAGTCTTCATCACTTTCCACCTTATTCATTAAAATAGGGATTCTCAATGGAACCCAGAACTCCTGTTTCCACCTTATGAGTACTGGAGTTATAAGCAGGCTGTCACACTACCTGACAATTAAATGGGTTCTGGTGATCGAAATTCTGAAAATTCTGGCCTTCTTATTTGTTGCTTATCCAGCAAGTACTTTAATTTGTGAACCACTTATCCAGCCAGAGACTGACGTTTGTAGTCAGCCAGGATTGGGGTTGGTTCAGGGTTGCTTTATGTGTTCCTTTTATATTAAGGTCATCTGGGTACCAGGGAAGACACAAAACAGAAGATTTGTTGGATTTTGCTTGGGGGAACTTGGCATTTTCTGACCCTGACTCCCAGGAATGTTAAAAAGGTGACAGTTTATTCAGAAACCCAGGCATGCCCCCTGCAGGTGGGTTTTGATAAGCCGATCAGCTAATGCCTTCTGAGCTCTTTTAAAGTCATTATCCCTCTTTGTTCTTTACTAGTAGCACTGAGCAATCTGTGTGGTCTGCCTGGGTTTTGGTTCTGCAATCTGAGATTCTTTGAATTAGCACTAGTCAGTTAGCACAGCTGTTTTTATTTTGCTTTTTAAAAGTTTTGTCTTAAGCAAATCAAGCCTCTTCTCCAGTGCTGCTCTGTAGGAAGCTGGATTGTCACTGTATGCTTCCTGGCTACTGGCTTTGTTGCTCATTTGGTCTGCTTGATGCAGTGCTTCCCAGTGTATTATTGGTGCAGGCTTTTTATCTACCCGTGCCTCCTCCATCATTCAGAGAGCCTCCAGATCTCTCAACACTTTCGAAGTTACTTCCCTGTGTGTTATGACTGTTCCTTTAAAAGGGATGAATAAAAGGGATGAAAAAGTTGCCTGGACTATGTAGTTAAATAGGAGGTTGATTTTCCTGCTTTCAATGCCTTTTGCTACAGTAGCTTTACTCCTGTGTGGGATAATCTGAGATTTTGATAGTGGGCTCTTTCTTTGTATGTTGGAAGCTGTGCTCCACTTAATTTTTTTGTTGTTTTTTTTTTTACTTAAAAAATGTTCTGACTATGGTTCAGGAAGATTCTGAGGGTGTACAGTAGATTCAAAGCTCATAGGGAGCCAATTCTTGTGCTTTTCCCCAAAGGCTTTTTCAGGGAATTGCTGAGCTTGGTGCCCAGTGCTTCTCATGGCCCATTGTGGATAGCCCATTTCCCAGTTTGAATACAAAGTTTATAGTATCCGGTTAAGATTGAATAATCTGGAACATAAAATATGCTGGGAACTGGAAAATGGACTTCCCTTTTGGCCTTGCCAGGAAGTAGTAGTTCACCTGGAGTAGCTGTAAGTGGCTCAAGCATAGGAGGTGGCCTCTGTTTCTCCTGCTATGTAGTATGAATGAACACAGGGAGAAGCTTAATTTCGTGCCTGCAACTGACATGACATTAATTGGGGTTCTAAAAGAGAGAGGTATGATGATTCTAGTTAGTTTCTGCTTGTCTTAGCAAACTCCATGCTTGGGAACAGTCATTGTAAACTTCTGTCTTTCCAAGGGGAGGCTCTTCCTGCATGTCTGAGCTCATAGAGGATACCCACACATACCTGTCAAAAGGTAGATGGGGAGATTGTGGACCTAGCCTTGGTCCTGAGGGAGGAGCTTACCTTTATTTCTGTGCCCTACCAGAGGGCCAGGCTCCAAACACCTTTTAGGAAGGAACTCCCTGAGAAAGCCCTACTTGAATAGCATGTTACTGCTCTGTTGGAAGCTGCATTATCACTATGTCTTTACTGTATTCTGTGATACAACCTCAGGAAAAGGAGAAAACATAGATAATTGCATCACTCTTAAAATTCTTTGCAAGTGAAAAACAAGCTGATACCTTGCCCTGAGTACCACTGACTAAGAGATTTTTTTTTACATCCTAATTTTCTGCTGTTTCAAACAAATAAATCATGCATATTTATATTGTTCATGGCGAAATTGTTTGAGAAAAAAATGGTCATCCCACTGTCACTGTGAAATCAAGACTCTAAATTCAGATAACAAATGAAGTGTTGTACATAAATGTGAAGCTTATGGTTTTGTTAGTTGTTTAATTACTAACGGTTTAGGGCCGCAGCCTTAGGTTTTCCTCCAGAAATTGTCTGCTGTTCTTGCTTCCCAGAAGCTTCAGAGCACCTCAACAGGAGTTTGGCTGCTTATAACATTTTAAACTTGACTTGTTTATCTTGGTGAATTTCCTGGCTAGCAAGGAAATCCATCATTATGCTTGAGTCCAAGGGAGGAAAAAAGAATCTTTTGTATTTTTTTAAATCTATATATGCTGTAAATATTTGTGGAGGGGAGCTGGCCTTGGCTATATTCCCCAGATTAATGATGAAGTTTTTATTTGTGTGTGTGTGTGTGTGTGTGTGTGTGTGTGTGTAGAGATGCAAGTTTTCAATGATAGAAGACATATAAAAGGAGAGAGAAGAATATAATTAAAGCCTCCTATAGCCCTCACCCTATTTTAACACCACAGTGCCTAGTCTTAGCAAATATATAGCCCTGTCTCATTCCCTAAGTTCTTACTGAAACAAATCCCCAAATCACATTTAATTGATAAATCTTTTTCTAAAGCTACAGACCCCTTTTAGAATGTAATCTGAGTCCTACTATCCCACTTACTAAGCACCCATCAGCAAAGAGCTTCCTTGTTTCCCCATTCTGTTTGGCTCCAGATTCCAGTGAGGCCCACACAGTGCATTTGTTTGGTGTATCTGTTAAATCTCTTCATCTGTGACTCTTCTCCTTTTTTTTTTCCTGATAACTGATTTGTTCAGGAAAAGAATTTGTGTGGCCTGTATGGTTTCCCTGATTTAAATTTCAGTTCTTGATTTTCCAGATTTTCAGTGAATTCTGGCTTTGGTGGCTTGCTACAGCCATGCATAATGTTTCCTCTAAGCTTTCTGTCTCCTTTTGTACATGTGTATCTCTTAGGATAAGTACTTAAAAGTTAGTTTCATTGGTCACAGGATAAATATATTTCTCAAATATTGGACATTGCCAAATTTTCTTGCAGCAGCTGCATCATTTTGTCTTCCTACCATTGGAAGTGAACATTTCTGTTTTCCATGACTTTGCCAACAGAATGTATTGACAAGCTATGGCATTTTTGCCTCTCTCATTGGTGAATGAAAGCATCTATGGGTGTTATTCACTTGCATTTATTTCCCTCAGGGATCTTTGTAAAAGTCTTCAGAAAATAGAAGCATTATTTATCTTGAAAAATGTCTTAAGTGAGCTATTTCAGTGAAAGATCACTGGACTCTGTTGCCCTCAAGTTTTTGGAACCTAACTTGAAAATTATCTTAATGTGACTCATTGCTAGTGTCCAGAGGCAAATAGAAGGGTGCAAAAACTAAAGCATATTGGTGGAATGAGCAAACATAAGAATGTGCTAGGCATGCTCACAGGTATGGACAGAATCCCCTTGGTAGTGCCCCATTTGGAGAGCAGAAGTGAAACTTGTGCTAATTCTAAGCTGTCTGGACTGAGAAGCCCACTTAACATGGCTTTACTCTAAGTTTCTCCTTACAATGCAATGTCCCTGATACTGGTTTGATGGCCAGAATGCTGTCCTGACTCCCTTACTACCATATTTGTTGTTTGTGGTGTGATATTTCCACACTTGGCACCCAATCCCTCTCACAGATTCTTCTCTGTCCGCTCTGAGCTGAACCACTGTTGTGATTCATGATTCTTGTGAGTAACCACAGAGATTCTTTTTAAATATCTCCCCACCTTATGATTCTCATGCAGCCTTCTCTCTCTCTCCTAGAATATAAGATAGATGTTTGATGAGTTAGCCTACTGGACCAACTTCATTTGCCCCTAGTTTCAATCTCATTCATCCATGCCAGTCCCCTTGACCACCTTGCTAGCTGGGACACTTGCTTTTAGTACTGGTGCTTACTGCCTAAATTCATCCTTTTTTTTTTCTGTGGGTTTCTGGGGCAAGTAACATCTTGTTTATATCCTTGATGAACCATCCTATTGAAAGAGGCAAACTCTCACTTACACGTGGACCCTAAAGTGGCTTCATTTTGTTTAAAACTATGGATTCATGATTTTTATTTTGCTGGTTACCTTAATGATTCAAGTGACACTTTGCCTTGGTTTCTACCCCACCAGGAGGACTCAGACAATTTCTTGAACAGTGATAACTCAGCATAATGAATGGATCCTAGTCTGAGTGCTGTGGGAGTGACTGATACCATGGTCTCTGCTAGCTGTCATGTCATTTACTTCACCCATAAATACTGGGGCCCTCTGAGCCTTGAGGAAAGGTCATCCTCAGTCCAAAAGTTTTGGGCTGCCAGGATCTTAGGGAGATCTGTTAATTGGCCTGGTTACCTTCTTATTAACTGCTCAAGTATTTACTTCTGCTTTACATTTTGGATTATGTTTCATTTGAGCCCTGGGCTTTAAGAAGTTCTGTTACTTATGTCTGCTATTCACATTACCAAAAGGAGTGTCCACTAAGTGGTCCAATAACCAGTTTCTACTAGGTTCTTTCCTACCACTCTGTGAGCTTCTCAGGCTTACAGTTGAGTAAGGAACTTCCAGTTGAGGATGGATAAGAGTTACACCTATTTGCTTAAATGAGAATGACTACACACTTCTAAGTATTTGATATCATGCCGAGGCATTACTAGATAAGAGAGTTAACACTTTCTGTCTGAGGATTTAGAGGTCCAAAAAATAATAAAATTGTGTACAACTAGAGTAGGGTTCCATTAACAATACCCCCTTAGCACCAGCATAATGTACAGATTGTGCAATTCCCTTCTGGCAGTATTCAGCAGTAAAACACAGAAATGGGATGGAAACAAAAATGAACATTGTTTCCAGTGATGGGACAGACCCAGGTTGCACACAGGACCTGCTGTTAACAGCAAGCTGCCAAAAGCTTCCTGATGCACATTCAAAGCCAGTTCTAGAACTGCTAATTTAAAATGTAGTGGTTATAACAAAAATATTTATTCTTTTGTGTTGTAATCTGTGGTGTTAACATGGAATAGCTCTAGAGAACTGGCACCTCTTTTCTCAAAGATGAAGGTTTAAGGTGTTAGGTTTTATCCTTCTTCTTCTAGTAAATTCTACCAGTTTCTTCAACTGATCACCAAAAAGGAAACCTTAGGGCAATATGATATGCGGTTAAAAATAAACATCTCTAAATGTCTCTTTTACTCGTATGAGGTTCCCTATCTGAGCTAATATTTTATCCCTTTTTCCCCTCAGTTTACTTCTTGGCAAAAAAAAAAAAAAACAACCTATAAGGCTGAGTGTATGAGTAGTCTTCAGGTTTGACACAGTAGGCATTTGGAGCCCTTGACTGTGAGTGTCTTGTTAACCTAATGATGAAAAGGATGAATAATGATAGGAGGAGCCTTCTCTGGCCTTCTCACTATATTTCTTACAGGCTCTAACCTTCAGCAAGCTACTCAACTGTCCTGAGCTATGTGCAAAACAGAGTATGGAAAACTAAAGATTTTTGAGTCTTTGTACTAAATATTTTTTACACTGCATAAAAGCGTATGACTTTGTTAGTATATTTTATTTTTCCTGAGAAGTGATCACTTTTCTATTATCAGAAATATAGAACATAAACACAGATTTATACTCTTAATAACAAAACTAAAAATGCAGTCCTTTGGCAGATATTATGACTTTCTTTATGAAGTAAAGCATATTGATGCTTTATTAAAGACAAAATAATTGAGTGGTCATCTGAATTTGACCAGAGTTTCTATACACATTTATTTGGGGAAACAAGTGCTCACTCTATATCTCAGGATGACCTGAAACTCACTATGTAATCCAGCCTATAACTTTCTGTCTTAGTTTTCACAATGGTGGGATTCAGATTTGATCCATCCCCAACAAAGAATTTTTAAAAAGAAAGGGAAGTCTTAGATAAGTAAAATTTTCAGAAGTGAAAAAAAAAGATCTCGTCCTTTCGATGTTTTTGTTAGATAATTATTGGTTGTGATTGTAAAATTAAAGCATTTTGACTTCTGTGAAATATTACTTCTTGTAAATATCTGTCTGGTCGCAACTTGGCCACTCTGAGTGAGTGATGTATGACACACTGCACAGATAGGGACATCACTTTACACTTTGATCCTGTGTAAGCTTAGTGTATGGATGAGTATTGAATCCCTGCCCTGCCACATATTAACTTGTCATCTAGACATTTAACTTAGTTAATTGCTCCAAACTTCAACTTCTTCATTATAAGAGGATTATGATTATCTTAAAAATCTGTTTAGAGCTTAAATGATATTCCCAGTGTAAAGGATGTAGCATGATTCTGCCATCTTCTACTAGGTACTTGATATACTGAATTATTTGTAGATGCTATTTCTATTAGAATACTTTTTTGTTTTATCGAGACAGGATTTCTCTGTGTAGCCCTGGCTGTCCTGGAATTCCCTTTGTAGACCAGGCTATCCCAGAACTTACAGTGACCTGCCTGCCTCTGCCTCCTCAGTGCTGGAATTAAAGGCATGTGCCACCACCAACACCTGTCCAGAATACTTATATATGATTGAATAACATAGTTTATGTAGCAATGTATTTTGTAATAATATGCAATTATTTTGATAATGATTTTTCAGAGGCTTAGTTTTTGAGAATCTGTAATCCAATGACTTTCATTTTTTAAAAATATTTATTTTTATGTTTTGAATATGAGAGTTTTACCTACTTGCATGTATGTGTACCACTTGTGTACCCCGTGCCCGAGGAGTATGGAAGAGAGCATTGGACCTCCTGGAACTGAAATAACAGACAATTGTAAATTGCCATATGAGCATAGTGGGAACTGAATTCAGGTTCTCTGCAAGATCAGCAAGTGCTCTTAACTGTTGAGCCTTCTCTCCAGATCCTTTCACATTTTTTTACAGCAGACACTGTCCATTTCCTTCTGGGAAAACAACCTTATACAGAATAGGAAATCTATGGAGATGAGATATGGCCCAGAGCCCCTATGTGGGTTCCTTTTGGAGAATTTCTGTTTCAGGGTATCCCTGAAACAGGGTCTAACAAGCTACTCTCATATATTATATTCATTCATTCTCTCTCTCTCTCTCTCTCTCTCTCTCCCCCTCCCTCCCTCCTCCCCGTGTGTGTGTGTGTGTGTGTGTGTGAGAGAGAGAGAGAGAGAGAGAGAGAGAGAGAGAGAGAGAGAGAGGTGATGTGTGAATATGGGTATACAGGTAGCATAGCACATATTGTGGATGTCAGAGAACAACTTCTAAGAGTTGATTCTTGCCTTCTACATTGTTGAGACATGGTTTCTTATTTCTGAGGTGTCACATATCAAAGTCATCTGACCCATAAGCTTCCAGTGAGTTTTCCTGTCTCCGCACTACTACATTTGGCTTTTTTGTATAGGTTTTGTGGTCCAAATTGAGGTCATCAGGCTTATATGGTGAGTGCAATTACACTCTGAGCCATCTTGCTAGTCACTAAACTTTCTTGTGTTTCACTGTCTCATGGCTACTTAGGTAGAGCTGTGGCCAGAGCCCAGGTCCAAGCCTTGAAGTCCATTTTTATTCTCTGGAGGCCTCTGCAGTGCTCAATATTGGGCTAAATTGCACATGCTGCTGATGAAGTTGGGTCTCTTTTCCTTGATGCGGCCTCTGTTCCTAGTACAACCTAGTGTCACAACAGGCTGCTGGCTCCCCTACAAGTTTTAACAATGGCCAAGTTTTAATGCTGCAACTGCTGAAAGCTGCAGTGTAGCCACCACATTCAGGTCTGCTAGATGAGCAGATGTGGGATTGTAGCCTTCACTATGAAACATATCTATACAGCTATGGATGCTTTATTGACACCCATTCCCAGGAACTTGGAAAATTACGTTAATATAGTCAAGTTTCCATTTTCTATGTGAGGGTTGGTTGCAGCCTTGCTCTTTTTTTCATTCTGGAACAACAGGAAGGCTTAGTACCAGAGGCAGTGGCCATTGGTGGCTAGAGACTTTTCTGGCTTTAGGGTTTTTTTGGAAGATGACCTTCCTCTTTTCTATAGACATCATAAGCCTACAAAAGTTTCAGTTTATGACATTAACAACTATATATGGTAAAGCCTTTCATCAGAAGATTAATACAGAACATATTATTCAAATAAGGCCTACAAGACATATTTGGTGACTTTCTTGACAGTTAGCAGTTTAACATGTATGGCCCTTGAATTTTCCTTTTGTTAAAGACTTGTGGTTCTTTCAAGAGTGTGTAAAGTGGAAACATACATGGGATGACCCTGCTTTATGTTTTCCTGCATTGTGGGTCCTAATGCTGAGATGAATAGCTCTCAAGGGAATTTTTTTTCTAGTGTTGGAGATTGAACTCATGTCTTTACACATTTTATGCACATACTCTAGCCGTGAGCTACACTCCAGATCCAGGTGTACAGCTGGACCTAACTGCCAGCCTGTGCACTTGAATCTCATCATTATTTGAGAGTGTCACTTTGTCCTTCAGTATTTTTATACCAAAAGCATTCTCCACCAGAGAATTCTTTCTACTGTTAAGTCCTGGGCCTTTACATATTACAGAGACCACAGACTTCCTTTCAATAGTAACTACTATATATGCCAGTGAATGATAATTAGTGTAACAAGTGCCTCCTCTAACCTTGTGGGAGCTAGTTGTTGAATAAACAAAATTCTCAGTCCTACCTGTAGGCATTCAGGGACAACAGGGAACCAGGAGTTGATATTTGTTTTGGTGATTCTCTAGTCTTTTTCCAGGCTCCCTTTCTATCTCATCATTTAGTTTAGCAGCTTCCTCTGTGCAAAGCTTCAGTCCATGACATTGATTTTTCTTATGAAAATGTGGTCAGTTAAGTAAGTATAGAGTAGAAACTTTTGTGACTTTCACACTCAACTTACAGGTCAAAACACTTGTAGTGAGTGAGAAAACCAACCATTTTGTCAGAAGTGGGACTGCTTTTGAAGACAAAAGAATTTTTGTACAAAGGGTCTGTATGCCTGGTGCTGTCATTTTGCTATTGGTTTTTGTTTTTTCATCCACCGAATAGCAATCTGATACTATGCTGGGGAAACACACATGCGTGTGTACACACACACACACACACACACACACACGTCCATTTTGTTTTGTTTTGTTTTAAGACAGGGTCTCCCTGTGTAGCCTAGTCTGGCCTCAAACTTCTGATCCTCCTGCATCCATTGCCTGACTACTCGCCTGAATGCCACACTCAACAGAACTTTTCATGTTTTATTGCTAAAGTTCATGACAACCATCAAGATGCTTAGGAGTTAAAGCTAATCACCTCAATCATTTGCATGAGGTGTTGTGAAGGAACCAGAGTAGGGATCTTTTGAGAACAAAGAACAGTACCTAGAGCCCAAACTTCAGTTTATGATCTTTCAGCATAGAACTCTTTAGTTGAAGTATACATGAAAATAATTAAAATAGTGTATAACTAATTTTTTTTTGCTTTGTAGAAATGTACATTTGAGAATGATCCCTTATGGAAGTGCCTGTGAAGGCAGGCTATGACTGGATTTGGGATTGTCATCTTGCAGTATGTGTGATCCTGTGGTGTATTTGTATCTGTTCTCTTGGGGGAAAGACTTAGGCTCTGTTTTCATAAATGTTCATAGTAATTGATGGCTTTCATATAAATACTGACTAGATCTATTGTCCTGTTCCAACTTGGTTTCTTGCTTCTGTATTTATCCTTCTGTTCCAAGGATGCCAGTAAATCAGGTCAACTCTGGTACACTCTTACACATATGACAAGGAATTTATTAATAATAATAAAAGAGTAAATTTTGTAATTTAATACCTTTTCTGCAATGAGTAAGTACTTTTATTATACTGATAATAATAATTACTACAAACATTACATTCTAGGCCTTCTGCCAGGTAAGTCCTTTCCTTATATATTCTCCTTAAATAGTATGCCTTTCCTGTGGGAGAAGTATTATTAGGTATTCCAATTTGAGACACAATGAAATAGATCAAAAGACATGGATGCTTTGCCTAGGGTCCAACAGCTAATGAATGGTAGAGCTGGACTTCTACTACTTATAGCATATTTGTGTAGTGGACAATCAGGTAGTTTTGGACCCACAAGGATGATCCAGATCTTCAGGATAACCTGTGGGAAAATTAGTAGGCTCAGAACCTTTGTAATGGTGGGCCAGGAACCTGTCAGGTAAGGTAGCTACTTTCCAGGGAAGGAATTCATTCTGCATTTGGACCAATTTCTCCATCTCCTTAGCCTTAAAGGCTTCTGAGGCTTGACACTTAGGAGACGTGACAGAGGACATGATCCCAAAACTGCCTGCAACTGGAAGGTGGAGCCAAGTCTGGACTACTCCCAGCCAGGCCTCTATGTGCATAGGTTGACTGAATGAATGAACAGACAGAAGGAGGACAGAGGGTAGGAAAGAGGAAAGGGAGCCGGGCGGTGGTGGCGCACGCCTTTAATCCCAGCACTCGGGAGGCAGAGGCAGGCGGATCTCTGTGAGTTTGAGACCAGCCTGGTCTACAAGAGCTAGTTCCAGGACAGGCTCCAAAACCACAGAGAATCCCTGTCTCGAAAAACCAAAAAAAAAAAAAAAAAGAAAGAGGAAAGGGAAAGAAAAGAAGTTTTGCTGAGTGGATGTTTGGACTGCAGCAAAGTATCAAGGAGGTAGCTAGTATAAGTGATAGTGATGTGATAACTATAATGAAGTGAATGAATAGAGAAGGCATAAGTTTCCAAGTTTTGAGGCTGAGGATATAGTGCAGTGGTCGAGTGCTTGCTAGCTTGTGCAAGGTCTTGGGTTCACAAAAAGTACCACAAAAAAGTACCCAGTGCCACAAAAAGAGGTTCCAATTTTTATTCAGGTACATTATTGGAACATACTACTTCTTGCTATTTTCCATGTACCCTTCCGGTATACAAATCTCGGCCATAAGTTTATTTAATAAACATATTTGACCACTGACATTGATAATACTGAAAATAAATGAAAAAACTTTGGTTATCCTCCCAAAGAGGAAATATACAATCTTACCTATTACTCGAGCCTGACGCTTAGTAGAAAATAGAGGCCTCCTCCCCTACACAGGATCCTCCTGAAGCAAAAGCAGGCATCAATCAGCTATGTCTCAGGTCTTCATATTTGCCACAAAGACAGAAGGTTTCATGGAGTCCCTGCTATTTTGTTCCAACTCTGTTTTTAACTATTTTTCACCTTTCTATATTTCTTTTGAATATTTATTGTTTAAAAGGATTTCATGTGGAATAACTCTAATTTCTTATTTTTAAACAGGATTGACTGGAAGATGTCAAGTTCTCACACCAACTACAAACTGGATGAGGCCCAGGCTATAATGAGTGAGCTCCGTACTATCAAGAAAGCCATTTGTACAGGCGAGAAGGAGCGGCGGGACCTGATGCAGGTGAAACCAAGGCTGCCTCCTGAAAACTGTCTGCCAACCTGTCTGTCATTTATTACATTTTATATATTTACTATATATATATATATATAACTCATGAGAACTTTTTATGTGTTTTTTGAGCACATGCACACCATGTTTAATTAAGTGTATTAATTCTGCCTGACCTCTCCCTTATATAAACTCAGGATGGCTTGCCCCTTCCAAAACATTTTTGCCTGAGTTCTGTTGCACTTATGTATTCTGGTTCCAGTGTCTTCATTGATGCCAGAAGTGAATAGGTCTCAAAGCTTAAAGACTGGTAAACAGTCCTATTTCTCTTGAATATCCACACAAACAAGTTCCATGTGCCTGAATGAATACTTAGTGTAATTTGGGGCATACTAAAATCCACAGGAGATTACTTATAACCAGGTAGCACAATGAATAAAAAAAATCAGGTTATAAATGTGAGGTCTGGAAAACGTTTTATCTCTTGATTACCTATTAAAAAAATTTGAGGTGATATGCATCTTTGTCAGATCCAGTTACTATTTGGGGATTTGGCCACTTTTTAAAATTAAGGAATGTGACGGCTTAAAAAGATGGAACAATGGTACCATAACTATTTTCTATTTTATGTGTGTGTTACCAGAATGACTCAGTTTCTCTTTACTTAAATGACTGTTTTCTTTAAAGTAATCAAAAATATGTTTTTGTTAAAAAAAATTAATGATAATGGGAAGTAGGATGGGACATCTCTTTAGTCTTAGGCTGTAGACCCTTTTGAACCAGAAAGAAACAGCTGTTGTTAGAGGAAGGAAACCATGCCATCTCCACTCACAGAACTTGCCTTACTCTTTTCCAGAGCCTGGCCAAGCTTACTGATAGCTTCAAGAATAGCTGCTCCATTGCGGACCCTCTACAAGATCTCCCTCACAATACAGGCGCACTTGGTGACTCTGGTGTCCCTCAGCAGTTTTGTGATGCTGGATCTCAGACTGACTCTATAGGGGAGGTATGATCACCCGGCGCTGAGACATGAACATTCCTAAAGAGGAGTCACTGGCTTTGGTGGTGGTGTCACACATTTGATCTAACATTTCATTTCTACTTCAAAGATATTTTGGCTTTTGTGTTGGTAAATTTGAAAGGAAAATCACATTTCTCACATTTAGCTGTAATGGTGCAGTGGTATAGACTGTATATTGTCTTATGATTAGGAGTCTTAAAAATGGCAGCTGCTTTGCCAGCATTAAACGTAAGTGGTTTGTTTGTTTGTTGTTGTTTTTTTATATATCCAGGATTATAGAGTGTGGCTTAGCAAATGATTTCTGCAAAGGATCAGATAGTAAATCTCTCCTGCTTTCTAGTCACTTCCTTGTCTGATCAGCTGTCATTATAATACAAAACGTGTCCTGGATGATACCTAAGAGATGAGCTTTTTGGTTGTCACCAAAACTTTATTTCCCAAACAAGCAAACTGTCAGTGGGCTGGACCTGGTTAGGATCAGATTACTGATCTCCGATTTAGACTGTGATTTCCAAAGGCTATGTGGCTCTGTCAGTTAGGGTTATACTTTGTTACTATTTCTTGTTCTTCTAAGACAATGTCAGGAAATTGATTTTCTTTGAGACTTGGAACAATTTTAACATGCCCTTTCTTGATAATCAGTAAAGCACAAAAAACAAATTGGGAAAATCATCATTTGAAACTGGGTAGCTAATAATCAAAGACATATTATTGTAACATCATTAGATGAAGTTTGAAATTAATTTATAACCACATGAAAGCAGTTTGGAGGAGTTCTTTTCCTTAAGGGTTATTAAGTAAAGGTAAAATATTAGTGTGCCACCTTTCCCATTAAATAAAGGAAAGTTTAAGAGAGAGGGGTAAAAACAATTTGTGAGAAGGTCAGTGTTTTAGTTGTTAGTAGTTTGAAAGTTTGAAAATTAGTGCCTTTCTGGAGGAAGTATAGTATATATCATGAATTGCTGTGTCTTAGGTGTTCTGTAAATAATGTTTCAATTTTATTTTCATTATTTCTCAGAGTATATTTTGACATTTTTGGGAAAGGATATTTTGTTTAAAGAATACTGTTGCCACACAGAGAAAAATCTGTGAGCTGAAACACTTGTCATTTTTGCCTAGAGATTTTGGAGTGAAGAAAGGAAGCATGCACAAGACTCATTGAGTTCTGGAAATGACTTTTTTTCTTCTTATCATAAAGTTGATTTAGATTTTATAGCTCTTAATTAGTTTGAGAAAAACAGATAAGATCAAAGCTCTCTAATGATTTCAATAAGCCATTCTAAAAATGTCAGGTCGGGAGTGGTGGCTGGTTCTACCATTACAGCTGTAAATTGTCATGCCCCTGAAGTTTAAAAGGGTCGGCCCTGGGTTGGCAGCCTTACAGCTGTTATCTTGGTTTAACTACTTTTTTTGTTTTGTGTGGATTTTGTTACCTTCAATATAATTGGCATGGAAATATTTTTTTTTCATATCCTTTTTAGTCATGATTAATAGAGCAGAAAGTTATCATTTAACCACAGTTTGATCACAAATAGTTCCTTCACTCATATCAAAAAAATCATTTATTCTCACAGCCACATATTCACATAACTTTTCCCAATGGTCTGTTACAGGCTACATAACATGAAGAGCTTCTTAGTGAACTATATGATGGAGAAAGTGGTTTTTATATTCTAGTAAGGAAGATAAGGAATATTCATCTAAACACACATACTTATGCAAGCGTGTACACACACACACACACACACACACACACTATGATCTGGCAGGGAGGAGCCTAACATGGAACAGGCTGTGTCCACGCCCTTCCATAGACTGTTATGATGTGTATCAGTGAATATCATTGTTAATAAAGGAACTGCTTTGGGCCTATAGCAGAGCAATAGGGAAACAGAGCTAGGTGGGGAAAACTAAACTGAATGCTGGGAGAAAGGAGGCCACATCAGGGAGAAACCATGAAGCCACTTCTGGAAATAGAGGTCCTGAAACTTTTCTGGTAGGCCACAACCTCGTAATGATGCACAGATTGATGGAGATGGGTTAAATTAAGATATGAGTCAGCCAATAAGAAGCTAGAGCTAATAGGCCAATCAGTGATGTAAATAATACAGCTTCTGTGTGATTATTTCGGGGCTAAGCGGCAGGAACTAAGTAGCGGACTCCTCCAACACTGATGAGCTTCACAACAACCAGCAGGCTAAAAGCAAGCCGGCATCCTATCTGGCTTTTTTAAAAAGTCTTTCTTCAATGCGCTCCTCGGTGTGCATTTTTCTAGGTGAGAACTTTTTTTTTATTGCGAAAAGAAGAAAAAAAAACATAAAAAAAAACAAGTTTCCACCTCCTCCCAGCCTCCCATTTCCCTTCCCCTCCTCCCACCCTTCTCCCCCTCCTCCCACCCTTCTCCCTCTCCTCCCACCCTTCTCCCCCTCCCCCCACTCCTCTCCCCCTCCCTCTCCAGTCCACAGAGCAGTCCGGGTTCCCTGCCCTGTGTTAAGTCCTAGGTCCTCTCCGTCCATATCTAGGAAGGTGAACATCCAAACTGGCTAGGCTCCCACAAAGCCAGCACATTAAGTAGGATCAAAACCCCCTGCCATTGTCCTTGGTGTCTCATCAGCCCTCATTGTTCGCCATGTTCAGAGAGTCCGGTTTTATCCCATGCTTTTTCGGTCACAGTCCAGCTGGCCTTGGTGAGCTCCCCGTAGATCAGCTCCTCTGTCTCAGTGGGTGGATGCACGCCTCGTGGTCCCGAATTCTTTGCTCATGTTCTCCCTCCTTCTGCTCCTCCTTGGGACCTTGGGAGCTCAGTCCAGTGCTCCTGTGTGGGTCATGGCTCGATCTCTATCCATCACCAGATGAAGATTCTATGATGATATGCAAGATATTCGTCAGTATTGCTCTAGGATAGGGTCATTTCAGGTTCCCAATCCTCAGCTGCCCAAGGAACTAACTGGGAACCTCATCTTGGGCACTAGGGAGCCCCTCTAGGGTCAAGTGGCTTGCCCACCCTAAAGTGGCTCCCTTAACTAAGAATTGTGGTTCCGTGCTCCCCTATCCACCTTTCCTTTATCCCAATTCTCCCGTTTCCCAGGTCCCCCCTTCTTCCCTTCTACCTTATCTCTCCCCGTCTCCCCTTACCCCCATCCCACCCCCCCCAAGATCCCATTTTCTCCCCGGAAATTTGGTCTACTTCCGTTAGCGAAGAGGACAACTATATGTTTTTCCTTCGGTTCACCTTCTTCCTTAGCTTCTTTAGGTTCACCTATTGTAGACTCCGTGGTCCTTATTTATGGCTAGAAACCAATTATGAGTGAGTACATCCCATATTCATCTTTTTGGGTCTGGGATACCTCACTCAGGATAGTGTTTTCTATTTCCATCCATTTGCATGCAAAATTCGAGAAGTCATTGTTTTTTACCGCAGCATAGTACTCTAGCGTGTATATATTCCATACTTTCTTCATCCATTCTTCCATTGAAGGGCATCTAGGTTGTTTCCAGGTTCTGGCTATTACAAATAATACTGCTATGAACATAGTTGAACAAATGCTTTTGTCATTTGATAGAGCATCTCTTGGGTATATTCCCAAGAGTGGTATTGCTGGGTCCAGGGGTAAGTTGATCCCGAATTTCCTGAGAAACCGAAACACTGACTTCCACAGTGTTTGCACAAGATTGCATTCCCACCAGCAATGGATGAGGGTACCCGTTCTTCCACAGCCTCTCCAGCAAAGGTTATCCTTGGTGTTTTTGAATTTAGCCATTCTGACAGGTGAAAGATGATATCTGAAAGTTGTTTTGATTTGCATTTCCCTGATTGCTAAGGAAGTTGAGCACGACCTTAAGTGTCTTTTGGCCATTTGAACTTCTTCTGTTGAGAATTCTCTGTTCAGTTCAGTGCCCCATTTTTTAATTGGGTTAATTAGCATTTTAAAGTCTAGTTTCTTGAGTTCTCTATATATTTTGGAGATCAGACCTTTTTCTGTTGCGGGGTTGGTGAAGATCTTCTCCCAGTCAGTAGTTTGCCTTTGTGTCTTAGTGGCAGTGTCCTTTGCTTTACAGAAGCTTCTCAGTTTAAGTAGGTCCCATTTATTCAATGTTGCCCTTAATGTCTGTGCTTCTGGGGTTATACATAGGAAGCGATCTCCTGTGCCCATCTGTTGTAGGGTATTTCCCACTTTCTCTTCTATCAGGTTCAGTGTGTTCGGACTGATATTGAGGTCTTTAATCCATTTGGACTTGAGTTTTGTGCACGGTGAGAGATATGGGTCTATTTTCATTCTTCTACAGGTTGACATCCAGTTGTGCCAGCACCATTTGTTGAAGATGCTTTCTTTCTTCCATTGCATACTTTTAGCTCCTTTATCGAAAATGAGGTGTTCATAGGTTTGTGGGATAAAATCCGGGTCTTCTATACGATTCCATTGCTCGACTTCTCTGTTTTTATGCCAGTACCACACTGTTTTCATTACTGTAGCTCTGTAATAGAGTTTGAAGTCAGGGATGGTAATGCCTCCAGAAGATCCTTTATTGTATAGGATTGTTTTGGCTATCCTGGGTTTTTTGTTTTTCCATATAAAGTTGATTATTGTCCTCTCAAGATCTGTGAAGAATTTTGATGGGATCTTGATGAGGATTGCATTGAATCTATAAATTGCCTTTGGTAGAATTGCCATTTTTACTATGTTGATCCTCCCAATCCAAGAGCAAGGGAGGTCCATCCATTTTTTGGTATCCTCTTCAATTTCTTTCTTCAATGCCTTAAAGTTCTTGTCAAATAGATCTTTCACTTCCTTGGTTAGATTTACCCCCAGATATTTTATGCTGTTTGTGGCTATCGTGAATGGTGAAGCTTCTCTGATTTCCCTCTCTGCTTCCCTATCCTTTGTGTATAAGAGGGCAACTGATTTTTTGGAGTTGATCTTGTATCCTGCCACATTACTAAAGCTGTTTATCAGCTGTATAAGTTCTTTGGTGGAGTTTTGGTGGTTGCTTATGTACACTATCATATCATCTGCAAATAACGAAAGTTTAACTTCTTCCTTTCCAATTCGAATCCCCTTGATCCCATTATGTTGTCTTATTGCTATTGCTAGAACTTCAAGCACTATATTGAAGAGGTATGGTGAGAGTGGACAGCCTTGTCGTGTTCCTGAGTTAAGCGGGATGGCTTTGAGTTTCTCTCCGTTTAATTTGATGTTAGCTGTCGGCTTGCTGTATATAGCTTTTATTATATTTAGGTATGACCCTTGTATCCCTAATCTCTCCAAGACTTTTAACATAAATGGATGTTGAATTTTGTCAAATGCTTTTTCAGCATCTAATGAAATGATCATATGGTTTTTTTCTTTCAGTTTATTTATATGCTGGATTACATTGATAGATTTTCGTATGTTGAACCAGCCCTGCATCTGAGGAATGAAGCCTACTTGATCATAATGGATAATTTTTCGGATGTGTTCTTGGATTCGATTTGCCAGTATTTTGTTGAGGATTTTTGCGTTGATATTCATGAGTGAGATTGGCCTGTAGTTCTCTTTCCTGGTTGAGTCTTTGAGTGGTTTTGGTATCAGAGTAATTGTGGCTTCATAAAAGGAATTTGGTAATGACCCTTCTGATTCTATATTGTGGAATACATTAAGGAGTATAGGTATTAGGTCTTCTTGGAAGTTCTGGTAGAATTCTGCATTGAAACCATCTGGTCCTGGGCTTTTTTTGGTAGGGAGGTTTTTGATAACAGCTTCTAATTCTTCGCGACTTACAGGTCTGTTTAGATTGTTCACCTGGTCCTGGTTTAGTTTTGGTAAATGGTATTTATCTAAAAAAGCGTCCATTTCTTTTACATTTTCCAGTTTTGTGGCATATAGGCTTTTGTAGTAAGATCTAATGACTCTCTGAATTTCCTCTGTGTCTGTGGTTATGTCCCCCTTTTCATTTCTGATCTTATTAATTTGCGTGTTCTCTCTCTTTCGTTTAATTAGTTTGGATAGGGGTTTATCTATCTTGTTGATTTTCTCCAGGAACCAGCTTTTTGTTTCATTGATTCTTTGGATTGTTTTCTGTGTTTCTATTTTGTTGATTTCAGCCCTCAATTTGATTATTTCCAGTCTTCTACTCCTCCTAGGTGAGTCTGCTTCTTTTTTTTCTAGAGCTTTCAAGTGGGCTGTTAAGTCTCCAATATGTGCTTTCTCTGTTTTCTTTAGGTGGGCACTTAGTGCTATGAACTTTCCTCTCAGGACTGCTTTCATAGTGTCCCATAAGTTCGAGTACGTTGTTTCTTTATTTTCATTGAATTCAAGGAAGACTTTAATTTCTTTCTTTATTTCTTCCTTAATCCAGGTATGGTTCAGTAGATGACTGTTCAGTTTCCATGAGTTTGTAGGCTTTCTGCGGGTAGCATTGTTGTTGAATTCTAACTTTAATCCATGGTGATCTGATAAGACACAGGTGGTAACTAATATTTTTTTGTAACTGTGTAAGTTCGCTTTGTTACCAAGTATGTGGTCAGTTTTCGAGAAGGTTCCATGAGCTGCAGAGAAGAAGGTATATTATTTCCTCTTTGGGTGGAATGTTCTATAGATGTCTGTTAAGTCCATTTGCTTCATTACCTCCATTAATTCTCTAATTTCTCTGTTAGGTTTCTGTCTGATTGACCTGTCCATTGATGAGAGAGGAGTGTTGAAGTCTCCTACTATTAGTGTGTGTGGTTTGATGGCTGCCTTGAGTTTTAGTAATGTTTCTTTTACGTACGTGGGTGCTTTTATATTAGGGGCATAGATATTCAGGATTGAGACTTCTTCCTGATGAATTGTTCCTGTTATGAGTATAAAATGTCCCTCTGCATCTCTTCTGATTGATTTAAGTTTGAAGTCAACTTTGTTAGAAATTAGTATGGCCACACCTGCTTGTTTCTTAGGTCCATTTGCTTGATAAGCCTTTTCCCAGCCCTTTACTCTGAGTAGGTGCCTGTCTTTGTGGTTGAGGTGTGTTTCTTGTAGACAGCAGAATGTTGGATCCTGTTTTCTTATCCAATCTCTTAGCCTGTGCCTTTTTATAGGTGAGTTGAGCCCATTGATATCAAGTGATATTAATGACCAGTGGTTGTTAACTCCGGTCACTTTTTAAGTAGTAGGGTTTGTGTGTTTTCCTTCTTTGATTTGCGCCGGTTAAGAGTCTCTAGATGTCTGAGTTATTGTGGTCATTGTTGGACTCCTTGGTTAGTGATTTTCCTTCTATTATTTTCTGTAAGGCTGGATTTGTGGCTACGTATTATTTAAATTTGTTTTTATCCTGGAAAATTTTGTTTTCTCCATTTATAGTGAATGAAAGTTTGGCTGGATATAGTAGTCTGGGCTTGCATCCGTGGTCTCTTAGTTTTTGGAGAACATCTATCCAGGACCTTCTGGCTTTCATGGTTTCCATAGAGAAGTCAGGTGTAAGTCTGATAGGCTTACCTTTATAAGTAACTTGGCCTTTTTCCATTGCAGCTCTTAATATTCTTTCTTTATTCTGTATATTTTGTGTTTTGATTATTATATGGCGAGGGGATGTTTTCTTTTGATCCAGCCTATTTGGTGTTCTGTATGCTTCTTGAACCTTCATAGGTACATCTGTCTTCAGGTTGGGAAAGTTTTCTTCTATAATTTTATTAAGTATATTTTCTGTACCATTGAGCTGCACTTCTTCTCCTTCTTCTACTCCAATTATTCTTAGGTTTGGTCTTTTTATTGTGTCCCATATTTCCTGAATGTTTTGTGATGAGAGTTTGTTGGACTTGCTGTTTTCTTTGATCAGAGTGTTTATTTTCTCTATGTTATCCTCAGAATCTGAGATTCTTTCTTCTATCTCTTATATTCTGCTGGTTATACTTGATTCTGTAGTCTCTATTCGTTTACCTAGATTTTCCATGTCCAGTCGGCCCTCTGTTTGTGTTTTCTTCTTTGCCTCCATTTCAGTTTTCAAGTCATGAACTGTTTCCTTTATCTGCTTGATTGTTTTTCCTTGGTTTCCTAGGGTATCATTCACTGATTTACTCAATTCCTCGAACTTTCTATTATACTTCTCATCCATTTCTATAAGGGCGTTTTTTATATGCTGTTTAAGGGTGTCAATCACTTTCATGAAGTCAGTTTTTTCTACTTCTTCTTGATTAAGGTGTTCATGTCCTCCTGTTGTGGGGTCACTGGCTTCTTGTGGTTTCGTGTTGTTTTTCAGATTGTTGGGAGAATTCCTGCATTGGCGTCTGCCCATCTCTTCCTCCCAATACTCCCCTTTGGATCTTCTTTTATAGGATCAGGTCTTCTTGCCCACTGATGTACCTTCCCAGTGATGTCACTCCCCAGAGATGTTTCTCCACAATGATGTTTCACTCGGTGCCCAGAACGAAACTCCACACTGCTTGGTTAGCTCGCGAACAAAGGGCCCACCCTGCTCGCTGGGGGCAGGCTATGGGAACAAAGGAGCTACCGGCCACCCCTTTGTCCTCCCGGTTCAGATTCGGTCCCAGCGCCCTAGCAGGCTGGGCAGGGAGGCGCTATGCCCCAAAGGAGGGAGGGAGACAGGGGGTGTGGGGATCTGGATGTAAGCTCGGAAATATTTAAGCCTAACTACTGATAGTATTGAAAGCATTTCAAACGTAACTTGTAGGTGATACTCCCCAATCCAGACCTTGCCTTGTTTCCTTTTATCTTTGGTTCCCTTTTTATGCCTTGAGCCTTAGAAGGTCATCCTCTAGCACCTTCTTTAGGAAATTAGTCTGTCTAATTTAGACTTTGCCATTTCTGAGTAGAACATCTACTTTTCTGACTGTGTCCATGTGGGATTGGTTCCCAAACCCCATAGGATACCAGGATCCACAAATGATTATGTCCCATATGTCAGATAGTATGCTATTTGCACGGAACCCCACATAATTCCTCCTGTTGACTTCAGATCATCTCTAGGTGAATTATAATAACTGATGTGATATGGGTAGTTATTATACTCATATCTTAAGAACAATGACAGGAGAAAAATGTCTGTGCATATTCAGTACAGATGCAAACATTGTGAACTTAACTACATTTTCAACCCATGGTTGGTTGAATCTACAACGTGGAACTTACAAATATGTAGGGTTGGCCATATTTTGTATTAAATGAGGAGTTAGATTATAGTGAAAGTATGGGTGAATGTTTTGCCTTTGTGTCAGCTTAAAGTAACTGCCTGTTAACTGAAACATAATTCATTTTTGTTATTTGAATTGATATAATAGATGAGTGTATGTGTGTGTATATTTTAAAAATAAAAATAATACCAGTTTTAGAAAGTAAAAGTCCTCTCAGTTCTCACCAGCCTGGGTAGCAGCAGAGTATTACATCTAGGCCTTTGAAAAATATATTGTAGTGTGGTGGCACACACCTTAAATCCCAGCACTTGGGAGGCAAAGGCAGGTGGATCTCTTTGAGTTCGAGGCCAGCCTGGTCTAGTTAGTGAGTGCCAAGACAGGCTCCAAAGCTAAGCAGAAAAACCCTGTCTCTCTCTATATATAATCTTAGGTTTTTCCCCCCAAAAGTTTAAGTTAATTTTCTACTTTGAAGACATGTTTCTAATATTCTTTCTCTTCCTTTTTTTTTGTCCCTTATGTTCTGTAAAGTTTCTCTTTGATGATAAAACAAGACTTGTAGGCCGTGTCAGACTTAATTGGCAGTATGAAGAAGCCCGAAAAAGGTAAGAAGCATACTTTTACAGCCTGGGATTTGCTTTCTTTCTTCCACATAAAAAGGCCAAGAATGTTTCTAGAGTTTAAATGCCCACATTTTACCAGAAAGAAATGAATGAAATAGAAAAGAAAGGTCCTTTATTTTTTATATCTTCTTAACATATCTGGTGAACTTTCAATGACTCTTAAAATATAAAATTCTCAGTATTTGAGGTTTAGATGACTTGAAACCATAAGAGACTACTGCAACATTCTCTATCATATGAGATACTTGCAATTCTCTTCCTGCCCTCCTTCTCTTCCGACCTACAGGTAGCATCCATCCATCAGACCAGTGGAAGCAAACTTTTGTCTTTCACACACATTGGTATTAATCACTTAGATTGATGCAGAAAGCTATTTATCTTACCATCAAAACCAATTTGGTATTGATATGTCAGCAAGTGATAGCAGTATCTATTAGAGTTCATTTGTTGGAGACAAGTGACATCATTTATGTTGACCTATATTATACCTTACCTGCCTTCTGCGAACTTTAGATTTATCAGGGTTTGTGCCTTGGGTTTGTCTTAGCTCCCTCCCTCCCTCCCTCCCTCCCTCCCTCCCTCCCTCCCTCCAGTCTTCACCACTGAACATTGACCATATACTTGCACAGCAAAGTATTTTTGCCTCTGTGATTTTAGTGTCTTTCTTTCTCCTCAGGTGCTTAGATTTTCCATTTTCAATACTTGCATGGTTTACACCACCTCTATTTAGAGACAGTTTCTCTATTATACCTTATAGAAAGAATCTGAAAACCAAATAATTTTAAAATGTTTCAAAAACACCATAAAACATTTAATTTTTATTTTACTTTTATATGCAGTGCTGATAATAAAACCCAGAGCATCACATATGTTAAGGATGTAGTCTTGCACTGAGCTATATCCCAGCTGCTTTTTTATTTTGTATTTCATACAGGATCTCTCTAAGGTACCTTGGCTGGCCTTGAACTCTTGTTAACCCAAGCAGGCATTGAACTTGTGATCTTCTTCTATCAACTTTCTGAGGAGCTAGGATGACAAGGACCAGACTGAAGAACAGCTTTAGAATATGCTGTGTAGTTATGGCTTACATATTTTCTTAATATCTTCAGTGGGGAGAGCAGAATACCAGGCAAAGTGAGGGACTTAATAGCTTGACACTTGGGCCAATGTTCATTGAGATCTTGAAAATCACCTGTAAGAAACTGTAACATTAATAGAGAAGCAAACCATCTGATTTCCTGCTGTAGCAGTAGCCTAAACCAAAACCTACTTCTCTTTACTGGGAAGCATCTCACCAGCTCTCCCAGGACTTTTCAGGGTGGAGATGTGGTTGGCATTGAATTTCTCAAGTTCATTGGCCAGTGCTGGTTACCTCCCTGGTCATATGCTTCATTTTTCATGCATTCTTTCATGATAGCTTTGGGTGCTTGTGGGGGCAGTTGTTTCTTCTGACCAGGCCTCTGCTCCTTCGTGCCTGTTTCAAAGTGGGACTGCCAAGTGTGGGTGCTGGAATTTGCTGTGCTGTGTTAAACACAGAAAATAGATTATTGCTACACTTACGACCATAATTGTTATGTGTTGTTGTGACATTTACCAAACATAGCAAGTGATTTCTTTGTTCTAGAAGTGGTGTCAGTACATATCAAGTCACCTTTTAGATGTTGAAGTAATACATTTGAGCAAATAGTTGAGGATTTAAGATGATCCAGTTGGTAAACACTGCACTTAATCATTACTTTTGCATCAAAGTATTCTTTCGCAGTTGCTAGAACCCTGATAATATGTTTACTGTGACTACTTAGAAGAATCCAGGCCTCAACATTTCTACCTTAGCAGCATATTAGAGGCTTCTCAGAAATGAAAGACAAACAGCACTCTGAAGGTATGATGAGTTTAAGCATCCCAAGATGGGGAGAGATGTTCTTAAATGATCCTAGGATGCCCACTTCCAACGCAGGATCCTTGTGAGAAAGACTCTGGAAGGTCAGAGTAAGAGAAGGCGTGGTGGGTGTTAATAGAGGCCAACTACAAACTGGAAGAGGCAGCGAAATGTATTCTTTCCTAGATGTTCTAGAAGAAACATGGCTCTGCTGACCTGTGAAGCTGTAGTCAAATAGTAGTGTTGTTTTAAACCACAACAGTTGTCAGATTTTTTGTTGTTTTTTGTTTTGCTTTGTTGTGTCAGTAAATCCAATACTTTATTTTAATCCATTGAATGATGCTTGCTAAGAAGATTAAAAAAGCAAGTTTTTTACTTAGTCTTCTGAGTTATGCTAGTAATTTCCAGAAATTCTATCCTAGATACTGTCAGGCATCATGTTTTGCCACCTATCTGTGTATCCCTTAGGTTAATCAAGTTCACACATACAAAGTAACCATTATACATATCCACTGTAGAATCACTTGTGTTTTGCCAGTTTTTAAAGGGGAAGAAGGTGATGCTTTTACACAGTTTGAAGAAGTTTTTCCTTGAGTGTCTAGAATTGATGTTGTTTTAAATAAATACAATATTATCAAAAATGCAAAGTTCTGGACAATAAAGGGTTTTGTGTGTGCTCAGAGTTAGAGGAAGTTTCTAGGAGTAGAATGTATAATTCCAGGTGGTAATGTGAGAATCTGGAGAATTATCTGACTAAACTACCACTGTCAAGAATAACCTGTTTGGTATTTCAACTCTGGGTTGAAATGTCCCAAGAGGGCTGCATTTACCTTTCCCTCCTGTAATGACTCTTTGGATTCCCATGACAGACATTATGAGAGGAATATTTTCACATGACTAGTTAAAAGTTTTGAAATTTTTTTGAAATTGGAAGAACAAGTCTTGAAGCAATCCTGATGACGCAGATGGCTCCGTATTTTTAACTTAAGAGCTCTTGGTCCAGAACTGTGCATAATTTGTAGCCATCTCCATGGAAACGTTCAGCACAGATAGGAACAAAACATGTGGTGTATCCAGTTCCTGTGTCTTTGGTGTTGCTATCAGAATTGTTTCTGGTGTTCATCGGTTGTCAGGATTCAGTGGTAGTATGACTCCAGTTGAATTTGATTAGTCACTTGGATTTACCCCTTCTTTTCTCAAGTAGCTTTGTATATGGGCTTTGACAAGTAAATGAAAGCATGTTTGCCATCATAACTTTATCTTTTTCATTTGAAGACTTGCTACTTTTCATTTTGTAAAGTTTCTCTCTAAAGATATGTCCATCTCAAGGAGAGAAAATGTTAAAAGAGTGTAGCTGAGAGGCATGGTAGTACAGCAGTATATTGGCAGATACTTCTTGTACCATGTGTTCTAAATGGAGACTTCCAGAATTTCCCAGGTAAAGGTTAGTGGAATCCACACTGACCTGTCAATATTCATTTATCCTGCTAAAGATGTTGTCATGTTTCCAATTAGATCTTAGCTGAGATTTTCTTTGACCTTTCTTTTATAAAAAGTAAAAATTCACAAGAAGAAAACTGAGTGAAAATGTATGAGATGCCAGATATGTGCTTGGAATTGAAATCTGAAGACACAAGTTTCTAAGTTGGCATCATGGCAGTAGGATCTGTCATGACTTGTCAGCATCAAATGGGGGTAACAGGTTTCCTGAAGTTCTGTTTGCTATTCCAGAAAGCCACAGGATTTTAGTAGCATGGGAAATTATACAACAGATTGAAGATTTTAGGTAGGATTTGGGATTATTCTTGATGTGTTGCAAACGTTTTTAATATTAAAAGTGCATTACTCCTAGAAAATGGAAACAAAGATTTCCCCATGAACTCTAAAGATCTGAGTAGTGTCTGCAGCCCAAACGCAGGTTTCCATTCATGATTTAACATGCCTTGTTTGTGACAGATAAAACACTTGGTCAGATATCAGGACTGAATAGTTCATATTTTGCTTCTGTATTAGACCTGCTCAAGGAACAGAATTTAGAAATCACATAATAAATATGAAACCTGAAGTGAGATTTTGCTTTTATTTCTTCACTCTCAGTATAGGGAAACATATGTTTTAAAGCTCTTAAAGGCATTCGTAAAAGATTATATGTAAGCTATAAGATTATATGTAACCTATCAAAAAAAAGAAAAAAATCAATAAAGAGTATAGTGGATTTGTACAAAAGAAAAAGAAGGAAGGAAATCCCTTCCCAATTTTATGTGGCTTTTAATGCTCTTTAAAAATGAACTTGGAAAAGTATTTTTTCTTTTTCTGGAAACCTTCATCATGGTCTTTTTGAGCACTGAATTTCATTGAAATGATACTTCAAAGAAAAACTTTTCTGGAAATTACTTTTCCTATTATGCTCAGAATTGGAATGATGGCCTTCCAAGGAATGGGCCTTCAAGCAGTGGATCAGCTATTTAGCATGGATCTAGAAGAAGGTGCACAGACCCTGGCAATCTGTGTTTTGCCTCAGGCAGGAAATCTGCTTCCTCATGGAAACCTCCTGTTTCCGGGACCTCAGCCCAAAGCACAAGGCATGATAAGGCATGATATTGAAAGGCCAGGCAACTGTGCTAGCGGTCTGTTGTTGGGAAAATCCTTCCTTCTAGTGCTTTTGGCTTCTAAAAGAGACAGACCACAGACAGATGTGCCTCTTTTGACCTGGTTGAAGGAAGCTCAGAAGTCCCTATCCAGAGTGTGGTCACAAAGAAGGAGCTTGCCTTTTTCAACATGTCAGTATTCTAGATTCTGAGGTATCTTGAAAAGCACCTTACAAGCATCTTCATTGTTGTGAAGTCAGAATTAGCAAAGCAACGTGCTTAAGCATGGAAATGCTTGCCTAGTTTTCAGCATGACCCAAACAACTTTACCAGATGGGTTGCAAGAAATCATCGTCATCCGGATCTTGTTTCTGCTGGAGAGGTTGGCCCTTCGTAGCATATTTTTATTTTCCGTAAGTTATGGAAAGTTATAGTACATGGCTTAACGTTGACTGTTCTACTGTTTCATTATGCTTGAGATGAGCAGGCTCTTTGAAAATTTTTGCTGTACTTCTCTTCCCTCCAATAATTAAGCTTTTCTGCTCATTGATTTTTCTAGATGGTGTGAATCCCTTGAGATTTTTCTAAGACAGCTAGAATTATCTAGAACTGGATCTTTTGCCACCCTCAGCAAGTTTTGAATCCTTGTAGAAATCGGTTAGCATAGAGCTCCCAGTCTCAATGGAGGCTTGTTCTCTTTGTATTTAAACCCATAGGGAATTCAGACTGCTCAGGTTGGGATGGAGTGGTATATACCTTAGTGATAAGTGATTACTTAGCATGTATGCTGTCTAGGAGATGGCTCTAGTAACACACACACACACACACACACACACACACACCCCACAGGACAAAATAAAACCCTCTATAGAAGAACTCAAAAGGAATGCTTTTGAGAATATGTCTGTATCATAAGCATGACATATGTGGCTAGTTTTAGCTAAGCTTAGATAGGCTTTCTTAATAAGTAGATAAACTGAAATAAAAATTTGCTGTGAGGACATAACCAGATTTTCTCATTAGTCTTCAAGTCTTTTATATTTATTCTTTACCTTTGTTTTAGTTTTTAGTAGATTGTTTTAGAAATTTTACTGGATACAATGTCTAATTTTCTACTGGATTATTTATGGTCCTTCACAAAGTGTGCTTTCCTTGGGCTTCAGTAATATATTACAGCCATAAATTTTTAATTCCACTAATTAGACATAGGTGAATGAATACTTAAGCCCTGCTTAGTTGCCTCTAGCATTACTATTTTCAGTGACATGATTTGGCTTCATTTTCTGGTACATTTTCAGGATATTAGTTTTAAGTTAGAAAACAGCTTATCTAATAAAGCTACTTATGTACAATTAGATTTTTTTTTACCTTTCTGGAGAACTGGGCTTGAATAAATGCATACATTTAGGTTTTAGTCTGCAGACCCTTTTCTTTCTGGGACCACGAGTTTCATGTTGGTTCTGTACCTGGACACAGAGTTCTGTCCAATTCTCCAGACTTCATGATTCCCTGTGCATATATCTAGATCAGACAGAGCCTAATTTGGCACAGGTCTGGGCCACAATTTATTTAATGCATATGGTAACTCCAGACAATGGTGACATGTACGTGGAGCTCAGGTTTGAGAAAGATTCTGAGGGCTGCACCCAACAGGCAAGAAGCCAGACACGGTTAGTGCCATGTGCCCTGGGCACAGGAGGTAGGCAGTATCATGCGTGCTCTGGCCCTGTCTCTGCCATTCCCATTTTCGTGAAGAACAACATCCTGCTGGTGCCTGATGTAACTCCCTAAAGGTCAGTTAGCACCTTCCAGACTGGGCAGAGCTGCAGAGGAGGAAGCTCTGAGAGTCCTGGTTGTTCGACTTGAGTGAGCAGAAGAGCCCAGAGCCTCATGGCGTAGGAGTCAGTAGATCTGGACTTGGGCCTGATGGTTGCCCTTCTAACTGCTCCCAGGTGATCCTGAGGCGCCAGTCCTGAGGCTCCACTTTTATAATCACTTCCTTAGACTGTGTGGTGCCTGACACTTACATGTTCTTGCAGATTTCTGTCATCTCAATGAACTCTTTGGATTTCGTTTTTCGGCATGCGTGCTAAACTTCATACTTCACAGCACTGGGTTCACATTGGGTCTGGCATTCCTAGTTTTTTTTTTCTTAAAGAATTCTTATCTAAAACATACTGCTCACACTTTTAAGTATGTTTTCAAAACACGAGCCATGTCTATTTTATTTAATCTGAATTCAACACCACTTCAGGGCACAAGAGATGAAATCTGTTTGCCAGGCAAGCACTTGGAAATTTAGGGAGAGAGGGAAATGTTCAAGCACTCAGCTTTTGTTGAGTATTTGCCCCCTCCTTAAGGCACTTTTTAATCCCACCTGGCCAAGGGCACGCTCTGGGGCAGGCAGAAACAGATGTGGAGCCTGGGGCCCCAGAGCTTTTCTTTTCTGAAACATTCCTGATGGATGCATTTTCCTCTAGCTATTTTCCCAATGTGTCTGTTAGTGCTGACCCCTGGACAAGGGGGCAGAAAGGAAGGGGCATCTTTTGGATGAAAGTTTGGATACTGATGGTAGTGGGAAAAGGAGACATGAACAGCTTCCTTCCTCTCTGGGATGGTATCATGTAGGAAACACAGAGTGTTGCCATGTTGAGAGCTGCTAGCCTTATTTTCAATTTTTTTAAAAAATAAGTACAATGTAATAATTGTCACTTCACAGCGCAGACGAGGAGAGATTACAAAGGATTTCTGCAGTGCTTTCATGACCCCTCATTTCCAAAGGCTATTAAGTTGAAGGTCAGAGCAATTATGTCACCATTTATTTAATCAAGTGAGCTTATGGAGTCGGCGATGGTGGAGAAAATATGTTCACATAAGGTTTTCGCTTCGTTCATTCCTATCTCTTTCTGCCCCTCTCTGTCTCAGAGTCTCCAATATTCAACAGCAGCTGGCTCAGTTGGCTACCGAGTCATGGCCGGGCATGGCTGAGGCTGACAGGGACCGGCTGCAGCTCATCAAAGAAAAGGAGGCCCTGCTGCAGGAGCTGCAGCTCATTATTCAGCAGCGGAGGTCGGCAGAAGATGTGGCCCGACTGGAAGAAGAAAGGAGGCGCCTGGAGGAGGAGATCCAACGTGCTCGGGCCACATCTGCACAGGGTGCCAGGGAAAGGTATGTGGCTTTCCAGGATTTGGGGGGCAGAGGATAACACTTGTAGAAATGAACCAAATAGAAACACTAAACGGATGGCTTGTATATGATTTGAGGATGTTCTTAATTGATAACAGGTTGAACAGTCCTTGTGTAAAATGCTTGACCCCAGAAATGTTTCCAATTTTGGTATATTTTATTTAATTTAAAAACTTTTATTTTTATTTATTTTGTATATGTGTGTATATGAATGAATGTGTGTGCCACAGTACCAGTGTAAAGATCCAGGACAACTGGCTGCAGTTGGTTCTTCTGTAATGTGGGTCCTGGGATTGAACCCAGGTCACCAAGTTTGGCAGCAGATGCCTTTTTACCTGGTGAACTAGCTCACTGGCCCTAGAGGATTTTAGTTTTATTTTATTATTTTTGCATGGTAAGCTAACTATTTAATCATCAAGCTACAGCCGTAGAATCCCTTCTTTCCTCTCTTCATTCTTCTTTCTTTTCTTCTTTTCTCTCTTCATTCATTTCCTCCTTCCTTCCCTTCCTTCGTTTCTTTTTTCTTTCATTGCTTGAGACAAGGTCTTATGTACCCATGTTGGCCTACAACTTGCTGTGTAGATAAGGTTAGCATTGCATTACTGATCCTTTTGCCTCTACCACCTAGGTCCTGGGATCTTGGGCATATGTCTCCTCTTGGGGCTGGAGGTTTGGTTTTGTTCTTTATATTTAATGTTTCAGTATTTTTGCAGATGCACTTCTATGAATTTCTAATATGAAAATCTAAAATCCTAAATGCTTCAAAATCCTAAATCTACATCATACTTAGGTGACAAAATAGCCTGAGATTGTACATTCAGATTTGGTACTCCCAGATAAGAGATGTTCCGTTTATTCTGAGAACAGTGACTTCTGGTATGTTTCCTTAGAGAATATGTGAGAAGTAGAATCATGTGCCTTCTGTGCTATGAGAGGTACCAGATGCTTTCCAAGGTTCCTGACGCCAACTCAAAACTGGGACATGAAAACCAGGTGTAATGGTTCACACCTGTAATCCCAGCACTTAGAGGTGGGATAATGTCTTTAGTTTGAGACCTGCTTGGGGTACATAGTGAGTTTCAGAGTTTGATAGTGCACTACAGATTGACTTCTTTTCTCCAGAAAAAGAGAAACAAATATAAAGAAATAGTGGAGGACAGCAATAGAGAAGGAAGAAGAACAAGCACCATTTATACTGTTCCCCTTCTGGTGCAGGTGCTTGGGGCTTCTGCCTGTGTTTGCAGAGCAATACCTCTACAGGATAGGAGGCAACTGCAGTATATCAAGGGGGCACAGGTGGTGTTCCAGCTCTAGAACAGGGAACTTCTGTTGCCTGGGGTGGGGGAAAATTGCTCCCTGTAGCATTGTGGGTGTCTCCCTATTGCTTTTATCTCCAACTTTGATTTCTAGCCAGGGAAGCCAGCTCTTTCTTTTGCAGTAGGAAGTCGGCAGCCTTTTGTGAGTCCATTTCTGAATGTGCCCCTCTTCAGTTACTCTTGAGACTCTTTTAAGCACAAGACACGTGAAACTTGTGTCTTTGTATTCTCAGACGCCAAGTTGTTCAGCCTTTCATCATGTGCCACGTCTCCTGGTTTCCATTTGCTGCCTGCGATTGTGGAGTGTGATGAAGTCTGGGTCTGCTTTCCACATTTAACAGCTGTCAGTGGTTTATCTGTGGCTATCTGCCGAGCTTTGGGGACCCCCACTCTTCGTTAATAAACTGGCTTGCTCCAATTAAGTATATTGACCTGACCCTAAATTGTATCTTCCAAAGCATTGTCTACATAGTCAAAGAGTTTAAGTAATCAGAATTAATTGACCTGTGCAGATACATTTAGTGATGGTTTCATTGTGGCTTCCTTTTTATTTTATTTTTTGTCTGTTTGTTTTGAGATGGGGTCTCTCTCTCTCTCTCTCATATATATATATATATATATATATATATATATATATATATATTCCTTATATATATTCCCTATATACACCAGGATGATCTCAAAATCCACCTATCCACCTGCCTCTGAATGCTGAGTTTAAAGGCATGCTCTGCTATGCCCACATTCACTGTGACTTCTGACTGTTCTTCATATTGCCTAACAACCTGGATATTTGGATGCTCGTTGTTAATCTTTAGGTGGCCTAAATGAGTGGTGGTTTGGAGGTACTTGGAGCTCAGAGCTCATGGCAACATTGGAAGGAAGAGATAGGGTTTGGAGAGTTCAGCTTAGCCTAGTAATGAGTAGAATGAATTTTAATTTGCCTGAGATGACAGCCTACCCTACCATCTTACTCCAAACCTAGAACTGAGTCTGAATCTCAAACGGCACAATGCTACTGATTTTATTTTTCTTTTGTACTCTTGGGCTTCTGTGTTTTCTTAGATAAACATTAGCTTCTCTTCAAGCTTGGTATTTTCTTTTATATATTCTGGATAGGAGTGCCTAGAGTTCTTGTTGGTCTCAGTTCAGCAGGGTGGATTTGAACTACAAATAGAGCCTGCTTCCTCAGAACCTCTACCTGCACACCCTTGACTATGACTTTCCTTCCCATGTGAAGTTCAATACTTGCCAGTGCTGTGGGCACAGGGTACACATCTACAGAACTCTCTGGGAACAAAGTTAACTCTAATGATTGGGACCAAGAGATCAGACAACAAAGCTGGACTAGTTTTCTTCTAGCTTGTGGTCTCCTGTGGGGCCAACTTGGGTTGTCAGTTCTGCATCAAGCGCCATCAATATGAGCAGACTATATACAAGTGAATTTCCTAATCTGCTACAAAATGACCTTGGTTAAAGGAGAACATACATGTGTGATAAGTGTCTCTCTCCTTTGCACTTTGTATCAGCTGCTGAGTATGAGATGAGCTCAAATGCCCCAAAGGGTTCCTGCAGCTGTTAACAGGTTCTGCCAAGTGGATGCTGGACACATTTCTTAGTGTCACTTCCCACCAATTTAAGTGTGAGATCACATGGTAAGAGCTTTCTCATAGCACAATCTGTATGTTTAGACCCTAAGCGGAGGCAGAACAAATAGCTTCTTGTGGCCAAGTTGGGGTACCTAAATGACCAGGACCCTATCTTTGCCTGTCTCAACTCCAAGGTCATTCATGAAGAGTTACAGTTAGAAAGTTCAGTGAGGGAACATATTGAAGCTCTCTTTCTTCTACTTTTTCTCTATTTTCTGGAAAAGAAACTACAGATGAAATTTCGGTGCCTTTTCCATTGCTACATGTTAGGTAGGAATTTAAGCATGACCCCAAATTTGGGAAATATTTTGTGATGAAAACATGCCTTCTCCCTTTTTTGTCATATATTAACAACTGAATAGGAATACCAGGAAGTAGAAACACTGGGGTCTGGTAAATTGCCCTGCTTTTTGGTTCAGGCTGATGACCAAGCTTTGAACTTACATAACCCAGTCAAGTTACTTTCATTCCATGCGTGTTTCCTCATCTGTTAAATGGGATAGAATCAAATGACCGACAGGAAATGAGGTGTGACATAATTCCAAGTGTTAAAGCATTGTTCTTCTTTATGCACTAATTAAAAACTTCTAAATATCGTGTTAAAATAGTTAACACAAGAGGGCATTCTGTTGCTAAAGTTTTCTTTGAAAAAATAATAAGACATTTCCTTAAAATTATAGGTAAGTAGAATCTTAAAACTATTACATTAAAAAGAGTATATTGTAGCTTTTCTCAAGTTGTTGGATCCAGACTCTACATCCATTGTTAAAACTACTAAGGACTCCCAAAGAGCTCATACTGGTTTTTTACCTGTCAGTAATTAATGATTTAGAAATTAGTTTGACATTATTATTTGATAAAAAATCCTTATTAGAAATAAAAATTTTATGGCTGATAATGTTTTTGAAGTAAAGAAAAGAGACAATAGTACTTTAACATTTTTGTAATAAACTTCTTAAGCATCTGGTTTTCTAGAAGGCAGCTGCTAGAACATTTGGCCTGTATGTGTGGTGAACACATGAAGATCTTTTATGCTCACAGACATATAGTGAAGAAGGGATATTTTAGGACCTCTGACAGGCTGTCAGGGATTCCCCTAGGATCTATGGACCATGCTTTGAAGTCATTGGATTTAATGTATGTTATTCAGCTTTAAAATGTATAGTGTAATGAATGACTCCAGTTATGAAAATGTTTGAATTGGTGTAAAATGTTATAGGACATGTTTCACTATAATATCAATGGAACTTTGCATGTTTTTTGCCTAACGGGGACTAGGATGAAGGAGTTGAATTTTCTGTAAGGAATCCCATCAAATTAATGCATGCTGTGTTCTTGAGCCAAGCTTGTAAAGTCCCATTATTCTGTCTATTCTTCTAGCCATTTACCCTGTCATCTTTCACTCACCTTAACCACCATTCACACACTCACTCACCTGTCCATCCACCTGCTCTCCCACTTGTCCACTCACCTGTTCACAAGTTCATGTCTTCATCCATCCATAGACTAACTTACTTTCCCTTTCATCCACTTGCTCTAACCATGTATATATCAAGTATCTACAGTATTTTAGCCCAATGTAGAGTTTTAGGAATGTATTTTTCCAAGTAAGACAAAATGTTTTATTATGTTGTCATTTATACTGTATGCCTTTAGAATTCACTCAATCCTTCCAACCTGAATTATTTATGGGGCATTTATAATTGAATTTCTCCTGCATCAGTTCCTCTCCCTTTTACCTTACTCCTCTCTTTCCCTTCCTCCCTGCTCTCCTTTGCCTCTACCTCTTCTTCTCCATATGGTGATGAGGATGGAATCCAGGTCCATAAGCGTGCTGGGCAAATGTATCATTGAACTACTTTCCTATCAGACCACCAAATAACTATTTTTATGTCTATAGGATTCTACTTCAAGAAAAAAGAAATTGTCTGCTTATGCAGCTGGAAGAAGCTACACGTTTAACATCATATCTCCAATCCCAGTTAAAGAGGTAAGCTACTTTTGAAGGGAAATGAATGCCTAATAATTATATTATTATATTATAGAGACATGTATTATATTACAGTGGCATGTGCATGAACTTCATAGTTTCTTTTAGCTTTGCTTTTCTGCTGGTAGTAATTGGAACCTGAAGAGGGATTTAACAGAGTAGAAAAGTAGGTATTTTTTTGTACATAACTTGCTAACATACAACTCAGATAAAATGAGGAGAACCAAATTTGGTTTCAGTATAAGTAAGTCTGACCATAGTATGTTTGCACATGCCTATAATTCTATCATGTGGAAGGCTGAGGCAGGATGATATAGAGTTCAATTATGAATTCAAGTGTGTTAAAGGACTGTATAATTTACTTAGCAACTTCAAAAGCATTCATCTATGCATGTTTTTGTTGTGGGGCTTTTTGTAAATGAATGCATAATGGCATCTCCCCTTGTCAAGCCCTTACTGTATTATGAAGCAGCATGTGAAGGACTTTGTATAAATGACATTATCAGTTACTCCTCCAACTCAGGAAGGAGTCTACTATTGTGTATTGAGTTTCATTCAAAAGAGATAAGAAACAAACTCCACTCAGTTTCTCTCAAGCTTAGAACTGCATTCCTGTTGTTCTGTTCTTCCCTGAGGCTACAGCCCAGGTACCATGTGGTGGGTAGTGGAAATAGCATGTGTTTTTCTGAGACCATGGCTCTTTCATTTCAGCCTATCTGCCAGCACCCTGACTGTGTCCTCTGGGAGCAGCCGTGGGTCCCTGGCCTCCAGCAGGGGTTCTCTGGCCTCCAGTCGTGGCTCCCTCAGCTCCATCAGCTTCACGGACATCTACGGCCTCCCGCAGTATGAGAAGGCTGATGCTGAGTGTGGCCAGCTTCTGCGCTTTGATCTGATCCCCTTTGATTCCCTGGGACGTGATGTCCCCTTCACAGACCCACAGAGTCACTTGGGCTTCCACAAGCAGAGGAGGTCCTTGGATACACCGCAGTCTCTGGCCTCACTGTCCTCTCGCTCCTCCTTGTCCTCCCTGTCACCCCCCAGCTCTCCCTTAGATACACCTTTCCTCCCAGCTTTGAGAGACTCCCCTCTGGCACAGATGACTGACAACTTTGAGGTGCCAGGCCTGGGAACACTGGACAGACTGCGGTCACAGGCCTCTACTCTAGGAGATGAAGATTTGCAGGGAACTGCGACACTTCAGCCACATGCAGTCCCTGTGGATGGGGAAGGACCCCGTGAGCGGGGACCTCAACTTGTGGCTCCCACTAGTGGAAGTAAGTGGTGATGACTTTCGAGTTGCTGGTGAGCTATTATTATTTTACTATATTGATAGGGCTAAAAAAGAGCCCAGATCTTCATTAATCTTTCCTGTCTGTGTCAGGAAAGATTGAGCTTGATGCAGTTGTAGTCAGCTCATTTATGGAATTTACTTAATTGTTTTTACTTCAAAGTAAAAGTAACTTTAAGATCTACATAGTCTTATTCATAGGCATTCATATTCAAAGACAAATAACCTCAGTGCACACAGCAGGGCATGTGTTAAGATGGAACTTTCTGTGTATGCTCTCCTCAGACCAGCATGTAAATTTGCATCTGATTGCATTCTAGTAGAAATATCTACTTTCTTCTGTCACTTTGACTTTTCTTTTGCCACATGCCCTTGTTTCTAAGTTTATTTCTATCAAATGTGGAATTCTGATTGTGCCATTTCAGAAACCATTCCAGTTAGCACTCAATCATTTCTCTGTTGTTCTCCAGATGGAGGACCACCAGACTATATAGTAGGACTCTTTATCTACTCAGTTGTGTTAGTTCAACTCCTTATGGATACGGCAATGCTATTTGAGAAACTATTGACAATTGTAACGTAACCCCAAGAACAAGGTTTCCTGTACCTGAGGTTCAGTCCATATAGTCAACTTTCATTTACACAGCAAAAATATTCCAGACATTCAATTTAGGCTAGAAATAGATAATTTAATAGCATGGTGGGTCGTTCTTCCCTGCCCTAAGGGAAATTTGGCAAAGTCTGGGGAAACACTAGTCCTCCCAACTGAGCCGAGGGCTTACTTTTGGTACCTAGTGGATTGAGGCTAGGGAGGTTACTAAACTTCCTATAATACATAGTACAGCCCCTACAACAACAAAAATGATTTAGCCCAAGATGTCAGTAGTGTGGAGGCTGAGAATCCTGAGACATTTTCTATTGGCTGTCTATCCAACATAAATAAGGTCACAAGTAAAACTGGAATACAGAAGTAACGTAGTAGAAACAGCTTCAAACAAGCAGTCTGCAGGCCAAGTTTCTGTTCCCTGTCATCTTTTTTTTTTTTAAATTTATTTATTTATTAAGGATTTCTGCCTCGTCCCCACAACCGCTTCCCATTTCCCTCCCCCTCCCCCCGATCAAGTCCCCCTCCCTCATCTGCTCGAAGAGCAATCAGGGTTCCCTGACCTGTGGGAAGCCCAAGGACTGCCCACCTCTATCCAGGTCTCAAAAGGTGAGCATTCAAACTGCCTAGGCTCCCACAAAGCCAGTACGTGCAGTAGGATCAAAAACCCACTGCAATTGTTCTTGAATTCTCAGTATTCCTCATTGTCCGCTATGTTCAGCTAGTCCGGATTTATCCCATGCTTTTTCAGACCTAGGCCAGCTGGCCTTGGTGAGATCCCAATAGAACATCCCCATTGTCTTAGTGTGTGGGTGCACCCCTTGTGGTCCTGAGTTCCTTGCTCGTGCTCCGTCTCCTTCTGCTCCTGATTTGGACCTTGAGATTTCTGTCCGGTGCTCCCGTGTGGGTCTCTGTCTCTGTCTCCTTTCATCGCCTGATGAAGGTTAATATTCCTGAGGATGCCTATGTGTTTGTCTTTGGATTCGCCTTATTTAGCTTCTCTAGGAACATGAATTATAAGCTGAATGTCCTTTATTTATGGCTAGAAACCAAATATGAGTGAGTACATCCCATGTTCCTCTTTTTGGGTCTGGCTTACCTCACTCAGTCATGCTCAACTTCCTTAGCGATCAGGGAAATGCAAATCAAGACAACTTTAAGATACCACCTTACACCTGTCAGAATGGCTAAAATAAAAAACACCAATGATAGCCTTTGGTGGAGAGGTTGTGGAGAAAGGGGTACAATCACCCATTGCTGGTGGGAATGCAAACTTGTGCAACCACTCTGGAAAGCAGTGTTTCGGTTTCTCAGGAAATTCGGGATGTTCCCTGTCATCTTGACTTCTAGTTCTGTGACCTTCCTTGAATTGTCCCACATTTCTTGCCCTTAAACAAGGTGATCTTTATGGTTTCTTCCATTTGCCACAGTTTTGTTATCTAAGAGATAGATGAACTGATAGATTGATAGAAATATCCATTGATCTTTACCTTATATAGCAGTCTGCTAGCATTTACATGTTTATCTGGATATCATTATGTTATGGGTTGCCTTTTGGCCTTTGAGTTCTCTATTATTTTGGTACCTTATCCTACATTTGCAAACATACTTGTATGCTCATTCAGGTAACCTTTATTCCTTTCGTTCTTCTTTACAATTAAAGGGTCATCACTCCATACTTATTCCTTTCAACAGAAATGAAATTATGATAGAATTCTACATATGCCTCGATTAAACTCATCTTTCTTCTACTCTTCCCCCTTCTAAGTTCTCTTTAAAGGCTGAATTTCAAGAATATTTGGTTGTGAAGAAAGTCTGCATGAGGGCTCTCTGGGTCAGGGAAAAGACGGGTTTGGAAGGGGAAGAGTTGAATTAATTCCTGAGCTGAATTAATCTTTTTTTTAAATTTATTTATTTATTAAAGATTTCTGTCTCTTCCCCTCCGCCGTATCCCATTTCCCTCCCTCTCCCCCAATCAAGTCCCCCTCCCTCGTCAGCCCAAAGAGCAATCAGGGTTTTAGTTTTTTGTTCCAACAATTTAGACTGGGAGGGTTTTGCTTCATCTACATTTAGAGACTGCCACCTGGTGGTAGATTCTTGGATGACACTGTCATTAACTTGTGTCCTTAGGAATTTGAAATAATTGACAGAATCAGTTCCTGGGTCCTGCTAGATGCTCGCAGGATCCAGAGCAGGTAAACTGATGTCAAGCCTCAACACATGGAAACTCCTTGCCTTCCTGTGTGATTTGGCAACTCTGCATTCTAGAGTTGTCATAGCATTCAAGCATGCTTATCAGAATTCCCTCATTCTATCATCTGGTGATGCTTAGGGTAATGCATTTCCCTTCAATTTTCAGCCTTGCTCTGTAAAATCTAAGTTTGGCTTCAGGCAAGTTTTAGTAAGATAAAATTTTACTAAGATAAAAATCTAAATTGCCCAAGCTAGAAGGCAGTGATTTCCCCTTATGCCTTAAGGCAGTCAGATGGGCAGGTGGCACAACAGAAGAGTAGGCTGTAATTTGGAACATTTTTTACATTTTTGCTACAGTTTGTCTTTCCTGGATTTTTAAAGTTAAATGCATCCTGATTTTGAAATACTTTCCTGTTTTTACCTACTGGTTAGAATATGCTAGCAATGTCCACAAAATTCTTTTAAGTTTGCTCAGTTTATTTTATTATTATTTTATTATACGTGCCCTGTTTAAAATTATTAGGTGGAATCTTATAGTTTTCACTCTGATTTTTTTATCTCTTCTCATGCTGCTCCACAGAAACGTTTACTGTAAGTGGCCTTGGTATTTCTCCATGTCCCTCTTTGTTGCTCAGGCTGCGGGCACTACTTTTGCAGGAACATCATGCTTAGGATGGCTGGGGGTGGTAGCTTATTGACTGTCATTATCATTATTATTTCACTGTTATTATTCATAATAATCATGTAAGAACTTTTCTAAAAGATTTCAATATTTATTTCCTACATGTATTTTTTTTCTCCAGAATTTAATAGCATTCATTATTTAAATATGCCAGTGGGCAGCTTTGGCTATGATGTGATTTTCAGTTTTTCCCTTTTCTATGAAGCAGTGTTTATTATGTTCCTTGGTGTTAGTGTCTGTCTATCTTTAATGAGGAAAGAGCAGCGTGGTTCTTGTATGTTTGTTTTGTTTTTGTTTTCAAATGAGTGGGTAGAAGACTTCTTTCTAGTCCCTGTTTCATTGGTGCTGTTTTTTCTGTTTCCCAAGTCTGTCTTGAAATCCTAGAGTTGTGAGAATGTAGTGTGGAAGTTGCTGTGTCTTTTTTCACTCAGGGAACCCAGTGAAGTTACTCTCTGTTGCTCTGTGAGTTCAGTGACTTTGAGCATTCAGTCTCCATCCTCTCTGAACGGACTGTTATTGTAATGAGGAGAGAACTATTTTGCTTAGCATTGTACTATGGGGTAGGACTATGAAAGTGAGAGGATTGTTACCTAGTGCTGTTTCTTTGAAGGGATTTCAAGGTGGATGGAGGAAGCATCCCTGGGGGTGTCAGAGGAGTGAGTGGAAATAGGTATTGGCTTTACTTACAGAGATCTGCTGTGCAGAGTCTCAGATACCAGAGGGTTCCACATGCACACAGGGCTGGGATCATTTCATGGGACTGGAATGAAGACAAGACCAGGACTTCAGAGTTCTGGTTACAATTTTAGAGAGTTTTATGCCTTCAGCTACTTCAAGATAGAGCCTGTTTCTGTCCTTGACTGATCATAGTAGAAGCAGCTTACTCTCATGGTTGGTATTCCAAACACATGGAAGGCCAGTTTTTGTTGCCAGTTATCTGTTTAATGTGTTTCGGTTAGTTGGTGTGCTAATAATTTGGTTAAAAAGAGCTGGGTTGTCCCTGGACTCATTCTTTCCTGCAGTGAGAGTGTCATTTTCAGTTTATGAAACGTGGTTAGCCAATGAAAAGCAAAGAGACAACTGAGAGACCCATATTATTAGCAAGTGGCAGCATAGCAGTTCTTAACTTGGGACATCATATGTATTCTGTATTTTAACAAAGTATGTCCCCTGTAAAATATAGGCTTCTACATATATAACCACATGTAACATAAAAAAGGTTGAGTGTGTTTGTATCTTTGTTTTTAAGAGAAACCCACTTAAGTGAAAGAAAAGGGTAAAATAGGTAAGAAAATGTCAGTGATTATATTTGGCTCTTAAAAGTAGATATGAAAGATAAAAATCAAATACTCAGGAATGGTAGCATTCTGACTTAGGAAAGCTCTTCCAGAAGCAAGTGTGGCCCAGGGTGGCTCGGAAGGCTGCTACCGTGAGATCAACAGAGATACGTCGGTCCCTGTGCAAGTCACAGGTCTCCAAGACAGTGTTTTCAAAGGATGAATTGGTGTCTTTGTTTAGAAAAATCATTGAATTCTGTTAGGATATATTTAGATAAGTTTTAAAAGGTGATCATAAAAGCAATATCAAATAGGTTTATTTTGTAAAATATGAAGAACACCAAAGAGCATAAAGAAGGAAAGTGAAAAATAACAACACATTGTAACTGCTGTTCTTGTGAGTCTTTGTTCTTTTTAGAAATATTGTTACTTTTTAATCAATCAGCACATAATATATTATATGCCATTATAATATATTTGAACAAAGTGTGTTTTGTGATTCTCTTTCTCCACATCTCCTCCAAACCTCTGCTACCTCTATCCCCTCCTTTTAGCCTTTCCCTCCAAGACTCTTTTAGGGAATTCCCATTTCTGTCACTTTACATCCTATGTGATCATCATCAAAGGGAAAATACAAGAAGGAAGAGTCCACATGTATTTCTAGACAATTAAGAAACTTCTTAAAGAAGATGCCAGTGCCAGCTGTAATGGTATATACTATAATCCCAGCATGCAGGAGAATAAAAAATATCTCAAGTTTAAAAAGCCAGGATTTCATAGTGAGTCTCTGCCTTAAAAATAAAGCAGGAAGTCTGTTGCTTTGGTTTTGAATATTACAATCATGCACAGTGTCTATCTGCATGCACATGCCATGACTTGTCTCTGGAGCACTTACTGACTTTTCAGCACTCTACCGTAGATGTTCTTCTGGCCTCCTATACTGTCTATCACCTCCTGACCCAGGTGTGTCCCTTGTTTGCAGCAGTGACTCTCCGGGAAGATAGTGCCAAGAGGTTGGAGAGGAGAGCACGCCGTGTTTCTGCATGCCTGTCAGATTACTCTCTTGCCAGTGACAGTGGGGTGTTTGAACCTTTAACTAAAAGGTTAGGAGATGACCACCTTGTTTCCTCATCTTTAAGTACACTTGCCAGAGCATTACTGGTATGCACACAAAGGATCTATATGGAACTTTGTTTACAGCACAGTGTACATGTTTCTGCCTCCTTTAGTCTTTGGGAGGTTGGGGAAATGCCTCTAGAGGCTGGTTCTTATTGTGTTGTTCTTGAATGGGTTTTTTTCCCCTGGTCCTGGCCAGTAAAGCTGAAAAAGACCAAGTATATACATTACATGCAAGGGACCGTTATTCCTAGCAATGAAGTAAGTTCCTCCCTTTCTTCCTCCTTTAGTTCTTCAGCAATAGGGAGCCCCCTATGGTGGAAACAAAACAAAACAAAACAAAAATACAAGTACGAAACAAGACACCTGTTGTTGCAGGTCATACCTATAATTTCAGCATTATAGAGGCTGAGATAGGAAAAATTGCCACAATTTTGAGGCAACCTTGAGCTAGTGAGTTCTGGGCCAACCTGGTTCATGATAGCAAGACCCTGTCTAAAAACAGAGAGGTAAGCTGGAGAGATGGCTCAGTGGTTAAGGGCAATTGACACTCTTATGGAGGATCTGAATTCAGTTCCCAGTACCTACATAGCAGCTCACAACCATCTATTATTTCATTTCCAGGGTTCCAATGCCTTCTTCTGGCCTTCATGGCCCTTATATATCCATAGTGCATATATTTATGCTCAGGAAAAATACTTAATACATAAAAATAAAAACAATCCCTTTTCTTAAACTAAGGGAGAAAGAAAGAAGTTTGTGGGCAGGTATCCGTGAGATAACACGTGATGGACCCTGGAGTACCAGCCATGCCCTTTGAGCCACTTAATGAGTCACAGTTTGATAAAGCTTTTCTTAGTAAAGGACACCCTGAGCATGAGAGAAAGTATACATATCTATAATGCTCAGTCCTTTTGGAATAAACCTGATGAATTTACCATTCTGTTCAGAAATGAAGATACTGAAGAGACTGCTTTGGGAGACACAAATGGAAACAATGAGCCTCAAATCTATGTGGGATATCTGTGAGTATAGAAGCCAACTTCAAGATGCCCTGTGGTACAGGGCCCACTTTTGTGGTCTTCAGTCACCTTTGATATTCCCAGTCACCTTTTAGCCTTAAAGATGCCCTGTAAATGGAAACCTGCTTCATCATGGTTCTCATTTCTATGGCCAGGTGAAGGGGGGTGGAGGGACCCCATGACCCAAATGTTGCTTCCCCATTCTTGTTAGGTCAAGTCTTACTTTAGTCTCAGATGAGTTGACTAGGGTAGAATGAAGGAGGGACAGAGAAAAGCGGCTGCATTACTCTTTCATCGCTGATACTACAACTGAGGACTGTTAACTTAAGACTTAGAAGTCAGAAAGGTGGGATGCTCAAAGTTTCATCAAACTCAAGATCTTGGAGGTATATTTTCCACATTTATGCTAGAAGTTGGCAGTGTGTTTCTAGAAGTACAGATATCAGGGTCCTTCCCTTATCCCCAGAATAGGTCATCCAGTGGTCTGTAACAATGGCCCTAATTTACAGTTTCAGTAAAAGCAGGTGCCATGATTTTTATGCTGGCAGAGAAGGATGTTCAGGTTTCTGTAGTTTTGGATTGTCCATTCTTGTTATTGTGTTCCAGGTTTTAGTGCTAAAACTGTTGACATTTAGAATTGGGCCATTCTTTGCTATGGTTTCCCATCTTGTACACTGTAGGGTATTCAATTATGTCCTTGACATCCATCCACTTGACACTCCCTTTGCACTTTTGATAATAATAAATGCTTCCAGATATCACCAATGTCCCTTGGGGATAGGATAGGGTAAAGTGTCCTTCAGTCTGTGGCCACTGTTGCAGTTGAATCACAGGGTCATTTCCTCCATGGGGAATTTGTAGCCCATGAACATGAGATTTATTTTCTAGGCATGACAGTACAAATGAATATCTCCTTGTGCATGTGCTGCAACTGAGGAACCTTGCTGGGCCGGTGATGAAGGAAGACTGCAAAATGTAAGTTCCTGGTATTGGAGACCTGGAGGCTGTGTATTGCTAGTGATGACCTTCCTCCGGCATTCCTCTGCATTGAAATAACTCTTTGCCTATTCTGCTTGGCAGACTGGGGAGAGGAAAGCAGTTTGGGAGCCTGAATTTCAGTAAAACAGTTGGAAACATCTGTGTAAAGTACAAAGGAATATATATTTATATATGTGCGTAGTTAATTAGTTGAGGCATTTGGTGTGGTCTTGCTGCCACTGGTAATGTTGAAGATTACCATGTTCTCAAAGGGCGGAGTGGTGAAGGTGCAAACCCATTCCACTCTGTGATCCCATGATTTGTATCAAGAGGCCTGAGACAAGATTTGGGGAACCCTTGGCTAAGGACAGTAACAAGAAATGGGAATTAGGACCATTTGGCAGTCTGCTGGTGACCTTGGTCTCAGTGTGGAATTTCTGGTTCTCTGTGCTCTCTGTCCCTAGGTGGGCACTTGTGGAGGGTCTCACTAAGGTGGGGGCTGCCAATAATGGGCCAATCAAACCTAAGGTACTCATCCCCATCCATTCCTTATGAACTAGCATTGTAAACGTGAGAATCCGCATTGGGATTCAGTTCACTTGGTGATACACACAGCAGTGGTCACATATACTTCAGCCCTCTTAACTATGTGCCAAGTTCCAGGCTGTGGGTAGAAAGCACATGAAACTGGCTTTATGTCTGAATTCTAGAACTGTGAAGAAAGAGCAGAAGAGCTCCTGCTGAAGCCAAGTGTCCAGCAGAATCTCACAGCCCCCAGTCTTATCTTGGCCAGTCAGGCATTTTCCATCTAATCTACAGAGATGTATTAGCTCCATTGGACATGGATGTTGGGAACCACACCACTGTTGTCATACCAACAAGTGTGCATATTAGTCCATGCTGCCTACCAACATGTTTCCTCCCCTCTGTTCCCAGCCACATCCGCGTCTACTTGCCCCCACTCGACTCTGGCACTCCCAACACTTACTGTTCCAAGTCTCTGGAATTCCAAGCTCCACTGGTGTTTAATGAAGTGTTCAGAATCCCTGTGCATTCCAGCATGTTGACACTGAAATCACTGCAGCTATACGTGTGTTCAGTGAATCCTCAGCTACAGGAAGAATTGCTGGTATGTGTAGCAGCAACGCTTCTGCTAGCTTTTATGGTGCTCTTCTTCCCCTCTTTTCCTTTCCCTTTTTCTCTTCGTCTTCTTTTCTTTCTCCCTCCATTGCTTCTTTGTTCCTAATTTCATCTGTCATTTGTTTTTATTCTTCCTCATTTATGTTTTGTATATATATTGTATGGGGGTGAGACAAGTAGGAGTGAGGACGTGCATGATCCAGTGCATATGTGGGGGTCAGAGGAACATTTTCATTCTCCTTTTACTGTGTGGGTACTGGCAGTCAAATTTTCTATATTAAGGGACTGCAGTTATGAAATAACATCGTAAAAGACTGGTTCTGAATTTTATTTTTAACACCCATGCAGGGCATTGCTCAGATAAACTTGGCCGACTGTGACAATTCAAGAGACATGCAGCTGCGCTGGTATCCTGTACAGGTCTTTGCCAGCCCTGAGCCTCCTAGGCCAAAAGAACCTGTGCGAGTTCTGGAGAGTACCACACAGAACACCACGCAGGCAAGCTCCGGAAAGACGGTACATGGCCCTGGCTCAAGGAGCCAATTATGACTATTTTCTTGACTTTGAGACTGGCTTTGCTCCAGGTACTCATTTCTAAGAAGTTTCCTTATAGACTAAAAGTCAGCATGTGTTATCATTGAAGGAATTTCAAGGGAAGGAATCAGATGGGAACATGGTCATACACAAGGCCAATTTCTGAAAACAAATTTTTAATGCAAACATGTTTATGATTTGTACTAATTTGTAGACATAGAGCTGTAGGCACAGGGTGAACAGTGTGTTACTATGAATGGTGGGGTTTGTTCTCCTGTGTGGCCAAGAGGTTATCTGGTTCTCTGAAGCATCCTTTCCTTCTTCAGGATGCAGTGACAGTGCTGCTGGCCAGAACCACAGCACAACTACGAGCTGTGGAGAAAGAGCTTGCAGAGGAGCGTGTAAAGCTAGAATATACTGAGGAGGAGATTCTGGAGATGGAGCGCAAGGAAGAGCAGGGAGAGGCTGTATCTGAGAGGTGAGTGAATACTCCCCTGCCATTCTAAGGTCACAGTAAGAGGCAGAACTCTCTCTGTGCAGTACCTTAGGGAGGTGAAATGAAGTTCTTGCAGACAGGTTAGTCTTCCCAGTGCCAGTCAACATGGCTCTCAGGGGAGTGTTTATAAATGCATGTTGTATTTCTCCTCTTTGCCTCTCTAGAATGTTCTGGGTGATGCTACCATACCATTGCTCAGGAGCCAGATTCTGGTGGGTAATTTCCTGGTGATCTGAATTGGAGAAATACCCAGAGCTCTGTGCCCAGTCCTCTTCCTTTAATTCCAGGATTTCTTTTCAGGACTCCCCTCTGCTGAGACTAATGATAACAAAGTTCCTCCCCCTTTTGGTTTTTGGAAATGGGTTTTAGTATTTAGCCCAAGGTGGCTTTGGAGTTCTCTTGCCAAAGCATTCTGAGTGCTAGGCTTATAGGCATATGCCACTATCCCTGACTCAAAGTTCTTTAAGCTTTTTGTTCTATGTTTCATTTCTTTTACAATACTGAGAATTAAACCTGAGGCTTTGTACATTCTGGGAAGGTATTATACCACTGAGCTACACTTCCATTGTTGTCATAACCCACCTTATAGAGATTTCATTTATCTGCAATTTGCAGTGTGCAATTCACTAATTTGATGTATAACTTCAGTATGCCATGTTTTTTTTTAACCAAACTCAGCTATGAAGAAAAATGTCATAAAATGAAAATACCATCCACCACCTCCATTATCAGTCATCCCCATTCCTCCTTCCCTCTGACCCTGTTCTAACAAAAATTCATTTTGCCTCTGTGAACTTCCCTCTTCTGGACACACTCCTTGTGGAAGCATATTATTACATAACCAGGCAGCTTCTCTTTCTGTTACTGCTTGAAGTGGCCCGTTAGTGAGTCCTCGACTGTAAAGGCCTGTGAGAAATGGATGAATAGTTCAGGTGAATGAGCACCTCTGCTGAAGTGGGTTGACTGATCCTCTATGGAGCCATTTCCGTGTTAAATTCCTTCCACAGATTTCCATGAAGAATGTTGTCTTTGTGAAGTTCAGTTTCTTTACCTGACTTTTCCTGAATTTAGTTTAGATAGAAATGTGCTTTTGGAGCATCTGGCAAAAGAATAGAGTATTCTGTTAATGGCTAGACAGCACATTTGAGGGCATTTTCTGCTAGAGATTTTGGTACCTTAAGTGACTCCAATTGGGTGATAGAGAAATATAAGTACTGTCTTCCTTAGAAACCAGAAATAGTCCTACTTTATGAGAACAGCAGCGGTCTTTAATCACTGAACAGAAACAGGTTTTCTTTGCTCTTTTTGCTGCTCTGCTCTTCAGACATCTATGAAAGGCATCAGCTCTGATGAACTTTTCATGGGCTATTGCAATGTTTACCTTTAGGAGTTGGCAGGCTGACTCAGTTGATAGTGGCTGTAGCAACTGCATCCAGACCAGCCCCAACTACCCAGACTCCTGTTACACTGGTGTGGACTCCATCCATGGGCATGTGTTTACTGGCCAAGTAGATTCTTACAACCCTGAGAAACTCCAACTCCTGCCTCTAAAAGTAAGTAGAAAGTGTCAAAAGGACCTTTGAATGTATGTACAGTACCTGGCCAGTCCTAGAAGGAGAGGGGAGGTATGTCCCAATACTTATTATGGAAAGTGTGAGGGACAGAGTAGAAGAGAGGCGAGTGCACTTGTAGGAAGCTAGATTGGCATACTTACATGTAGGAGTAGAACATGTGCTCACTAATAGCAATGGAAATGTGTGGCATTTGAAGGTAATAGCTAAGCAAGGGCTCTGTATTACTAAATGCTGAACAATAGCATTGCCTAAGATCTGTAAGAACGTGGGCACAGAAGGTCTTACATAAATGTTCATCACCCATATATTACAAGGAAAAGAGAGCTGTAATATAAAAGGGAGCTTTTTACACCATTCTGTGGTGATCCCTTCTCATCTTCAGGGACAAATATGTTTTGAGCAATTGACATTGTATCTATACCTCATTTAAATGCTATTACCCTAACTATTCAGATAAATATACTGAACGTGCTACCACCAAGGTGCCTGAAACAGCAGTATGAACCCTCCCCTTGGGTGAAGCAGATTAGAACAGGTGTTTTAGACCAGGCTTCCAGGAATTGCTGCTCTTCTACTGCTTATAACCTGGAGAAGTAGCCACCAAATGAGTGGCTGTAGAGGCGTGTTGATGTTTTCCCCTTTCTTTATTTACATTTATGTTTTGGAAAGGATTAGGTTGTGAGATGGTGTAATTTCTATGGAAAATAGCCTGGCATTTCTTCAGTGCATTCTGGTAGTTCGTTTTCTCATTCCACCGCTTGCAGGATAAGTCAGCAAGATTGCCATGTGTTCAAGGTCAACATGTAGTATGCAGTGAGTTTCATACCAGTCTTGGCTACATAGATTCTGTCTCCAAAAATAGAAAAACAGAGTTGAATAGGAGTAAGGAGTGAGAAACCGAACTACTATACTTTCTTACAATGCCACTTCTGCATGGTAGTTTTAAAAAGGCAGGTAGACTAGCAAGAGGAAACTTCGGAGAGGAGGTTGTTCACACTAAATGTATCATTTGTACTATGGGAGTAACAAAAAGACTACTACCTAGGTTGACAAAGAGACCACCACAGAAGACCTTTTGCTAGAGGAACCAGTGAGTGTTCACAAGGAAAGGCTTAGCCGCCGTGCCCGAGGATCTCCCTTCGTCCGCAGCAACACCATTGTGCGCTCACAGACCTTCTCACCAGGAGCAAGAAGCCAGTATGTTTGCAGGGTGAGTTGAAATTCATCTACCCTGTCTGCAATATTTTCTTCTTCATTCTCTTTGTCAAGTTCTCATTTTTACTATTTATGCTAAAAGACATGCATATTCTCACAAGACATACCAATGAATAAATAAACACCATATATGATTGGAGATAAAGTTGAGTGCTAGGAACTCAGCTTGCCACCTGGCCCTGAGCCTGTTGATTTTTGGGTTTCCTCTGAATTCTACCTCCCACAGATTTTCACTATTCTATGTGTTCCATCTCATGGAGGCAAGGTAAATGTTGTGACATCAACCTCAAAAACAGCAAGTCAGAATGGGGACAGTCTTGAGTTGGATAGAGATCTGTAGGTTGTACTAGCATGTTCCTTAGAAGTTCTGAAGCATGGTTGAGTGGCTGAGCAGCAAGGTACCAGAATTTGAAGCCTGTAGGCTCTAAGGAGTGCATTCCAATTCGTTATACTTTCAGGAATGGTGGATATACGCAGTCATATCACATTGGAAGGCTTTACTAAATACTGACACCCAGGTCCTACTCCTAGACACTTGTCACTGACACAGGTGGGATATAAGAATTAGAACTTTTGAAATTCTGATGTGTACATGGATTGAGAACCCACAGGTAGGTGGTCCAAGCTACTGTAGTCATTGAAAGGAGTACAGTGAGTTTGAGCTGATTAGGCAGGACCAGGATGACAATAACACCATTGATCTGGACAGTGAAAGGGTTTTTAAGAGAAAATGGTCATGATGCTCATATAGGTCATTGGACATACTCTTCTAAATACCATCCTTATAGTCTATTTGTAGCCTCTGCTCTGGCAGAAACACCAGGAAGCAGATTCAGGTGCTTTTTGACAATTGGGTGGTAGTCGGGCAGTTTGCTGCTTAGAGGAAGAATGACAGCTGCTTGATTGAGCTCTGTTCCCTGCATTAAAAAAAAAGACTGCATTTATTGCTGATGGTGTTAGAAGCCTTGCTGTTTATATGCATGTTGGTATGACCACAGGGCAAGTAAGCTTCTCTACCACTGCATTTCCTGAATATCTGCTGTAAACTGGTACAGAAAATAAAACTGGGAAGGCAAGACTTGGGCACTCACATAGACAGGCATTGATCCATCACTACATGAAATCCGTAGGGTCTCCCATAAAGAAGTATTCTTTATTTTCCTCTTTGAAACCACACCTTTCCCTTGACTCACACAGCAGGGCTTGGTGAATGTTGGCTTGCCCTTCTACCAGGAATGAGTCTCTTTTTCCAGAAAGCCATTTTACTAAAACCAGAAATAAATAGCAAATGTGAATGATTGCTAAACAATGAAACATACTGAAGACAATACCTGCTTTTATAAGCATCTTACCTAATATCAAATTGTAGTTGGTATAGATAGCACAGAAGTATGGTTGATCTGATCAGTGTAGAAAGTCAATGTGGTTAAGTTGACAAGCATGAAAAAAGACCAGGTTGGCAGTTTTGTTTGCTTCGTTTCGGTTTCGGTTGTGGTTTTGTCTTTGTTTTCCCTTAACTCTTCTCTAGGTCAAGAGTTTTAAATGCCTGGGAGAAGTTAAAAAAAAAAAGAATCCCATTTGGGATACACAGTGAATGAATATAAAATGTCTCATAACTTGTTTCTGAATATCATTTTTTTGGTGCAGCTTTATCGTAGTGACAGTGACAGTTCAACACTGCCCAGGAAGTCCCACTTTGTTCGAAATACTTTGGAAAGGCGAACCCTTCGCTACAAACAGGTGTGTGCTACAGAAACTAATATGGAGTCTATATTCACTCTGTTTTATTTGTATAATCCTCTTTATAAATGTATTATTTTAGCAAATGGTTAAAGCCACATTAATTAAATGACAATATTTTTATTTCTTTGTAACTTCTTTATAAAATGTAATAGTGGCATAATGCTATTAACATTTCTTGATTCTATATCACTTGTGGTCATTATTTTCTTAGTTGTAGTAAATGAATAATCATTTCTACATGATGTTATTTTTCATTTTTGACAGAAAATTATATAAAGGGTTGGCAAATTTGGGCTTCTTTTTCTGATTTCTTTTTACTTTCAATTATGTGTATATGTGTGGGAGTATGTCACGGGTGGGAATATGTGTGTAAGTGAGTGCACATGCTGTGGAATCCTGGAAAGGGGGCCTGATGCCCTGGAGACTGAGTTATAGGCAGTTGTAAGCCACCTGGCATGGGTACTGGGAACCCAATTCAGGTTCTTTACAAGAGCAGTACATGGTGCTCAACATTTAGCATCTCTTCAACCTCTAGATCTGAGTTTCTCAGCATACAGCATGCTTCTACAAAGAACTGTCCTATAGCTTTCATTGCTTTTACTTGCCAAGGTTTTTTCTTCTCTTTCTACCATGCCAGCTTTAAAAGTTATAGTTTGTAAGGTATTAGGTAAGTCCCTGTCTTTTCTGGGCAAGCATCCTTTGGAATAAATATTTTAAAAATCCAAGATTCCCATGTGATGTTGGTATACAGATTAGTTTCAGACTGAGAAATCTAAGAAAGCGTGTGATTGGTCTGCAGAAGTTGTGTCTGAACAGCAGCAGCATGAACATTGTGAACTGAGTCATTCTTTGTTACTGTCCTATGCTCTCTTGTTGAGTATCATCCTTGACCTTGACCCTTTGGATGCCAGAAACACCAGACTTTCCTGCTTTTATATATTTAGTATTTCCCCTCTGTCTTAAACATTACTTAATTTTTAAGGTCGCTTTTGTGTGTTGCCAGTTGTACTTTTCAGATATAAGTCAAAAATGAAATCTAAAAACCAAAGAAAATGCACATTTTGCTGCTTTGGACATACATTTTGAAATGGCATTTCTAAGTTTGTTCATTTTTTTTTATCCTGTCTGCTCCATATATAAGGGTCTGTTGCTGTATATATTTACAAATACAGTTGTAGGCCATTATTAAAGAAAAAGGTTTGTTGTTCCTAATATTAATATTGAAGTAGAGATTTAATCTTGCCAGAATATTTTTGTTGTTGTTGTTTGTTTGTTTTGTTTTGTTTTGTTTTTTGAGACAAGGTTTCTTTGTAGCTTTGGAACCTGTCCAGGAACTAGTTCTTGTAGAACAGACTGGCAGTAAACTCACAGAGATACACCTGCCTCTGCCTCCCTAGTGCTAGGATTAAAGGTGTGTACCACCACTGCCTGGCTCCAGAATCTAGTTTTTTTAAAATGTGGATTTGGGATAGGTTGTGCTTAAAGAAATTCTTGCATCATAGTCATCTCCTGTTAATTGTGGAAGAACCTTCCAGATGTGATGCCTGCACCAGCCTTATGCCGTGTGCAAGCTCAATGGTGCCCCCTGCCTGCTTTCCACAGCCCTGCAGGTCATCTCTGGCAGAGCTTATGGCCCGTACCTCCCTGGACCTGGAGCTGGACCTCCAGGCCTCCAGGACTCGGCAGCGGCAGCTGAATGAGGAGATTGGAACCCTCCGGGATCTGAGGCAGCGTCTGGAAGATGCCCAGCTGCGGGGCCAGACTGACCTCCCACACTGGGTGCTCCGAGATGAGCGGTTCCGTAGCCTACTGAAGGAAGCAGAAAGACAGGTAAGAGGACCAAGGCCCTGCTCTAGACTCCTTTTAGAACTCCCCAGCTGTTTTTATCCATGATTGCCTACCTGAGCTCTAGTTGTGAGTGTTCCTATAATGATGTAGTAATTGAAAAGATCCTGGGACTTGTTTTATGACATTCTCCCCTACTATGAACATTTATGGTGGTACCAGTGGACACCTAGAGGTTCTCTCAGGTGAGTGTAGGGCCCCTAGGTCCTCCCTGCCTTGTGTGAAGAATGTCCTGGGGCCACATTCTGGCAGGCCTGGCTTCAGCCACTGCAACCACCTACAGGCATTTCTGTGAAGATTTCCTCTGGTTACAGAAAGGGATGGCTTTTCTTCAGGGTCTTTGTGGCTGGTGTTGCATCTTCTGGACTCCAAGCATAGAAGTGAAGGCATTCATTATTGGGTGTGTGGGGAGGATTTCTAGATAGGGTTTTTCTGTGTAATAGACAAGGCTGGCCTCAAACTCAGAGATTCACCTGACTCTGCCTCCTGGGTGCTGGGATCCAAGGCCTGTGCCACCACTGCCTGGCCATTCCTTTTTTTTTCTAGGTAGCAGTAGAAAGTCTTGGTCATTAAATCTTTCTGTTGCAGACAAGACAGACCAAACTTGACTACCATCAAGAACAAGTAGCTGAGAAGATGCTGAAGAAGGCTTCCAAAGAGATCTACCAGCTGAGAGGGCAGAACCATAAGGAGCCTATCCAAGTGCAGACCTTTAGGTAGGGGGGAAGTGGACCCTGTGCCCAATATTACAGCTCACCGCTTTCCTATCACCATGGCACATCACATAGGTTAATACAAAAGGCACAGTCATCAGGTATCTACTGTAAGCAGCATGTCCTGCCACTAATAACAGTTTGGTGTTTTCTTCTAATTTTTATATTTTATACTTTTTTATGTCACCTGTAATCATAATGTGGAAGTCTGTTGTTTAAAAATTAAAATATCCCAGGATGCTACATACTCTGTTAACTTATTTGAACATAATGTTTTATCTATAATTCACCCAGTTGTTCTATTTTATTAACCAGATGCTGCTTTCTGAACATTTGCTACTGTAGGTAACTAATTTGCATACATACACACATCCTTGTCACCTTTCCTTTTTAATTAACTAAAACAAAATCTACAAACTGCAAAAATGTATGTCATATAATTTAGTGATCAAGACTTGTTGTCACAGGATCAAGCTTTTGTCAACATGTATTTTTCCACATTAGAATCACTATTGTCTTGGATTTTAATTGCATAGATTGGGTTTACCTGTAAAAGCAAGTAAAGTTTTCATGGAAGAATTAATTGCACCATTATATCTGTATTCTTTGTGGCTGTAAAAAGTTATAGTGAAATTCAAAAAGTATAAAATGAACACATTTAAAACAAACAAGTTAATAGCATTTGCTGCATCAATAATGCCATGCTGCCACTACTCCCTCCATTTGGTTTCTAAACACTGTCATCATCCCCAAAGAAAAGTGCTTCATACCCTCTTGGTGGTCAAGCCCATCCCCCTCTCTGAGCCCTGCCAAGGAGCAGTAAGCAGCATGCTCCCTGTCTCTCTGCATTTGCATCCTCTGCACATTTCCTATTAATGGGATCATGCCCCATGTAGTTTTCTAAGTCTTTCTCATTGCATTTAGCATCACGTTTCTGCAGGTCATCCATATTGTAACATTTGCCTGTGTCAGCCCTTTTTATTGCTAAATGCTATGTTTGACTTTCAGCCTTAATGTTTTGAAATCTTTAATATTCATATTCTTGACATAACTACATTTAGTATAACTTCTTACCCTAAATTTGATTTAGAACTCATTCATACACTTTTCATCTTCTTATTAATTTCTTAATAGAACAAGTATTACCTGCACACCTACTACATTCTAATTAGTATTTTAGCCACTAAAGATAAGCACACCAGAAGGCTGGCGATTTAAGTTCAGCCCTCCCCTACCCATCATTGCTACTGATGATTGATTTCTAGGGCCTGGCATAAACTAGACATACTCTGCCACTGAGCTACAACCATAGCCTTTTAAGAACCACTTCTAACATATAATTCTTTCCAATCCTAGGGAGAAGATAGCATTTTTTACGAGACCAAGGATTAACATACCTCCTCTCCCAGCTGACGACGTTTGATGTAGTGCATTGTGCACATGAAGTATTTATCTGCCTGTTTTATTTTCATGAAGTTCTTAGATTAGCTAAATTTGTCTTTAAAATATTTGTGCAAAGCTATTAATATACACATTTTGTAAAAAACATATATCTATACATATATATTTTATAATAGTGACGGCAACAGGGCTTGGTTTTTCCTTGTTGTGAAATCGACATCTCTGAAGACAGGTTATTTTATAAAAGATCAACTATCATGTTAAGAGTGTACAGTTTTTACGCTGTTTTATTTGACTTAAAGGCTGGAAGACAGAAACGAAGTGAGTTCAGGCAAATTCACTGTATTGTAATTTATTTATAGTACTTTTTTTCCTTGAAGGAAAATACTGACTTTAAGGTGTATTTTAAGACTGAAATTTTGTTCTTCAGTATTTGTCATGCAGTAGAATGGAACTTGGGGCCGGTTTTGTTTCTGACACCTGAAACGCAAACACTATGTGCTGAATTTGTCACATGTATCAGTTTCTCATAGGTGCATTTACCATGTATATTGTACACTTTCACTTTCTGTGTGTTATGTTAAAATATCAACTGCAGTAGTTCAGTCATACTATGCAAGCTGTGTATGCATTGTAGGGCTCAGTGTGCTGGGCACTGATGGCTCCTCATTGCTGTGTTGTCATCTAATGCATCTTTCTGTGCTTACCATAAGTCTGAAGCTGGCAACAGAGCCTCCGGCATCCCAGGTTTCAGCCTGCCTGTCCACTGGTGACTGGTGGCTGTTCACATTGCTTACATTTGTCACAGCATGTGCAGCTACCTTTGCCACCTCTGACCGGTCTGACAGACAGCAGGGTGGGAATACTTTCCCACTACCCTACTGTTTTGTGAAGGAAAGTGAAAAGAACGAACACAGCAGCTACTAAAGGCAGAGACGTAACCTTTGAAGGTGCTTTTTGTGTTTGTGGAGAGAAGGGCATGTGGGTAACATGGCTTACCCAGCAAGTCATTTCAGGAGAATATTTGAGTTACATCATAATGCTTCTCTCATATTGGAGTGAACCAATATTCCTCGTGGAATCTTAGAGCTAGCTAATGAGGGAAAATTTAATGGAATAAAAATATGCCATGATTCTTTTAAATGCCAAACAATTTAGTTTGCCTAGCACACATTTATTCTATATAAATGTGTTTTCTTTCTGAGGCCTTGAATAAATAAATGAAGTAATCACAGGAAATGTCAAAGAAAACAGAACTCTCTTCCTAGATCTTCCTGTCCCTCCTTGGAAATGCCCCCCTTTTAATCAGGTCTCCTTTCTCATCCTATAACCTCTTCCCTTGTATAACCTACTTTCATTTTTTGATTTATTAAAAATGAATTTTGTAAAAGCATTTCATTGACATGTGACCAATCACAGACAATGGAATTTGTCAGTGGTGGTAAGACTGAAAACCTTGTTTTATACAGTTGTCATCTCTTGCTATGCATTCTTGTTTCTAGCCTTGCTTCCCCATCCCCACCAATTTCCTTTTTGTACGAACCTATAATAGCGGTAGAGACCCAAGGTGCCAATCTTAAAGCACTGCCAGTAGCAAGCAGCATTACTCAGCAGACTCACTCCCATGCCTGCAGAATATTAGGACCTTAACCTCCAGCCAGAGCCAACTTTTGCTGACACTGCCTCACAGAGACAACTCTTCCCAGCCCACTCTCTACCTGGAATGAGGTAGCTTTTCTGCCAACTCAGACAAATGAAAGGCTGTGGGCTTTAGGGGTTTGGGGGAGGTTTCCATCTGCTGTGTGAGTTTGTATGTATGCTTAGCCTGGTGAGAAAGAAAACTACTGTCTCTGGGCAGCTCTGGTCAAGCAACAACACAAATTCTGCCACCAGGGTCTCTGAAACAGCGCCAAGTATAAAAGGGAATTTGGTTTTTCTGCTTTATCTAATAATTGCATTGTCAGACTTTGGTGATTATTGCTTAAATAAGTAAACTTGTGTTGTGGGAATAAGTTAGAGTCAGTATTCATCTCTTTGTTTTGTCGCTGTTTTCTATGATTGTGTCATCTGTATCGTTTGAAAGTATTTCTTCTATAAAATTAAACTAACCTGCCTTAAGAACAAACTAAAATGTGTGGGTTGTGGTTTTTTTGAGAATGTATAATTTAATGGAGTCTTTTAAATAAATGAAAAAATGGTGCTGGGAATTTACATCAGTGGTAGAGTACATATTTCACTCTTCCAGGATAGACTGTTTCAACTCAGAAGAAGCCACTCCCCAACTGTAGTCAAATCTGGAAGCTTGATCACACTGAAGTTCATTTTCATTTCTTTCCTTTTTTGAGAGGGATGACTGGTAAGATTTCCATATGGTCACCATCTCATGACTTACAATATCTTGTACTTTTTTGTAAAGTCAACTACTGTTGATAAGACCTTGAGCCAGTGGTCCCCTAAGGATTAGTTAATGGTAATCTTCTGAGTCTAGCTTGTTTGTTTGTTTTTGTTTGTTTGTTTTAATCATGAATCGAAATAGTTAAAGGAGAAGCTTATCTGTTTGGATACCCTGTGAAAACAGTTTCTGTGGGAAAGGCTTGATAAATGCTTGATTATTTTTTTCCTACTGGTTTTCAAAAAAGCAAATCATACTACCACTATACAGTGGTAAGCAATTTGTTTTTGTTGTTTATTTCTGAGATCTTTACCGTCATTATTACATGTATGTGAAGCTGCCTAGTGTTTCAGTGCACTGGATTTGTCCCTAGTGCTCAAATTCACCCATCTTTGACTTGAGAAATCTGCCCAGCTTCTGTGTCCTTCTATTCTGATCCTAGTAGTCTGAAACGGCCTCATCACCACTGTCCTGCACAACTCATTGCCCCAGGACTGGAACTAACCATTTTCTCAGGGCAACATATTTTGTTATTAGAGGTCTTTATTGCTACTAAGCTGGTCATTACTTCTAGATTATTTTTTAACTAATTTATTCATAATATATGCCTGCAGGCCAGAAGAGGGCACCAGATTTCATTACAGCTGGCTGTGAGCGACCATGTGGTTGCTGGGAATTGAACTCAAGACATCTGGAAAAGCAGCCAATGCTCTTAACTACTGAGCTGGCTCTGCAGATCCTATTTTTAGATTTTTAAAAATGGTTTCCTAGGGAAAAATGAATGGCAGTGCTAGAATATCGCACCACCACTTATTTATTTTAACCCATATCATGTAAACGCATGCACACAAGTTTGAGAATAAGACCAACAATTCTACTGACAATAGAATTACTGGAAACTGTTAGGGATATTTTCTAATGTGAGCTCCCTGCTGATGCAAAATTTCCAATCAAGCCAAATCAAAACAAGCCAAATTAAGAAATATCCAGGTTTAATGGGAGTTCTGCGCTCTTGGGTGGCCCCAGGGGGAACCAGGAAGCCTCAGGAACAAGGAGACCTGGAGACCACGTGTTCCTCTTTTGGGAGCTCATTTAAATACCCTGGGGAAAAAAAGTGGTCCTGACCCCTCCCTCCCCAGGGATGGGGTCAGGACCTGGCCTGATGGGATTTGGAGTCCAGACCAGGTCTGGGGGCTGGAATAGATGCGAGGGGCTGGGGCCTATGCTCCCAACTTGACAGAAACCATTTGGGATTTTTTTCTGCAGTCTCTTCAACCTTGAAGTATGTCTTACTAGGAATGTAAAGTCAACTTACTTTAAAAATTTTTATAACTATCTAAAATATTGACATAGTTCCAAAGACAAATATGCAATGTGAAGTCTATCCAAAGAAGACTTATTTTTATTTTTGCCCTTTTGCCTTCTTTTCTTTCTTTATAGATAATCATTTTTAAATCTTTTATTTGTATTGCTTGTGGACACACACTTATCTGCACACAAATAAATATATACAGATAAGTACACATAAATTTAAGTACCCAAACACGTGCATAATTACATTTGAGTCTTTTCCCTTTCACAGTAACATTCTCCACTTAATTTTTTTATTTTTTACAGCATTATATTCTCTTTTTATTATATTATTTTATTTTATTACTTAAAAAAAAACAACCCAAATTCCCACTCCCTCCCCTTCTCTCACTCCCTTCACAGACCCTTCCACTCCACCCCCTCCAATCCTAAAAGAGGGTAAGGCATCCCGCCCTGTAGCAAGTCCAAGGCTCTCCCTACTACATCTAGGTTGAGCAAAGTATACATCCAAAGAGAATAGGATCCCAAAAAGCCAGTACATGCAGTAGAGACAAATCCCAGTGTCACTATCAGTGGCCCCTCTGCCCCAGCCATATAACTGTCAACCACATTCAGAGGGACTAATTTGATCCTATGCTTGTTCATTCCCAGTCCAGTTGGAGTCGGTGAGCTCCCATTAGCTCAGGCAAACTGTCTCAGTGGGTGAACTCACTTGATTTTTTAATATAAAAATATATCTGAGAGACTGTAAACCAGCTGTGTCACATACACAAGGCTGACAGTTTAATCCCCAACTCTGCAGACAGTGTGTGCTCATGCTGGCGCACACACACATGCATGCAATTGCTCAGGCACACACATACACAAACCCACACGCACACCTCTGTAGTGGTTGTTCTAACAGCTTTCCTCTAATCACTTTCCTAATCCCCATGTCACTTAGTTTGTATTACTGTCTCCAGTAAGAACACGTGTCATTAGATTTTAGGTCACATGGCTAATCCGTGATGATCCCAGCTTGAGATTTTTATTTAATTACTTTTGCAAAGACTCTTTCTAAGTAAGGTTACATTTTCGGGTTCTAAGGTGAGATAACTTTTGGGTCACCCAAACAAAACCATTTAAGCCAGTGTATAGCCATGTATAGGGGTGGAGGCCTGTAATCCCAACACTTGGAAGACATGAGAAAAGAGAAGCCTGAACTTAAAATCCATCTGTTCTGCATAGTAAATCTGAGGCTGATCTGAGCTATATAAACCATGTCTCTAAAAAGAAGACCAGTCAACCCAGTACAGGCTGCTTTCTGACAAATTTAAATCTGACCTACATGCAAAATACATTCTTCCGACTCCCATTTCTGTCACAGTAGTATGTGCATAGAGTATTATTCATCCCTCTTCCCTTTTTTAAATTTTGCACACTGAATTGGTGCATATGAGTTTATCCAGCATCCTCTGATTGTTTCAGTCTTCTGCTATTAAAAAATAAACTTTCCAGGCGATGGTGGTGCACACATACCAACACGTGCATATATCACCCAAACTTCAAAATGAATTTTGAAAACTACAACTGGATGTAAACCCAACATCTGGGTTTCCACCATTAAATTAAGATATTGCTGTGGTGGTAAATTACACATACATACATAGACTTATTCACACATACATGTTAATACCTAATACATATTCTATTGAAAGCTTTTACATACCTTTTAGTTTTAAAAGTTATTTTATGCTTTTAATTATTTTGTTCATGTGCATGACTACATATAACATGCATGTGGTACCCACAGAGGCTAGAAGAGGTCATCAGCCCCCTGGGACTGGATTTTCAGGTTACTGTTAGCTATGATAGGGATGTTGGGAATTGAACCTGAGTCTTTTGGAAGAGCAGTCAGTGCTTTTAACCACAGAGCCATTTCTTTTAGCTCTCTTGTGTTGACAAAGGTTTCTGTCCCACCAGGTCTCATAGCTGTCCAGTCCCAATGAAACACACAGAGGTCTACATTAACCATAAACTAGCTGACCTACTAGCTCGGGCTTCTTATTAACTCTTACATCCTACATTAACCCATAATTCTTATCTGTGTCAGCCATGTGGCTTGGTATCCTTTATCAGTGAGGCAGTCTCATCTTGCTTCCTCTGCATCTGGGTTATGACTGCAGACTGAACCTTTCTTCTTCTGCATCTGGGTTACACCTGCAGACTGAACCTTTCCTCTTCCCAGAATTCTCTTGTTTTGGTTGCCCTGCCTATACTTCCTGCCTGGCTATTGGCAAGATTGTTGGAGAAGGTCTGCTTGTTGGTTCCTGGCTGCCCAGCTAGCTTAGACCCCAAAATAATCACACAGAAACTGTATTAATTAAATCTTGTTTGGCCCATTGGTTTTAGCTTCTTATTAGCTATCTCTTATATTAATTTAACCCATTTCTAATAATCTGTATACTGCCATGTGGTTGTGGCTTACTGGGTTAAGTTCCCAGTGTCTGTCTTGGGTGGCTCCATGGCTTCTTTCTGACTCTCCCTTCCTTTCTCCCAGCATCCAGCCTAGCTTTCCCCACTTAGTTCTGTTCTTCCCTGCCATAGGCTCAAAGCAGTTATTTATTTATTAACCAATAAAAGCAACACATAGACAGAAGGACCTCCCACACCACAAGACCATTGTCCCAGAGCAATTCTTCCCCACCCCATTTTTCAAAACAAGAACTCTGAAACCAATTTCAGAGTTTGGTTTTTTTTTTTTTGTTTTGCATCTAGAATTCCTTCCCAAACTCTCTCAGGCTTTATGTGGATTTAGTTGTCCATGTTGGTACCATTGTGTTGACAGAGGTTTCTGTCCTGCCTGATCCTGCAGCTGTTTACTCCCAAAGAAACACACAGAGGTCTACATTAATTATAAACTGGTTGTCCTATTAGCTTAGGCTTCTTATTAACTAATTCTTACATCTTAAATTAATTCATTATTCTTGTCTGTGTTAGCCATGTGGCTTGGTACCTTTTATCAGTGAGGAATTCTCATCTTGCTTCCACTGTGTCGACTGCAGACTCAGCTTTTCCTCTTCCCAGAAGTCTCCTGTTCTGGTCACCCTGCCTCTACATTTTGCCTGGTCACCCCACCTATATTTCCTGCCTGGCTACTGGCCGATGAGTGTTTTATCAAAATAATACAACTGACAAATCTTTACAAAGTACAAGACCATTGTCCCAAAGCATTCTTGAGTGCTTTTTATGAACACTGCTGGAGGCTGAATCCTGGACCTCACATGAGCTGAGCACATATACTATTATGGATTCCAGCCCCTTTTTGAGTATTTTAAAAATGAATAGGTTGAATTTCTTTCACATTGCTCTTGTTCATCTGTTGAGAGGAACATAAAAATTTCCTTCTTATCTGTGAAAACATAATTGGTGATGTTAATAATTCTCCTGGTAGATAATTAATCAACCTTGCTTTTGAAAACTTAACAAAAACAATGGAGGATGAGTATATTTTTAACATGTTTTTTTAAAAATAATTATTTATTTATTTATTATGTATACAATATTCTGTCTGTATGCCTGAAGGCCAGAAGAGGGCGCCAGACCTCTTTACAGATGGTTGTGAGCCACCATGTGGTTGCTGGGAATTGAACTCAGGACCTTTGGAAGAGCAGGCAATGCTCTTAACCACTGAGCCATCTCTCCAGCCCTTTTAACATCTTTTGAAGCTGATTTGTTAGCATTATTTTTGTATTAAACAGTGTAAAAACATTTTTGATCGTTAAAAGTATTTAGTTATATTATGGGTTTTAATTTTTATTTCAAAGTTGTTTTTTTCATTTTACATACCAATCATAGTTCCTCCTCCCTTCCACTCTCCCCAACTTCCCCACAATTCATCTCCCATCCACTCCTCAGAGAGGGTAAGGCTTCCCATGGGGAGTCAACAAAGCCTGACACATCACTTGAGGCAGGACCAAGGCCCTCCCTCCTGTATCAAGGCTCAGCAAGATATTCCTTCATAGGAAATGGACTCCAAAAAGCCAGTTCATGCACTAGGGATAAATCTTGGTCCCACTGTCAGTGGGTTTACAGACTACCCAAGCTACAGAACTGTCATCCACATTCAGAGGCCCTAGTGCAGTCCTATGCGGGTTCCCCAGATGACAATCCAGAGTCAGTGAGCTCCCACTAGCTCTGGTCAGCTGTCCCTGTGGGTTTCCCCATCATGATCTTGACTCCTTTGCTCATACAATCTCTCCTCCCTCTCTTTGACTGGACTCCAGGAGCTTAACCCAGTGCTTAACTGTGGACCTCTGAATCTGCTTCAATCATTTACTGGATGAAGGTTCTATGATGACAATTAGGGTGGTTATCAGTCTGATTACAAGGGAAGGCCAGTTCAGGTACCCTCTCCACTATTGTTAGGAGTCTTAGCTGGGGTCATCCTATTGGATTCCTGGGAGTTTCCCTAGTACCAGATTTCTCCCTAACTTCATAATATCTCTCCCTCTATCAAGATGTTTCTTTTCTTGCTATTCCGCTGTCCCTCTCCCAACTCAACTATCCTGTTCCCTCATGTTCTCCTCACCCCTCACCTTCACCCCTTTCTACCCCTCCCAATTTACTCAAGAGATCTTATCTATTTTCCCTTCCTAGGGACATCCATGCATGTCTCTCTTGGGGTCCTCCTTTTTACTTCACAGGGGTTGTAGATTGTAACCTGGTTATCCTTTTCTTATGAGTGAGTACATACTTTGTTTGTCTTTCTGGGTCTGGATTACCTCACTCAGGATGATCTTTTCTAGTTTTGCTGTGGGAGCAAATTCTGCTCTTTCAGCCAATAGCCTTTAAGATACCAGCCCACTTGGGTGTGGTCTCTTATAGTTTAAAAAGCAGCACGAACTGTGTGCCACTCTGTTGCTTCCAGCTCCTGTTCTGGCTGCTGGACTCTGTTCCTGTTTGAGCTCAGAGGACTGTTGTTTAGGACGGTGATCTGTAAGTTTTCCCCTTAAATAAATAACCCTTTTATTATCCTAATGATGAACTGGTGTGGGATTGTTGTACAGCATCATAGTTCCATCTATGTACAAATTTCAAGATATCATTATTTTTTTTACCACTAATAATCCATTGTTTAAATGTACCACATTTTCTTTATCCATTCTTTGGGTGAGGGGCATCTTGGACCTAGTAAAGTATCAAATTTTACTAATAATAATGTCATCCACAGCTCTTCCCACCATTGTTGCATTTATTACATCTCTACTTGAATACCCATTGGCTGGTACTGGAAATATTTCACATTCTGGGTGAAACATTTAGTTAGTTTGTTGGGTTTCTTTCTTAATTCTTTTTAAAAATACTAACTTTCTTTGCTTTTAAAAATGAAATTAGTCAGCTGAGTACCCTAGCATATAATCTATAGTTACAGCTCTTAGGAGGCTGGGGTAGGAGGATCATGAGAGCCGCCTGGAATGCATAATGAATTCTGGGTTGGCCTGAGCTATGAAGAGAGACCTGTTCAAAAAAATAGACAATTACATTAAATTATAAGCCTTTTTTATTTTTTAAAATGTTATTTTTTTAAAAAGTGAATAGGAAATGTTTATCCCCCATTTTCATCCAGACTGTACATCACTCATGAACCACCCACCCCCAGATAAGTGGAAATAGCTTGGTTAGTTTATTTTGTAGTTTTTGATTTGTTGGTATACATGTATTCATCTTTGCTTATAACTACAAATGGTATGTCTGTATTTTTCACTGTAGTTTTTCATTTAGCAGATTGTATGTGTCTTACATGTATGTGTTTACATGTGTTAGCAGTCTGTTACACTTGTGGCATATATAATAAGCAGAGATCATCATCAGAAACTTCTACTTTATTTTTTTTCTGTTTTGTTTTGTTTTTTTTGAGACAGGGTTTATCTGTGTAACAGTTTTAGCTGTCCTGGAACTAACTCTTGTAGACCAGGCTGGCCTCGAACTCACAGAGGCCTGCCTCTGCTTCCTGAGTGCTGGGATTAAAGGCGTGCACACCACTACTGGCTTCGCCTTATTTATTTTAAGACAAGGTCTCTCATTCTTGATTTTTTGAGACAGAGTTTCTCTGTGCAACAGTCCTGGCTGTACTGGAACTCACTCTTTAGACCAGGCTGGTCTCAAAATCACAGAGGTCCACCTACCTCCACCTCCTGAGTGCAGATATTAAAGGCTTTGGACACCATTACCTGACTGAGACAAGGTTGCTTACTAACAAAATAAACGTTAAAACTTTTTTGAGACACAGTCTCACTTAAGTATCCCTGACTGGCCTATAATTCACTATGTAGACCAAGAAAGCCTCTAATTTGCAGTAATCCTCCTCCCTCTTCCTCACACATTTTGAGATGACAGATAATGTGATACCATGTTGTCTTTGTAAAAAAAGAATGAAATATTTGCCAAGGGAAAGGTCAATTGTTGTTACATAAAAGAAACATGGATCTCTCTCTCTCTCTCTCTCTCTCTCTCTCTCTCTCTCTCTCTCCCTCTCCCTCTCCCTCCCCCTCCCCCCTCCCTTTTTCTTTTTCTATTTGACACAGGACCCATGTAGCCAGGCTGGCTTTGAACTCGCTCTGAAGTCAAGAATAATTTTGAACTTTCGGTACTTTTACCTATATCTCATGAGTGTTAATATATATATATATATATATATATATATATATATATATATATATATATATCAAGCACTCTTCCAATTACTTCCAACTAAGGTATATCTCCAGCTCCAAGTTTTTCTTTTTTTTTCTTCTTTTTTTTTGGGGGGGGTGGATAATTTAGGAGGAACTAAAACATAAGGCTATCTGGTCCTGTTCCATGCTCTATTTTTATTTTTATTTTGCAAAGTAGTGTTTTAAGCTATTTTATTAATCCTTTTTCTATAGAAGTTTGTTTTTTAAATTTTGTCGCTTGACTCATTTAGTTTAACTAGGAACATTTGTATTATCAATTGGATTAGAACTATCCATTATAGCTTGGTGGGGTCATCAATGAAGACTCCAGTGAAGGCAGTTATGCTCCCCAAATCTATCAGTAGCCAATAGTTCAACAACATTGAATAGGACCCCCTAACCTCCTTCACCAGCTATACCTGTTGACGGGCATATTTTTGTTTGGACCCAGTACATGCATCTGTAGCTGTTGTGATTGCAATAGCTGTGCCTTGTTAAGGAGCTGGCATTTCACATCCCCCAATACTATGTTCTGAATATTATATTCTTTCTGCTATACATTCTGCAATTTCCCCTGAGCCCAGAGGGGGAGCATAAATGTCTTATTTAGAGATCGATTGCATTTGTCACTCATTCCCAGCACTTTGTGCAGTCATGAGTCTCAGCATCTATCATCATTCACTGGAAAGAAAGGCTTGTCTGATTAAAGCTAAGAGTACAATGTGAATATGGGAAAGGAACCAATAGGGTTGGAGCAGGCTTGACAGGGTTGGAAGAGATATGTGAGAGAGTAATCAGGATATATTATACACATGTGTGAAACTGTCAAAACCAAAATTAATTAATACGAATTTATTTCTTGAAGTCAACTTTGGCAAGCTCTATTTTTATTATGTATGGTTGTGTCTGTGTATGGGTATATGCAAATGAGTACAGTCCTAGAGGAGACCAGAGGAGGGTGTCAGAACCTCTGGAGCTGGATTACAATTACAAGTGGTTGTGAGCTACCCAACTTGGGAGCTGGGAACCAAACTCAAGTCCTCTGAAAGAGCAATATGAGCTCTTAACTACTGAGCCATCTCTCCAGCCCCATAAGCTGTAATAATTTGAAATTTATTTTATCTATACTTTAAAATTTCTTTGTAATAAGCCATAGAGAGCAATCTTTTAAAGAAAAATATTTTCTTTTGCTGAGGGATCTATCTATTTATATCAGGAGGTGGAAAGATTGTAAAAGCCAGAGACAATGGACTGCTCCAAGGAAACATTAGCTTCTAGGTCCAACAGGACTGATCAACATATGAACTCACAGAATCTGTAGCAGCACAGATTGAAGTTAGATGGTATTCCAGCACTGAGAGAGGGAAGGGGACAAGAACTTCCATCCTTAACCAAAAAGCCCTCTCCAATAGACATTCACTGCAAAGGAAAAATTCGTTTCTCTACTAGAGTCTCACTGAGTGTACAAACCATACTTAAAGGCAGGTCCCACCCCTAACAGTAGATGGCCAACACAAAAGAAACTCCATGTATTTTATTTTGGTGTATGAGGGGTGATTTCTTCAATTTTGTTTTATCATTTTTATTTTATTAGGTTTTGTTTGTTTTTTTGTAGTTAGAGAGAAAAGAGAGATGGAACATGAAGTTGGATGGGTAGGGAAGTGGGTCTGGGAGGAGTTGGGGAGGGGAACATATAAACACAATCAAAATATATGAAAAATGTTCCTTTTTTCCCTTCTTTCCCCTGTTGTTTTCTGCTTTCTGTGTTTCTGTTTACTTCCATGTGTTTTCTTGATTAGGTTAGGTTTTAGATTAAAAATAAAACCCTTTCTCCCTATTTTTAAAAGCCCAAAGGGCAGGTATGTCAGACCGGTGCTCCCTCCATGGACTCCAAGGGAGAGTCATTTCTGTCTCTTCTAGATCCTAGGGGTTAAAGGCAGTCCATAACTTGTGGCTCCATCCCTCTTATCTCTATCTCCATTTTCAAAGGGCCTTCTCACCTGTGTTTCCCCAAATCTTCCCCTGCTTTCTCTTATGAAAACAACACCTTTTGGATTTATTACCTACCTATGTTTCAGCTTGAGAATCCTGAGTTAATTACCTCCAACTGATTCTATTCATAAAGAGTCATGTTCTGACATTCTGAGTAGACCGGAATCAGGGGAGCAGAACACACACATATTTCCACACTGTACACAATTAGCCACACATACTCAAGTGCTAGTAAGCTGCTTATTAATTACACTAACTGGATACTCTTCAGCTTTGTTCAGGGCTTTTCCCCTTGAGTTGTCCTGCATGCACTGATACTTGTGAGTTAAAGCTCCCATTTTTCCTCACACCAATGGTAATTCCTACTTTTGAAATCTATTGCCTAATGACCTTTTAACTTTTCATTGGACAGTATCACCCACAGCACAGTGAAGTGGCCGTCTTTATTGTTCCCCATGCTTTTTCAGCCTCTACTCCATCTTGTTAGATACCCAGAGTCCAAAAGTTGCTTTTGTTTTGTTATGTTCTCCTTTGAGTACCTATGTATATGTTCTATTTTCAGATTTTCAATCTTTTTTTAGACCTATCTGTGTTTTCCCACAGATTAATATTAAAATTCATTGTGTTTGATATTTCTAGAAATGCTTTCCTTGAATAGATCATTTAGATGTACACATGTATTAATGATAATGGTTTATACAAACTTTCTTGCTTTTGTTCCAGGAGACACTTTCCAGTTGCTGCATGGTTTGCTGCTGGCAGTTGCAGGAACTTGTTCCAGGAGCAGGCTCTTCTTTTAGGCTTATTCCTTAGGCTTAGGAAGTCCTTTAATTTTATCTCAAGAATGAATAGAATGTAACAAATAATGACAACCTTAGGGCTTATAACAACACGCATTTACCCTTTTATATTTCCGGAGATTGAAAGTTTATTATGGTCTACACCAAGCTCAAATCAAGAAGTGTGTGTTGCGGGAGGTCCTCCCACTCCTCCAGCCTATCACCGCTGAGGTACCAGCCCATTGGGGCGTGGTTTCTCTCCCTTTAAAAAAGCGGCCACTTCCCTCTCCTCTCTCTCTTCACTTCCTGCTCCGCAGGCGACAAGACTCCTTTCCTGGTTGCGTAGAGGGCTGTTGCCTGGGACAGTGATCTGTAAGTTTTTTCCCCTTTAAATAAATACCACCCTAATAATCATAACCCCGAATTGGTGTGGCATTGTTTGTGACTTACGCCTTCATTTTGGCACCCAACGTTTGGTTTCAGAACCTCTCCTTTCCCAGCTCGCAGCCGCTTGTTCGGCTTGGAGGCCACAAGTTCGGCTTGGCGGCCGTGAGTCCGCCTTGGCAGCCACGAGTTTGGCTAGGCGGGAGCCCTCCCTTCCTCAGCCGCCGCCTGTGCCTTGCAGCTGCGGCCTTGGACTCCCCACGTGGATTTAAACTCCACAGGCCCCGCGTAGTCTCTGCCCACGTGGTTTGCTCTTTTCTGAGTCATTTTTAAATCTCCCTTGCAAGTACAGCTCTTAAGTGGCACGAAGGGTTGCTGAAAGCTGCAACCCCTCAGGGTGACTCTGTCACGTGGAGGCATAAGCGGCTTCCAGATTGCTCTTCTCTACCCCTGGATTCTGGGTTTCTGGTTCCGTCTCAGGAATTGATTTAATTACATTTACTTTGTTGAGAAACTTGCATTTTCCAGTTTTTAACATCTACTAAGGCACTGAAACAGGACCATGTTTTCACCACGACTCTGCAACAGCGCCACCTGCTGGATAATAGGTAATATGGCAGTTTTCGTTTCTAACGCAAATTTTACTGCTTTGTTTTCACTAATACAATGGATTACATCATACAAGGTTTATATGATTATGGGGATACCTTAATTTGCTTGTTACTAGGCCTCAGTTTTCTTTTCCATATTCTATCATTAAGGAAGAATATGGCACTCCTAATAACGATTGAATCTTTACATACTAATAATGAACAGAAGAATATGGCACTCCTAAGAACGATTGAATCTTTACATACTAATAATGAACAGAAGAATATGGCACTCCTAAAAATGATAGAATCTTTACAAACTAATAATGAACAGAAGAATATGGCACTCCTAAGAATGATAGAATCTTTACGAACTAATAATGAACAACTAATTGACAGGATTAAAATTATTGAAAATCAGAGGTTATCTGAACAAGTGGATACTATGACAGACAAAATTGATTCCATATCCAAGGGTATTAGAAAGTTACCTGAAAGGGTTCAGGCTGTTGAATTTGACCTTCAGACTTTATCACAAAGTTTTGATAAGGTAACAGACAGAATGTATCTCCAAGATGGGAATCTACATGATATACAAGAAAAGTTTAAGGAGGACATGTTATCTTTGAAGGAAAAAATTAAAGCTTTGGAATCACAGGTGCAGAATGGGGACCAAAAAATTGATAACTCAGTGAAATCACTAGAAATATATACAGGCCAGGAGATTCAGGATTTAAGAGAGACAATGATAAAAAGATTTGAAAAGATTGGGGAAATTAATGCAGCTGGTGAACAGAGTAAGGAGGCACAAGGACAGGATACAATGCCTCCACCAGCTATTAGAACTGGCTTACCCAGGGTTTTAGCGACATACCCTATACTTAATTCTGAAAAAGCGTCAACTGCTAAAGGCTCAAAGGGAGTCAGAGAAGCTAGATGGACGCCAATAGCAATGAATGATCTGAAAGAAATTAAGCAAGCTGTTGTTAATTTTGGCTTGCACAATGCATATGTAAAGGAAATGATAAGGACTTGGGCTTCTAATGCTAGAGCTACTCCCTATGATTTCCATCAGTTAGTGTCTGCAGTTTTAGATAATGGACCTTCCTTGATGTTTGGAATTTATTTCAGAGAAGAATCCAAACATATGGAACAGCAAGGAAGAGCAAAAGGTATTGAGGTTTCCCAAGATCAAATTATTGGTGCAGGAGAATATGCTGATCCACAGGTCCAAGCTTTTTATGACAATGAAGTACTGTGTCTATGTCACCAAGCAGCTTTAAATGCTTGGAATAGGATACAAGATCCAGCAAAAAGGGTTGAATCATATACCAGAATTAGACAGGGACAGAGAGAACACTTTATTGACTTTTTGCAAAGATTAATTAAGGCTCTGGACATAGGGGTAACAGACCCAGAAGCTAGACGAATACTTCTTGAATCTCTAGCTTTTGAGAATGCAAATATAGAATGCAAAAAGATAATTGGGCCTTTAAAGTCTAGATCAGCACCTATGGATGAATGGATTCAGCATATGATGAATGTTGAGACATTTAGCTATAATGATGAATCTTGGGTAGGAGAAGCGATTTCCAAAGCAATGAGGAGACATCAAACTGCCAGGTGTTTTAATTGTGGCAAATTAGGACATTTGCAAAGGGATTGCAGGCAAAGAATTTCTAGGAATAATATCTCTTCTGGGAATGACAAAAATAGGAGACCTCAGCCTTCAGATATATGTAGGAGATGCGGTAAAGGCAGGCATTGGTCCAATGAATGTAGGTCAACAACAGACAGACGGGGCAATCCGATATCATCGGGAAACTCCTTGGGGGGCCTCTCGCAGGCCCCAAGTCAACAGTGGCCCAGTCATTCCCAGTCACAGTGGAGAACGTGCCTCACCAAGAAAATTACAAGCTCCAATTTCTGCTGTAAAAAGTAATACTGGTCTAAATGAAGAATTACATGTGGAGGATGAGTCAAAAAACCCAATAGGACAGAGTAAACGTATATTTTGGCAGACTTCTATTAATGATCAAAGACCAAAAGCTAAGAGTCTGTATAAATGGCACTTTTATTGAAGGCTTATTAGACACAGGTGCGGATGTAAGTATCATTACCCCAGAATCTTGGCATCCGAATTGGCCTCTTCAAGAGGTAGATGTTCAGTTCCTGGGAATTGGAACCCTATCTCGTGTAAAACAAAGCACAAGATGGGTTGAATGCATAGGGCCTGAAGGGCAAATAGGAAGACCAAGGCCATATATAGCCAATATTGCGATAAATTTATGGGGCCGTGACCTGCTACAGCAATGGGATACCCAGATTAACATTCCTGTATTTCCAGGAACTCATAATTCTGGGAAGGATATGATGAGGTATTATGGAAAAAGGTCACCAGCCATTCAGGCTGTACAAGAACATACAGCAAATACCAAACCTTTAGAGGTACCAACAGCCCTACCTTTAAAATGGCTAACTGAGAAGCCAATATGGACCAAACAATGGCCTCTAGCTGAAGATAAACTACAGGCATTGGAACAGCTGGTGCAAGAGCAACTAGATGCTCACCATATTGAAGAATCAACCAGCCCTTGGAATTCTCCTGTGTTTGTTGTAAAAAAGAAATCTGGTAAATGGAGAATGGTGACAGATCTAAGAGCTGTCAATAAAGTAATTCAACCTATGGGCCCACTACAATCTGGAATTCCTTTGCCTTCTCTGTTACCAAAAGGATGGCCTCTTATAGTTATTGATTTGAAAGATTGTTTTTTCACTATACCGTTACAAGGAAAGGATAGAGAAAAATTTGCCTTCACAGTGCCTACTTATAATAATTCTCAGCCTAATAGGAGATATCAATGGACTGTCCTCCCACAGGGTATGCTCAATAGTCCTACACTGTGCCAATATTTTGTAAGTAAGCCATTGGAAATAATTCGTAAACACTTCCCCAAGTCCATCGTTTATCATTACATGGATGACATCTTGTTATCTGATTCAAATAAAGATACTTTAGAAAGGATGTTTGAAGAAGTAAAGAAAGTCTTGCCTAGGTGGGGATTACAAATTGCCCCTGAAAAGATTCAAAGAGGAAATTCTATTAATTACCTAGGTTACAGAATAGGGTTAGAGAAAATTAAAACGCAAAAGGCAAAAATTAGGAGAGACCGGTTAAAGACTCTTAATGACTTCCAAAGATTGTTAGGAGACATTTCCAGTCTACGACCAGCTGTTGGGATAACACCTGATCTAATAGTTCATTTAAACAAAACCTTAGATGGTGATAAAGATTTGAATAGTCCAAGAGAACTGACAGCTGAAGAAGAAAAGGAACTGACAATGATTGAGGAAAAATTACAGGAGGCACATGTGGATAGGGTGAACCCAAATCTTAGCTGCATCCTAGTCATATTGCCTTCCATAATTTCTCCTACAGGGATTCTAATGCAGAGGGAAGATATTATTTTAGAGTGGATATTTATACCTAATAAACCAAGTAAAAAATTAAAAAGTTATGTGGAAAAAGTCTCTGAATTAATTATAAAAGGTAAGCTGAGACTTCGTCAACTAGCAGGTATAGACCCAGCAGAAATTATAGTGCCTTTTACTACTGAAGAAATAAAAAAGTTATGGGAAGACAATGAACCATGGCAAAGAGCTTGTGCTAATTTTTGGGGAGAAATTAATAGCAACTATCCCAAAAGTGATAGACTTAATCTCATAAAAAGAACTTCTTGGATTCTTCCTAGAATTATACGTGATGCTCCAATAACTGGAGCCCGTACGTTCTATACTGATGCAAATAAATCAGGGAAAGCAGGTTACAAGTCAGATGAATTGAGTAAGGTGGAACAAAGCCCTTATAATTCTGTCCAGAAGGCAGAATTATATGCCATTTTTATGGTGCTAAGGGATTTTAAAGAACCTCTTAATATAGTTACAGATTCACAATATGCAGAAAGAGTTATCTTGCATATTGAAACCGCTGAATTTATACCAGATGACACAGAGTTGACTTCATTGTTTATACAGGTACAATACATAATCAGGAACAGGCTTTGTCCGATTTGTCTTAGTCTTTAAGTTAGATAGATATTGAGAATTATATAGACTAATAGTCATCTAAGTTTGTCATTTATAATAGACTAATCAGGTTCTTTATATATAGAGAGATTATACTCAGTATAGATAGATAATCTTCAACTTCTTCAAAGAGCTGTAGAAAATGGCCTTTAATCTAACTCAGAGTTTTGTGGTAGTGAGACACAATTGCTTCTGGCAACACCACTCTATTCCCGAGAGAATGTTGAGCACCAAAGACACTCCACCTGGAGCCTTCTTTTTGGCAGAACTGGCCTTGGGGCAAAGAAATGCCCATACCTCAACGACTGACAAAGATACAGAGCGTGCATCAATGGATAAAACAGGGCTGTCATATCCTGCCAAGACAGGGTAAGATAGTTTTGAAAAGTTGCTTGCCTTTGAAAATGGTATGTCAGTTATGTTAGGCCTTAGCCAAAGTTGGTTGCTTCAACGCTGCTAACGTGATTTTGGGTGATTGCCCAGGCAGCCAGTTGTCTCTGTGATTTGTTGGATGTTTGGGAAGTTGTTTTACTGAACTTCCTAATTACCCAGGTAACATTATTTCCCTTCTCAGATCTTTGATGGGGTTGAAGACTATATAAATGTAGTTACTTTCTCTCATGACTTGGCCAAGTTATTTATTATACAAGACCTAAGCTAGTTAGAATAGGATATTTGTACTTATTGTATATAATTTCATAGTAGGTTTAGAACTCTCTTATTTAAACAAAAGGGGGAGGTGTTGCGGGAGGTCCTCCCACTCCTCAAGCCTATCACCGCTGAGGTACCAGCCCATTGGGGCGTGGTTTCTCTCCCTTTAAAAAAGTGGCCACTTCCCTCTCCTCTCTCTCTTCACTTCCTGCTCCGCCGGCGACTAGACTCCTTTCCTGGTTGCGTAGAGGGCTGTTGCCTGGGACAGTGATCTGTAAGTTTTTTCCCCTTTAAATAAATACCACCCTAATAATCATAACCCCGAATTGGTGTGGCATTGTTTGTGACTTACGCCTTCAACCGTGTTTAGTCTGCAGGCACCAGGGAGCAACATTTCTTTGCCTTTTCAACTTCTAGAAGCTCCTTAGATTTGTCTGCTCATGGTTCCATCCTGCATCCTCAAGTTCATCATGCAGCATCTTCAACTGTTGCTTTTTGATTGCTTATTCGATCTTCACATCTCTTTCTCTGATTTTGATTCTCTTATCGCCCTCTTATTAGGGCACTGTTGATGTCGATGAAACTATGCACATGTTCTAGGGCGTGCTGGCTGTTTTTGTAAACTTGACACAAATCCACAAATCTAGACATGTCTAGGAAGAGGTAATTGTAATTTTTGCATTTCCTTGATTGATGATTAATATAGGACGATGGACCCACTGTGGGAGGTGCTACTCCTAAGAAGGATTTCCTGGGGTGTATAAGAAATCAGGCTGAGCAAGCCATGGGGAGCAGGCCAGTAACATTTCTCCATGGTCTCTGCTTCAGCTCCTGCCTAAGGTTGCTACTTTGAGTTCCTGCTATCATTCCCTTTGATGATAGGTTGTAATATGGAAGTGTAAGCCAAATAAATCCTTTTCTCCCCTAGTTGCTTTTGGTCATGGTGTTTTCCACAGCAACAAACACCTAACTGAAACACAGGGCAAACTCTTCATCACTCCAAAACCCCTAAATTAATCCACATCTGTATACATTCTTTCTTCATCCTGCAGACAAGAAATTGAACAATTTGGGGGGTCAATTGTTCAATACAGTGCAAAAGTATCCCTTTGAAGGGTGTGTTTCTGAGTTCCTATGTGGATATCTACGTACAAGCATCTCTATCTTTGCTTTGAAACCAATGACCAGGTGCCGCACACCGTGGCCCCCGTCTGTGCTCTATGCGCTAGAAAGCAGTTCATGAGCTTCGGGCAAGGGGGTGGAGGTTGAGAATACACATGCAGAGACAGACCAACACACAGACCTCCCAACACTGGTACCAAAAAGCCCCCCTTTAATAGCACCTTGGAGGCTTAAATACCCTGCAGTCAATGGCCAACAGGTGAAAATCCCATCCTCTGATCCTCTAGGCAAAGCACAGCTTTTTAGTCACTTGAATTAGAAGGCTCTAGACAGGGAAGAGCAGCTGAAGGCCAGGACTTAATTGGTCCCAACAACCAGGTACTGCTGTGTCTTCTTGAAGTAAGGTCTGGAGGTCCCAAGGGCAGAAACTGTCCATTTTGTGGCATTTGGAAGCACCATGCCTGAGTTCTGTGACTAGCAGCACATAGACCTCTGGAATTTGTGTTTTTCTGTCATTCCCACCAATAGACCTTCCAGCCAGATTGCTTTTTCTGCACTGAAACTACAGGCAGCATGCCAATGGCAATAAACACAAATTGTTTTACTTCAGTGGAATTCATTTAGTAGGAATACATGGTGGTGCTAACAGAATTATCTATGATAATACAATTTTTCTGGATCCCAAATAAAATATTACAGTTACTGGAGCACATGTGATAGTTAATCACCTGACATGTAGCTACTGTGAATGGGGGACTAAATTTTAACTTATAATTTAAGCTAATTTCTTAATAAGTAGCCACTGCTGCTGGTGACCAGCATGCTTGGCCAGTAAAATTCAGAAAAAAAAATCATATTTCTGCCTTACAGTACTGAGACAAGAAGCATTTTTTCTAGGTTAAATGAGCTACTCCTTACTTGGGGGCAATAAAACCTTAATTCTGTCATTTAGATAAATTGACATAATGTTAAAGCACCATATATATCCTGAATCTCAGAGAAGCCTCTCTTTCCAGTGAACTTTGCTAAGTGAATATAGATTTATGGCTACATAAGGTATTGAGACTAAATAACAGTGGAGTACTGAACCCTAAAGAAGACATGCATAACATTTGCAGTCTCAGGGAACACTGTGGAAGTGGGGAGCGAAAAGACTGTAAAATCCTAAAAATAAGAGAAGGACTGTGAAACACAAACTTCTGGATAATACACAATTGCTGTAGCCATGAACATTCAACAACTGTGGGCTACTGCACTAGGTCCGCACAAGAATGGGTACATCGGGCTGAAGAGATGGCTCAGTGGTTAAGAGCATCGCCTGCTCTTCCAAAGGTCCTGAGTTCAATTCCCAGCAACCACATGGTGGCTCACAACCATCTGTAATGAGGTCTGGTGCCCTCTTCTGGCCTGCAGACATACACATAGACAGAATATTGTATAATAAATAAATAAATTAAAAAAAAAGAATGGGTACATCTACAGGCAGGCATGAAGGGAGGAAATACTCCAAGGGCTACCCCTGTCCTTCACTGCTGAACTCCTTTCTATGGAGAGTTTCCTGGAGAGTAGGAGTCATTGCTCTTGGTAGTGTATATCCCGCTGCTGACCCCAACTGACTTCCAATCCAGTCTTCTCACAGATGGCCCTGGTTAAACTACATGGGTCACTGTTGGGGGATGCTGGTTGTTCATTCCCAGCTGCCCAGAGCTAAAATAATCACACAGAAACTATAATATTTGCAATACTATTTGGCCAATAACTTAAGCATATTTCTAGCTAGTGCTCATATTCTAAACTAACCCATCTCCATTAATCTCCATTAATCACCTCATGGCTGTGGTTTACCTGGTAAAGTTCTGTCTGACATCCCCCATCTGTCTCCAGAGCAGCTACATGGCTTCTCTCTGACTCTGCCTATTTTTTTCTCTCTCTCTCTCTCTCTCTCTCTATATATATATATATATATATATATATATATATATATATATATATATCTTCCAGCCTGCTTATATTCTGTTAAGCCACTGGCCAAAAGCAGCTTCTTTATTAACCAATGGCAATAAAACTTATTCACAGCATACATCACCTCCCACATCAGGTCACAAACCCAAATGAAAAGTCATGAAACTGGGAGAGGGACTTCCTCACTAGGGGACAGCTTTCTGATGATTTTTCCTACTTTTGTAGCTAGAATGCATTATATAAATGCACAAAATTGTCAAAGAACTAAATAAAAACCCAGTTACTTCTGTGGTCCCTGTGCAATGGAGATGGTATGTAGCGGTGGCCACTGTGTATCAATTTCCAACTTCACATACAGTAGTTTAAAATCAGCCATGGTGAAACAATATACTCTATGGGAGTCAGGAAATGCTGTAGCTAAGACTGCTTCTGCTCTAATCTTGAAGAACTGGGTTGTTTGTAATTGACAGACATGTTACAATACATATGTCAATTGGAGAAGACAGCTTTCTGAACCAAACTTGGTGATGCATAACTGTCGTACCAGCCCCTCTGGCTGAGACATGAGTATTAGAAGTTTAGAGCATGCATGGGCTACAAAGTGAGTTCAAGACCAACCTGGACAACTAAGTTAGATTGTTTTTAAAAATGTCAAGAAGAGGGCTCTAATTGTAGCTCAGTGGTAAAATTTTGGCTTAGTACATGTGTGTCACTAGGTTCAATCCAAGGGGGAGATGGAGGGAAGGAGAAAGAGAAGGAAAGGGGAGAGATGCGAGTTGCATTAGCACAATCTGAGTTTCCTAGCCGTCAAAAAAAAAAATGAGATACTACCACCCACAGAGTTCGAAGTGTAGAGTCACGGGGTATATGGGGGGTAGAACACTTTTCTTACTCTTATGATTTATGCAGGTTTTTGCCTCAAGCAGCCTAGAATAAGCAATGAACTTGACAGGAACTCTACTGAAAAACAGGGTGTTTAAGACTGTCATTTATCACATCTATAAGGGTATTCCCTCTACGTGGATAATGGAGTAATATAGTCCAAGTCTACAATTTTCAGATGTTTAATATAATCTGTAAACACCCCTCAGAATGCCCGAGATAGGCTGCATTGCACAGTCTTACATTTCACATCATTTACGTATTTCTCTAGATATTTTAAGACTCTGATCACACATACAGAACCAAATTAGATGGGAAGGATTCATTCATTCATTCAAGACAATGCACCCAGGTATAAAATTACTCAAGAGGCACCACCTAGTGGTGGGGCACACCTTTAATCCCAGCACTCAAGAGGCAGAGGCAGGTGGATCTCTGTGAGTTCAAGACCAGCCTGGTCTACAGAGTGAGTTCCAGGACAGCTAGGGCTGAGATGCCCTGTCTTAAAAAAACAAAATAAATGAATAAATAAAGGAAAAAAGAAGAAAAAGAAAAACATGACTGAAATTTGGGTGCAAAGTTTTAGAGCACCACAAAAGGCATCCATAAAGATCGTATTATTTGTTAATGTAAAAATTAATACAAGAGGTGGCTCAGCAGCAGTTAAGAACACTGACTGCGCTTCCAAAGACTTGGGTTTGATTCCCAGTACTCACATGGGCAGTTCACAACCAGTTTTAAGGTATCCAATGCTGTCTTTTGGCCTTTGCCAGGCATGCAAGTGGTGCTCAAACATACATGCAGTCACAAAATCCATATGCTTAAAATAATAATAAAAATTATGGCCGGGCGGTGGTGGCGCATGCCTTTAATCCCAGCACTCGGGAGGCAGAGGCAGCCGGATCTCTGTGAGTTCGAGGCCAGCCTGGTCTACAGTGTGAGTTCCAGGACAGGCTCCAAAACCATAGAGAAACCCTGTCTCGAAAAACCAAAAAAAAAATTATGCAAAAATTTATAATGCAGAAAATGCCAAAATTTATTACATGCTGCTTAAGACTGGGGAGATGGTTCTATGTTTAGGCACACCTGGGTTTGATTTCCAACACAATTCCATATAACTCCAGCCCCAGAGGATCCAAAACCTTCTTCTGACTTCTGAGGGCAACAGTTATGCATGTGGTGCTCTAACATACATGTAGGCACAACATGAAAACACAGAAGACTAAGTAAATATAAAAAAATACATTTTTGTTTGAGGAGTCTGAATTATTGTGCAATGGTAGCAGTTATGTCCAGTAAACTAGGGGTTATATGTTTCCTGTGTCCCCTTAAGAAGGACTTATGCGGTTTTACAATGGCATCTAAATAAATTGGGCATGCTGTATGTGTGTGTGTGCACAAGTGCACATGTGGGTGTGGATGTACCCTTAAAAATTTCTCTTAGGGGCTTTGGAGAGATGGCTCAGTGGTTAAGAGCATTGCCTGCTCTTCAAAGGTCCTGAGTTCAGTTCCCAGCAACCACACGGTGGCTCACAACCATCTGTAATGGGGTCTGGTGCCCTTTTCTGGCCTGTAGGCACACATGTAGACAGAATATTGTATACATAATAAATAAATAAACATTTTTTTAAAAAAACTCTTAGTTGAAAATACAGAAGATTTCTATACATGGGTACATACATTTCCCCTCATGTCTCCCATGCAAAATAAGGCATTGCTTCCTCTTTCTCCGTGGTTCACTTATGCCTCACAACAACTCCAAATGGTGGTGTTTAAGGGTTACTATTGCTGTGATGAAACACCATGATAAAGCAACTTGGGGAGAAAAGGGTTTATTTGGCTTACATTTTCACATTACTGTTCACCACTGAAGGAAGTCAGGACAGGAACTCCAGCAGGACAGGAACCTAGAGGCAGAAGCTGATTCAGCACCGTGAAGGAGTGTTGCTTACTGGCTTACTCATATGGCTTGCTCAGCCTGCTTTCCTGTAGAACCCAGGAGCACCAGCCCAGGGATGGCACCAGCCACAATGGGCTAGGCCCTCCCCAACTGATCACTATTTTAAAAAACACCTTACACCCTGATCTTATGGAGGCATTTTCTCAATTGTGGTTCCTGCCTTTCAGATAACTCTAACTTGTGTCATGTTGACATAAAACTAGCCAGCATAGGCAGATTCTATAACACTGCCCCTATTTACAAAAGGGAAAAGTAATATTTATGCAAATGTGAAGAAACAGCACGTAGAGGACTGGGGATATAACTCAATTGGTAGAATGCTAGCTTAGCATGCACAAAGCCATGGGTTTGATCCTTAGCACTACAGGTACTGGGTACAGTGATGCACGCCTGCAATCCTAGTCTCTGGGAGAGGGAGGAAAGAAGATCAGAAGTTCAAGGTCATTTTCAAATACGTAGCAATCTTGAGGACTGTCTAGGATATATGAGATTATCTCAAAAAACCACAAAAAGTAACATTGTGATATATTCATAATGTATCAATATCATATGTTATTGGATTTTAACTTTTGGTTGGGAATATTTTTGTTTTTTTTTTCTTTTTGTTTTTTGTTTTTTCAAGATAGGGTTTCCTCTGTATAACTTTGGAGCCTTTCCTAGAACTTACTCTGTACACCAGGCTGACCTTGTACTCGCAGAAATCCATCTGCCTCTGCCTCCCAAGTGCTGGGATTAAAGGTATACACTACCACCAACAGGCAATCGTGAATATTTTTAACATTTATTTTTTGCTTTTAATTCTGTATAAATGTATGTGTGTTGGTTGTGTACATGTGGGTGTGGGTGTCTGCAGACAGTTTAGAAGAAGGGTCTGATCTTCTGGAGCTGGAGTTGCAGTCAGTTTGGAACCACCAGATGTAGGAGCTGGAAACTGGGGTCCTCTGCAAGAACAGTAAGCATTCTTTTTTGCTTGTTTGTTTTTTTCTTTTTCTTTTTTTATTAGATTTCTTTTTTAAAAAAATACCAATCCAAATTCCCACTCCCTCCCCTCCTCCCATTCCCTCCACACACCCTTCCACCACACCCCACTCTAATCCTCAGAGATGGTAAGGCACCTTGCTTTGTGGAAGGTCCAAGGCCCTCCCTACTATATCTAGGCTGAGCAAGGTATACATCCAAAGAGAATAGGATCCCAAAAAGTCAGTACAAGCAGTAGGGATAAATCCCAGTGCCACTGCTAGTGGCCCCTCAGTCTGCCCCAGCCATACAACTGTCAGCCACATTCAGAGGGCATAGTTTGATCCTATGCTTAAGAGCATCAAGCATTCTTAACCTTTGAGCCATCTTACTAGCTTCTTAGTTCAAGAAATTTGTGCAAAATTTGAGTTAGTGTAACTTGGTACGACGTAGATGTAGTGCTGAACGTTGGACTTTCTTTGGCAGGTGGATCCAGTTCTTGCTCTCCAAGAGTTATAGGACTGATGTGAGCAAATGATTTGAGTCTAATGTGGTGCAAACCATGTCAGGGTCTCTGGAGCTGTGGGTTCACAGAGGAAATGAGTGGATGGTCAGGGCAGGGATATCATGTAGAGAGAAGTAGGGCCCATGAGTCCATGTTTAACTATACAGAGTTCCAGGTTAGAGAGCAAGAGACAATGTCAAGGCTGCCTTTTGTCTTTTCTGCAGGACAAGGTCATAGCATTCTCCCTGTGCTATTACTGATAATACCTGAGAGCACTGCAGGGAGCAGGACAGAATCGCCATTACAAGATGGCGCTGACATCCTGTCCCGTTGGAAATAAACAACTCCATATATGGCTATGCCTTTGGGAGCTGCATGTCCCCTGCTTCCAGCATGCGTGGGGGATAAGGGCCCTTGGGCCTATCCCAATGCAGTCTGGTGTCAGCTGATGGTGGCAACCAATCACAGGGCGACCCGTGTGCCTACTTCCTATATAAGCAGCTGCTTTAGTGCTCTGGGGGGGGCGGGGCTCGCTTCCTGCTCTCCCTCAACCAAGAGGCACTCCAATAAAACGTGATCTGAGAAGAATCCTCGTGTGGTGGTTGTTCTTTCTCGCTGTTCGAGAAGTTCGCCGCAGAGTATGTATCAAAGGCACCCTGAAGATAAATGTGCTCAGTGTACTGAATATTTGACACATGTATGTAAGACTGCTTGGATCAGATGGTGGTGGCATATACCTTTAATCCCAGCATTCAGGAGTCAGAGACAGAAGGGTCTTTGTGAGTTTGAGGCCAGCCTGGCCTACAGAGCATGTTCTAGGACAGGCTCCAAAGCTACAGAGAAACTCTACCTCGAAACAAACAAAAAAAAAAGAGTGCTTGAGAAATGTATGATTAAAACATATTTAACACATTCCAAAACTCTTGAGACTTTTTCACCCGCCTCTGAAAGACAGACACTGAGTTCTACTCACCAGAAATCTAAGCACCATTTTTTGTGGCTCTTTCAGAGATGGTGTATGTCATTCTTTCCTCATGCCCTTGTGTTGACATGTAAGTGTTTCATTACAGAGCAGAGGCTCCAGCACATTATCAAGGGAAAAATGCCTCAAAATGGCAGGGACATCTAATCACACTTTATAAGCTATTCTAACCCAGAGGCCCTTAGCCTTATTGATATTTAAGAGACTACATCAGTTACTGTCATAGGCAGCGGTTCTGCACACCTTGGCCTCTTCTCTTGTGTCTCTGAGCTCCACCCACTGGATGCCAGGAATACACTAGTCCCTACAGTGCCTCAGTAGGCAGCTGAAAATATCCCTAGGGGATAAAGGGCAACGTTATTCCCACTAAGAACCAGTGTTCTCATTGTGCAAGGTGGCTCACAACACTCAAGAGGCAACCTTAGCTACAGAGTGAGATTTTGTCTCAAAACAAAACAAAATAAAACATGGCAAACTGAACAACAATCACAGTGTTATTATGAGTGTTGTGTATTGTTTCTGGAAATATAGCAGATAATGAAGAGGAGGAAAGTGTAAAAAGATTTCGTATCACGAAATTCCAAATATGTGAAGAGAACATTGGGATCTAGAAATCAGATCCTAATTGTGCTTCCATGGCTACTGAAGAAAAGTTTTGAGCCCATCAACTCTTTCTCTTTCACTCTCTTCCTCCCCTCTTCTTTCTCTCCAGTGTAAAATGAGAAGCATGGTTAGAGTCCCTGACAGATAAAACTTCAGAGTAGGACTGAGATTGTTTCCTTCAAGTTTTGTGTGTAGCACTGGAGATTCTTCAAATAAGAACCATGCATCAAAAATTAGCTCCAAGTGTGTATTCTGCATCCTTCTCTTGCTATAAAGCTCTGTCACTGTGGAGAAATGAGATTGCATAGCAAAGAAGGAAAAGAAGGAGAAGAAAGAGGAGGAGGAGAAAACTAAAACACTCTTAATCCTATTTGCCAGTGAATTGCCACATTTTGATAATTTGGTGACTTAGTCTTAATTACTTTCCATGTTCATATATAAAAGTTTGTATGTAACTAGCTGCAAGTATATTACATCCACATGCAACAGATAAATCACTTGCTGCATAATGTTTTGGAACCTCATTGTGTTCCATTTAACCTAGTACAAATGTCCTTTTCTCTCTAAGTATCTAAAATCATAGTACCTTTTATTCCTTTTTTTTTAAATTTGAGCTTAGAAGATATTACAACAGTTATTTCATTCTGTTGTAAATCCACAGTCCCATTTTAGGTCTGTTTTTGTTGTTGTTGTTGTTGTGGTGGTGGTGGTGGTGTGTGTGTGCCTGTAAGAGAAAGACGGAATGTGTGTGTGTGTGTGTGTGTGTGTGTGTGTGTGAGAGAGAGAGAGAGAGAGAGAGAGAGAGAGAGAGAGAGACAGTCTGTATATATGTGTAACAGACAGAAAGTGTGTATGTATGGTGACTGTGTGTGTGTGAGAGAGAGAGACAGAAAGTCTGTATATATGTGTAACAGACAGAAAGTGTGTATGTATGGGGACTGTGTGTGTGTGTGAGAGAGAGAGACAGAAAGTCTGTATATATGTGTAACAGACAGAAAGTGTGTATATATGGGGACTGTGTGTGTCTGTGTATTTACTTTCAGTTGAGCAATCACCTGGAAAAAGAGAAGGTGAAACTAACTTGTTTAAAAAAATATGTCCCCAGATGAGGAAGGTTTACTCATTTCAGCCAAGCCGAACACAAAGGAAGGCTGTGAGCAGCAAGGGTGAGTTACTTGCACTGCAGTTCTCTATCCCTGCCCCCACCCCGGGAAACGGCTAGCAGAGAGCACCCGTCACCGGAGGTGGGGCTTCCTGTATTGCAGAAATAGGTTCTCCCTAGACACCTTTCCACCAAGGTTAGAAAGGCCGCCCACATTACGAAGTACCTTCCAGAGCCAGGGGTGGTCAGGAGGGCAGGACTGGGCTGAGTGGCTGAGCAGAACATGTGATACTGCCAGACTGCCAACTGGGCCCTCTGTGAGCCTGAGGCTGAAATCGACATTTGCCTCTGGCAGGGAAATGAACTTGTCAGTTTCCTTGTGCTTCAGACCCTCAACCCAAAGGAGTCAGAGATTGCAGTAGCAATTTGGCTTTGTGTATCAAGAACCTCACAACTATAAAGGTAAGTTCTTTGTCACTCAGAAACAAACCTGAGAGCAGTGACCTAGAAATCCACACCACCGCTGTCAATTTAAAAACATACGATCTTGAAAATAATAGAGGGCTGATAGAGGCAAGGGCTGTATTTAATCTAAGTTAGAGTTTGACCCTGTGAGCAGAAATGTGGCTAATCTCGAGGCAATGGTGGTAAAGGGGACAGGGTTAAATACAGAAGGGGAAAAAAGCAGGTGGAATAAGTGGCCAGCAAACTTAACTCATGCCTGCTTGTTAAGCAATCTATTTAACGTTCCTTTCAGGAGAGTGATCAAAAGGAATGTTATAATTGTGATTTACACTTAAAACAATCCCTGTGAAATTGCGATAGGAATGAAAAGAGCGTCTATCACTACCCTTTCACAACGTTTATGTGGTTTGGCAAACAAGTAAGATTTTATACATGAACTGCTCTAAGTTCTGAATGTACTAGTTCCAATTTATGAACTGATCAGAGAATATTCTAAAGCCTTTAAGGAAAGATTGTTTCACTGGGAATGCAAAAAATGTTGACAACGTACATTGTAATAGTAAAGTGACTTGCTTTTTCAGAATGTCCGAAAAATCAGACAACTTGAAATAATGAGTTGTTTTCAACAAATTTGTGCTCAAGAGATGAAATGTCTTAGCCAGGAGTTAGGAAAAAATAAACATAAATACAGTTGTGTTCTCTCAGTGTTTTATTTTAATTAATCGAAGATTACAGAAAGTAGTATTAATGCGTGATGCCACTGTTTTTTCCCCTTAGCAAATGAGACTAATGTAATGCAGCTAGTGAGAATAATTCAAAGTATCAGCCATCGGTCCAGTTTGAAGAATATTCCATCAGGAACTGCCTGAGCGTAATATTTGACTATATAATTTGGAACACCAAACTTCAAATGCTATGTGTTCATGCATGGTATATTTCGGGTTTCATTTTGATTTTTATAAAACATATTTCTCTATTGCATCTGATAAAACAGAACACCAGATTGTGTTCCTTTCCACAATAATCTCCTTATTGCTAGCTGTTTTTGAAATCCTATTATATGTTTGGAACCTGTAATAATGTTAATTCTTCCTGTGTACTGTTTCCCCTAACTTTCCCAACAAGACCAAGCAATAGACAGGCATCAAGACAAACACCCTGAAAGGAGGTCATATTAACTGTTACCTGCCTCTTTTGGAACATGCAGGGTCTTCCCACCCACCCTCCGACCCCCTCCTGTCTTGCTCACAGCGGCAGGACTCCAAAGACATCACGTGGCAGCGTGGAGCCCGCCTCCGGATGACGTCACAACACTCGCAGCAGACGTGCTGAAGAAAGGATGCTCTAGGATGCTGTCCAGGTGGACGGCCACGCTGCAAGATGCGGCACTGCAGGTAAGGGGTGCGTGGTGCCTGGATGCCTTTCCTGGCGCTCCCAACAGTGCAGACGCTTCAGGCAGATCCTGGGTGGGTGGTCTGCTGCCCTGGCTGCTCCCCCTAAAACCGAAAGTGGGGCCTTTGCCTGCTGTCCACAGCTGCTTCCTCCTGGTGCTTTTGCTGGGAGTGGCCTGGTGCAGGTGCAAGCGTGAGTTGGGTTTTGGCGTGTTCACTTGCAGAAAATGGGCAGGGGCCAGACAGAAAGATAAGAGCCTCTTGCAAGGAAGGGAAGAAAAATTTTAACTGACTACTACACATGCTTTCTAAGGACAGAGACCAAGAGCAAAAGCTGCTTTGAAAAGATAACCATAAACCATTTTCCTTCTGTCATAGTGCTGGCTCAATAAAGATATCTTTATTAATTCTTTTCTCAGAGGTTGCCTCTCAGCAGTGAGCCTAATTTTATTCAAAGCAAAAACTTGATAGGGAATGGCAACTTCTTAGCTGCAATATCAAGGCCAGATGTGCAGTCAAAATTGTTTAGCATTATTTTGCAAGGTTCCAGCATTTAAACCTATTTTTTTCCAGGCAGGTGTTTTCAGTAGATTTAAAAATAACAGCATTCAATAAAATACAATAAAATACGGTTTGCAAAGATAATGGGCCACTGTAAAACATGGCTATATCTCTAAGAACAAAATGGTACTTAGCGAATGCTGGAGGTTGGAGATAACCCAGACCTTCAGAATTTCCAGCATTCTTCTTAATTGCTTAGCTGCATAATTAGCTCGCTGAAGGAAGGGGCTTGATGACTCAGCGGCAGATGGAGGGGTCAGGTGACTTCAGTCCCAGCATGACAGCCTGTATGTGCATGTGGGGGGTGGGGATTTTAATGCCTTCTTTCTCAACAACCCTGTTTACATTCCTTTCTTCTGGTCTGTGGCCAGGACGTGTGTGGGCACCCTAGGGAGGCGAATTAACATTCTCTTTGAAAACCTGACGTCTCTAGAAGGGAGGCATCAGTCACCTGCACTGGAACTTACCCTCTGAAGAATTCTATCCAGTAGCAACTTTGGTGAAACAGTGCTATTCAAATTGATAATTAAAGATGGCATTTTGTTCAGACTTTGGGATATCCTGATAGGTTGTGTGTCATTCGTTCAGTGATGTATTTATTGTGATTTTCCTCCTTTGGTTTGCGTTAGCTACGAACATTAAGATTAGCCAGTATTATAGCTATTTGAGAGACCCTGGATTCCATGTCTAACAGCAAAAACAAAGCACCTTCAGATCCCACCCTTTCTTCTTCCAAACCAACTCTTGACAAAGCAAAGCAGGTGTTGGAGGAAGGTGGAATAGACACTTGGATCTACTTCTGATTTTGCAGCTGTATAACCTTGAATAATCACCATTATCCTTTCAGGCCTCAGCTTTCTCATTCTGAAAGAAACAAAGTTATCTGGTATATGGTTTCTTAACTTTAGGATGGCTATGAGGGGCATCCAATTCATTGTAGGATGTTTAGCCTAGTCTGTGGCCTCCACCTACAGATGCCAGTATGAAACTCTTTCTTCCTTCTATGACAAGCCAGAATGTCACCAGACATTGCCACCTGCTTAAGGATTCCACTGACCCTGGTTAGGAGCTACTGATTTAGATGACAGCTTTATTCTTTTTTCCACCATGGTATTGGGAGTAGAATCTAGGTTTGTTTATTGTATGTTAGGTAAGCACACTACCACTGAGCCATAGCCTCAGTCCATAGATGTCCTTTAGATGTTTTTCCAGCTCTTACATTCCAGAGTTTGTTTTCTTATGGTAGGTTCGATATGGAGCCCTTGATTTGAAATCATCATATTGGGTATTCATGAGTTATAAATGTGAGAGCTTTCTTTATTGGAGGTTATCATTTACAGTTTCTGAGGGAAGAGGAGAGGGATGCTTGCATAGCATTTGTAATTAGGTGCTGGCCTGACACAAAAAGCAAAATAAAAATAAATAAAAGCAAATTAGAATGACGATTCTAATATTCACAAGGCTGTTCATCATCAATTGATACCTAAGAGACCAAAGAACCTAATAAAATTTGTGGCCCTTGATTGGATCCCAGCCTGAACAAACATACAATAGTCATCTGGGCGGGGGGCACTTGAAGATCAGATGATCCAAGGAGACCAGTGCTGATTTAGTAAAATGAATCTGAGACTTACCCTGCTGGGTACAATCTTGCATAATCCTCCCTTGGCAGTTGGGCCACACCTAGTGACTCACATGGATATAAAATGGCTCCGACATGGCACTTCTGAAACTAGGCTAGGAAGAACTGAAATGTCAGTTTTGGGTATGTGTTCTCTCTCTTGAGTCACTCCAGCGCAGGTGTGTGTGTGGGGGGGGGGGGGGGGTTGCCGTGTCATGAGAATTTCTGCATCTTGTTGGGAGCCAGAACCAATTGTAGCATGGGTGTACTTGGCAACAGATCTGTCAGACCCAGCTGAGGATTGAGATTGTGGCAGTCTTCTGAGAGACCTGGGGCTTAGGCACTTAGCTAAGATACATGCAGATTCATCTGTCAAACACTGTGATAGTTTTAATTGTTAATGTGACACAATCAGTATCATATAGAAAGAATCTCAACGAGGAATTGTCTAGATTGGGTTGACCAGTAGGCATGTGGGGAGATTGTTTTGATTGCATTAATTGATGTAAAATGACCTAGCCCACTATGGGCAGCACCATTGCCAGAGTTTGGTTCCTAAATTGTATTGAAGTAGAGAAAGTTAGCTGAGCAACAAATATTCATGCTTTTATTGTCTCCATGCACTTGACTGTTGAGGTAACTAGCTGCTCCAAGTTCCTGTTGCTTTGACTTCTCTGCAATGATGTAATGACTGTAATCTAGAATTGTATGCCAGATAAACCCCTTCTCCCTTGAAGTTGCTTTAGTCAGGGTATTGTATCACAGCAGCAGGAAAGGAAAGTAGGACACACAGTGAGAAAAGACATGCTTATTTCCTACTACTGTGTTTTGAGTAATTTGTTAAGTAGCAATGAGTAGTTCATACATATGTTTATTGGTCAGGGATCTTACATTTTGGAGACGCTTGTTGAAGTACTTAGAAATAAAATGCCATGGTAAAGGCAATTTCCTTTTTTGGTTTTCATGTTTAGTGCTTTTTTTGAGATCTCTTTAATATGTATTTAAGTAGAAGGCAGAAGAATTATTCTCCTAACTGTATTACTTTCAGAGCCTTGTAGCATGCCCCTCCCTGCTCATCCAGTGGCTGTGTTGGACATGGGAAAGTCTCATCATCAGTCTTTGCTTAACTATGTTTTCAGAAGCAGCCCAAAAGACATTTTTCTTTCTCATATGCAAGGCTGGGCTTCTTTTAAGATCATGATGTGAATTATATATTAATGAAGAATGATAATTATTTTGATGAAATAGTAATTTATGGACTTGGTGATAATTTCAAGGTTACACAGAGACCACTTAGTTCTCTTACATTCTTGTCCCCCTACTTCATTTCCCAAGGCAACCAACCATAGATAATCTGGTTATACACGATTTCAGAAAATGCTTGTGCAGACACACCCATCTACATAATATATCATCCCTTACCTCATTTCTCCGCTGTCTTGACAAACGGTATGCATGAAATTGGAGCTGGAGATATAGCTCAGTAGTTAAGAGTACTTGTTGCTCTTATACAGGACTCGGGTTTGCTTCCTCTCGTACCAGGGAGTCTCACACTCTTTTGACCTCTACGAGCAGCAGGATCACACAGGTGGTACACACGCACATATGCAGGCAAAACCACATACACATAAAATAAATAAATCCAAAAAAAATTTAAAAAATGAATATACACAAAGTCAGATTCAGAAATATTACTTCCATTAGTTTTTGTACACCCATACAGACCATTACTAGACCTTCCAAGGACACTATATTGTCCCATTTGCTGGAGTGGCCACTGCCATTTTGGTTCCTATTAGCACAGGTTTGCTTATTCTTGAATTTCACAGATGGAATCATAAAATACACTTTTACATCTAGCTCTTTTGTTTTATATGCCTTAGAAATCTGTCTCTGTTATAGCAGTGATTGATTTCATTTTCATTTTCTTTTTTTTTTTTGTTTGTTTGTTTTTCTTTTTTTTAAATTTATTTATTTATTATGTATACAATATTATTCTGTCTGTGTGTATGTCTGGAGGCCAGAAGAGGGCACCAGACCTCATTACAGATGGCTGTGAGCCACCATGTGGTTGCTGGGAATTGAACTCAGGACCTTTGGAAGAGCAGGCAATGCTCTTAACCACTGAGCCATCTCTCCAGCCCTTGTTTGTTTTTAGAGATAGGGTTTCTCTGTATAGATTTGGAGCCCATCCTGGAACATGCTCTGTAGACCAGGCCGGCATCGAACTCATAGACATCTGCCTGTCTCTGCCTCCTAAGTACTGGGATTAAAGGCATGCACCACCATGGCCCGACTCATTTCATTATCTTGTGAATAGCACCATAAGAAATAAAATCAGGTAGCCATGTGTGGTGCCTCATGCCTGTCATCCCAGTACTAAGGAGATTGATGCAGAGGATTGTGAAGAGTTTGAGACCAGCATTAAATGATTTCCAGAGTAGCTTGGATCATGTCTCAAAAGGAAAAAATAACAAAGGTAAAATTAGAGCACCTGATTACTTGACAGCTCCATTTCTTTAGCTGTCGTTTGAGGATTAATTTACATCCACACATCCCCAGTACATTCCATCTCGTGGTCAGTACAGGAATTTACCGCACTGATGATGATTGATAGACATGTGGATTAGGTACTCTTTTCTAATCAATGAAAATGGTATTATATTACTAGAAAATTTCAAAGGGAGAAACATTTCTCTGAGATGAAACTTATAGTGTTTAGATGTTAGAAGAAAACTCCAAAGTCAAAACAATTTCTGTAATTTTTATCTGAGAACTAGATGTCCAGAGGAGCTGAATGACTTGCCTAAGATCAAGCAACCAGTTTTGATAGAGCTATGGATGAACAATTGAGGTGTCTTTTTAAATTTTTTTCCAGTCTGTGAGGGTAGACATATGTCTGTCTTCTTCAGTGCTGTGAGCTTGGAGAAGGTACTCCTTGAACAGTGGTTTGGTGCCAACCAAAGTTATATGCTGGAGGCGGTGGCAGGAAGACTGACAGTTTGAGGCTAGCCTGGGCTACATAATGAGTTCCAGGCCACCTTAAGCTGTATAGTTTGACATTGCCTCAAACAACAAAAATAACAGCAAGCAAACATAAACAAAACGGTGCAGTTGGCTGCAGAGATGGCTTAATGATTAAGAACTAGTAATGTTCTTCCAGAGGAGCCAAGGTCAGGGTTCCCCGCTCACACCAGGAAGCTCACAACTACTTGTAATTTCATCTATATGAGATCCAATGCCTTCTTCCAGCCTTGGTGAGTACCTGCACTCAAGTGCACATGCCCCACATGGACACAAACCCATACATATAATTTAAAAAATAAACACTTAAAACACAAATTCATTGATGCCTAAGAAAAGACCATTAATATGAATACTGCAAAAGCATCCCCATAAGAAACGAACCTCAATTTCCATTCACTCCTCCATTCAATATCTCAACAACATTGTAGTTTATTTTTATTTTGAGCATGTGTGCATGGACACTCATATGTGCATGTGTGTGTGTGCATGCAAAAAAAGGTATACTCATGTGTGTGAATGTGGGTATATCAATAGAGGTCAGAGGGCAACCTTTGTTGTGGGGCCTCACCTTCCACCCTGTTTGAGACAGGGTCTTTGTTGTTTTTCTACTGCATTCACCAGGTTAGCTGGCCTAAAATCTTCTAGTGATTCTCCTGTATCCATCGCTAATCTTCTTATAGGAGTGCTGGGGTTATAGATGCTTGCATTAAGATGTTTGTGCTGTGTATCTGGCTTTTATGTGTGTTTGGCAATTTCAATTCAGGTCCTCACATTACATGGCATGTGTTTTTCCTCACCAAGCCATCCCTCCAATCCCTTTAATAGCATTTTAATCCATCAACTATTCCTTGCATCTATGTTATGTGTCTAGGCCAGAGTTTCTCAACTTGACACTATACATATTTGAGGCTGTGTAGTTGTTTTATTTCTGCTGTTTTAGAGGCAGGCTCTCATACTTGTATCCCAGGCTGGCACCACATTTACAGTGGCCCTGCCTTAGTCTTCCAAATACTGGTATTAGTCATACACCATCACACCCTGTTGGAACTGCAAGGTTCTTTATAGTGGTGGTAGTATAGGATGTTTAACAGTTCCCCTCACCTGCATCTACATAGCAACCCCTCTGGTTGGGACACTCTAAAATATTTCCAGTCATTACCAGGTGTCCCCTGTGTGTAAAATTTCTGGAGAACTTTAGGATGAGGAGGAGGCTGTGATCCAATCATCTCTGCAGCAGGACCTTCAAACACCAGGCTAGTGACAGTGACAAGAGCTCCCCACTGGCTGCCTAGCGGCTGAGAGCCACCGGAACGGAGGAGACAGTCTCAAACAGAGGGAAGCTGGGAACAAAAGAGTGCATAGAGACATAGGAGAATTAAACTGCACCTGTCTCCAAGTGTTAGTGCATTATAAACTTGTAACACACAGAACTCAGGGATGATCACTTCCTACTACCTCCTCCTCCTTCTTCCCTGCCCACCAGTACTCTCTGTACCCAACTATCTGAGTCTGCCTTACACAGGACCTAGCAGGCTGCTGTGTGGCATGGCAGGCTTCCTACAGCCCCAGGCCCACACTGCTATTTGTCCCTTTTTGAAACCTTGCCTGTGTGTTGGAAAGGAGACCAGGCCAACCTCATATGGCCTCTAGTGATACAATCAACTCAGTGTTCTCCAGCCTCACCCAAGCGGGGGATGGGGCTGTGAGGTCTCTGTGCTGCTGTTGCCAAGAGCCAGCAGTTTAGAATTTCTGCACAGACACTTTCCAATAACAACAAAAGGAAAGGCTCATAATAACAACAACAACAACAATAATGAGTATATGGCTCACAGTGCTTTTCTAAGAACTTTATGTGCATTAAACTAATAGGGCTCCTGGCAGTCTATGAATTAAGAACTATTCCTCTGGGTCCTTTATCAGATAAATAAAACTGAGGCAGAGAAGAACATAGATCTCATATACCACGAGAGGCAGGTTGCTTAGAGCCCAGGCCCCAAGACCTTTTTCTATGCCCAACAGGCCATGATCATTTTAGGACCTGGATGCTCCGTGGTTACATCGAGTGGTTGTTGGGAGCCCTGTTTCTCCTAAGCTGTGTGGAAGCAGTTTACTAAAGATACTTGGATTATCTTCCCATCTTTCAGGTGGGCAAAGGCAGACACATCCATACAAAGCCTGCTTATACTATAATCATTGTTTGAGCTTCTATACTATAGCAGGATCCTATACCAGGTAGTTCAGATAACAACAAATTCCCTCATAGTCTGAGATCAAATTATGGAGAGGTTGTTTCCTTCTGAGGGCTGTGGAAAATAAGTCTGTAGTAGGTAGGTCTCTCTCTTTTGGGCTTGTCCACTTAGTTTGTGTGTGTTTCTGTGCCCAAATTATGTCTTATAAGGACACTGATCATATTGAAATTAGGGTCCATCCTAATGACCTTATTTCAACTTAATTACTTCTGAATAAACCTTGCCTCCAAATACAGTCACTCTCTGAAATAGTGGTGGTTGGGTGGGTTGATACAGGAATTTGGAGGTGGATACAATTCATCTCTAACAGTGCCAAGCAGTGCTGGAGGAAAGTTGTGCCCTGTCTCTCCCTGTACTGGCTTTCCTCACATTGGCCTTCTGCTGACCTTTTTTTTTTTCTGACAAGTTTTTCTCCACAAACTGTTTTCTGCCTTCCTGTGATATTCTCACTTGTCGATTAATAAAAGTTAAATAGCCACCAATGACTAGTGGCTTTGTCAAGGTTACATGCAGGGAGGGGCATCAAACACAGCTTTGATGTTTCCCTCCTGTGTCCTCATACTGGTCACAGCAAAGAGAACAAGGCTGATGTGTCTGAGGTGGTGGATGAAGTTTCAGTCCTTTTGCATATTTTGGGGGAAGCAGGATTGGTGTAAGGCATGACTAGGCTGGGAGGAAGAACAGCTCACTATGGTGGGCCCTCCTATATACTGACCACAAAGTCCTTTCAGTCCAACAAGCACCTCCCAGGCTTCCTCTGTAGGAGGGATAGTAGGTATCACATTTAGCCCAATTAGCGCAGACCAGGAACTAAGTAAGACCCGAGAAGTAAGCAAACACAACCAGGCCACAGAGCCCTGGGAGAACTGCTAGGTCAGCATAAGTACAGAATTCAGTGGTCACCCTGAGATGTGTGTGCAGGTTCCCTAGCCAAAGTCAGAGCAGATGCTAGGGGATCTGCAAAGCAGTTTCCATATGGTCTTCATGGTCTTGTCATGTCAGCCAAATCCCTACTCAACCCCAGTAGGGGTGGGCCTACCTAACAGCGTTTTCTCTGCCACCCTTCCTCTTGTTACTGGTGATCATTATTCCCAAACCTTTCTTATACCCATCTTTTGTAGCTTCAAGTCAGGTTAAACTCACTTTCCTGTAAGGAAAGCCTGGTCTCAAACATACATGAAGCCCAGCCAATAGCTGGGTACTGTGCTTTCAAGAACTGATGGTCATCCTTTGCCCCTGACTATTGAACTCAACATTCCAAGGTAGGAAACAGCTACTTTCCTCCTTCGCTATCTCTGGAGACCTCTGCAACTCCAATGACTTTGTCTTTAGCTGCACCAGATGTCCCATCATCCATTGACTGCCTTAATTTTGTACCTAGGGTACATTTGATAGTATCTTTTAAAGGTAGTTTAAAAATGTTTTCATTAATTGATTTATTAATTTTCGGACAAAGTATCATGTATCCTAGGCCAACCTCAAACTCACTTTGCTGAGGGATGACCTTGAATTTCTGATCTTCCTGCCTCCACGTCCCGTCCCACATAGGAAATGAAAGGCATGGGCCACTACTGGTGGGGAGTAAACCCAGGGCCACTTGCACACTTGGTAAACACTCTGTGAACTGAGCTACATCCCCAGGGCCTGACCAAAACTTTTTTCAAAATCATTTATCTATCTATCTATCTATCTATCTATCTATCTATCTATTTGCATTTGTGTGTGTCTCTATGCTCATGAATATATGATATGAGTTGTCAGAATACAGTTGGTTGAGAAAGTGGCTCTTTCCTTCTATCATGTGGCTCCTGGGGATCAAAATCAAGTTATCAGGCCTGGTGATAAGTGTTTTACCCATTGAGCAATCTCACTAGCCCAACAGTAACATTTCCAGAAAAAAGCTATCCTCTGGTAAGTTTTTTTTTAAAGAATTATTTATTTATTATATATACAGTGTTCTGCCTGCATGTATGCCTGCACTCAACAAGATGGGATCGTATCTTATTCTATATGGCTGTGAGCCACCATGTAGTTGCTGGGAATTGAACTCAGGACCTCTGGAAGAGCAACCAGTGTTTTTAACTGCTGAGGCATGTCTCCAGCCCTCCAGCCCCAACAGTAGCTTTTTAAAAATAAGACTGCATTAGCTCAAATGAATTAGAAATGGATGAGGGTTCACATGGGCAGCAAGGTGATAGGAGTCGCTTCCTTCCATGCGGAGGAACCCACCCTCTCAGATAGATCTTCTCATGCCCTTCTGTTGCTTAACTGTAAAGGCGTTTGTGTACTTACTTTATCGGCCCTCATGGCAGTTTTATCTTTTTTCTCTCGTTGCTTTTAAGAGACCCTGGTTTAGTGTTACAGAGATGGCTCAGCAGTTAAGAGCACTGGCTGCTTTTCTAGAGGACCCAGGTTCAATTCCCAGCCCTCAAATGGCAGCTCATAGTTGTCTCTAAATCCAGTCTTAAAGATCCAGCACCTTCTGGTCTCTCTCTGAGAGCACTGCACATATGTGGTACACAAGCATACATTCAGGTTGACTTCCCTTCATATATATAAAATAAAAATAAATATGTAAAACATACATAGAGAAAGATCCTGGTTTTCATTAGTTTTGGCGATTTGGTTGTGATGTGCCTGGGTGGTTCTTTTTGTTTTGAGATGCATTGAGCTTCTTGTTTCATTCAGAAATAAGGTTTTCTACAATTAATGTTCTAGTTATGATATGAAATTTATTTCAGGTAATCTTCCTGAGATACTTTATATACTAATTGTACAGTGCTGTGGATGGAACCTAGGGTCCCAAACATGCTGATCCACTCTCTAGCTCCTTGAATGGATTAAAAAACTGGTTTCCCTGTGGAATTTTTACCCTCCTCCAATTGCCTGAGAGCATTAGTGGTTGGTCTCATGGTTGGTTTAAGGATCTGTTGGATTGTGGTTGCTACCAAAATTATCAGTTTGGAGGGGCAAGAGAGTAGGGGTATTTCTATATCAGTTCTGAAAGTCATTGTAAACACTGGCTCCCAATCATGACTTTTAAGCATGTCATGTGAACAGAACCACCATCCCTGGCATCCACAAGGATGTCAGTTATAGAGATGCTACTAGAAATCAGATGGCGCTTACAAGGTTTTGAGTGGTATGGGTTATTCTAGAAATTGGGTAAGGACAACAGAGTCACATGTACAAGGCAGTTCACAGTTCCCATGTATTACAACAACTGGTAAAACTGGTCAAGGTCCAGACTTGTTTATAATTTCTTTGGAATGTGGCATTAGTGCCTGCCAAATGTTGAGAATGGAGGTGTGGGGAAGAGCCTCATGTACCTAGCTCTGAATCTGGTGTGTGTGTGTGTGTGTGTGTGTGTGTGTGTGTGTGTGTGTAGAGAGAGAGACAGAGACAGAGAGAGACAGAGAGAGGCAAAGAGAGGCAGAGAGAGAGAGAACCAGCCAGCTGTGGTCTTCGTATATATTTATATAATCCTAGTAGTCTATGATACGAGGACCAAGGAGAGGACCCCAGTTTGCTTTTCTTTGCTATGATAAAAACAACCTCACAAAAAAAGCAAGTTGAGGAGTAAAGGGTTTATTTCATCTTACATTTTGCAGTCTAACCATAGGGGAAGGCAAAGCAGAAAGCTGAACAGGATGAAAACCTGGAGGCAGGAACTGATGCAGAAGTCTTGATGGAGTGCTGCTTAGCAGGTTTCTCCCCATGCCTTGTTCAGCCTGATTTCTTAAATTACTCAGAACCAGTTGGCCAGACATGACCCTGCCCAAAATAGGCTGTGTTCTCCCCCATCAATAACTAATCAAGACTTGCCTACAGGCCAACCGGATGGACCAAAGTCCCTCTTCCCATATGTCCCTGGCTTGTGTCAACTTGACAAAAGAAACTAACCCAAACACAGAGAGAGAAGAGTCAGGATTTCAGTGTCATCCCACGCTACATAGAAGGTTTTAGCTTTGTCTAGGTTATATGAAACTCAGTCTCAGGAAAAAAAAATGGAGAAGAAATAAAAGAATCATAACAGAGTGAGTAAGATTTTATTTTCTACCCACATGTGTTCTCTCTGTCTCTCTATGTCTGTCTGTCTCTGTCTCTTTGTCTCTATCTATATTTGTCTTACTGTCTCTGTCTCTTCACTGTTTTTAAACTTCCATTTTGAATCTTTCAATTCAGAGCAGCATGAGCATATAGCTAGAGCAATATTTGCTACTGCCTTAAAACATCTGTGGCATATTTATTTTTGTATCCATCCACTCAGGCAGGTTAGGAACATTAAGTTCTTAATGGTGGTGCCTGTAATATCTACATTCAAGAGACTGAAACAGGAAGATTGCTGTGACTTTTTGGCAGTCTGAGGTATGGAATAACAGAAAACAAAGTAAACAAAAAAGGTCCATGTTTTTATGTTGGGCAGTGTGAAACTAGAGATAACTTTGCATTGCATGGCTCTGTTTAAACATTCTGTTTTGTTGAGTGCAGAGACTCACACTCTGAGGAAAGGCAACCTGGGGTATCATTATTCAGTTCTCAGCAGAGAACAGTGAAGAATGAGAAAGTAGCCTGGTTATCCAAAGCCCAGGGGGCTGATCTGACTGCTGGGTCTAAGAGCAGTTCCCTGAAACCCCAGCCACCTTTGTCAGGACATATCATATTGCCTCCATCCATCACCTTCTAAACCAGACTTGTGACTTTTATTGTTTGTGTCTTTGCTTTTCTCTGTAGAATTACCACTGAATTGTTCGCTCTCGTAAATCATAACTTACTTTAGCCTGTTTCTGAATAGTCCATAAATATAATCACATGTGTATTCTGATGTATCTGGATTGTTTGGTTCACCATTCTGTGCTTAAAAGTTATAAATTGTAAGCATGTTTAAGGATGTGCTTCAGTCGGGATAGATTAAAAGAGAAGAAACTAAAGGGAACAGAGAAGCTGCAGTGACTTTTAGGGACAATTACACCAGTGCCTGCCTGTTCCTTAGTGCTCAGTTGATATTATGGGCTCTTCAGTTTTGAACTTCTGGCAACCTACAGGTCCAGAAGAGAAACTCCAGCGAGGCTAAGTTATAAATTAAAGAAGATAGGGAAAGGCAGACTCCTTTTCCCAGGGGCATTGGCTTCTGGAGCAATTGGTGAAGTGGAAGAGTCTGAGAGGCTCCCTCTGGTGGCCATATGTGATGACACTATGTGTGAGCCCAGAGACTACCATGTAGATTACAAGAAAAAGACCTTTTAAAGGCTACCTGTGGATTAGTCATTGGAATTGTTTAGAAAATTGTTAAGAAATTAACGCTTCTTTTCCTGTGGGGGAGGGAGGCTTATTTTTAGATGCCACCTGACCTAGGCCTGTCTGTGAGCATGATCTTCTCAGGTCCTGTAAGTGTGCACTTCTAGAATTCCTATTGAGTCCTACACTGTTCACTAGAGGTGACCTCTAATATTGTCCTTGAATACTTTATTAGAGAAATGCAGCCATTACATTTTATTCATGAACCAAGGCAACAGGAAACTGAAGGAATTTATTAGTTAGGGGAAATTCTTCTGGTTGGATGATCTCATAAACACCTTAGAGTGTGTATGGGTAGGGTGTGTGTGTGTGTGTGTGTGTGTGTGTGTGTGTGTGTGTGTGTATTACGAACTGCCTTTTATTATCTCAAAGTGTCAAGGTTGAAATGTTAGTAATGTTCTTTATTGATATTTCTAGGACTTCATTCTGTCCCCTAAATGATCTGTGAGACATGACTGTGACTGCTTAACTTTGAAATAGTCCCAGTGGATCACAACAAATACCTGCCCATAGAGGAATGGAGCAATACATTGGAACTTAGTTCTGCAGGCAGATAATAGAGTAGGAACTGGCGAAGCATATTGTCTCATGGGCCAAACCCAGCTTGCTACCTGCTTTTGTGTGACTTCTGGGCTAAGAATGATTCTTATTTTTATATTATTGAAGCTAAATGGTTTTTACATTTTAATATTGTTGATGCCCCCAAAGTATTTTGTAACACATGAAGATTATGCAAAATTGGAATTTCAGTGTCCACAAACAGTTTTATTGAACCAGAGCCACATATTGACTGTATGTCTGGTCTTTCAGTGCTTTTGAATGACAACATGGAGGCATATAAACCTAACATTGACCACATGGCTCACAAAGTTTTAAATATTTGCACTCTGACCCTAGAAAGAAAACATTGCCCCCCACCCTCGCAATTTTAAGGCAGAGAGGTAGAACACAGTAATTATGTTCAACAATGTAGATGGACCTTATAGCATAATTTAGAATACAAGACACTGGAAACAAAAGACTTAATTGATAAAAAGTTTGAAGATAAGTAGTGGCAGCATATGGTATAGGCTTATCATAAAAGTGGTTAAGAACTATGGGTGCAATGGTAGGCTTCTAGGACCTAGGTACATCCCAATTAGTTTTTGAGATAGAGTCTCCCACTGAACCTTGAGCTCAAAAATTCAACTAGACTGGCTGGACAGTAAATCTTAGGGATCCTCCTGTGTCTGCCTCCCCTGTGCGGGGCTTTCAAGTATATTGCTGCATTCCTTTCTTAACATGGGTTATGGTTGTCCTGACCAGTGGGACACGAACGAGAGCACAGCACGAACCTTGAAGGAAGAGGAATGAAAGGGGCAAGAGACACGAGAAACGGACAGCAGGTCTGTGTTCTGATCAAGCTGCCAACATTACTTTTTCTCAGGAGCATTATGTAGAAAAAAAGCAGTGGGGAGGGCATGATGCTGGAATGTCAGGTCTGGAGACTCCCTAGCTGATAGGAAGAGATAAGGAAATGCTGAGGGTCTGTAAATGTTTTCAGGGGAAGTGTTAATCACTTCTGGAGCCCACAGGTCTGCAATCCTGTAGGCACTCTTAACTCACAGGGAGATAAGGATTATATCCTAGGCCCGGAACTTGCTCTACAGAGGTGACAGAGGTGAATATCTTACTTAATGACTACCATGGCTATAACCAAATACAGGTCTTTGCTCCCAGCAGATGGGGGTGGAATTCAGGTTCTCACAGGTGCATAGCAAGCACTTTGCTGACTAACTTGTCCTCACAGCTCTGATTTTTTTGTATTTTTGTAGCTAGTTGTTTACTTCAGAAGGAAGAGATTTCAACTTGGGGTGTAAGTGAGTGGTAGAACACATGCTCAGTGTGCATGAAACCCCAGATCCATCTACGTGAACTGGAAAGAAAAAAAAAACAAAGGTGGAGGGAATGGAGAGAGACTTCAGTCTGGCAACTCCTCAGAAGTTTAAATACAGAGTTCCCTTTTATCCGAGCAACTTCAATTTTTTTTCTTAGTTTTTCAAGACACAGTTTCTCTGTGTAACAGCTCTGGATGTCCTCTAACTAGCTCTTGTAGACCAGGCTTGCTTAAACTCACGGAGATCCGCTTGCCTCTGCCTCCTGAGTGTTGGGATTAAAGCGTGCACCACCATTGCCCAGCTAACTTCACTCTTAAGCATATATGCAAGAGACATGAAAACATGAATACAAAGACCTTATACCATGTTTATAACAGCCCCAAAGTAGAGATCACCCAAATATTTAGTTAGGAGATTATAGAGAAACCAAGTGTGATACTGTGCCACTATGGAATATCATTCAGCAATACAAAGGAATGATGTGCTAATACATGATCTTCTTTAAGATGGATCTTGAAGATATTGTGCTAAGTGAAAGGAGCTAGCCACAAAAGGCCACATCAGATGTTTCCATTTAGGTGAAATATTATAAAATAGGCAAATTCAAAGACAGAAAATATATCAGCGGTTGCTGGAAGACTAAAGAGGAAATGATTGCTAGTGGTTATGAATTTACATTTAGGGGAGATTGGATAGTGTTGGTGATTGCACAAGTCTGGAAATGTACCCAAGTATAAATTGGAGTTTTATACTAGATGAATTAATTATGTATAAACTATGCCTAAAAGAGATTATTGTTCCATGGCTCACTGTGCATTTATATAGGTCAGAGTGTAGAAGTCTTAAGGTGACAGCCACTTTATCAACACAGCTCAAGGGATTGGCTCTTCCCACCAGTTTATCCAGTTTAGTCCCTTGGATCCAGGTTGATTGAATAGTACAAAGCAGGATCTAGAATTCAGTTAAAAAGCACCACCAAAACTCTACTTCTCAGAAAAAATTGAAAGATCATAGCAAAATAACTAGTTTCTTTGAGCTTTCCCTGTGATTCTATCTAGCTTGCTTCCCACTTCCCTGACCTGAGAGCAGTGAGACTCTTGCCATTGGCTTCTGTTTATGCATTGCTATTTCCGAGTGGGGACTGCTAGCTTCTTGCAGGTTATTGTGAGGATCCATTGCTTGCCTGTATGAATCCTTTCTCTTACACTTTATTTTTCTTTGTTCCCCCCATCCCCGCTTCCTTCTTTCCTTGTCCCTCCCCAGCTCTTTTGAGACTTGTCTCTCTCTATAGCTCTGCTTTTCCTGGAACTTACTATATAGACCAGAATGGCCTTGAATTTGCAGCAGCCCTCCTCCCTTAGTCTCTCAATACTAAGATTACAGGTATATGCTGTTACACTCAGTTGTAGGTATCTGTTTATAGATATTTATCATACTGCTTGTTCCTCACTTCTAGATGGTAAGGACAATAATGGTTACTTTTGAGAGTTTGAGGCAATTGGCCTGATTATCTCTATTTGAATTTTGTGAATACTAAAGAATACATATTTTCAGTTTTTCCTCTCAGTACTATTCACTAGTTAAATACAAGTGGCAGTGAAGATAGCTCTGAAAATTATGAAACACAGCAAGGGCCTAAAAATTAGCTGTGACACAGACAAATCATTTTGATTAATTAATAAATGTTTGTTTGTCCCTGAGAGAGTAAAAGGACTAGTCATTAACTTTCAGTCACTGTGTCACGTGGCTTGGCAGGTCAATGGAGGTCACATAGCCAGACTGAGGATTCGTGCAAATATCTCAGTGGTTTGTCCACTTTGAATAGGGAAAATTCTTATTTGAAGAAATTAATCTCTAATAAATGCAAATATTTTAATGGTATTTTAGGGAAAAAAAGATTTAAAATTTCTGGCATAGATTCCTATTTTAGTGACCTACTTCACTGTTCTTTGATAAAAGCAACTATAGGAGGCCCCTGAGAAAGCACCATTGGAACCTGGGCATGGTGATGCATGCCTTTAAACCCAACCTTTAATTCCAGCACTGGAGGGGGTGGGGGGGGAGGAGACAGAGGCAGGCAGCTGGATCTCTGTGAATTCGAGGCCAGTCTGGTCTACAAAGTAAGTTCCAGGACAGCTGAGTCTATTGAAATCAAACACCATTGAAACAGTAGCCTCCTCAGGCTGAAATGGAACCTGGGATTGGGTGCTGCTGTTTGTCAGCCAGAGACTCCACATAGTCACCATAACAGTACCCTGTGGCAAGTCCTGCTACAATCTCTGTTTCGTAGCTGGGAAAACTGAGACCAGGTAAGGCTCAGCAACTGGCCTACAATCATACCACTGTGGAGTGTCTTAACTGAGTAGGAACTCATACAGTATTGCCCCAAGGTCTTAATAGTGCTACCTTTCAGGATGAAAACTCAAAGTACAGCGGGAAACATGTATTAAAGAATTAACTTGGGCTAGGGACGGAACTCAGTTGGTAGAATGCTTGTTTAGCAAGCACTAAAACCTGGGTTCCATCCCTAGCAACACATAAACTGGGAGTGATCATGTACACCTGCCATCCACAGCACTGGGAAGGTGGAAGCAGGGGATCAAAGTTCATGCCTTTATTCCCAGCACTCTTGAGGCAGATCTCTGTGAGTTCGAGGCCAGCCTGGTCTACAGAGCAAGTTCCAGGACAGCCAGGCTACACTGTGAAACACTGTCTTAAACCCATCCTCCAACCCCAAAAATGTTCCAAGGACATCAGCTATATAGCAAGTTGAAGGTTGGCTTGAACCATGTCTCAAAAACAAAGTAGTACTTGATATTTGAAACTAGCATGCTAGTAAGTCCTTTACCACTGAACTACAGTGCCAGCCAGCCATCTATTTTAAAGTATACCTATGAAAAACTATGACAACATGTTATAGTGACTTACAATCTAAGATGGTCAGAAATAATCAATATTTTCTTCTAGATACTTTCTCCATTTGTGAAAACTTTTTTGTAAGGTGAATGGTCAATTCTATTTTTCAAAAATGGTCACAACACTGTTCCTGGATTCCGGGTGTTTTCTAGAGACTCAGCACTCGCCCATCAGGATTGTGATCTATTTTCCACTCACTTGACCTTGAGTGTGCTTTTGCAACAGCCTGCCTGACTTCTGAGGCTAAGTGAGGTAAAATGACACAGATTCTTTTTGGTGTCTGTCAGGACACAGTCACCTTGGAGTCTAGGGCCTCCAAGTAAGAAGGCCTACCACCCAAAGCAATCATATTGGAGAGGCCACATGGCAGTACCATGCGGAGCCTCAGCTATTCTAGTCCTCATTTGTTCATTCTCCCAAGCTGGGCACAGCTGATAGTGAGCAAGCTTTCAAATGATTTCAGGCCCTGCTGACTGTAGTCTCCTGAGCAATCTCTAGTGAGAACTGTCTTTTTTTTCTGGTCAAATCCCAGTGCTATTAATGACAAAAATGAGGCACTTGTTCCTATGTAAGCCATCATGTTTTGAGATCAACAATAAATGACCTATATATCTCATTTTATGGTTATAATAAAAGTGATACAACTAGTTTCTGCCTTCCTAGAACTGGGATCACAAGTTTTGTGTTACTCATCCTGCTTTTTTCATGGATTCTGTGGATCTAACTCAGGTCCACATGTTTGTGTGGCAAGCACCTTCTTGAGGCAAGCTAGTCCCTTATAGTAATATCATAAGGCAAAAGGACAGAGGTATTATATTAAATATTGCTGTCTGTAGCTAAAGAAAAAGGTCTGCCCAATGCAAAGCTATGCTTCTTGAGCTACTTTCTTGGGCTCCTAGTCAGAGGTCAATAATTCCTTTTACCTCCTTCACCCAATCCATTTGCAGTAGAGCTCAGCTCCCCTCTCCCCATACCCACTTTCCTGCCAGTCATGGTAGAGCATAGCAGCACTTCAAGATACCAGTCCTAGTTTCTTGCTTTCTCTAAGCATGTCAATGACATGTTTTCTTGCTCATAGTGGTCTTCTGTTGGCCTTATATCCTCAAGATCAAGGACAGACCCAGAAACTTTAGAGACTGCCCATGAGTACTGGCCTTACCCATTTATTGAGTCCTTGTCCAATCTTCACTGCCTCGTATCTGGAAATGAAAGTATCCAAAAGCACTGTGAGAAGCACCTGGAACTGTTTACCTGCTGGGCACTAATACCACTTCTAATATCACTACTTTCTTGAGTCTGAGTTTGTGTGATGCTTCCAGAGGTGAACCTGAAAATTCTGAACCCTTAAGTCCAGAAAGATTCTGCTTTGACCTGGAAAGATGAATACAGACTAGAGTGTCCTGAAGACTGACTCAGTACTCAAAAAAAAAATAACTTTTAAACCTCTTCTGACCAACAGCATGAGTTCATACCACTGAGTTCAGTTTTAAAACCACAGAGTCAGGGGCTGGAGAGATGACTCAGAGATTAAGAGCACTGGTGCTCTTCCAAAAGTCCTGAGTTCAATTCATACTAAACACCATCTAGAATGAGATCTTGTGCCCTCTTCCGGAGTAAGGCATAAATGCAGGCAGAATGCTGTATGCATAATAAATAAATCTTTAAAAACAAACAAGCAAAAAAAATGCCACAAAGTCATTGAATTCCAGATCTGAAAGTACGCTCACAACACATATTTTATGAATAAGAAGATTAAAGCTCATAAAAGTCATGGAGGCCTTTTCCCATCATCCCACAGCTCTGCAGGGTGGAGACAAAATTTTTCAGGGACTTGAAGATTTGATATATTATTTGGATCTTTCTAAACAGTAGTACCCTTCAGAGTGAAACCAGAATTTTAGAGTCAAAAAAATGTAGTCCCATAGAACTATTTGTTAGTGCTTTATCAATAATGTTGTCTTGCCTTATTCTTACAAGTACCTAAGGGGAAATCTTGCCTCTATACTTCAGGGATGTGAAGAAACTGGAACAGAACTGAAAGCCTAGGCAGAACCTCTTGGGAGAACACATGCTGGGGATCAAATTTCGTTTTCCCAGGCTCCTAATTTAGTTTTTTTCGGGGATGTGGCACCAATCAGCCAGAAGGGAATGGTCAACTGAAAATTGCCAAGGAACTTTGTTGTAACCCAGATGCTGATGCATTAAATGAAATAAAGAATCTACTAGAGTTTGTTGGGGGGGGGGTGAGTTGTTGTCTATGCTTTGTATGGCTGGGCCTTCTTTTGGCAATGGGCACAATCAAGGGCTTCTGCGGCGTGATCCTGGTGGCTTCTGATTTTTTGTTCTGAAAGACCTATACCCTCAAAATCATACTGATCATGTCCCCAAGGCTGTTTGTTGGTCTAAAGTACCCTGAACCAAACAGTAACTACTGACAAACTCACTTATTTGCTTTTGCATTTTTTTGTTCATGTATCTTCTACTCACACTTTTTTTTCTCCTCTCCCTCCTCTCTCATTCATGATGACATTAAAATGTCTTTCTATGTTAGGTGGTTGCAAGAAGTTCCAATGGGCTTTGCTGCCCCCGTGGTCCAGAAATAATGCATACAATTGAATTAATTCAGTGAAGGTTATTGAACACCAGCTGCATTTCAGGCCCAAACACAGAGAGGCAAAAATGACTTAAGATTTTCATACAACAGAAGATCACAGTAAAGAAGGAATGGTGTGATGTACGTAGCAGTTCTGATAAGGGAGGCTTTGAAATGCCTAAGTAGGATGCAGCAGCTCTCTCTCTCTGATGAAACTAATTGAGTCTCTATAGGTGAGGAGGTGCAGCAAAGCGCTCTGCAGAGTAAATCAGAACTTTCCAGGCAGAGACCAAGAAGCCTTTCAAAGGATCAAAGGAGAGCAGCAGCACATTCAAAGGGATGGCATTGGGGGCAGATATGCTGAGAGTTGCCATTTAGTTCAGGATGACATGTTCTTTTATACTTAGTGTGTGTGTGTGTGTGTGTGTGTGTGTGTGCGCGTGTGTGTGGGCTTGATTATTCTTGTTGATCTTTATCCAAGTGATTTCCTGCTTTCTTTCATCTCTAGAATCCATTACATCTTTACCAACACCCAACTATATACTGGCTAGGTTTCCTTTAAATAATACAGATTCCTATTCTGAGGGTGAGCCGACCCATTCAGAGTAGCTTTTAACATCAAAGTCCTAAATGGCATCATTGATGCTATCACTGCTAACACATGCATGTCTTTGTTGGGCTCTGGTAAATTGAGTTTACGGGATAGAGTCTGTTTTCATCTGCTGTTGAAGACTTTGATCCCAGTCTCTTGGAGGCTTCATGCTGAGACTAAGCCTTACAGATACTTTTTGCCTTAAGGGATTAGATAAAAGTCCTAGGTGTCCTGCATGCTTTCCAAAGTCCCTTTGTAGGTAAATAATGGTTGTATAGGAGAGAGTCTGTCTTCTCATGCAGAGTATCACCAGCATGAGCTAGGGAAAATTCTGGTCCTTCTTATCTCTTCTGGGCATTGTCATCCATTGCTGCTTCAATCCCCTTCACCACTGGAGTTGTTTTTCCTTTCTACAGAGTGGACTTCACTAGACTTCATTTTCCAGAGCCAAAGTGGGCATGACTGTATGCTGATAAAACTTGATTTACAAAATTATATGGTCAGACTTTTCCTGTATGGTGGATTTGCAGAGACTTGATGTAGGTGATTCAGATCAACAAGGGATCTCAGATTCAGACTGGAGGATGCTGTCTTTCTTTGATACAATGGCCTCAAGGTCATAAGCAGAGCTATCATCTGCCAAGCAAGATGTACCTGTTGGGAAGAAAGACTAAAAATAAGTGGTGCAAATGATGACGTAGGGTTCCTACACCATACTGAGCTGATAGAGTTGATCATTAATCAGGTGACTTATCCACACTACAGACTTCACAGAGGTGAAGGGGATTGAAGCAGCAATGGATGACAATGCCCAGAAGAGAGAGGAAGGACCAGAATTTTCCCTAGCTCATGCTGGTGATACTCTGCATGGGAAGATAGACTCTCTCCTATACAACCACTATTTACCTACAAAGGGACTTTGGAAAACATTCAGGGCACCTAGGACTTTTATCTAATGCCTTAAGGCAAAAGAGCATCTGTAAGGCTTAGTCTCAGCATGAAGCTCCCATATCTGGCTGGACTCCAGTTAATCCTCTATTTGTGCTATCTCACTGGGCAGAGTTCCCTTCATTTTCCTTGCCCATGTTTTCTCTGTTTGTACCCTTTGCAGTCATCCCTTGGTCCTTTCTCCTTGTTCCAAGAGAGACATCAGCGACTCCTTTGGGGGTACCTGGGAGGCAATCAAAACTCAGTTGATTATTTTTCCCTACTAATTCTGGGTCTAGTAGTCATACCTGACATTCTCCATCAATGTCTGCAGATGAATGCACTGTGGGGAAGGCTCAATGGGAAAAGCTCTTGTCCTGCAATCATGGGACTTGAATTCAGATCCCCATGACCCTGTAAAACTGGTTGTGGTAACATATTTATGTATAATTCCAGAGCTCCTATGATGAGATGTGAATGAGACAGGGGAAGCCCAGGAAGCTGGGGAGCCAGGTAGCCTGGTGTACACAGTGATGAATAATAGATCTTGTCTCAAAAAAGGTAGGGGGCAAAGTGCGGCACCTAGGCTTGCCCCCTGGCACTTGTCTGTACACACACACACCCCTTCACCTCTCCCCTAAGTGAAAAGCTTGCTGATGGGTTTATTCTCTGGATTGACTTTTTCATTGTAGCACTATAGCCTGGAGTAGGTGCTGCAATAGAGACTTGGTTAGATTTCAGGTAGTCCCCTCCCCACTTTTTGAGATAGGTCTCAGTTTGTAGCCCCATCTTGAATTCATGGCAGTCTTTCTGCCACATCTAACGAGTACTGGGATTACATGCATGAGCCACTCTGTCCAGCACCAATTTTCCTTTAGTAGCAGAACCAAATCTCTATTCCTCCATTAACTGAGGTGTTTTTTTGTCTTTTGACAAGACCTCTGAATTGTGTGTCTACAACCTGTCATCTTTTCTCATCAGAGAGTTTCCTTACTATAAGAGGTTTTGATCATGTTGTTTTGTGAAAATGAGAATGCTACCAGCTTTCTAATTTTATTCCTTCCCTTATATTTTTGGTTATGGTATTGGTTGCTACTGACTTATGCAATGTGTTTCTTCCCTGGGTACTCATCAGTAGGTGTAGTTTTCAACTTGGCACAGCTCAGACATCAAACTTTGAAACTTAAAACAGCTGAGTTGCACAGATGGTCAAAAAATCAATCATTGTGGCCATTTTATTGCTTGTAAGGTGATTACCATATTTTGTTCATAGTGACTTTTCTAGTTGATTAAAGTGAAGTTTCATCAGGACATGGTTGAGTCTTCTAGATTCGTTAATATATAAAGCAATGAGAGAGGTCTGAACAGAAGTATTTTTATAACCACCTTCAATGTTTTAACCATTGATTCCTAGCCTTTTGTGGCCTTCATACTATAATTCAAATTTCCATGCTTTTTGCCAAAGTAATTTTTATTTGGTGCATTTTCCAGGCTCATGTCTTTGTAGAAGTCATTTATTTTTTCTGTTAACCTGAGTGAACATTGATCCTGCTGCAATTTTTTTCTGTGCCTCAAATGGACTCCTATGTGATCTGGAATGAGACTCGGAGGGTGGCAGAATATGGGAGGTTTATGATCGGTGGGTTTCCAGGCCAGGGGAGTCTGAACAGTTGGAATGGAATTGTTATCTAAGACATTCAAGACTTTTACTGTCCTGGCAGCAAGATCCATTTAGACTGTGTTTTAAGAAAAACTTAAGTGAGTGTCTTTTCCCAGTGCTCCTTGCCCAGGTCACTGTGCTGCCAGCTTTGCATGCCTCTTGGCTATCAGTAGTCTGTCCTACTGTTTTTGATGATATTCATGGCCCTCCTTTCTCAGAGAGCTGCTGCCACCTACAGATTGCTTTGATTGCCACTTGTGAATAAAAGTTACTCTGCAGCTACTGTTACACATCTGGATGATGACAACCACAGAGGCTGTTTACTTCTTTTGTCTATTCTGTCTCTCAGGAGGACCAATGATTTTGGTTATTATTATTATTTGACAATCTGACTGTTTCCTTTTATAGAACACAGAAAGAAGCTCATACTTATTTGTGAACCGTATTTACAAATTTGCCTATTCACTAAAATTTGCCATTTTCTGTGTTCTTCAGTAGAGCATCCCTGTAACAAAATAGCTTATCTAGTCAATGTAAAAAGGAGGGCTTATTGGGTTCATGGTTTTTGAGAATTCAGTCTGTGATCAATTAGCCACCTTGCTTTGGGATTTGACAGTGTACATTGTGGTACGATTGTGTGGTGGAACAGACACTTACTTCATGGCCAGGACATGAGAGGGGAGTGAGGGGAAGGAGCTGGGGCCTAGTACTTTCCTTTGGGGCCCACACAGTTTATCATCTAAGGACCAACCCCCTCCCCCTCAGCTCCTGCTCAAGGTTTCACTTCTTTTTGATAGCGCCACCTTGAGGATAAAATATGCAATACTCAGATTTTTAGGGGACTTTCAAGAACCTAACTATATATAGTACCAAGTCAGTAGTGGCACTTTAAAGGTTAGTCACTGACTTGGAAATTGTGTAGAATGGTGAAAAGTTCTAGTCATTAGGAACACATCTGGCAGCTGTGGTCAGAGAAGGTAACCTTTGCGTTTCCATGGTCATACTGTGAACAAGTGACTTTTTCCTGTTTTATTTAGTTCTTCACTAAAAACAAAACCCCAAACCTGTGTTCCTTTTGTTGGTAATTTTGCTTTTCAAAGTGTCCTTGTTCCTATGTCCTAGAGCACTGTTTGTGATGTGCTTTTTGGAGAAAATATATCTGATAGAGAAACTTTGATCAGGCCTCAGCAGTGATGCAGTTGGTTGAGTTCAAGGATACTGAGTGAGGTGTGTCTATCAAATAAAATATCTTTAAATAGAAACACAAACAAAAAGAAGATTTATTGATAGGTTGAAAAAATTTGTGAGCAGAGGCTTGCAGGATTCATTTGGGGGCATTGTTTGGTATTTCTTTTCTTTCTTTCTTTCTTTCTTTTTTTTTTTTTTGGTTTTTCGAGACAGAGTTTCTCTGTGGTTTTGGAGCCTGTCCTGGAACTAGCTCTTGTAGACCAGGCTGGTCTCGATCTCAGAGAGATCCGCCTGCCTCTGCCTCCCGAGTGCTGGGATTAAAGGCTGCACCACCACCGCCCGGCTGTTTGGTATTTCGTAATTCAATGTTCAATATCACTTTGTAGAAGATAACTGGTGAATACTAAGGATGAACTGTGTACATATTACATTACAGCAGAAATACTGGAAATAATTTTTATGTTATATAAAAATGGAAGCTGGAAATAGTGGCACATGCTTGTAATCCTAGTACACAAAAGGCAAAGATAAGAGAATCAAGAGTTCCAGGACATTCTCTGTAACAACGTCAGTCTGGGCTACATGAGACCCTTTCTAGAAACAGTTAGAAAAAGAATTAATGGTAATGTATGTTGACTGAGTTTTCTGTCTTGCACAGTTCCCGCAATCATTAAGTCCCAAAGAAATCACACAGAGGTCTACATTAACTATAAACTGATTGGCCCATTAGCTCAGGCTTCTTATTAACTCTTACAACTGATGTTAGCCCATTATTCTTGTCTGTGTTAGCCATGTGGTTCAGTACCTTATTCAGCAGGGCAGTCACATCTTGCTGCTTCTATGGTCAGGTCAGGACTGCTGAGGAAAGGGCTTCCTCCTTCCCAGAATTCTCCTGTTATCATTGACCTACCTATACTTCCTATCTGGTTGTCCCACCTATACTTCCTGCCTGGCTCCTGACCAATCAGCGTTTTGTTAAAATATAATTGACAGAATACAGACATTTGTCCCACAACCAAATGTACTTGCCTAACATGTGAAAGGTCTGTCCAGTACACAGTACCACACGTACCCCTCCACATAAACACACACACACATAGCACACACCCTACCACACACAGAAATACACACCAACACACAAAATACACATATAACCAGAGAAAAAGAAAAGTAGATTGTCCTTGGATTATGGTGCTATATTCATGTTGTGGTCATGCTTACTTTGTTTCTTTGTGGAGCTGGGGATCAAACCCAAGCTCCCATGCATACTATGCAGATACTCTTGTCCTGAGCTACACACGAGCCCTGTTTGCATTTTAACAGGTGGACTTCTCTTCCAGGAGTAACTAGCATGGTCAGCTCAGGAGCCATGAGTGCCTCTGGGAACCTAATGGACTTCCTTGATGAGCCTTTCCCTGATGTGGGGACCTATGAGGACTTTCACACCATAGACTGGCTAAGGGAAAAGTCCCGGGACACTGACAGACACAGAAAGGTAGGTGGTACTATGCTAAAGGAGTCTTTCCTGATAGATCCACAATGCTTCCATCTCCAGGTTATAGTCTGAGCCTGAGGCTGTGCATCATGTGTGGGTTCCACAGCAGGAAAGATCTAGTAGAGGAAGCAGAGACAAAGACTGAGAGTTACATACTTTGGGAAGAAATATGACCAGTGTAAACAACAAAGGGACCCTGAAGTCAGACACATTTGAAGCACCTCTTGCCCTTAACACCTTCATGGTGGTTGAGTTTGAGGCTGTCATTTCTGGGCCTCATTTACTCATTAATCCTTGAGAAAAAAGTGATGACATTGAAGATTGGATGAGATTGTATGTGTGTCTGTGTTATGTTATTATGCTGCCAGATATCTAGTGTATACTAGAATATGGCAAATGCTATGGACTCATTTATGAGGGATGATTAGAGAGTTTTTTTTTCAGAGAGGTAAGATTTTAATTTGTTCTCTCAATGTGACCAAAAATTTGGTAGTCAAAGAGAGAGAAAAGATCTTAAATATAGGGAGTTTTTTTTTTTTTTTAATTCACGGACACATGAAAGAATGTGACAGCTTCAGATCATTCCAGGGAGTCCTAGGTTTGTTGGAGGATTCCCAGAAGGAGATGAATAGAGATGAGCCTAGAAGAGTATGCTACGGGGCTGTGTTAGGAATGATTAAATAACCCATGGGGAGGAGTTGGTGAAGGCTGAAGAGGACAGTAGAGAGGTACTGCAGAGAGACAAACAGGAAGCATAGGAGTGTGGTCACAAGGCAGGAGGAGTTCTTACTGGAGGCTGAAAAAAAAGATGCCTGTGGGATCATGATCAAGTCTCAAGCCATGTAGGGCTTTAGAGAAGGGAGCAGAGTGAAATGGAGTCATAGAACCATAGGTTCTTGTCAGACAAGGCAGGGCTTTTGCTAATGAGTGGAGGAAGAGGAGCAGCAGGGGCTTGGGAATAGTATGCTGTGCAGCTCAGTGTGAGGTTGGGCTCACCTTGGAGAGTGAGAGAGCCCTAGCCTGCAGATGGTTGCTGAAGCTTGAGACATGGCCAAGGTGGCTTGGGCACTTAAAGAGAGATGTGGTGTTGGAAACCGGACCCTGCAAAAGTTAGGGTACACATTTTGCGTACAGAGGAAGGCAGGTTGGAATCAGAGCCAAAGACTTGGAAGAAGCAGACAGGAATGAAATAGGAAACCAAGAATAGGTGGGGGGATGATGATGTTCGAGGAGTGTAGTGCTCCCCCAGAATGGGGAGGGAAAGAGGTATGCTATAAAAATGCCATAATGGTCTATGGAGAGTTAGAGTATCCCTAAAAGAGTACTTAATTAAAAATCCATATTGAATCTGATTATCTAAAATCCATTTTGAAGGGAGACACTGATTCTGTGCTGCATCCATATAGCCTTGTGAACTAGAAAGCCCATTTAATCAGTCTTGCATTGCTGCAAGAACAGTTTGACCGGGAATTTGATGGCTTAATTATATTCATCTCCTCAGTCACGTTGTTTCCTGAGGAATCTACTTCAGAGAAAGAAGCAGGAAATGGACTTGTGTTCTGATCAACTGCTTTGTGTATTTTATTTTTAGATAACCAGCAAAAGTAAGGAGTCAATCTGGGAGTTCATCAAGAGCCTGTTGGATGCGTGGTCAGGATGGGTGGTGATGCTACTCATTGGGCTGCTGGCAGGTATGTGCAAGATATGTATGTGTGCTGTACTCTGTTGTAGTAGGAGTGGTGAGGCTGCGTCCCCGGCACCCGGCCGCCCGCATGGCTAGCTTATGCCCTGAAATAATTACACGGAAACTGTATCCTTTTAAACACTGCCTGGCCCATTAGTTCCAGCCTCTTATTGGCTAGCTCTTACATATTGACCTAACCCATTTCTAATATCCCTGTAACACCACGAGGTGTCTTACCAGGGAAGATCTTAACCTGCATCTGTGTCCGGTAGGAGAATCATGGAGACTCCTCAATCTGCTTCTTTCTCCCAACATTCTGTTCAGTCTACTCCGCCTACCTAATTTTATGTCCTAGGCAATTTCTTTATTTAACCAATGAAACAACAGATAGAAAGATGACCCTCTTCCATCAGTACTCTTAGTACCCCCACACTCCAGATGTTTAGGAGACACTGAAGCTATGGAGTATTCATCTTCTATCTCAATGTAAGAGATTTATTGATTGAAAATACCTGAATGACTATTTTTTTTCTAGACTCTACCAAGACTAAGGCAGGAGCCTGACCCTAACTGTGGCATCACAGACCAAAACAGAGATAGCTCACAAAGCAAGTGTGAACTTCTGGAAAGTTGCAATTAACAGCTCTATTTGGCCTTGTGCATACACTGCATAGATTTATGACTACCCTGGGATTTTACCTAAAGCACACATTTTATATTCTGTTATACCTAGCTATCTATGGGGTTACAAAATGTGGAAGCATTATAATTTTGAAGCATCAAGCATCACATGTGGTGGGCTTTTCCTACTACTTGAAAGCCCTGAAATGCATGATTGAGTATGCTGTGACATTCAAAATAATGTTAACCACCCACAGGATCCAAGGTGAATCCAGGACAGTTGCATCTAGACTATACACTGTTCCAACCCGTAGAGACTCCTCATCTTCTGTTGTCATAATCTCAGTGCCATTTTGTGGATAGTAGATATTTGGCTCTTTGTGGTAGTCGTTTGCTGAAGTTAGCTTCTTTTTTTAGAAGACTATGAGGGTTGGTATTAAACAGCATTTCTGGAGAAAACACTATGATGATGTAAAGACCTCTTTTCCCTTTATGATTCTAATGTGTAACTGGAGGCAGCAAACACTTCGAAAGCTAGTTCTACGGCCACAGTAAAAAGTGAAGGAAGGTACAGAATGAAGGGGTTTTAAAGATAGGCACATCCAGTGTTCTTTGGATTTGGATGCATATTGGAGCAAGATCTAGAAAGTAGCACCATTTTCCCTTGGCTCCAATGGGGGGAGGGGGAGGACTCAGGTGTCCAACTGCCTGGATGGATGTTCCCTTGGTTTTATTTGGGATCCTCGCAGAGGAATCACACTTATCCTCTGCAGAACTAATTTACCAGAAATTACCATAAGGCGGCACTGTTGTACCACAGACCAAAGCAGAGATGGTTCACAAAATAACTTGCATCAGCAAAGGAGATTGGATGAAGAGTAATGTGACTGTGAACGGTTGAAAAATGATGGATTTGGGGGTGATCATCAGATCTTGCTCACATGTCACTTTCTACTTGAAACTTTCTCTGATCATTTCTCTAAAAAAAATCACATCTTTCTCTCACTGAGCCTCTCTCACCAGTTTTAGTTTCTCTCTCTCTCTCTCTCTCTCTCTCTCTCTCTCTCTCTCTCTCTCTGTGTGTGTGTGTGTGTAACAGCTTTACTGAATTATACTACACATATTGCATGATTAACCCATTTAAAGTGTACAATTAAGTGGTTTTTAGTGTATTTATAGAGTTTGCAATTATCATCATGACCAATTTTAGAACAATTTTATCATTCCCGCCTGAATATTATCTGCACCTTTTAGCTATGGAAGGATCTAAACCATTACCAGTCTACTTCCTTTCACTGGAGATTTGTCTGTTCTAGACATTCCATGTAAATGGAATTGAACATTATGTGTGTCTTTTGAAGTGGACCCAGGTCCAGATGCCTGGCCTGACCTTAACTGTGACACAAAAGCTAGATGACAAGACCTTTTCTTTCTCGTATATAAACTAGTTGAAGTAACACACACACACACACACACACACACATGTATAAACACATATAGATGCATACACACACATATATACATGCACACACCTACATGCATACGTACACACACACTGTTCTCTGGGCCTGGATATACCTTTAGGGCTTAGTAGCAAGAGGGATACAAATAAGACAGTCAGGAAAGAATGCATACTATGAAAGGAGAAAAAGGTTTTAGGGTCAAGCTTTGAAGAAATATCCCCCTTAGAAAGCAGAGTGGAGAAGCAGGAAAGATCAAAACAGACAGAAAATCCGAAAGCAAGGGGGAAACCAGGAGAGCTAAACTTTGCAGAAGCCATGAGCTTCTGGAAGAATGGAGTGCTTGGCAATTTCAAATGATGCCAAGAGGCCTAAAACTAGGGTTGGCAACCTTCTTTCTATCAAAGGCTAGCAAATAAGTGTTTTTGGCTTTTTGAGCTGTGTAGTTTCTCTCTCTATACTTCAACTCTGCTACTGTAGCAGGAAGCCACAGTCAGCATCCAATGATAAAGTGTGGCTGTGCTGGGTTAAAGCTTTAGTAACAAAAAGGCAGTGGGCTACATAGGGCCTCTTGGTTGTGCGCTGTATGACCTGTTCTGAATAATGAAGACTGGGTACAGGCTATTGCTTTCCTAGTAGAAGGAGAGAATGAACTGGACTGAGGGAAAGAAGAGAGAAGGGAAGCTCCAGGACAGTGTCTGGAGGGGAATGTGGACTAGGGGTGACTTAAATGTTGATGAGAAAGCCATGGAGAGGGAAGGGTTGTTTGCTTGCTTATGTGTTTGGTGCATGTGATGTGAATTATGCATGTGTTGTGTGTGTGTGTGAGTGTGTTTGTGTGTGTGTGAGTACACCCACCAGTATATTTGTATTTTGAGGCCAGACAAAGATGTCTTCCTGTGTTTATTTCTACCGTATTCCCTCCAGGCAGGACCTCTTACTGTATCTGAAGTTTGTTCTTTTGGCTAAACTGGCTGTCCAGGGAGCTTCCGGTATCTCCATTTTGCCTCCCTCAACACTGGGAATATAGGTATACATGGTCATGCCCAGGTTTTATGTAGGTGTTGGAATTTGAACTCAGGTCCTTATGATTGCATAAAAAACAGTCTTATCTCCTGAGCCATCTTCCTAAATTGAGGATAATTTTTCAAGCTGTATATTGACACTAAAAAACTCAGAGAGTGATGACTGAATCCTAAACTTTTTTCTGCCCTCACAACTTAAGAGAACGGAACCACATAGCCCTGCTACCTGATTTAAGGCCCTAGGGCTTTTGTGGCTCTTTGGGATGCCTACTGACTGACTGGCCCATGCCATAAATGCTCAGGTTACTTCCAAGTGGATGAAAGCAGCTGTCAGTTTTAGTGGCAGTAGCATGGGTGTGCACTCAGCTTTGGGAATGCCCTGTGTTCTTTCCATGTGGCAATTCTTCTCCATGATTTATTCCTCTTCTTCTAGGTACCTTGGCTGGGGTCATCGATCTTGCTGTTGACTGGATGACAGACCTGAAGGAGGGTGTCTGTCTATCTGCTTTCTGGTACAGTCATGAGCAGTGCTGCTGGACCTCTAATGAGACCACTTTCGAGGACAGGGACAAGTGTCCCCTGTGGCAGAAGTGGTCAGAGCTTCTGTTGAGCCAGTCAGAGGTGTGTATCTGTGTAGGGTCTTGGGACCACCATAATCCCAAGTTCCTGAACACCTATGATTTCACCTTCAGATAATATTCTCTGGCTTAAATAGTGCTGTTGCTTGCTTTCATTGATTTCTGCGGCTTCTCAGAGTTTACCTAGAAAGCCCTTGCTGACCTTGGAGCCCCTTGCTCATGGGCATTATATGTGTATTTTCTTTCTTTCCTTCCTCTCTCCCTGACTTTGTCTGTCTTTTCTCTCTTCCTGTCTCCCCTATCTCTTTACTGATTTTCAGACATGCTCTCAGACTATATCCCATCCTGGCCTGGAACACAGAGTAATTCTCCTACTTCAGCTTCTCAAGTTCTGAGATTTCAGACACGAACTATCACAGCTGGTATATTTGCCTTTTTCTGACTAAAGGTAGTTTCTTCTTTGTGCTGAAGAAATGGAGTTGATTTTTATGTTTATGCCGGAAGAAAGGTTTTTTTTACATCAGTTTATAAAGTAACAGTTTCAGGGAGCCAATTTATACTTCATCAGATCTGTAGCATGAGTAATAAAAACCAGGGGTTCAAACTGAGGATCAGAAAAGCAAAGCGGCCAGCCACCAGCTCTTATGTCTACCTCAGATCAAAATGGGCAATCCTGCCTCCACAAGTCATCAGACTGACGCCGAGCATGACTCCTATCTCCTCCCCTTTTATATTCCTCTCTAGTGCTGGTATTAAAGCTGTGCCACCACTGCCTGGCCTCTATGGCTAACTAGTATGGCTGCTGGTATTAAAGGTGTGTACCACCACTGCCTGCCCTGTATGGATGACTAGTGTTGCTTTGCATTCTGATCTTCAGGCAAGCTTTATTTATTAAAACACAAATAATATACCACTATAAGATACTTTCGCAGGAAGCAATCTCCTGTGCACTGGGTTTTGATCCTACTTCATGTTCTGGTTTTGTGGGAGCCTAGCCAGTTTGGATGCTCACCTTCCTAGACCTGGACGGAGGGGGGAAGACCTTGGACTTCCCACAGGGCAGGGAATCCTGACTGCTCTTCAGACTGGAGAGGGAGGGGGAGAGGAGTGGGGGGAGGGGGAGAGGACGGGGAGGAGGGGGAGGGAAATGGGAGGCGGGGAGGAGGCGGAAATTTTTTTTCAATAAAAAAATAAATAAAAATAAAAAAAATAAAAAAGATACTTCCGCAGAAAGTACAATTCAGTAGCTTTGGTCACAGTCACAGAATTATGTAATGATCACCATCGTCAATTTTGGAATATTTTTATCCATAACCTCCCCCCCCCAATCTGCCTGTTCTGCTCCAGAGTCATTGATTAATAGTCCCAAACAACTGCCAATGACCTTTCTGTCTCTACAAATTTCCCCCTTCTAGACAGTTCAGTTAAATGAATCCATGACTTTGTGGACTTTGTGGATATCGTGTTACTTAGCCTATTGTTTTCCAAGTTGCTTCATGCTATAGCCTAAGTCAGCATTTGCTTCCTTTTCATTGATGTATGATACTCCATTGTATGGCTAGGCTGCATATTATTTGATGAACATGTGTTCTTGTTTTTTGACTAGCATGACAATGTCACCATGAACATCTGTGTTCCAGGTGGGAGCATATAGTTCATCTCCTTTGGGTATAAGTGTAAACTCTGGGAGAAAGGTGACCCCTAGATTTAACATTTTGAAGAACTGGTAGGATGGTTTCCAAAGTGGATGCACTTATTTGCATTCCCGTGAGCAATATATGAGGGTCCTGATTTGCTTACCTACTTTACAACACTTGCTAGCATCTGCCTTCATTGTAGCTAACCTAGTGCGTGTGAAATAGCGTTTCAATGTGGTTTCTGTTATCATCTTCCATCGACCTTTTCTGATCCAATCAGAAGAAGCTTCTGTGAAAAGCAGTTCTGGGGCACATGAATATATGGGTGACCCACAGATCTAGTACATACCTTCATGGCATTTAGAAATTCAGATTGTCATGCATATTTTGCCTAGTCTCCATAGTAAGACTCTGACTCAAAAGAAGGATGATGAGGAGGGACATTGATTGATCAAGGCCAGGTGAAAGAAGCTAGGTAAAAAGCTTTACATTAGGGGTAATAGGAGAACTGTAAAAGTTCGAGTATGTTGGGAGGGTATCTGTAATCTTTTTGAACTTCTCCTTTCCCTGTTTCTTTTGACGGACTTTCTTAGCTGAAGATATTTGCAATGTACTTTGCCATTTCACTAATCCCTTCTCTTGATGGAATATTCCCTCACATCTTAGAAGCAGTCAGGAGTCTTGAAATCTCACACATTCTTGCCATTATTTCCAGAAAGAAATTCTAGACTTGGGTTGATGAGCATGGGCAGATGGGCCTGGCTGACTGCCATCTTTTTCCTACTTGCAGCATGTGTTCCAGGGGAAATAGAGGTGCCTATCTTTTCAACTGGTTGTAAGATTTATTCTTTGTTTCAAAGAATTGCTCTTTAAAAGAGTGAGAAGTTAGTTTTAGCCTTCAAAATGTACTTATTTAAGTGGATGAAAGGTATTCCTTGGGCTGATTTCTCACTACATAGTGTGTGAAATATGTGGCCACATTGCAGTCTCCAGGAACATGTCCTTACATTTAATAGGCATATATGTGGCCATGGCCATGGCCTGACAGGTAGGTAGGTGATCTTTTCCTTTTCTCTTGCTTGAATAATCCAGATGGTGAGAAGGAGCTGAAGCCTCGAGAAAGGATAAAGTACCCAGACTGTGTGCTTGTATCAGAAAAGGAAAGAAAAGACAAGATTAGCTACTTTGGAGTAAATAGTCCAATATATTTTTCTGAAGAGGGTATTCAAGCAGCTCCCTTCTAGGAGTGCCTGTCACATGTTAGCACTTGCTGGAATCTTCCAGAGGCTTGTTAAAATACACTGGGCTGTGTGACTTTGTGAAGTATCTTATTTGGCAGCCCAAGGGTAGGGGCCCACAGGTTATGTTTCTGCCAACCTCCCAGGTGATGCTGGTGCTGTTGGTCCGTGGACCACACTTAGAGAAGCAACCTTCTCAAACATAGAACTGAAGCTTATTCACTGTGGTCTGGGTGTGGCTGTAATGAAAACAAAGAGAGGCCATCCCACCACAGACAAGACAAAACAAATCGTACAGAGTCTCACAGGCAGCTTTTTGTGTGCCACACCTTTTATTAACTACAGTGCAAGTGGTGATTACAACCCAGCATCATCCTTGCTTTCCATTACTCCTGAGATTTCATACACTGGAAGGCTTGTGTAACTAGCTCCTGGAGAAACACCTGATGCTGTTTGTGTGTAGTGACTATAGCAATAGCAAGACCTGGTGCTTTCCTTTATGCAGGCCTGGCAGGAACCTCTCTGAGCCCATCAGAACTTTGCTTTCCTAATGGAGATGGTGGGGTTGGGTACATTACTCAGGTCTGCTATGGTTCACCACTTCTTCCTTCTTTTGTGTCTGCTTTTTAGGGTGCCAGTGCTTACATTCTGAATTACTTAATGTACATTCTGTGGGCATTGCTGTTTGCATTTCTGGCCGTCTCCCTGGTACGTGTATTTGCACCATATGCCTGTGGCTCTGGCATACCTGAGGTAAGTTGTAGCTGAAATCCTATGTGCCAGCTATGATCTCCACAATAAGCTTACTAGATAGGCACTGTTCATTCACTTAGTAGTTAAGAAAACTAAAATAAAAACTAGTTAAGTAACTTCCCTACAGTCTTTAATCTGGCAAGCTGTGAGTTGAACCCAGAAGTCTGGCTTCACAATGAGTACTGTATTCAGCAGTTTGGGTCTGTTGCTTCTCAAATGATTAGACCTCTGCCTTGGAATCCAAGATAAACTCTTAAAGCCTGAAGAATCTGGGATCACAAAGCATCCACGTAAAATTGCTACTGTAGTAACTCTATGATGTAATGTGAAAACCAGACAGTAGTGGAGGAGCACTACTGGGAAAGTTTACTGGTGATCAGGAGCTTTTGCCATGTTTGTTTTTCTGGTGACAGGGTAATAGGAATCTTTAAAAAATTAATTCTGGGGGCTGGAAAGGTGGCTCAGAGATTAAGAGCCCTGGCTGCTCTTCCAGAGGTCCTAAGTTCAATTCTCAGCAACCACATGGTGACTCACGACCATCTGTAAAGAGATCTGGTGCCCTCTTCTGGTGTATAAACATACATGCAGCCAGAACATTGTATGTATAAATAAATAAATCTTAAAAAAATTAATTCTGCTTTCCATGCATGCACTGGGACTATGCCCATGTGAACATACAGCTCTTATAAATAATTTTCAGCAATCTGATGTAACCACTGTATCAGGGAAGTGACTTCATCATTCACTAAGATCAAATATGAAGCCTGGGAGAATCTGCTGGGTAGAATGATAGTAATTGAGCTGACTACTGAAAGATGCAAAATGAAAAACCAGAAATCATAAAATGTCTTTCAGGTTCTCTCTAGTTAGAACATTTGCATTGCTCTTATGTGGCAATGGAGAGGGTGAGGTGAGAGTAGAATTCTGGACTGATAGTGCCACTGGGTCCCTGTTACCCTCTTGAAAGATTTATTTATCTTTGGATATTGTGTTCCATGTATCTCAGGCTATTCACAAGCTTACAATGTAGCAGAAGATGACCTTGAATTACTTATCCTCCTTCCTCAATTTTCCAGGTGCTGGGATTGCAAATGTGGACTACCGTGCTAGGTTTATGTGTTACTGGGGTTTGAACCCAGAGCTTTGTGCATCCTAGGAAAATACTCTACTGACTTAACTACATTTCCAGGCCAGTTTACCCAGTGTTGTGCCTTCCCACACCAGTGCTGGTCTAGGCAGTTCACACAATGGGGCAGAAGATATCAGAAAGGTGTATTGAAAAAAGTTCAATATAGATGTGTTTCAAGAAAAAGAGTAGAAATATGTATTGATACGCCTTACTGAATTTTTGGAAGTTTATTTTGTCATATTAATTCAAGATCATCCAATCAAACTGCTTTACCACCTGCCTTAGTCAGTGGTCTATTGCCATGAAGAGACCATGACCATGACAACTCTTTTTTTTTATTTCCTTCGGTTTTTCAATACAGGATTTCTCTGTGTAACAGCTCTGATTGTCCTGGAACTTGCTTTGTAGACCAGGCTGGCCTCAAACTCACAGAGCTTCACTTGCCTCTGCCTTCCGAGTACTGAGATTAAAGATGTGCTCCACCACTGCCTGGCCCATAGCAACTCTTACAAAGGAAAGCATTTATTTGGGGCTGTCTTACCATTTCAGAGATTTAGTCCATTATCAACATGTTGGGGAGTATGGAGGCATGCAGACAAAGTGCTGGAGAAGTAGCTGAGAGTTCTACATCCAAAAAAGAAAGAACTACCAGACCCAGCTTGTGCTTTTGAAACCTCAAAGCCCATCTCCCAGTGGCATAATTCCTTCAGCAAGGCCAAACCTTATAACCCATCCCAAGTAGTTCCAATCCCTGATGACTAATCGTTCAAACATATGAGCCTATGGGGGCATTCTTGTTCAAATGACCACATCCCACCCTATTTCCTCAATACAACCAATTCTGTTCTGATGAAGTGTATGTACTTTGAAAGCATATGGTACTATGCAAAATAGCACACTAAAAACCAGAGACTTATGAGAAAATGTGTCAGAGTGTGATCACAATACTTAGAACCTGACAGAGGAAGAGAGAAACCTGCTAAGAACAGTAGCACAGTGTCATGTATGTTAAATGGTCCCCACATATATCAAGTCTAAATAAATACTTCACTTATTGAAAAAACTTGAATGTTCGCTCGTGGAAAGTGGGGGCTAAGCATTGCAGTTTGTGAGAGCTAAGATAGTGTGTATTCCAAAATCAGTAGAAAGTGGTCATAGCAGGTATGACAGCCATGGCACCCTAGCACAGGTGTGAGATGGTAGATATTTGAGACATATTGAAAAGCATATTTTGTGCTTTCCTACACAGCTCAGTTCAACCAGAGACACTTTTCTGCATTCACCCTGGAGTTCTCCTAGGGAAATTATCAATACGCAGTCACAAAATTTGCATTATATGTAAATTCTCTGATGAATGAATAGTATGGGTGGCAGTTTGTATTCCCAAAGCAAGTATTGCCTCAGAACTGACTGTTTTTTTTTGTTTTAATTTTTAAAGCTTTGTTTATTTTACTTCTTTTTTTTAAGCCAACATTTATTTATTTATTTATTTTTAATTTATTTATTTATTAAAGATTTCTGTCTCTTCCCAGCCACCGCCTCCCATTTCCCTCCCCTAATTAAGTCCCCCCCCCTCAGCCCGAAAAGCAATCAGGGTTCCCTGTCCTGTGGGAAGTCCAAGGAACCCCCCACCTCCATCCAGGTCTAGTAAGTTGAGCATCCAAACTGCCTAGGCTCCCACAAAGCCAGTACGTGCAGTAGGATCAGAAACCCATTGCCATTGTTCTTGAGTTCTCAGTAGTCCTCATTGTCCGTTATGTTCAGAGAGTCCGGTTTTATCCCAGGCTTTTCCAGACCCAGGCCAGCTGGTCTTGGTGAGTTCCCAGTAGAACATCCCCATTGTCTCAGTGTGTGGGTGCACCCCTCATGGTCCTGAGTTCCTTGCTCGTGCTCTTTCTCCTTCTGCTCCTGATAGAACTGACTGTTTTATTTAACACCCAGAACCAAGGCACCCTGGACAACAAGGATAGATAATTTTTACTATCCCAATTTATGATCTTACTGTTCATTAGTAGGCATGTTTTTGCTCAAGCTTTTCCCCAAAGAGGAAGATGGTCATTAGGGATGCTCAAAGAGAAATAAAATGCATGCTGGATCAGTCCTTATCCCCTTTCCGAAAACCAGAGATGAATGGTTGTACTGGTGATCTTGTAGGCAGATGTGACCTTTGTCTTTGAGTAGCTGCTCGAATGTTTCTTCTCCAGTGTGGACACTCTTTTTTTTTTTTTTTTTTGGTTTTTCGAGACAGGGTTTCTCTGTGGTTTTGGAGCCTGTCCTGGAACTAGCTCTTGTAGACCAGGCTGGTCTCAAACTCACAGAGATCTGCCTGCCTCTGCCTCCCAAGTGCTGGGATTATTAAAGGCGTGCGCCACCACCGCCCGGCCCAGTACGGACACTCTTTAAATGAAATTTTTATTTATTATTACATCGTGTGTATGCATGTGATGTACACAGATGAAGGGGTATCTGCACATGCCACAATGCTTGTATGGAGGTCAGAGGACAACTTTCCGGAGTCATTTCTCTCCTACCTTCATGTGGGTATTGAACTAAGATCATTAAGCACATTGCCAAGTGCCTTCACCTGCTGAGAGATGTTACTGACCCCAAAGTAGATATCATCATTGGTGAAGTTGCACATTGAAGTTTCTTATGTGATAAAGTGACATGTGACATGGATAATATAACAACGATATCAAGTGTGGCAAGTGAAAAGTGAACAGATCCCTTGAGGATGGGTCTCTCTTTTTTTTTTAAATTAGGAAAGTCAGTGTTTTATTTTTTTTCTTTTCTTTATTTTTTTGTTTATTTTTTTTTAGTTGTTGAAAAAACACTCATGATAATCTGAAAGTTTTATGAACCAATGGAGATTTCACAGTTGAGGTTGGCTAGTAGGAGCCAGCAGAAACAAGGTAGTAGAACTGGAACTCCTTTACCTGGGAAGACAGAACGAACCATGATTCTTGGAGAAGATGGACAAGGTGAAAAGTCTATGTAAACCTGCATTTTTATGTATGAGAAGAACTTTCTCTGAGACAAGCCAGATCACAGTGGAAATTGACTTAAAGTAGGGATTGGAACCATGCTATTTTACGTTAGCAAAGATTGGGCTGAGCTGCTTAAGAAAGAGTACTTTGTCTTCCTGGAGTCATGCAGTCTGCTGGAATATATTGTATGGCAGGTCACACAAAAGCAGACTTTGAAAACAATGCACAGGGGTACATATTCACACCATTTTATAATGCAGAGGATGAGACTGAAGGCCTTGCACATGCCTGGCAAGTACTCTGCTTTTGAGCTACAAACTAGTCCAAAGTAGGTTTTCAAAATTGCTCATCCCTCTGAGATTTTTCTTCCACAATATTTTGATTATTTAAAATAAAAATTCCTTTGGAAAAAAAATCTAGGTCAACGAGCACAGCCTACAGAAACAAGCATAATCAATAGAATACAAGAAATAGAAGAAAGAATCTCAGATTCTGAGGACACCATAGAGAAAATAAACGCTCTGATCAAAGAAAACTGCAAAGCCAACAAATTCTCATCACAAAACATTCAAGAATTATGGGACACAATAAAAAGACCAAATATAAGAATAATAGGAATAGAAGAAGGAGAAGAGTCACAGCTCAAAGGCCCAGAAAATATTCTGAACAAAATTATGGAAGAAAACTTTCCCAACTTAAAGAAAGATATTCCTTTGAATATTCAAGAAGCATACAGAACACCAAACAGACTGGATCAAAGGAAAACATCCCCTCGCCATATAATAACCAAAACACAAAATATACAGGTTAAAGAAAGAATACTAAGAGCTGCAAAGGAAAAAGGCCAAGTAACTTATAAAGGTAAACCGATCAGACTTACACTTGGTTTCTCTATGGAAACAATGAAAGCCAGAAGGTCCTGGATAGAAGTACTGCAGAAGCTAAGAGACCATGGATGCAAGCCCAGACTACTATACCCAGCCAAGCTTTCGTTCACTATAAATGGAGAAACCAAGACATTCCAGGATAAGAACAAATTTAAGCAATACGTAGCCACGAATCCAGCCCTACAGAAAGTAATAGAAGGAAAACCGCAACCCAAGGAATCCAACATTGCCAACGCTGCCTACAATAACTCAGGCATCTAGCGACCCTAGCACAACTAGCACAACTCAAAGAAGGGAGACACACAAATTCTACTTCCAAAATCAACAAGAATATCCGGCATGAACAACCACTGGTCATTAATATCACTTAATATTAATGGTCTCAACTCACCTATAAAAAGGCACAGGCTAAGAGATTGGATACGAAAACAGGATCCAACATTCTGCTGTTTGCAAGAAACACATCTCAACCACAAAGACAGGCATCTACTCAGAGTAAAGGGTTGGGAAAAGGTCTTTCAAGCAAATGGTCCTAAGAAAAAAGCAGGTGTGGCCATATTAATTTCTAACAAAACTGACTTCAAACTAAAATCAATCAGAAGAGATCGAGATGGACACTTTATACTCATAACAGGAACTTTTATCAATTTTTAATCTGTACTTCCTGAGTCCTGCTGTGGATTACAGATGTGTGTCACTGTACCCACTATAAACATCTTAAATGCTTGAGAGTTTTTGTGTAATAAATGCACTGTATAATTTCTGTAAAGCACATTTGAAAATGAACACTTGAGCTGAGGGGACAGCTCAGTGGGTAAGAGTGCCTGCTGCACAAACTTGAAGGCTTGAATTTGAATATTCAGCACTTAAGTAAGTTGAGCATGGCTGTACATCCCTATAGCATCAACATGGTGGAACAGAGATGGGCAGGTCCTGGGAACTCATTGACTAATCAGCCTAGCAGAAATAGTAAGCATCACGCTTAGTGAGACACACGGCCTCAAGGAAAAAGTAGACAGTGATAGAAAAGACATCTGACATCCTCCTTTATTTTCTATATGTGCATACATAGGTGCATGGACCCATGTCCATGCACCCACATACCACACATACACACAAAGAAAATAAAAGTGAACACTTGTGGCTTAAGAGTTTGGAGAAAACATACGTACTCTGGGAACTCTCAATTTAGAAAAGCCACAAGTGTTAACTACCACCTGGACAAGAAATTGCATCCTCAGAATTTATTCTTCACTGATTTCTGTTCTTTACAAAATACATACATTCATACAAACATTTATCTATCAGAAAGAGCTTTGATCATAATGGTAACACCACAATAAGAGTCTCCGCAATACATCTCACTAAAGCCCTGCATGCTTCAGTTTCTATCAATTCAAATTAAAGTAATTAGAGTTGGGCATCTCCTGGGAATGCATCTGCCTTCTTTAGTTCTTAATTTGATAATAACAATTTTATAAAATTATTTTAGAGAATTACAAAATACCTATTACATTGGCGAATTCACCACATGCCATTGCTGGCAGAGCCTCAGGTAATTTAGATGTTTGTGATTTTCTAAGTGGTATTATGCTTTTAAAATGTATCCTGGGGTACAAATCCTTATAAACCGACTGACAAAAATTATAGATATTTTTATTTGTGGCAATAAATAGGACTAGATTGTGGCAGGCATAATCAGATATCTCTTCCATACAGAGTTCCCATATCCCCAAAGCACAGGCTCAATTAACGTAACTGTCACTAGTTAAATACGAGTTTGACCACAACTAGTTTATCTGAGTAGTTAAAGGCTAGTTCAAGAAGTACTGTCTGGCCGGGCGGTGGTGGCGCACGCCTTTAATCCCAGCACTCGGGAGGCAGAGGCAGGCGGATCTCAGTGAGTTTGAGACCAGCCTGGTCTACAAGAGCTAGTTCCAGGACAGGCTCCAAAACCACAGAGAAACCCTGTCTCGAAAAAACCAAAAAAAAAAAAAAAGTACTGTCTGACTACAGCTAAGAGTCCTCTTATATATTCTGCAGGAATGAGCTCACGGAGAATTTTGGGATCTCTCACTCTCCTTCCCTCCCCTATCTCCCACTCTCTGTTCTCCTCATCCTCTTTTCCTCCTTCTGAAATTGAAAGCTGATTTTCTGAGTGACTCTGTGGTGCACATCTCTAATCGCAGCACTTGGGAGGTGGAGGCTTGAGAATCAGGTCAGTTTGACCTGTATAGTGAGAGTCTGTCTTAACCCTATCCCACTAAAAGACAAGAGGTCTCTCATAATACTAAGATAGACTCCTGTGCACACTCCTTTCAAGCCTACTTATAATCTCCTCAAACCAATAAAGATGACATGATAAACAATGCAAGTGAGCATTGGAAAAAATAGTGTTTCAGTGATGAACCTTAAATATTGAGAAGCTAGGGAAATTTCTGTTACTTGTTTCGGGAGTAGAACATTTTGAAATCACATGACTGTAAAATTCCTCTTTGCCTTGGCTGCATCTCTGGGCAATTACATTAGATCTCTGTGGGGGAGAGTTAGATCTTGCTGCCATCTCTGTAGGGAGAGCGACTCTTTGACATTTTCTAGTTCATCAAGTGATTCTGATGAGGTTGAAAAGCATTGTGTTCACTGCTTGAGAAGTTGTTTTACTTGACTGAGTAATGTCCACAAGAAGATATTTTTCTGTATGTAACTGACACTGAAATGGGAAAACATTATCCCATAACATAGCATACAACTGGGGAAAATGGCTAGGAATTTGATTAACTGGCTTAGTGTCTCATGAATCTAATCAGGAACTTGAAAGTTACCAGCCCAATGGCAAACAATCACTCATTTTTATCCAATTGTGGCAGAGGTTGGAAGTAAGAAAGTATTGAACCACTTGAGGGGTAGACTTCATTATACAAAGTCCATCATAGATCCTGGCATCCAATTAAATTCTAAGCAAAGACTGCAATGTACTTGTGGGGGAAAAGCCATTGTTTGCATTGACAAAATGGAGCAAGTCTGTAAAGGAGTAAGATAGTTCTCCCTGTACTCAAAGTCCTTTTCAATATGAGACAGCAGGAACAAAGTATATGACTGATACATATGGAAACAACATAGTGAAGTCCATTATTTTGGATGCTAAATTTATCTGTTTAAAAAAGCAATCTATGACTAAGCATGGTGGTACACAACTTTAATCCCAGCACTAGAGAAGCAGAGGCAATGAATCTTTGAACTCAAGGCTAGCCTGGTTCATGTAGTGAGTTCCTGTCCAGCCAGGGTCACATAGCAATCTGTGGTACTTCCAATATACATGCTAATTGCAAAATTTTATTTAAGTGCTAATTAAATTGAAAAAAAGCATTAATGTTAGGTAGATAAAAAGGAAACAAATGGTAGACATACTTTGATTTTGTAATTGTTCTAATTTGTTAATTATTGGTATTAATCTCTCTCCTTTTTTTCTTTTTTTGTTTGCTGAGACAGGGTTTCTCTGTGTAACAACTCTGGCTGTGCCAGAACTTACTTTGTAGACCAGACTGGCCTCAAACTCACAGAGATCCACTTGCCTCTGCCTCCCAAGTGCTGAGATTTAAAGGTGTGCACCACCACTACCCGTCTTGGTGTTAATCTCTTATTGGGTTTAATTTATGAATTCAACTTTAATATGGTATAATACAGTTTGACATAGTCTGGGTTTCAGGTATCCACTGGGGATCTTGAAATGTATCTCCATGGGTAAGAGGGCTACTGTAATAAGATACAAACTTCTGCTGGTACAAAATTCTAATCAAAAGAACTGAACCAGTTCCTTCCATTCCTCTAGCTTAGTGAGTCTTGTTCAGAGTCATTGCATCTTCTTTCTCAGCCATGGACCACTGTAGTTCATTCCTCTCACTATCTGTCTTCTGTTCCAGATAAAGACCATTTTGAGTGGATTTATCATCAGAGGCTACTTGGGGAAATGGACACTGCTAATCAAGACTGTTACCTTGGTGCTGGTTGTGTCCTCTGGCCTGAGCCTGGGGAAAGAGGGGCCACTGGTGCATGTGGCTTGTTGCTGTGGCAACTTCTTCAGCAGCCTTTTCTCCAAATATAGCAAGAATGAGGGCAAGAGGCGTGAGGTAAGTCAGCTCCTGCCCACCTCCACTGGAAGGGGACTTCTTGGAGTCCCTACCTTATCCCACATGCACTAAAGTCCCCAGAGCCCATCTTTGACTTTCACTTTGCAGGTGCTTTCAGCTGCAGCTGCTGCTGGTGTCTCTGTGGCATTTGGTGCTCCCATAGGAGGTGTGCTCTTCAGTCTAGAGGAGGTAACGGGCGGTAGAATGAGTTTTTGTGGTTTGGAGTGACCAACAATGTGAGTGACTGACAAAGCACCAAAGTATTGAATAAGCTTCATGCAGTTGATTAATGAACACAATTTCTGCTGTTAAATGTGTTCTCACATACTGCTTTCAAACTTGCCAACATAAAAGTTTTAGAGCGATTTCTGATGTGGGAATATAGACAAGCTAACTCCCAACTGGGTTTTGGAACCTAATGAATCATTCCAGGGGGTAGCAAACATTTCTCTGAAAAGGTCAAGATAGTTAACTATGTAGGTTTCTTGAGCCACACACCTTTTTTTGCCACAGCCAATTGACTATGTCTTTGCAGCAATATCCATGAGTAGGCATGGCTATGTGGCTGAAAACCTTATAAGCTTTGAAATTTCACCATTATTTAGTTCTTATGTTGCTTTTAAATGAATATTTCAGTTTATAAGTAGTTACTTTTGTCCCCCTAACCATTCATAAATATAAAAACTCTGCTGCCATAGAAGTATATTTTCTGGGCAAGGAGTTGACTTATAAGCCAGAATTTTCCAGCCTTTAATCTATTTTGTTATTCAGACAACAAGACTTATTGAATTTGGGGAGATTTCAGTGACATGAACAGTATTATGAGTACATATATTTATTTTTATCATTTTGTGGTGTTGGGAACAAAACTCAGGGTCTTGAGCATATTAAACTTGAGCATATTAAACACATTATACCCTAAGTCTTTTATTTCTCTTAAAAACATAGCTCAAACCCATTTTTATTAAAGCTATACCACTTTTTTTGTTTTGTTTTGTTTTTCGAGACAGGGTTTCTCTGTGGTTTTGGAGCCTGTCCTGGAACTAGCTCTTGTAGACCAGGCTGGTCTCGAACTCACAAAGATCCGCCTGCCTCTGCCTCCCAAGTGCTGGGATTAAAGGTGTGCGCCACCACCGCCCGGCTAGCTATACCACTTTTGATATTTATTAATTTTTGTAGTGCTAAGGATTGAACCCAGGTCTTATGACTGCCAGATAAAAACTGTAACACCAAAATGTATCCAGAACTCAGCTTGCCATTCTGTGTGTAGACTTTAATTCCCTTAAATGTCTTTGCTCATGCTTTTTGGTCACAACAAAACATAAACTGGTAAAATGAGTAGAATATACTTTTGGTTTTAGTCCGTGTCTTTTATGCCAAGTGCCAACGGTTAGCTGCTCACCCAAGAGAAAGGGTCTGGGCAGCCCTTTCTCTGGTCACTCTCTGATTTTCTATTTGTTCATTTTAGGTCAGTTACTACTTCCCCTTGAAAACCTTGTGGAGGTCATTTTTCGCAGCACTGGTAGCGGCTTTCACACTGCGCTCCATCAACCCCTTTGGAAATAGTCGCCTGGTTCTCTTTTATGTGGAGTATCATACACCCTGGTATATGGCCGAACTCTTCCCTTTCATCCTGCTTGGAGTCTTTGGGGGTTTGTGGGGAACCCTCTTCACACGCTGCAACATTGCCTGGTGCAGGAGGCGTAAAACTACCAGACTGGGGAAGTACCCAGTGTTGGAGGTCATTGTGGTGACAGCCATCACTGCCATCATCGCCTATCCCAATCCATACACTCGTCAGAGCACCAGTGAGCTCATTTCTGAGCTGTTTAACGACTGTGGGGCTCTTGAATCCTCCCAGCTCTGTGACTACATCAATGACCCTAACATGACTCGGCCTGTAGATGACATTCCAGACCGGCCAGCTGGAGTTGGGGTGTACACAGCCATGTGGCAGCTGGCCTTGGCACTGATCTTCAAAATAGTCATTACTATATTTACATTTGGCATGAAGGTAAGTGAAGAAGAGGGAAGAGGACGTGCTTTTCTGGGTACAGCACATTGTTATCCAAAATAAAATTATGATTGGAAGAAGAGGAGCATTTTTAAATGTTCTCATGTGCTTAATCTTCTTTTAATCAAAAGGAAACAGTTCTCAAAACAGCAAGCATGTGAAGTAGATATTTTATTCCCATTTTCTTTTTCTGTTTTTTTTTATACTGGGTCTCACCATGTAACTCTGGCTGGCCTAGAACTTGCTAAATAGACCAGACCAGCCTTGAACTCACAGAGATCTTATTGCCTCCCAAGTGCTGATATTAGAGACATATGGTACCACATCTAGCTATTTACATTTTCTAGTTGAAGAAGCTGTAGGTGGATTGGTCTAGCCTAATTTATAAGATATTTATTGGAAACAGGGCTGGATACCAAGTCACCTCATTGCCTTGGTTTACCTGCTGAGTGGGTAGTGGCAGACAGTGGACAAACAAAGCCCAATTTGGCGTCCATTTCAGTCAGTAAACATCCCTTGAAAACTGTCTGTATCATGCATTAGGTCTGAGAGGTACAGAGCCCTTGAAAGGTACAGGGCTCTGGAGAGACACACCCAAAGCCAGCATTTAGAGAATCTGTACTGAGCAGTTTACCTGCTGCATCATCATCATGACAGCACAAAGTAATTGCTCCCCTGTCTGGATTAACTAGGCCCATGACATGGGCTGTTTGTATGCCTCTTTTCTTGAAGTCGTTGAAAGCTGTGCATAATAGCACATGCTTCTAATTTGGAGAGAAAACAGGTTCTTCCATTCTGGTTTGAAGGACTGTTTTAACCCTGCCCAACTGTATATACCTCCAAGGGCACTGATACATTAATGCTTTCTTTTTCTCTTTGAGGTGGTGTCTCACTGTTTAGACCAGACTGTCTCTGGACTTGTTGCCTCTGCCTCCTGAATTCTGGGATTGCAGATGTTAATGCCATGCCTGGCCAAGTTGATCATTTTAAAGTATAGAGTTCATTGTCATTATGTACATCCATAATACAGCATAACCATTGTCTATTTAGATTCAGAACTTTATTATTCAACCAAAGATGCCATATTGATAGTTACTCTCCATCCTCCCCTCCTCTAGCCCTTGCAGCCATTCTGTGTTTTCTGACTGTAGACTTACCTAGTCTGTACATTTTATATATATATGGAATGGAATGAGTGCCCTTTTGTGTCTGGCATCCTTCCCCTCAGCATCATGGTTTCAAGGTTCATCCAATGTTGTACCATTTTCCAATACTTTGCTCCTCTTATTGGAGTATTTCACTATTGTAGTATTTCATTCTATGTATATTCCACATTTTCTTTATCCATTCATCTTTTAATGGACATTTGGATTGGTTTGCCTCTTAGCTGTTGTGAATAGTACCATTATTTCTATTTAAAAACTTATCAGAATATACCATTCATCAGAGTTAGTAAAAGCTTAGTGAATTTTCACAAACCATGAGTATGTGCAGCCATTATTATTGTGTGGTATTCACAAATGTTTTCTTTTTGCAACTTCTCAGAAATGATGATTTCACAGGGCACAGGATGTGTAGAACTCATTAAGTAGATGGCTCATTCTTAATCTTCCATTTCTACCAAAGGAGTTTGTCTTTGTGTCCAAGGAAGATGCTATCAGTCCTTTATGCTTAGTAAGAAAGGCCTATATTGAAGTTAAGAGGGAGTCAACGATTGTGGAGTAAGGGAAATCCAAAAGAGACGGTTTCTTTAAGATCATTCCAAACTCTAGAAATTGCACAAGAGGCTGCTTCCTCCCCTTCACTTTGGTGAGGTTAAAGATCTGCCTCCATTTTCAGATTGATGACTACTGGGATGGTGAGAGGAGCTGCCACTGGGAGATCTCCAAGCTTGTGGGTTCTCACTGAACACGGGGAGTCAGAGCTTCTGTAGCCCATCTATAAACCAACTAAGCTAAGAGATATTTTCATTCATAGAAGTAGAAAACTCACCGCTACCAACTACTATTAGGCCACACAGTCTGCTTCCTTGTTGTCCTAAGATGGCTGAAAAATATTCTGAAATTTGTGTCTAGTCAGGAAGGGGAGATTTTTATCCTCTCTCCCTGATAAGTGTCCAGCCAGCACCCTTTGAAGAGAGTACTAAGTCTTTGAAAAGCTTTTGAAGGATCCAGAACTGCTATGGTGACACAATGCACTCAGTTTCTTTATTTTACCTGGGAACAGTTGAAGGCCTTTCTCATCTATTCTCATGCTGTGGCTTGACATTTAATTTTCAAAACCAGTGTGAATGACACAGTTCGGGGAGTGAGAAAGTTGTGAGAGGCTCAAGTGACAGATGCTGGCTTGGAATGTTATCTGCAGTGAAGCTTATCATTCTTTGATGCACAGCAGGCAGAGGGGCTGGCTTTTGAAGGAGAGGAAATGAAAGTGTCAAACTGTGTTCTTTTTGAGCTGCAGTGGAGTTCAACAACTAAGCAACTGAGCAGGTCGAATCATTTGTCTCACCTTTTCCCGGCTTACTTGTTTTGAAGAGCTGTGTCTCCTTTGAAGACCCAAGCCACATGCAAATGGGGTGGGGGACTCTCACTCTCCTTGGGACTGGGCAGTAGAAGTGGGCCTCCTTTTCTCAGGCTACCTTTTCTCTTTGTGCCCCTTTGAGATTCCTTCAGGCCTCTTCATCCCCAGCATGGCTGTAGGAGCCATGGCAGGCCGGATGGTGGGAATCGGTGTAGAGCAGCTGGCTTACCATCACCATGACTGGATCATCTTCAGGAATTGGTGCAGGCCTGGAGCAGACTGTGTCACACCAGGACTTTATGCGATGGTGGGAGCTGCAGCCTGTCTAGGTACAGCCATAGGTGGGGAAGGAAGAGGGCAGGGTGCTGATCTCCCTTAGAAGTCAGACAAGAAAGAAGAGATGGCTTCACTAGGGATAAGGTTAGGCTATCCTCTGATAACAAGCAAATTCCTACATCTTAGTAGCTCATGTCTTGTGCAACACACACAGACACACAGACATACAGATACACACACACACACACACACACACACACACACACACGCCTTCAAGTGTTAGCAGAAGGATTCTCCTCTGTCCAGCCATCCAGAGCCCATGGTGATGAAATCTCTACTGTCTTATAGCTGTCCCATCTAGAATATGGCTTCTAAGCAAGCAGTGATTCTGCCTCTGGTAATATTTGGAGACACTTTTCCTTTTCATAACTATAAGTGCCACTTGTGTGTAGTGGGTAGCAGGCACAGCGATTGCTTAGCTTTCAAGCATAGCACCTTCTTGATAACATAGAATAGCCCAGCCCCAATTATCTCATGTACAGAGGTTAAGAGATCCTGGTTTAAGTTTATTGGAGTAGGATTTGGTGGGAATTGCCTTTCAATACCTAGGGATTTAAAGCCTGATCCCTGTCCAACTCAATATTATAATAATCTCTCCAGCTTCTTGGCTTCTGAGTTGCTTGCACTGTCAGGAGCCTGGCTAGCCTGGTAGGACCCTCTCATCAAAGGGTCAGGCACATTAACTGGGAGAATAGGCACCCATGTTCCTGGGAGTAGAGCTCCCTGTGGAGCAATACAGGTCCCTGATGCAAAGCTGGGTTTAACATTCCCTGAGCCCCGGCATCATGTGGGACTGACTTCATGGAACAAGTATGAGATGGACAGAAAGTTCTCATTAGAGAGCTTGCCTGGGGTGAAATTCTGTTCTGCGAGCTTGTCTGTTTGCACGAATCACATTCTCATGGGGTCTGTGGCTGAGCTGTCACATCTCACTGTTTTCTGTTTTAGGTGGGGTGACTAGGATGACGGTGTCACTGGTAGTCATCATGTTTGAACTGACTGGAGGCCTGGAGTATATTGTGCCCCTGATGGCAGCTTGTCACCAGCAAGTGGGTGGCTGATGCCTTTGGGAAAGAAGGGATTTATGAAGCTCACATCCATCTGAATGGGTACCCATTTCTCGATGTGAAGGATGAGTTCACCCACCGTACCCTGGCCACAGATGTGATGCGGCCCCGGAGGGGAGAACCACCATTGTCGGTACTCACCCAGGACAGCATGACTGTGGAGGACGTGGAGACACTCATCAAAGAGACAGACTACAACGGCTTTCCTGTGGTGGTCTCCAGAGACTCAGAGCGTCTCATTGGCTTTGCCCAGAGGCGAGAGCTGATCTTGGCTATAAGTGAGTATGGACAGGGAGACTCTCACCTTTCCCTAAGAGCCTAATGGTAGCTTTTGTGGCCCTCGAATCTGCATATGGGTCTCAGGGAGCTCACTAAGTCAGGGGCTTCCTTGACAAGCCCCCAAATGTCACTCAATCCTAAGTTGTCAGTCCTAAACCTGTGCACGAATGGGCAACACTAATTGGAGTCAATGGGCTGTGTGTGCATACATATGTATATGCATATATGTAATATCTATACAAGAAGGGAACATGAAACTTAGAGGAGGATATGGCAGAGAAACATAGGAGGAGCTGGAAGGGGAGAAGAAGGGGTAGAAGTGATGTAAATACAGTGCACTCATTGTGATTATGTGGTTGTACAAACACATTTAATGAAAATTTTTTTTTAAAAAGCCAGAGTCTTCCAAGCTTTGATTGAGAAGCCAAGGACAATGGCACTGGGTTTTGATCCTACTGCATGAACTGGCCTGTTTGGATGCTGGAGGCGGGAGGACCTTGGACTTCCCACAGGGCAGGGAATCCGGACTGCTCTTCAGATTGGAGAGGGAGGGGGAATGGAGTGGGGGGGGAAGAGGAGTGAGAGGAGGGGGAAGGAAATGGGAGACGGGGAGGAGACGGAAATTGTTTCAATAAAAAAAAGATACAAATTCTGAGCTGGGTGATGGTGCCACATACCTTTAATTGCAGCACTGTGGAGGAAGAGACAGGCAGATCTTTATGAGTTTGAGGCCAGCCTCATCTACAGAGTCAATTCCAGGACAGCCAGGACAACACAGAGAAACCCTGTCTCAAAACACCAAAAAAGAAAAGAAGATATAAATTCTAAATGAACTAATATGGCCCGCAGGAGGCTGAGAATCTGTAGTCCTTCTGAGCTTCCCAGGCATGTCAGTGTTTCTGCCACCAACTCACATTGTGAAGAGCCAAGGTTTAAAGGTTTAAACTCAAGCCCTGGGGTAGATATCCCTGGTTAGAAAGTAGTTGCTGTGGGTACAGGCAGCCACTGGAAGTCTATTCCTGCTGGGAGTTATATTGCTGCTGCTGTTTTTAAACGAATTTTTGACTAAAGCTGAAAGGAAGGGATGCTTGAGAACAAAGTTAAACAACATAGCTTATGTCAAAAATGGACTTTTGGGTAGCATAGTCACCCCCAATTAAGTGTGGGAGTTCTCTCTGGTACCCCACAAGTCTTTGCTTCAGTCTCTGCCATTATTTCCAATCCAACCACTTGGGGCCTATGTGGGTTAGCAAGCAGCATCACTAGAAATTAGTTTGATGTGATTAGGTTTTCCTAGTGTTTGAATTGAAGTCAATCACCCCGAGGGTCAGTCTCTTTCCTTTGGTAACAGAGAAAGGAATGATATACGGGTGGAATATTCCAAAGACAGGCTGTTCAAGGAAGATAATCTATGGATCCTTTTCGCCAGGGATGGCTACACTGGAAGGAAAGCAAGAGATAGACCTGGGTAAGGGTTATAGAGAGAGCTCTAGGCAAGGAGAAATAATGTGCCTCAGAGGACTGAAGTTCTGTGGACCTCAGGATGTAAGCGGTTGCAAAGACCAGTGTAGTCCATCTTCTCATACACGACAAACATCAAGACCTGCCCATCAGCAATCTTGCTCCATGACCTGTGAAATACCCCTATATCACATGGGGACAAACCTCTGGCACAATTTTCCTGCCCATAGGACAGTGTTACTTTCCACCACATCTTTCTGAATGTCCCTGCAGTGTAACAATGCGAACTTCTTTCTCCTGCCTGACTGCTGATTACCTCACTGTGAACACATCTTCACCAGACTGCTCTTTGGTCTGGCTCTTTGTTCCTATTTCCCAGGCACTTCCTTTTCTATTTTTAAAACCCTTTCCCCGTACTAAATAGCTTAAAATATATTTAAGATATCTTCCACTAAAGCTATCCAAATGTTTGTGTAGTGTGCTTGCTGCCTTCTAACTTTAATGGTTAACTCACACAGAAAACAAAGTTTGAGTTTACATTTTAGGAACAATGGCAAATTCCTGTATGAGTGCTCAGAGATGTTTCTCTTTATATAGGTCCTGCCTTGGAACAGGGAAGTGCCTTGAGGGGTGAATATTGCCCAACAAATAATAAGATCGTTAAAAAGTTGTTTAAGAAGGGTTGGATTTGTTTTAAAATAATATAATCAGTTGCCTTTAAAATGCATTCAACCCCCCAAAAATCTTTGATGCAAAGATTGAGTTTAGAACCTGAAATAATAAATGTCACATAATCCATTACCAATTGTGTTGCTACAGGCACACCTGCTAAGAGACATCTTACTTATTTTGGTTAAATCCATTACTGTAATCAAGTGGGAAGCGATAATTGGCATCAACTGGCGGGGGAGGAAATTTAAGCTCTGCAAGCATGCACCCCCTCAGAAGCTATGTTTGGAATATCTGAAGAGACACCATGCAGTGCAAATCATATTTCTGTGCTTTTGATTAGGCCCATCATAGTGCAGAAGCTGTTATTTCCACGACTTGCTGAAAGGCGAGGGGTATTTTGCTCCAGGGAATCAGACAAGCTGTTTTCCTAAGCCATGGAAGCTGAGGGATCACCACATTCTGGTGGTGAGATTCAAGGCCTGTATTTGAGGAATTATATGCCCTTGTATGACTATCAGGATAGGACATTAAACATTCTGCTAAAAACTCTCCCATGCCAAGTTTACTTTTAAGGGGATTAGAAGCAGAGCTTTTGCAAGGAACTTTCAAGAAAGTTATCATGAGTAAAGAATGAGAAATAAGCAAAATAAGGATTTTCTTCCAATCTGTTCTTTTCTTCTAAAACTTCAAATCTTTTTTTTTACATTAGCAAACAAAGTAATGGCTCTCCTAATAGTGTTTTCACACATATGCGTTATTATGTTTTGTCGTTCATAATCTTTCTCTGGAATGCCAGAACCCAGCCATTGCCTTTATATTAGAGAATGATGGTTAGCACCAACTCTTGGCCATCAGAGTTTTTTAGCCAGTGGGGCCCTGTGTGTGACCCTTGTTCAAACTCCTGGCAAGTGGATTTTACCTCTCATTACTCTTTGCAAATATGAAGATCCTTCTGTTCTCAGCAGGGCTCAGAGTTTTCAAGTCCTGGCTTCTGCAATTAAGAAAGTACAGGTTCAAAAAAAAAAAAAAAAGAAAGTACAGGTTCCAAGAGGACTCAGTGGGAAGCCACAGAGATGATTAAAGGAATGGAAAGTTAGAGTTATGGGGAAGAGTTTAGGGAACTCGCAAGTTTTTCATCTGGTGGATGACTTAATAATGATTCTCCAGCATATGGAAGATGCTTACTTGCATAAAGGGATCCGCCTTCAGGACCAAATGAGAAGATAGGTATCAGATATGCCAGACAGACGCTTAAGTGTAGAGGTTTCTGTCTGGAAGCACTGTTAATTATTGGAATGGGTCATGTGGAATAGTGGTGTTAATTACTTTCTGCTATGTGTTAAAATACACAGCGTCTGTAAGATTTTTCCACGCCTCGGTGGATAGTATCTAATAGAATAATCTGCTTTTCTTTCTATGTAGTCTTTAAATCATGTCATTCTGCTACTTAGCACAAGAGTGGTTGCTTCCAATTTTCCATTTTAATCTTCCTTGTTAATTGTGTTTGTTTTATGGAAGCATTCTTAACCAAGTGAATGATAGAGCTTTGCCTCACTGGAAGCAATTACTCTAAAGTAAAGGCTTTTAACCTTAATACCACTGACATTTGGATGTGGTTGGGACTGTCCGACGCACTGTAGGGTTTTGAATAGCATCCTTGCTTTCTCTCCACTAAAATCCAGTGGCACTCCCCCCTTTCCATTTTGTAACAGCCCAAAGGGCCTCCAGACATTACCGAATTCTCTTAAGACTGGGGACAAATCTGAATCCAGTTAAGAATCATTGCTTTGAAGCCACTCATAGACTTTGTGGGTATTTGCTTATTTCTAATTTTTAAATTTTTCTTTATCAGTCCCATTATGTGAAATTCATTTCCCCAACACTGTATTTATTACCCTCTTTGCATCTGACACTCTTGCTGCTGGAAAGTGGAATATGAAGTCGAGCAGCTTTAGTAGGTGCTCATGAAATATACATCATTTTTTTGATTCTTTTTTTATTGAAAGAAAAAAAAAGAAATTCCCGCCTCCTCCCAGCCTCCCATTTCCCTCCCCCTCCTCCCACTCTTCTCCTCCTCCCCCCACTCCTCTCCCCCTCCCTCTCCAGTCCGAAGAGCAGTCAGGGTTCCCTGCCCTGTGGAAAGTCCAATATACATCATTTTTAAAGGAACTGTGTCCACCCAGACTAGTTCTAGTACAATATCATGATGAAGCCTTCTACAGTAAAAACACTGAAAGAAACATTTAAGTGCTTGAACTCTCAAAAATTTAAAAATGAAGTTTTTATTACATTTTAAAAGTAAAGGTAATTCAAGCTCTTATGTTATTGAAAAAAATTGGAATTTTTTTGCTAATGATTTCTTTTTTTCAGCAGATTATTTTTTTATTACTTTATAAATAATACCAATCGAAATTTCCACTTCCTCCCCTCCTCCCACTTCCTTCCTGCTCCACCACTCCTCCTTTTCCCCTTGCCCCTCCCCCTCCAGTCCTAAGCGTGAACAGGGTGCCCTGCCCTGTGGGAAGTCCAAGGCCCTCCCCACTCCATCCAGGTTTAGCAAGGTATGCATCCAAATAGACTAGGATCCTAAAAAGACAGTACATGCAGTAGCTTCATTCTCACTACTGTTCAAAAGGGCCATCATTGCTAATATTCAGTGCATTTTCTTCATGTCGTTTGTGTGTTAAAAAAAGTATGTTTGAAGATTGAAGATATGACTCAGAGGTATATGTATAGCACCCCCTTCTCTAGAGTTTGAAACCTTAATGTAAACCTTTCAAAGTTTCAAAGTGACCTAGGAGAGCCATTGTGAAAGGAGAAACAATTGTCATCCCAGAATAGCAAGAAGCACAGCTCAGATTCCTATCTTACCCTACCTGATGGTTAAAATCCTTGCCTGGTGGTGGATAGCCCCTGGACATTCCTTTCTAATGCCTCCTTCCTCCATGAAATAGGCTCTATTCTTCACGACAAAGACATTTAGTAGATTTTATCCATTCATGCTTATATGCATGCATGTGACAGAAACGTTTTGTGTTGGGGCTAAAACGATGACTCAGCAACTTAAGAGCACTTGCTAAACTTCCAAAGGATCCAAGTTGAGTTCTCAGCACCCATGTCAGGTGGCTTGCAACTGCCAGTATATCTATCTATATGTAACTCCAGTTCTAGAGGGTCCAATGCCTCCTTCTGGCCTCTATAAATTCTCTCTCTCTCTCTCTCTCTCTCTCTCTCTCTTTCTCTCTAGATCCTCCCTTCTCTCACACACATGTGCGTGTGTGTCGCCCTGGATATCCTGGAACTCACCCTGTAGTCTAGACTGGCCTCAAACTCACTGAGATCTGCCTGCCTCTGCCTCTGCCTCCTGAGTGCTGGGAATAAAGGCATGAACCACCACCACCTGTCAAAAATAAATCATTAACAAAATGTTTTGTGCCTACTGCATGCTTAGAACTTGGCAAAAAATGATATGCTGGTGTGCAAGACTTCATTGAATATGTAGCTATTATTATCAAGGTTTCTTCATTGAATGTGCAGCTGTTATTATCAAGGTTTCTTCATTGAATGTGTAGCTGTTATTATCAAGGCTCAAACAGTATCAGTAGATTCTGAGGAAACATGAGCTTGCTATTTATTTCAGCATCTGGGCTGGTTGGTTTTATGAGGGACTTGGCAAATCCATGTGATCAGTTCTTGATTAAGGCTTGTGGCTTGATCCAATCCTGATGTTCAAATATGATTGTTTAAGTGGATGGAAATTATGTTATGTAGGGCTTTAAGAGAATATATTGGTTTGTGGAAATGAGCAAATAAGTATGTACTGAATATGGCCTCTGTGCCTGAGAGCTTTAAGACAGAACCCCTTGGATTAGGAAACAAGAGCACAGTGTGTAGCCTGTAGTGTGGATTATGTAGGACCTGCAGTTGAAAACATGCACATCAGTGTCATTGGGTATTTGTGGTTGAATCACATCCCATTTGATATAACAGGATTCAAACTGACCCGTATAATGTGCAGGCATTTGCCCAGCAGGTCCTCCTTTCCTCTTTACAACAGAGCCCCCCTTTCAGACTCAGCCTGACTCCAAATGCCGCCAGTTTTCCATTAGTGTACTCTATTGCACTAAATGCTCTTAGAGGAGGCAGTAAGAATTTTATTTCTGAAGGAACAATATAGGAGAATAGTAGTCTTTGAGAAGGTTAAGAATTGTACTGGAATTCATTTTTTAAGGCAGGCCCTGCTGTACATTTTCCCTAACCTTTTCCCATGAACTAAAAGGAAGATTAAAATTCCAAGAGAAGGAAAATGGCCTTGGAGAAATATCTTGAGACCGATGGATTTATTTCATGTGTGACTTAAAATAGCTTGGGTTTCTAGCACTACATTAAGCTGTATTTCTAATGAATTCCGGTTACTCTACTTTCTCTTTAGCTTCATATGGCCTTGCCTACAGACAGAAATAGACTAATTGCCACCATAACAGTTTTACTGTCTTTCTTTGTGAAATCTATGAAATGGCACATTTTAAAGAGAGGAGAATTAAGAAGCAGAGGGATGTAGCTTTTCTGGGCTTGTTTCTTTGGTCCCCAGGGTCATATTTGGGATTGAGCTGCATTTCTGGGCTGTGAGCCTGGACAAGTATTATTGGTTTCTCATTCCTCTAGGATTCATAATGCCATTTAGGCCAGTTGTAAGCTCATTTGTAAAAATCAATGTGCTAAGGTTATTGGGCAGTGAAATGAGGTTTCTTGTCCTCATGAACTTCAGTCCATGGTGAGATGGTGTAAAAGCAAGGATGAAGGACCTTTGGTCTTTTGGAGTGCTCTGGAGTCTAGGAAAAAAACAGTGGACATTTGCAAAAGGCCATGTTGGTGGGGGCCTATCTTGCAAGGTATTGGCAGTGAACATTCTTGTCACAGCAGGGGCCCCCTCTCACAGCATGTGAGGATGCCAGGTTCACATATGTTTGGCTGAAGTACTTGTTATGACTGTGCCTTTTGCCCTCAGAACTCCCCTTTGTGAGATGCTGTATAAGAGCAGGTGGGGTAGTTAAGTACAAGATTTTTTGTGTGTGTCTTATCATTTTTTTCTTTGCCATTATTCTAGAGAATGCCAGACAGAGGCAAGAGGGCATCGTGAGCAATTCCATCATGTACTTCACAGAGGAGCCCCCTGAGCTGCCTGCTAACAGCCCACATCCCCTGAAATTGAGGCGTATCTTGAACTTGAGCCCTTTCACTGTCACAGACCACACACCCATGGAGACTGTTGTGGACATCTTCCGGAAACTGGGGCTCCGGCAATGCCTGGTGACACGGAGTGGGTGAGTATCCAGACAAGGGAAGAAAATATGTGTACTATGGCCAGCTTTAATGTGTCTGCCTTTAAGGAACTCCATTGGAGTGGCCCAGTCCTTGAGAGATGATACCACTAAGCTGAGTTGAATGTCTTGAGAAGAAAATGTACAAGAAGCTTGGGAATTTCGAGCAGAGGGAAGAGGGAGAAACTTCTAGACTAGACTATAGCCTTCTAGGCTATCCTGTTGCCTGTGTTCAGTCTGAAGGTTGAGACAAAGGGAGGAGCTAAAGAGCAGCTTGTTTCTTCTGCTATGTGTCACTTGGCCTAGGAAGAAATACAGCAGTTCTCTTATCTCCAGCCTCCAAGCTGGGAGTAGAGAGGACAGATGACTGGACACCTTTCTCTGCACATTCTTCCGAGGCTATTGAACTTGAGCCACACCTCTGAGCCTGAAGAATGGCCCCCAGGGAACTATACCTTAGGCATTACCGTGGCCATTTGATATTTGTGTTGTTGATTTCCTGCCCTATAAGAACACAAAGCAAAAGTTTCAGCAATGATATCATCAAGCTATCAAATTCCATGGCATAAAAGCTCTTCACAACCCTAGTAGTATGCCAAAAAGCAGCAGCAATCAAACTGCAAGAACTCTGGGGAAAATAGACTTAGGTGCATAGTTCTAGAAAACTTCATCAACCATACATCATTTTAAAAGAATGTGAATCTAAAATACACAGTAAGTTTGTACATTTTACACTGGATAAATCATTGGGAAATACAATATGACAATAAATATTTTCCCTTGGGGGGAAAAACAAAGTTGGCTGTGAAGTGGATGTCTGAAGGGCTGTTGCTCTTGAGTTACTGTGAAGGAGTCAAGGGAGGGAATGGGAATTCATCAGAGCAAGCAGGTTGGGTGTGGCTCTTAACTCTCACATGAGGACAGAATGTGGGTGGATGACCAGTACGTGTGTGTGTATTTGTGTGTGTGTGTGTGTGTGTGTGATCTACAAATAGATTCCAGAGGTCTAACATAGTCTACTTTTCCAGAGTCAGTGCTGCTAAATATTCTACAGTGTACAACACATTTCCTGCACCAAAGCCACAAATTTGACTTAAAAAAAAGTAGTGTCATAGTAGAAGGATCTTGGGCTAAGTATTAAGGAATCTTATTCATTTGGCTTCTTCCTGCTGATCTAGTAACAGGGGTACAGACTGCAAACGTTCAGTGTGCACATTTACCTGTAGAACATCGAATTGGCAGGACAGGTTTCTCCTTCATTCTCACTGAGGCTACAGATCACACTGCCCATGGATTTTGGAGGTACTCTCTACTTCCTCGCACTTGAACACACACTAGAATCCCCTTCCTATACAGAGAATGCACAAGCTCCTGGGGATCCCGCTTTGAAAACCACTGAAATGAATATCTGCACTTGGGTTTTCAGCATGGAGTAAATACTACAATGATTGCCCAGGCCATCTCAAGTGTATAGCAGTTTCTCCTTTCCTCGAAAATAGGCTGATGTCAGTTATCATTGGAATTTCTAGTTCAGTCAGGAAATTCTGCCCCCAATGCCCACTTATACCTCTTGGAGCCCCATGAGGTTTTCCTGTGAAGATCTGGGTGCTGAAATTGGCTCTGAATGTTCTAAGAGAAAACGACGCTCCCTCTCTCTCTTTGGCTCTACATGTTTTAAACAAATACAGATGCTGATACAATAGTGCTGGCAAGGGATCCTTGTTTGTGAGGCCTTTCATCTTCTCCTTGGGCATTCAGCCAGGGCAGGCACAGCTCAAGCTAGCTCATGGTTTTGATGCGTCCCATTGCCATGTGCCTTCCCTGTTCTAGTGGATGAGGGTCTGAGCCTGTCCATTGACCTGATTGTCTGCAGGCTATCCCTGGGCCTGGGGCCCAGAATTTTCATAAAACTAGACTAGGAACCAGAGGTGCTTTGTACACAGAGTGTGGTAATCTAAGAAGTCTTCAGGAACTAAGATGAAGTTTGGGTGAGTTTTTACCCCTAGTTGTTCTAGAAAGGAAAAGTAAGTCTGGGTGATTATTTTAGGTTTCCCTTATCCTTGTTGGGTGCACCCCAATCAGGGGTCTGGGCAGCTGTCTCAGAAGACTTCAGCTGCTTCAGTCTGCAGTTTAGGTCCTTTGGCATAAATCTGGCCATTTTCAAATTCGCTGATTTTCAGAGTGCCACAGAAAGTAGCTAGGAGTTCAAACACTTTATTTAAATCAAACAGGACATTCACTGCCACTAATGACGCCTGCTAGATTTGATGTTGCTTCCTTCTGGGTTGATATTTTGCCATTGCAGGCCAGGGTGTAGTTTATGCTCAAAGCCAAGGCAGAGCTAGAACGCATATTTCCTCAGCGCTGCTGGAACCAATCTAACTTGCATACTTTATAGTCACAGAACTTGAAGAGGTTTTCAGAGCTATAAATGCTTGATTTTTGTTGTTGTTGTGGGTGGTGGTGGTAGTGGTTAGGGTACTGATCTCACCGAATTATCTAGCCTGGCCCCCAAGTTTCTGGGCTCAAGTGATCCTATTGCCTCAGCCTTCCATGAGCCGAGACTATAGGCCCATGTTACCACGCATGGCTATATTAGATCTTTGGTTTCTGTTTCAAGGGTAAAGATAATAAAACAAGGTCCAGACTAGATAGACAATTGAAGGGTATGTATGTATGGTTTCATCACCTTGCAAATGATAGTGACCATAGGTTTTGCAAGGAGATATTACTGTAGTTAGTGTTTTTACTGAGCATTCATTGTGGCTGAAAACTGGAGAAGGCTCAAAGGGTTTTTAAAATAGAAGGCCAGAGATATATATCAGTGGTACATCACTTAATGTGTGCACATGATTCTGAGTTCCATGCCCAGCACCACTCAAACCAAGTGTTAAAATTAAAAGTCCCCTGGATGAGTGGCTCCAGCCTGAAATCCCATGTACTCAGGAGGCTAGGTCAGGAGAATGGCAAAGTCAAAGCTGCCTAGGCTGCATAGTGAGTTCAAGATCAGCCTGGGCAACTTAGTGAGATCCTATCTCAAAAGAAAAAAAACTTTAGAGGATGGGGAACATGATTCTGTAGTAGAGTGCTTACCTTGCATGTGTGAGTCTCTAGGTTCAATCCTAAGCACCACACACACAAAAAAAGCTAAGGAACTTGTCATCTACTATGGAATAAGGAATAAGGAATCCAGTCTAAGTGACATCTCCCAAGGCAAGTGTTACAGAGGTAGTCATGATGATCTGTGTTTTCGCATAAAACAGAAGATGAGTGAGCTTGTTAAGCTGAAGCACTGTTTACATGTTGAGGATGCTCAGCTGGGGGGCCCTTGCCACCAGAAGAGCAACTATGAATGCTCTGTCCCTGTTAGCTGATCTGCTCATATTTCATTCTTGATCATGGTTTACTTAGTGGCATATTATAACTGTACGCAATTAGCTTTGTAACTATTTTCTTTTTTAATTTTGAAAGAACACCGGATTCCTAACACTTGAAAATAACCATGCTTTTCCACTTCCAGCAACTGGTCCCTTACACTAGAGTTCTTCACCTGTCCTTTATTCCCATCACCAGATTTTAGCATCTGAACGGAGAGGTGGACTTTGTATAAGTCCATGTGATCCTGTCTTTGTTTCTATTGATTCCCTTTTCTTTTACAGATGAAATTTTTATAATAATGATAATTTAATACTTATTAATAAGAATAAGAATTGGCTGTGAATGTGCATATTATATGCTTGTGAGGCAGTGTATGAGTACATGTGCACCACAGATCATGTGTCAAGGCCAGAGGACAACTTTTGGGAGTTGTTTCTCTCCTGTCGTCTCATTTGAGGCAGAGTCTCTCTTGTTTCTGTTCTGCTGTGGACTTTACATTACCGTCTTCTCTAAGCATCCCCAGGTGCTTATCCTCTCTCTGTCTTTCATTTTGCTGTAGAAATGCTGGGGTTACAGATGCATGCTGCTGTATCCTGACTTTTTTTTTTCACTTGGGTTCCAGAAATCAAATCCAGGTCTCAGCCTTGCACAGCAAGCACTTTTATTTGCTAAGTCATCTTGCTGGCCCTCTTAAAGCTTTATTGAGATAACTGCATAACCTGCAATTCACCCATTTAAAATATATAATTAGGTAGTTAGAATAGAAAAAGAATTTTGCATCCATCATCACCATCAAAGCCAAAACATTCCCATTACTTTTAAAGAAAAGCCTGTATCCCTTAGCTGTCACATCTTGTACTAGTCTTAGGCAATCACTGATCTACTATCTTAGCTGTGTGGATGTGTCATATCAAGGGGGTAATATACTGTATGCCCTTCTGTGATTGGCTTTTCCACTTAGTATAGTATTTTCAAGATTCATCTATGTTTTTAGTTACAGAATAACATTTTTTTTGGGTTTTCAAGACAGGGTTTCTTTGTAGCTTTGGGGTTTGTAAAGGAACTAGCTCTTGTAGACCAAGCTGGCCTCGAACTCATAGAGGTCCGCCTGCCTCTACTTTCCAAGTGTTGGGATTAAAGGTGTGCACCACCACTGCCTGGCATAACTTTTCAGTGTATGGATAAACCACTGTTTGTCTATTTATTTTTCTATTGCTAGACATTTGGGCTGTTTCCAGTTGGGTCTATTGGGAAATAAGATTAGTGTGTAAGTTGTTAAGCAGACATGTTTTTAGTTCTCTTGACTATATAACCAGAAGTGGGGTTGCTTAGTAATGAGGTCACTTAATTAATTTAGTCCTTCCCTCCCTTCTTTTTAGTTTGGACAGTAGGTTCTCAATAAGGGGTAACATTTGGTAGTATCTGAAGAAATTTTGGTTGCTACATTTGTGGGGGAGGTCAGGGGTGAGTAGCAGTCCTGCTAGCAAGTAGCAGTTAGAATCTGAGTAATGTACAGGACAGGGTACTCCCTACAAAGAACGCCCCAATTACCACAAGTATCAAAGTAGAGAAGTCATGAGTAAAGCCTTGCTGGAGTGCAGAAGAGTACAGAGTATCATTTAGATCAAGGATAGAACATATTCAGCTAGAGCCATCTAGGAGGGATCCTCACTAGACACTCCCAGTTGGGTTTAAACAGTGACCTCTCCCAGCATCAAATCCCCTTGCTAGCTCTGTTGTATTCTTGAAACTAATTAGTATCAGCAGAATGAGAACAAATTATATCTGACCCCAAGGGGAAAACTGTCTTCTTTCCCTGGGGCATTCAAGCCTCTGACATGACTCAGGCCTCTGGAATATTGGTCTCAAAAGCTACATATGACTATGAAGACCCAAGGGCAATATTGAGGATTCAGTGATATTTCTACTGAAGCATGGTGATTGACCTAATACTGGATAACAGTGTCACTGGGAAAATCATCACCTCTCATTGGATGAATGCAGGGACCCTGATTATGGCAGTTGATCCCCAAACATCTGAGACAAATCAAGTTTGAAAAGAGGATTTTCAGGAGTTACTAGCTGAAGCCAGGCTCATTCCTATGTAAGAAGCCCAGAATACCGCACTTCCCTTGGCTTTGGTCACACTTGTGGATGGATTCCCAGGAGAAGCTAGCATGCCATTACAAGAAGGGTATCAATGTTTAGTTCCATTAGGTTGTTTGAGGACTAGACCAACATATTAGTAGACCAACATATGTGGAACCCAATAAGTTCACTTAAGCCAGTCCAACGTATTATATAAGTTTTAGAATTTCCTATGATGTAGAAAGGGAAGCATTCAGAGGGAATGGTTTATCACAGTTATCCAATATAGACAGTTGAAGTCCTGGGAAGGACTGAATTGTCTCCCTTTAAATTACTATAGTAAAGCCCTAACCCTAGTATGGCTGTGTGAGGAGAAGCACTGAGCCTTAAGGTTAAATGAGGCCATTTTGGTAGATCCTTAATCCAACAGGACTAGTGTCCCTTAAAAAAGAGGAAGAACCCAAAGAGTATCTATAAACAGAGAGGAGGCCATATGAAGACACAGCGGGAGCATGATGGTCCCCATCTGTCCCCCAAGAAGATAAGCCTTGGGAAAACTGCTCTGTTGGCACCTTGATCTTACACTTTAATTCAGCCACCATGTCTGTGGCATTTTGTTACAGCAGTACAGGCTGAGTGATTCCAAGACTGCAGGTCATCTTGGCAGATTTGCCAGAGCAGCGTTTCTGTTCCACAAAACAGCTTCAATAGAATTTTACTGTGTTGTGAGACATTGAAGGTACATATTTTGCTGGGTGTGGTGGCTTATGCCTGGTATTCCCAACACAGAGGAACCTGAGACAGGAGGATTACCTTGAGAAAATAGCAGCAAAAAGATACCACAGTTCCTAGATTGTTTAAGGTCCAGTGTGATCAGCGACAGCCTGATTTGTTCACCAGCTGTAGCTGACATGGCCACCCCTTGACAAATGTAGCTTTTTCATATTAACTACCAGGTAGCACAACATGAGTTGGCTTAATTAGGCTTGAGTGAAATGACAGTGCATTGTATCTGTGATTTCTAATTTTTATGGGGCTTAACACAGCCCTATTAAGTAGAGGCCTGTCATTTATATTGCTCTATAATTCTGAGGAGAGGCTGTTGGAGCTTGCTTCCTGATCCTTTTTTTCCCATTGTGATGGAGATGGAGCAAACTTACTAGGTGATAGAATGTTTTCCAAAGAAATTTGTTCACATTGTCTTTGTAGGAAAATTCACTTCACCAAAGGGAGAAGATTTGATTCCACAGACCATTATTCAAGTATTTAATAGAAGAATGAAGGCAAGGTTGGCATGAATGTTGGTTCAGATGGGCATAGTATCATCCAGGAGGCCTATTTGCATCCCAGTCTCTAGGTTTGTACAGTTCAGATAAACCTATAACAACAACTCTGGGAACTGGGTTCCTGGCTAAGTTGGTGAAGTGCTTGCTGTGAAATTGTGAGTTTGTATGCTGATTAACATCATAAAAGCAGGGTGTAGTATTGCATATCTGCAACCATAGCACTATAGGGTAGATGGAGCAGGAAGCAGGAGGGTCTCTGAAGCTCATTTGCTCAAGCCGAGCTGAATCAATGAGCTCTAGGTTCAATGAAAGACTTGTCTTTAAAAATAAGGTGTTTAGCAATGAAGGAAGACCCATAAGTTAACCTCTGGCTTTGGCACACACGTGTACACAATGAAGTACATGTACCGCGCATATGTATTTGCATGTGCCTCTGTGTGTGTGTGTGTGTGTGTCCCTGTCTGCACACACATACACAGAGAGAGAGAGAGACAGAGAGAGAGAGAGAGAGAGAGAGAGAGAGAGAGAGAGAGAGAAAACAAACCCTAGAGACTGACACTCTTCAGAATTGAATACAAGGGAATTTTAGAAGAGGAGATGATATGTGTATTTGGTCAGAGTGTATGTTGTACTTTACCCATCTAGTAACAAAAAAAATTAAAAGTAGAATACTTTCTTTTAGATACAGTCTTTCTTTGTACCCCAGACTTGCCTGGAGCTCCCTCTGTAGGTCAGGCTAATCTCAAACATATGGCATTCTTCTTGTCTCTGCTTGCTTGGTGCTAGTATTAATAGGCATATACTACCATGTCTACCTTAATTTCTTATTCTAAGAAAACCCTTATATTCAGACTTTTTATGGTGTGGCCAAGTTGTGACAATAGCTTTAATAGCTCTTTATAAACTGATTACAATCTTAAAATTGAAGGCATGGTGTTAGTCACTGTAGGTTCACAGCCTGTGTAACAAACAAACTTGTGATATCAGTGACTTATGCAATAACCATTTATTTTTTATGCTAATCATGTATATGTATGTATATATATGTGTGTGTGTGTGTGTGTGTGTGTGTGTGTGTGTGTGTGTGAATGTGTGTTTATAATCCTACATTTGAGATACTGAGGCCGGGAGATCAGAAATTTCAGTCTGACATGGACTTCAAGTTTAAGGCATGGCCTGCATAGGCCTGTCTCAAAATGTACAAGCAAAGAAAGAAAGAATCATTTTTCTCACTTATTCCATCCTAGTTGCAGGTACAGGCTCTTCGCCACAGTCATTCAGGGATCCATGTCTTTCAGTCTCATGACTTATTAACCAGTGTTCTGTGCATCAGAGTCCTTCACTGATTCTGTTGTCCCTGGATGCCAGGTGAGGAGAGTGGAAGACAAGAGAGCTGCACAGGAGACCTGAGAGAGGCACCTGTCACCTTTGCACACAGGCCATTGGCTGGAGCACATTCTATTGGTCCTTCTTACCTACAAAGGAAGCTAGGCAATTTTGTCTGTCCCTGAGCTTGGTCATGAATCTCTTCTGTCAGACTGACTTCTTTTTTTCTGTTTTGTTTCCACTCCAGGAGACTTCTTGGAATCATCACAAAAAAAGATGTTCTGAGACACATAGCCCAGATGGCAAACCAAGACCCCGAATCCATCATGTTTAATTAGCAATAAGGCTGCAAATGTTTTGAGAAGACCAATAAGTGTATAATTTTTAAAGAAATAATCAAATGATGCATTATGATCCCAGTGAAAGACCATGTGCTGAGAGGGCAGCAGAAATGAAAGCCTTGTTTGAAAGAAGGGGAGAAGGATGAAACTTTTTTAAAAAGGCAAACCATAAATTAGTAGGCATTTTATAACGTTAACCACTTATGTGATCCAAGCCGTGATGGAGGAAGGTCATTGGCTAATAAAGGCACTGCCCTGGCCCATTTTATTGGTTAGAGGATAGGTGGGAGGAGTAAACAGAACAAAATGCTGGGAGGAAGAGGAAGTGAGCTGAGAGACTCGACCGCTTTCCACTCGGGAGCAGACGCCTGAGAGAGACGCCATGCTCCTGGCTCCTGGGCAGATGCACCCTAAGAAGCTCCGACCCAGGATGGACATAGGCTAGAATCTTCCCGGTAAGTGCACCTAGGGGCACAACACAGATGATTAGAAATGGGCTAAATTAATATGTGAGAATTAGCCTAGAAGAGAATGGGCCAAGCAGTGCTTAAAAGAATACAGTGTCTGTGTAATTATTTCGGGGCATAAGCTAGCCGGGCAGGCGGCTGGGGTGTTGGGGATGCAGCCCCTCCACCACCGCCCTTATTACTTCAGATGGCACCCCACGTGATGGACTAAACCCACTTAAAAAACCTGAGAAGACTTAAAAATAAGGGAGAGAGAGTTTAACACAGATTTTTGCTGTTTGTTGGTGGCGTGCTGTAGAGAGATTTCCTGATTTGGCAACAGTAGCAGAAAAAACGCTCTGTCATTTTAAAGCGCGATTTCCTGGGGCAGTGCCGCCATTGCCATCTCTGTCTGGCTCCTGCAGAAGACAGAGCTTTTGAATAGAGCATTTGGAGTAAAGTGCTACGATTTGTTTGATGGCAACTAGACTCCCTGTGTTCTCGGGTCTGCTCTGCTTGTTAGAGGCAAGCATGCGCTTTCTTCTAAGAGAAGCTTCCTGACTCAGCTTTAGCTGCAAAGCCTGCAGCTCATTAAGAGGTCCTGCCACGAAACACTTAAACGGTGTTGACGAAAAGCTGAACGCATGCTTTTCGGTTTTCAGCCGTAGCAGGAAAAAAGCTGCGCCGTTTAAAAATGCCGGCTTTCTGGGCCATCCTGCCAGGGCAAACTCTGACTCTTTGAGGCAGGAGGGCCGGCTACCGAGAGAGGACTTGAGTGTTGTCTGTTGTAGCTCACTTGCTGGCAGGGACCTTGAAATGCCATACAGTTGTTGCAGTAAACATGGCTACAGCCTGTGTATCCGCCATGAGGCTGGAAAGCTAAGGAAAGGACTGGATCTAGCTGGCAAAGCCACACCTTTAGTCCTACTGAGATTGCTTGGTAAATTAAAGATTCATGTGGTCAGAAAAAGAGAGATATACAGTAAAGAGAGATTCAAAGACAGAGAAAATTTCTGAATGGTTTAAAGTGTGTTAAAAATATATGCAGACTAAAAGTTGAAGTTCTTAAAGTAAAAAACAAAAAAAGGAAGAGAGTTGTTGTGTGTGGTAGCACACGCCTTTAATCCCAGTGCCTAGAAGGCAGAGACAAACAATTCTCTGTGAGTTCAAGGTGTCTTAGCATACACCTTTAATCCCAATGCCTGGGAGGCAGAGACAGGCGGATCTCTGATAATTCAAAGACAGCCTGGTCTACAGAGTTACTTCAGGTCAAAGATACAGAGAACCTGTCTCAAAAAGCAAAAAGTTAAAAGTAAAAATAAACGAAATAGAGGTTAAAACAAAGCTGTACAAAGATGGAAAATACATAGAGAATCTTGATACTGTATGCTATTATGCTCTCTTTGAATTATTTGAATGCTGAGGAAGGAGCAACAGCTGCTAAAAGATATTTATTTATAAATGTTGCTGAACTAATCCAACATAGATATTTTGAATTTGAATCTAAGGATATGATACTTTGGAAAGGAGTTTCTTATTTTGTTTTCACAGAGGATGAGACACTGTTCATTTCTTCTATTCCGATTTGGTATGATGGACCACGCCCTCCTGAAGGGTTGGTGTGAACGCCTTCAAAAAATTGCTTCGCTCAACTGCCAACTGAGATGAAACTAGCACACGGGTTATACCATGAAAGACCTAATTAACGACGCCCCCATTCAGCAGGAAGCAGTTTGGAGAGAAATAACTGCGCCCATATTCCCAAAAAATGTTTATAAATGTTCTTTTACATTTAAAGGGGGATATGATATAGGTATTAATAATTTGCATTAGTGTAGATTTTGCTTTATTGATAGAGATTTAAGGTCAATTTTGTTATATATATAAGTGTTTCTGATTTTGATTAAGTTATTGTGATTGTGTAGTTCATTTAAATATGTACTGTATAATTAAGAAATATAGGTTGTTAATGGATAATCATCGATAATAGTAAAGCTTGTAGTCATGTTAGTTAATATTTTCTAGATGTGCGTAGATATATTTTAGATAGACATTCTTCATGTCTTTCAAAGATTACAGAATAGGACATTTAATGTTTTAATAACTGAGGACATTTCATGACAATGAGACACTCATTTTTGGCGGGAGAGCAAACATTAGTAAATATCCGAGGATCTTGAAGGAGCAGGTAAAGACTCGGGATTTTGAGGAAGAACTTAGATGTTTCTAGGGGTTTAAACATAACCTGATTTTTGCTGATCACAAACCATTCTGTCTGATGGACAGTGAGTCTGGAAGTCAGGAGTCTGGCCAGATGAACAAGGATGGAAGCTTGCTCCAGTCAAGTTCATGAATAAAGACTTGATTGCTGTGGAAGAGCCAACAAGCTTCCTGATAGACTGGCTATATTGACTGAGATGTCCTAGATGAGACAAGGAAATTCATATGAAAATATTGATGGGGAAACAAACATTAAGCTTTCAAGTATAGAGATCAGAGGAATCAATAAGGTTAGAAATGGAAATCAGGTCATTGGTGTATCAGTGACACTTAAAGGCGTTCAAAGAGTTACGTAAATGTGAGATGCCTTGAATGGACAGCACTTGAATGGACAGCACTTGAACTACAGGTCCACCAAGACCTAGCTGAGTGACATTTTCAACCTTATCAAATGTCTTAGAGTGGTGGTTCTTAATCTGTGGGTAGTGATACCCCTTGGGTTACATATCAAATATTTAGATTAGTAAAATCATAACTATGAAAGCAGCAATGAAAATAGTTTTATTTTGGGGGTCACCACAAATAGTCACAGTATAGGAAGGCTGTCTTAGAGCCTGGTTTTCCCCATTTTTTTTAGATTGAGATATATCCTTCACCCATTAGCATGGCTGTGAGAATTAAATATAAGAACTACTGTAAAATCTTGGCATAGAAAATAGCCATGCAAATGTAACTATTATTTTCTTCCAATATGAAGCCTTCTCATTATCTTTAACTGAAAATTCATCTAATGTTGGTAAAGAACACATACACATGCCACATGCGTGCACACACATATTACTTTGATAATAAGACACTCGATAATGTAAACACAAATTAGGATAGCCAATTGTTTCTCTTTCCAGCTCCTGTTCATTTTGCAACAAAACAAAAGTGACATATTCCCCACAAACCAAGAAAAATTCCAAAATTCACACCTCTTAAGAGTTTTCAAAATTGTTTCTTTATTGATTCCAAGTTCATGGGAAGGAAGTTACAAGAAAAGAAACAAAAGAAATTTTCAAATTTTTCTGTAGATTTATATTAGCTTGGGGAGAAAAATCATTAATATGAATGGATCGTATAATGATCAATTTGAAATTTGAAACAAAATCCCATGATAAACAAGAATGTGTACGAGTTGTTTATTTCCAGACAATATAAAGCCTAATACCCACTAGACAAAAAACCCTCCAGCACAGTGTTAATGTAGAAATAAATCTGTTAGTAGAATTTGTGAAAGAACAGCCTTTGGAGGGCATTAGATATTTGTCTTTAACAGGATGTAGTGAAAAACTCAAGAGTCATAGCAAACACACAAGGTTTGTCCCAAAGGTGACAACTTCTCAGTATAGCTCCTGGGAGCTCAGTCAGAATGGCCTCACAAAAGTCTGGGTCATGCATGGGGTTCCTGGATTTTTGTAGGTTGAGTCAGGACCAGAAACTTCCATGTTTGCCTGGGGCCATGTGCAGCGCTGGCATGTCTATGCTTGTGCCTCTTCTCAGTTCATTGGTAGTTAATTGGCTAGAAAGAAGCTATGTGGAGGCAGATAGGGAGCTTCTATTTTTGGCAGTTCCTCAACATTACATTTCATTAAAGAATTTTTTTTTCCTTTCTGAATGAGCAATAAGCAAAGAGCACCTTGTGGGGATTTCCAAACCCCTTTAGTCAGGGTTTGGCTCACAGAATGAAGGGAGCAATTCCTATGTGATTTCAGCATTTGTTATGGAACACATTATTTCAAAGATTAAACAGCCGTCCTCAATCCAAACAGATTCTATCAGAGAAATTGAAAACACATCCATAAATTCTCAGTACACAGGCTGCCTGATGGGTTGGGTCCAGAGGATGATTGTTTGATAGAACAGTCCTTTCTTCTGCCGAGCTCCATGCTCATTTCAAAAGCTCACATTCTCAAGATGTCCACCTGTTTCTAGCCAATGCAAATGCAAGCACAAATTGGAGCTCATTCCCTTTTGATGAACAGGTTTCCTTTCCTGCCAATTCTCAAACTTCAGTCTGTTCCCCAAAAGACACTTTTTAAAGGAATGGCTGCTGGGTGATTTACAGGATCAACAAGGAACTTTCTCCAGAGAGTTGCCAAGCCCAGTTGTTGCCCAGGGCAGATATTTCCACAGGTTATTAAAGAGGTTGGGGAGAGAGCAAGCCTGTATTAGGTGCAGATGTGTTGCTCACAGCTTCTGCCGGATCAACATGGATCTATGGGATGATCTGATATGTCAGATGATAAATGCATTCTGTAGTTTACTAATTGGTGCTGGGAACATGGGAGCTCAGGAAGTCTCCTTTTTAGTTTCTTTCTAGAATTTCTATCTGTGTGACCTGAGAGAAGTGAGTTCATGTGAGTGGACTATAATTCCATCATGTATATAGTAAGGACATTTCCTTACATTCTACCAACGGTTTAGATGATGCCCCATTAGGCCTATACTACCAGAGAAACTGAAAGACCATAATGCAAAATCTCTTTGTGTCCTGTTCTGCAAAGCTGAATCTTCAGCTTATCTACTTAGCTGATTTGTGTGTTGAATAAAATTTGAGAAGCCATCCAGGTGAGATTTTTATTGTCAACTCTGAGACAGACATTCTCCAAGATTCCCTCCCAAAGGAGGGAGGGATGTCCACAGTGACCACATATCCTTTCACAGTTTCCCATGTGCTGGGATTAGAGGTGTGCTCCATGTTGCCTGGTGAAATATTCATGCGGGTTTCAATATTCCCAGAGGATTAAATTAGTTTAGTCACTCATACCTGTAATCTCAGCCCTCCAGGATGGGGGTGGGGTGCAACTGAGGCAGGAAGATTGCCTGAGTACCAAGCCAATTAGTTAGTCCTAAGGCTGTCATAATGTTGTAGGGGGAAGCGGCGGGCTGCATCCCCGGAACCCGGCTGCCCACATGGCTAGCTTATGCCCCAAAATAATTACACGGAAACTGTATTCTTTTAAACACTGCCTGGCCCATTAGTTCTAGCCTCTTATTGGCTAGCTCTTACATATCGATCTAACCCATTTCTAATAATCTGTGTAACACCACGAAATGGTGTCTTACCAGGAAATATCTTAACCTGCGTCTGTCTGGAGTTGGAAAATCATGGTGACTGTCTGACTCAGCTTCTTTCTCCCAGCATTCTGTTCTATCTACTCCGCCTACCTAATTTTCTGTCCTATCAGAGGCCAAGCAGTTTCTTTATTACTTAACCAATGAAGCAACAGATAGAAAGATGACCCTCCTCCATCACCATAACTTGTCCCTCACTGGTCTATGGGAATGAGAAAGGGGATAGAGACGTTCTGGTGGAGGTAAGATGCTTAAACCAGCACATACAGATACATGTGGATCATTATATGTACACGACTACAGGCCCTGCAACTGGGAAATCAACCCTGGGCATAGAAAGACTGTGATTGTAAGAAAAACGAGGGAAAGCAATAGTTCACGAGAGTCTGGAGAATGATAAACCAGGGTAGCCCCCAAAACAAACAAACGAAAAGAAAACATAAAACAGACTGCCCATGTACTGGGATGAGCATCTGTAGGTTTAACTGTCCACACTGAAGGTGTCAGCAAGAATTCATGCATTTTCTTGCTCTATTTCAAGTTGGAGATTTTGTTGTATTTGTTTCATTTCCTTTTTTAATTTTTAAGGTTTTCGGGATCACGCATTTTGTGAAGATGAATATTCTTCTGTGATTAAATGAGCCCCCATCTGTTTATATCTGAAGTCACATTCTTTGCTTCAATTTGATCCCAGGTGCTCCGCTTTTATTTTTAAATTGTGTTCATATTCAACTGTGTAGCCATCCCCTTCTCTGAGAGGGTTGGCCCCTAATCACTACAGTGCTTTTACCCCTGCAGCGGAGGCTTCAAAGGCCCCAGAAGTCATATTGAAATGTGAGTTCCAAATTGTCCCTGAGAGGGAACCTAGGCAAGCAGTGTTAGTCAAGACTTATCAAGAGGACAGGGGGGACGGGTACCTCGGCCTAACAAGGAGATGAAAGAATGCAACCTCATCCTCAGTCCTCCTCCAGTCTCCTGGTCCAATGCACTGCCACTGATGATAAACAAAACCCACTGGGACATACATAAATGCAAGGCTGTACATCACCCAGAGTGTGGGGATAGCCGCCTGTGCTCAGGAAAGAATGTTTGTTTCAAGCAAACGTTCACAGCAGCAGCTGCCAATGGGAGAAAGAAAAGAGAGGGGGGACTCCTGCAGACTGACATGGGAAAGTATAAACAGTGATTACAGGCTCCGCAAAGGGGCTGTTGTTGGGTGAAATCACATCATCTGATTTGCGTTTTGGTTGTGTAATTACGGGACCTAGAGAATGTAACTGCAAAGCACATGCGGTTTCCAGAATGGGCAGGACCACGTGAGCTCCTGACGGTTTCTAGTCTGCGCTTTGACATTCCTGTTGGGCTCCAAGGGCTAACAAGAGCAGACCTTGCTTTAAATAGCAGTTTCATTTTAAGTTCCAAAGCATGGTCCCGGAAAGCAGATGCAGCAACTACACTCCAATTTGCGTTCTTCTGCCTAGAGCTAATACAGAATGTTAATTCCTAATGTGAGAGTTCTGAGGATAGAAAATTGGGATCAACTTTCTGGTCAAATTGAAGAGTTTCTCAAGGGCAAGGAACTATGTTTTCAGTGTTCATTTTAGCATTTTATATATCGATGATTATCAATGTGTGGTTTGAAAGAATTGATAAACAACTGAAAGCCTGTTTTTTTGCTATTATTTCTTCCAATAAATCAGGGAACCATCTTGGCAGAGTTTTCTGGAGATGTGGACCACTTTTCCCAAAGACATCCATCTGCTATCATGTCAAATATCACAGAAAACACAAAATTCCAAGAGAAAATGAAATGGACTTGGTATTGTGTGGCCTTGGTTGAGACCCTGAACTTCCAAAGGGTAAATGTGAAAGCAAAGCCTGAAGTGTGGCAGGCTCTAAATGTCACAGAGAAAGTATTCAGGAAATCCATGCTGTTGTGATAGGAGTGGTGGGTTATGTTCCTGGCACCCGCTCCCCCGCACGGTTAGCTTTATCCGAAATAATTACACGGAAACTGTATTCTTTTAAATACTGCCTGGCCCATTATTTCCAGCCTCTTATTGGCTAGCTCTCACATATTGATCTAACCCATTTCCTACCAGGAAAGATCTTAACCTGCGTCTGTCTGGAGTGGGAGAATCATGGCGACTGACTGACTCGGCTTCTTTCTCCCAGAATTCTGTTCTGTCTACTCTGCCTACCTAATTTTCTGTCCTATCAGGCCAAGCAGTTTTCTTTATTAGTTAACCAATGAAAGCAACAGATAAGATATAAGACCCACCTCCATCACCATGCCAATGACTTTGCTGAACATTTCACATCAAAGGTAAAAAAAAATTGCCCCACTAACTGGAAAGTTCTTTTGATGTTCAGTGTTAAGAGAGAATAGAAACAAGATTAAGTTTCAGTATTTCTGGATTTGGTTACTAGATGGCCCCTCTCTATAAGGACTTTAAGAGATTTGATTCTGCTTTACTAGAATACTACTAAAAAGTACATCCAATAAACCAAGGCTGAAGAAGATAAAATACATGCAGTTGTACTTCCAGAGACTCAAAAATCGACTTCAGATAGTTTAAAACATTATTATTTTTTACGTTTATCTGCATTTTTCCTTCCTTCCTTCCTTCCTTCCTTCCTTCCTTCCTTCCCGTGCATAAATTTTTGTTTCCCCAGTTTCTTCTGTGCACCCTCCTCCTCTTCTGGTTTTGGAACAGTTTGTTCCTTTTAAGTGAGGATCGTCTCAATTTGGCACGGGGAGCTCACATATGGGTTAATTCAGCCATGAGCTCTGTAAGTTTGTCAGCGCATATAAGGAGCTGGGTTCACCTGGATATGTACAATAACTAGAGAATCTACAGCGAAACCCTTCAGTTCAGCATTGCTCTCTACATTTTTAAGCATGTGTAGCAAAAATTCAGCACTCCTTTTTGATCGCCAACTTTGTGCAGTCTTTGGCCTGGGCGCACCTACGACTACACAGTTTACCAGGACACACTCTGCCTCTTTAAAGTTCTTTCAGACACTTGGTCGCATTTTGGATGCGCATACCTCTCATGGCCTGGACAGTTTCACAGGTATTCTTGAAGTGAACAAGAAAGTTTGAACCTCTTGATTTGCTTGACTTTGTCGGGTTTCCTGGGTCAAGAGGAGTAAACCATCTTTACATGTCACCACAAAAACTGAGCCCCTGGCATCCTGGTCCGCTCGGATCTCTTGGTGCCTCTGCCAGCGACTGGGTCCTGTTACCTGATGCCTACTTTTCATGCTGCTCTGCTGCCTCAAGAGGCCTGAATGATCCTGGGATTCAAAAATGGATGAAATTTACGCCCTGGCAATGCTGAAGCACTCGTGGGCAGCCCATATATGGCGGTTCTGTTGAACTTGTCCATATTGGGCTTCATGGTTTAAGTCAATGGGGACGACTAACCAGGTCTGACTCAAAACATTAATTTTAACCACAGCAGCAAGATGGCTGCAGGTCATCAATGCAGATGTTTCCAAGGTAGACACTGTTTGCAACATGGCTCTGAAAGGGGTTAAGAAGCTACAATTTCAAAATACGCTATTCTGAGTTATTGACCTCAGAAAGTCACTCTGAAATCCATTGTATTTATTAAAAGCAGGAGGTGGTATTCCTGTGTGAAGGTGCCCTATGTTGTTTTTTTTTTTGCCAGTACGGAGAATCTAACCTAGAGTCTTACATGCCAGGCAAATGTTTTGCCACTAAACTATGTCCTGAGGTTCTTTTCTTTAAAAAAAATATTTAATTTGAGAAAGGGTCTTGAAAAGTTAAAGTTTCTCAGGTTGGTTATGAACTCACTCTGTAGCACAGGTGGGCCTTGAACTTGTGATCTTCCTTTTTTGCCTTGGTCTCCAATTAGTTGGAATTAAAGACCTGTACCACCAGAACTGATGAGGTATCTTTTATGTAAGTAAAGGCATAACATTCTTATTGTCAGCATCAAAAGATAAAATTAAGAGAATTCTATGTAGATCTCATTTAAATAATTTTTTAGCTTCCCCACATAATTCAGATGCTTTTCCACTGCTTATAATTCTTGTTGAATTTGGTTAATGACTCTGTTTCTTTGGGTCTTCATTCCTTTATGAGCCCCTCATGCCTCATACACCTGTGTTGAATAAATTCGTATGTTTTTCTCCTGTCAATTCATTTTGTGTCATTTTAATTCTCAGGTCAAGCTTGTCCTCTTTGAGGCTAGAGATGGGAGGCTTTCTCCCCTTCCAAGGCTTTTCTTGGAGAGTCAAGAAGTCAAAAGCAAAATGTCATAAATGATATTGGGAAAGTAAGCATCTTTATTGATGTTTTATAAAAAGAAAGCTTTTTATGTGCACTCATATTTCCTGCTAGTACCATCCTCCTTAAAAGCCCCCACACAGCTACCTTAGCTGACTTCTACTCTAGAGTGACCTTGGAACACACAGCTTTAAATGGAATGTCTCCATCAAATCCCTCCCCTCAGAGCTCAGGAAACCCCTCAGAAGAGGAGGTGGAATGAACATGAGAGCCAGAGGGGATGGAGGACACCAGGAGAACATGATTCTCTAAATCAGTTTAGCAAAACTCATGACTTTACAGATATTGAAGCAGCAGGCACAGGGCCTGCACAAGTCTGTACCAGGTCCACTGCATATATGTTATAGCTTTCAGTTTAGTGCTTTTATGGAACTCCTGCGTGTATGAGCGAGTGGGCCTTTGATTCTTGTACCTTCTCTTGGGGCTCTTTTCCTTCTGTTGGTTTGCCTTGTCCATCTTCAATAGGATGAATTTTGTTTTATCGGGGTCTACAGTCCAGTCTTGTGGAGGCATTTTCCCAATTGGGGATCCCTTCACTCAAATGAATCGAGCCTATGCCAAATTGATGTAAAGTTAGCCAGCACAGCATCCTGAGTGCTGCCACATTTGGTCCCTTGTGCTGCTAAAAGTGCAGATTGTTTTTTATTTCTGTTTTATATTTCTGTTTTTACTTTTTACTTCTGCTATTTTTATTGAGCTCTACATTTTTCTGCTCCCCTCCCTACTTTTCTCTCCCCCTTCAACCCTCTCCCAAGGTCCCCATGCTCCCAATTTACTCAGATCTTATCTTTTTCTACTTCTCATGTAGATTAGATCTATGTATGTCCCTCTTAGGGTTCTTATTGTTGTCTAGGTTCTCTGGGATTGAATTTGTGGGATAGTTTTCTTTGCTTTATGTTTAAAAAACACTTATGAGTGAGTACATGTGATAATCGTCTTTCTGTGTCTGGGTTACCTCACTCAAAATGATGTTTTTTAGCTCCATTCATTTGCCTGCAAAATTCAAGATGTTGTTATTTTTTCTGGTATGTTGTACTCCATTATGTAAATGTACCACATTTTCCTTATCCATTCTTTGGTTGAGGGGCATTTAGGCTATGACAAACAATGCTGCTATGAACATAATTGAGCACATGTATTTGTGGCATGATTGAGCATCCTTTGGATATATACCCAAAAGTGGTATTACTGGGTCTTGAGGAAGGTTGTTTCCATAAAAATATTTTGGCAATGTTCCTTCTGTTTCTATTGTGTGGAATAATTTGAGGAGTATTGGTATTAGTTCTTCTTTGAAAATCCTATAGAATTCTGAGCTGAAACAATCTGGTCCTGGGCTTTTTTTTTTTTTTTGGTTGAGAGACTTTTGATGACTTTCTATTTCTTCAGCAGTTATAGGTCTGTTTAATTTGCTTATCTGAAGCTTATTCTTAAGGTATTGCATGCCCATTTCCATGGCTGTTTTGTGAGTGTCTTGAAATACACAACATCAGTGCCTATTCATGATGTATTCTCCATTCTCTAGCATTGTGCTGGGCAGTAGAAAATTCATATCAATCCTATGCAAACAAATCCTTGACAACTGCCCTTTGTGATTTCCCCCATCTCATAATGATATATTGTATTTTAATCATTATTTTACCACCTCTAACCCTGACATTTAAGTTATGATTTCTATTGATCTGAGGGGGCTTTGAAGTTCATTTTAATAAGATTTTTGCATTTAAGTGAAGGAGGACTAAGCTATTCCATATGACTTGCTCCATATAATCTTGGTTTTCTGTAAGCATAAGCAGGAAACTTCAGTGCACGTTTGACTAAAATGTGTTACCAATATTTATCTTTTACTTACTAAATTACACAGCAATGACTATGAAAAGTTAAAATTTAAAAACTCCATATATTTAAAAAAGAAAATGGATGCGAGTATTCATAAGTTCTTGTGATAATGTGTGTATTTTTTATGATATCAGTGCAGAAGTGATTTTTATTTTGTGATAAGGTCTCACTTTGTATCCCAGAATGGCCTGGAGCTCTCTATATTGTAAAGAATAGCCCTGAACTTGCAACAACCTACTGTTTTAGCATCCTGAGTATTGGTATTATATGCATTATGTATGCACTACCATTCCCAGTGAAATATTCAGTTTTAGTTTCTTGTCTAGCTTTCAAAAGCATTAAGGCATCATGTAAGAAAAGGGATCTATCTCTGAATCTCAATTATGACCAGTGTGAAATACCAAGAACTTACTTAGCAACAGAAATTACTGTGTCACAAATTTTATTCCTAGTGTTTATCTTCAGCCTTCATATGGGTGAGATGCCCAGGAGGTTCCACTTCTCCCTGGGGGACTAAAGCAGTTCACTATTGATACAGGATATCCCAGGAGCCACACTTCCCTTGTGGGTTCCTGAGGCTCAACTCCTCCCTGAAGGGGCTATTGGCAGTTAAGTGTTATTGCAGGAGATGTCCTTGAGGCCCACCCCTTCCTGAAAGTCTAGGACACTTAACTGTTGTTGGAGGAGTGGCCTTTGAGAATCCCCCAAGGGACCTATGAAGTCCACCCGTCCCTGAAGGGCTACTGTCAGTAAACTGTCACTGGAGGAGAGGCTCATGAGGTCCCACCCCTCCCTGAGGGTCTAGGATAGTTAACTGTTTTTAGAAGAGGAGCATGTGAACAACCCCACACACACACCATGAAGGGCTCATGAGTTCCTACCCTTCCCTCCTGATTGTTGGGAGATAGGTGTTCTTTATTTTTCAGTGATGTAGATAGGCACAGATAAGTTGTCCTTTCTCCAGTAAATAACTTCCTACCCATGCTTAAACAAGAATCCCTTTATTAAACTCAGTAGGTAGCATGCACAGAGATGAAAGTGGGAATGGGACTTGGAAAGAACAGTTCTAATGAGGAAGTAAAGAGGATGAAGAAGGGGTTACAATGTCTAAACGTTAAACAATTAACGCATGTCTTCATATTCAGAAATTTCACTCAATTTGTCTGGACTCTTCCTACTGCATGAAGACACACCAGTAGATGACAAGAAGGGAAACAGGCTGTCTACAGATGACCTGGCAGCCAAATACATACATGTTCATTGGAAACCACAAGAAAGGCAAAACCTGCCTTTCTTTCTAGGAGGGAAAGTAATGAGTCATCATATCCTTGTGATAACTAGAATTATCAATTCATAAACCCTGAGTAATAGGTTTTCACTTCTTGGAACTAATGACCCGTTATTTCACTTTCCAACTCCTGGTATGTACAGCTGCCAAGTGCAATGTGCTGGCATCTTCTGGTCTCTGATCACCTCTAATAAATGTACTTGGCTTCTGATGCTGCCTCAGAAAAGAAAGAAATATTCACACCTTCGACCAACAGCTGTGGAGGTTGAAGCCCTTTTCACTGGAGGAATGAACTTTTCAGTGCAATATATAAGGAGCGTGAAACTGATTGTCTGACCTTCTTGAAATAGCAAAGGTCACCTGAGCCTGGTTGTGTCACAGCTGTTCTGGCCTCAGGCTGTTAAAATTGGAAAGGCCTTTTTCTCCATTCAGTCTGTATAAAGTGAACTATAGCCCAGGTTATTATTTGGTTGAGATCTCAGTTAAGATCTGAATGTATTTAATGATGTTGAGCCCCCTAATTTCTCATCCAAGGAATTTATGCTGGTCTCCTATTATATAAAAATCTGCCATATGAACAAATTTCTTTTTAAAATTCTGCTTGTATTTGCCATGATAAATGAATCATAAGACAAATATAACAATATACTTTACATGTAACTTAAAAAGAAAGAACTCTATGTACATAGATTTTTTTTTACAAAGACTGTTACATATCACTTTGGGTGCTAATGTAACCTACAGACTCATTCAGTTACTATTTCAGGATTGGTTAATGTTTTTAACTTATGAATAACATTTAGTTCTTTCTATCTCTTCATTCTTTATGTCACAGGCCTGTACAAAGATTGGACCTTTCAGCCCAAGGTTTCATCCCCAGACCAGAAAATCCACTGCTAACCTAGCACTATCATGCTAACTGTATTTCCTAGACAAATTGAGACCTGGGAATTCTTGGCCTAGAAGCCCAGGCAGGAGCTAAAATGGTGAATGAAATGATCAATGGAGGAGTGGCAGGAACCCCGAGTTCTAACAACTTACCCACGGTCATTATTCTCTTTGTAATGTTGTATAAAACACTTCAACATAATCTGGCCTTCACTTTTTCTTCTGCAAAAGAGATTGACTACATATTATCTAGAGGGTTATAATTTTGTATTTCTGATTTATAGAATTTAACTTATTTGTATTATACCAAATTAGAAAGTTTACTTCTCTGGAACTTTATAAGGGTAGCTCAGGACTCCTGATACTTTAGTTTGATATATTTATAAATCTTGTTTCTCAAATATCTGTTACCTCCCCCTAATTTTTCTCCCAAGTCTTCCTGGTTCAAGCTCTTGCCCTTTCCCTCCCTATCTCTAATTCTCTAATTTTGATTTTTAAGAACCCCCTCAGTCCAGTTTGTGTTGTTCCAGACTCATTGTTTTGGGACCATCCATTGCAATGGTAATAGGACACCATAAGCAAGGCAACTTATACAAGAGTTTATTTGGGTTTATAACTCCAGGGTTATAGTTTGTGATGACTGAGCAAAGGAATGCAGGTTTAAACAGTAGTTGAGAGCTCATATCTTGAACTGAAAGCAGAAAGAAGAGAGAATCCTGGGAATGATGTGCAATTTTTGAAAACTCTAAACCCACTTCCTAGTAATGTAATTCTTCTAGCAAAGCCACCTCCTAAATCTACTCCATCAGTGCCATCGCCTGGGAGACCAGACACTTAAATGCCATGATTATGGGAAACATTTCATTCAAATTATCACATTCAACTTCCTGCCTCCCCACGCCCCCATAGGCTCCTGGTCATATCATAATGCATTTAGTCCTCCTTTCTAAGGTCCCCATAGTCTCTCAGTCTCAACACTCTTTAAAAGTCCAAAATCTTTTCTGAGACTCAAGGCAATTTCTTAGTTATATAGAAGCAAATTACACAACTTCTTACATATAACGGCATAGCATATACACTGTCATTCTAAAGGGGATGAATAGAGGTGTAGTGAGAGAATGCTGGACCAGAGCAGACTGAAAGAAACTACACAGAACAATCACCAAATTCTGCATCTCTGTGTTGGATGTCTGGGAAATTAATTTCAAAAAGCTTAGATGGCTCTGTCCTTCTACCTTTACTTTCTGTAACATATATTTGGACTGTTTGTACTCCATGTATTAAGCTCTTCTTGGTAGATATCTCACAGTTCTAGAATCTGCAACAGCTTAGGGTCTCCATCGCAAGTGAAGAAGTTTCATTTTACAGTGTCAAGAAACAGACCCTCAGGGCCTCTATGTCAGCACTCTCCTGGCATACATTACCTGGCCTCATTGGCTCTCTGAAACCATGTGGAAGATTTCATGACTGCTTAACTCTTGAATTCTTCATGACTCTAAAGTCAGAATCACATGGATAACATTACCAGGTTTGGTAATCCATGTGATTCAATTTGAAATGGACCTTGGCCCCTGAATCATCTTTGCTACAGCTTGTTTGTTGTTTCTTTCTAGGAGCAGAAAATCTCTTAGGTCTTGTCCTTTAAAAACTGAGATATTAGCTTGGTGGGTTTTTACGCTGAGATTATCCTTTCCTATATTCTAGTGCAGATCAGGCCTGTCCTTAATCCCCTTGTTACTTTCAGCACAATCTTTGACTGGAAAATTAGGTTTTTAGTGCTCTTTCTTCTCTTCAAATTTTGCCCAGTTTACTCTTTTTGTTATATATCTCCATAAGAGTAATTACTAAAGACCATCCGACAAAGTCAATATTAGGCTGTTGTGAAATCTCGTCTGCCAGAGAAATTAGCCCATTACTTTTCAACTTATCCTCGCGTAAATTATTAGGACATGACCAGAAAGCAGCCACATTTTTGCAAAACTATCACAAGAATAATATCTAACCCAGATGCTAATAGTTTTCCCCTTTGAAATCTCTTGAGCTAGGCCTGCACAATCTTTATTGCTCTTTGTACTGTCTTCCAGGCACTTGTTAGGTTGGCCCATTAAGTCATGTTTACAGCATTTGAACAATTTCCTAGGCTAAAGTCCTAAAGTCATTCATATTATGCCAAAACAGCATGTTCAGTTTTTTTGCTTCAATACCTCACTCCCGGTACCAGCTTCTGTATTAGTTACTTTCCTATAAATGTATAGAAGAGTTTATTTGGGCTTATGATTCCAAAGTATTTGAGTCCATGACAGCAGACAGAGTGAAGGCATGGAGTCCCAAGCATCAGTGGAAAGCTTATATCTTGAACCATAAGCAGGAATCAGAGAGAACATACTGGGAATGGTGTGAAGTTTTTGAAACTTCAAAGCTTGCCCCCTGTTATAATGTACTTCCTCTGGAAAAGTCACAAATTCTAATGCTGTCCAAAGAGTGCTTGCCATCAACTGGGGACCAAGAATTCACGTGCTCAAGACTATGGGGGGCAGTTCATTCAGAACACCATAGGCTGACAGCTTGGAATGACTCCTTGGCCTTAGTACCTTGAATAACATTTGATGCAGGATGCTTATTGTTGCTTAAAGAGACATAAAAAATGTTTAGGCTCTCTTTTACAAAAGAAAAGTGTAGTTTGGTGAGATTCTTCCCTTAGGACACCCTATATTTTATCTCGATACAGGTCAAGTCTCTCCTTAATGACTCCACTCTCCTTAGCAATTGCAGCCTCTCTTTCAACACAAGCTGCCACTGTAACATTAAGGCTACCAACTTCTAGTAGGATTGACCATTAAACTCTGATTATAACATTCAACCACTATTCTAATCCAAAGTTTCAAAGTCTTCCACATTTCTTAAAACTCAATATGATCAATTTCTTTTATGTTCTTGTGATAAAACAAGATAATTCATGGTCAAGATTGTTCATCCAGGAGCTCAATAACATAAAAGAATGAAGTGAGATGCACAATAAAATGCAATTCTGAAATCTACTCCATGAGGCCCTAAATGCCTCCCTCCAGCCCCTTTTCCTCAACAATATTTACTTATGCAGTTTGAGATAGTCTCCATTTTGATGTGGATTACAAATCTCTCTTTCTCTTCCCCCTCTTCTTGATGACAGAAGCAGCCAGAGGTATCTGTGTAGAAACAAATAACAAGAGAAATCACTCCACTTCTTTGCCATCCGTAGTCCTCACACTTCACTGGCATTTAATAATTTGGCAGTGATTGTCACTGGGAATAGAATAGCATAAGAGACAGTTTATATATAGATAACATGGCCCTGATATGAATAGCTGGTATGAGTCTGCTAAAACATAGATGACACTGATATACTGCAAGATATGAGCACAAAATTACTGACTCTAGATATCTAAGGGTAACAAAAGTAAGCAGTGGTGTAATCTGTTATGTCATTATTTTTGGCAGAGTGACACTTTTGTATGATCTGCATAATCTGCATAAACATGACATTGAGGTCAGAAGCTTGAACATTTGCCTTCACCAGTCGACCTGTATCTGTCTGCTTGTTGGCAGATCTGTGTGCTTACCTCCATGTGCTGTATGTATTGGTCCACATGTGTGTCTATGCCTACTTGTGTGCAGCCCATGTATACTGGCATTTGCTGGCCTAGAACTTTGCGTGGTGGCCTTTCCCTAGAGTGGATGTAGTACGTTATATAAGTCCATGACTCCTTAAAATCTCATCATTGTTTATGTCTTCTGTGACTCCCCACCCCCAACCTGGCATTAGTGCATGGGCTGCATATCTGGTACAATCCAGCAGGACATAATAGTGAGGGGAAGACCAAGAGGTGAACAGGACCCCTGGATCAGTAGGAAAGATTCACATAGGTACTTATGGGCACTATGCCAAGAGAGGTGAAGAAAGTAAACTAGTTATTTTCACAGCACTGAAAGCTGAACATGAGGGCACTTGCAGTGGGAAGTCAAAGTATGTGAGCTGTGAACTGTGAAAGAGAAACTGAAAACTTGGGTATGTGATTTAACACATGGCCTCATGAAGGCCCTTTTATCAAAAGGGATGCAATATAGTCAGAACATGGGAAAGCCAGCTTCTGGGTTTCTAAGACAAGGGGCCAGATAGTGACTCTCTGACAGTGGAAGAGATAGAGAAATTGGCCTCTATCACCATCCTCTTTGAGGCAGTGTCCATAAGTTTTGAGACTACAAAACTGGGAAAAATGAGCTGGATGATGGCTATAATATGTCTTGTATCATCATCTTTTTCTCTCTAAGTATATCCTAGTAGTGGAGCTGAGATGCTCTGTTAGGGGGGTCCAGAAAGAAGGCTAAATGTTGAGATCACTACTTCTTGGTGCCCAGTAATTTACCCTACTTCTATCTTGACGTTGGAGTATGTTCCTCATAGTGGTGGTTTCATTGGTAGTGCTTAAAACACTGATGCCCAAATTGAAGTTTAAGTATCTAGGGCTTGATGAGTGACATTTGCCACAGCAATTGCAGTTTTCCTGTTGCCAGTTGTGCCTGCAAGAAATGTCAGCTAAAAGAGATTATTTTCTCTTGTTACTCTTGGGTACTGGAATAAAAGCTTGCATGGGAAGGTAGAAAATATAAGCTAGAATGGGTGACAGGGACCCAAGAAGGGAAAGAGCATTTAGGACATAGGCTTTTACTTATGGATGCACATTGGAATCTCTTGGAGGGGGGGGTTTAAATAGTGCTCTTAACTTACATTACCAGGGATTCCAATTGATCTGGGCATCACATTTCAAGCTCTCTGGTTGATTCTAATGTTTAGCTAGCTTTGTGAAAAATGGAGTCAGAAATACTAAGCAAGCTATATATACAGTACCAGGTGAATTATCATTGTTGTCACATAAAACATCTCCACAAAGGTTATACCAGTTTTGTCCAGAGCTCTTGTAGAAAGCAGGTCCTGAACAGGCAGTCATACATAGGCTTGTGATTTTGCATTCACAGCAAGCTTCTAAGGCATGCTGCTGATGCTGGTCTACATGTAACACTTTAAGTAAGGAGGATCCCCCAGTCTACTCAATGGAGGGACCTAGGCCTAGGGAACATGGATGATTTAGCAAAATTTTGTGGTTAATTTGGAACCAGGATCAAATTGTCTTTCTCCCAGTGAATATTTCGTATCATATGTGAGAATTCAGCTATGTAAACTGGCTATAAAAACAGAGCATTGACAGATTAGAGAGTAGCTGTCATGATTAACTGACTTGCAAAAAAGTCTAAGAGACTCCCTTAGTAATAAACAGTATAGGATATTGCTATTACTCTTGATTTCCCAATGGAACTTGATAGTAATACCTTATTTTTGAAGACACAACACATTTTGGTCACAGTACATAGAGAAATCAAGCTTAAATTGACTTGGAAACTTCTTCCAACTGGCTAGCTTTCAGTGTTGGAAGGTGCATTGTAGGCTGCTTTGGAATAAAAACCAACAATCTTACCCAGCTGAGTAACTCTTTTTTTTTAAAATTTATTTATTTATTAAGGATTTCTGCCTCGTCCCCACAACCGCTTCCCATTTCCCTCCCCCTCCCCCAATCAAGTCCCCCCCCTCATCTGCTCGAAGAGCAATCATGGTTCCCTGACCTGTGGGAAACCCAAGGACTGCCCACCTCTATCCAGGTCTCGTAAGGTAAGCATTCAAACTGCCTAGGCTCCCACAAAGCCAGTACATGCAGTAGAATCAAAAACCCACTGCAATTGTTCTTGAATTCTCAGTATTCCTCATTGTCCGCTATGTTCAGCTAGTCCGGATTTATCCCATGCTTTTTCAGACCTAGGCCAGCTGGCCTTGGTGAGATCCCAATAGAACATCCCCATTGTCTTAGTGTGTGGGTGCACCCCTCGTGGTCCTGAGTTCCTTGCTCGTGCTCCGTCTCCTTCTGCTCCTGATTTGGACCTTGAGATTTCTGTCCGGTGCTCCCGTGTGGGTCTCTGCCTCTGTCTCCTTTCATCGCCTGATGAAGGTTAATATTCCTGAGGATGCCTATGTGTTTGTCTTTGGATTCACCTTATTTAGCTTCTCTAGGAACATGAATTATAGGCTCAATGTCCTTTATTTATGGCTAGAAACCAAATATGAGTGAGTACATCCCATGTTCCTCTTTTTGGGTCTGGCTTACCTCACTCAGGATAGTGTTTTCTATTTCCATCCATTTGTATGCAAAATTCAAGAAGTCCTTGTTTTTTACTGCTGAGTAATACTCTAATATGTATATATTCCATACTTTCTTCATCCATTCTTCCGTTGAAGGGCATCTAGGTTGTTTCCAGGTTCTGGCTATTACAAACAATGCTGCCATGAACATAGTTGAGCATATACTTTTGTTGTATGATAGGGCCTCTCTTGGGTATATTCCCAAGAGTGGTATTGCTGGATCCAGGGGTAGGTTGATCCCGAATTTCCTCCTGAGAAACCAAAACACTGCTTTCCAGAGTGGTTGCACAAGTTTGCATTCCCACCAGCAATGGGTGAGTGTACCCCTTTCTCCACAACCTCTCCAGCAAAGGCTATCATTGGTGTTTTTTATTTTAGCCATTCTGACAGGTGTAAGGTGGTATCTTAAAGTTGTCTTGATTTGCATTTCCCTGATCGCTAAGGAAGTTGAGCATGACCTTAAGTGTCTTTTGGCCATTTGAAGTTCTTCTGTTGAGAATTCTCTGTTCAGATCAGTGCCCCATTTTATAATTGGGTTGATTAGCCTTTTACGGTCTAGTTTCTTGAGTTCTTTATATATTTTGGAGATCAAACCTTTGTCAGTTGCAGGGTTAGTGAAGATCTTCTCCCAGTCAGTGGGTTGTCTTTTTGTCTTAGTGACAGTGTCCTTTGCTTTACAGAAGCTTCTCAGCCTCAGGAAGTCCCATTTATTCAATGATGCCCTTAGTGTCTGTGCTGCTGGGGTTATACATAGGAAGTGGTCTCCTGTGCCCATGTGCTGTAGAGTACTTCCCACTTTCTCTTCTATCAGGTTCAGTGTGTTCGGACTGATATTGAGGTCTTTAATCCATTTGGATTTGAGTTTTGTGCATGGTGATAGATAAGGATCAATTTTCATTCTTCTACAGATTGACATCCAGTTTTGCCAGCACCATTTGTTGAAGATGCTCTCTTTTTTCCATTGTATACTTTTAGCTCCTTTATCGAAGATCAGGTGTTCATAGGTTTGTGGGGTAATGTCAGGGTCTTCTGTTCGATTCCATTGGTCGACTTCTCCGTTTTTATGCCAATTCCAAGCTGTTTTCAATACTGTAGCTCTGTAATAGAGTTTGAAGTCAGGGATGGTAATGCCTCCAGACAAACCTTTATTGTATAAGATTGTTTTGGCTATCCTGGGTTTTTTGTTTTTCCATATAAAGTTGATTATTGTCTTCTCCAGATCTGTGAAGAATTTTGATGGGATTTTGATGGGGATTGCATTGAATCTATAGATTGCTTTTGGTAGAATTGCCATTTTTACTATGTTGGTCCTCCCAATCCAAGAGCAAGGGAGGTCTTTCCATTTTCTGGTGTCTTCTTCAATTTCTTTCTTCAAAGACTTATAGTTCTTGTCAAATAGATCTTTCACTTCCTTGGTCAGGGTTACCCCAAGGTATTTTATGCTATTTGTGGCTATCGTGAAAGGTGATGCTTCTCTGATTTCCCTCTCTGCTTCCTTATCCTTGGTGTATAGGAAGGCAACTGATTTTTTGGAGTTGATCTTGTATCCTGCCACGTTACTAAAGCTGTTTATCAGCTGTAGGAGTTCTTTGGTAGAATTTTTGGGGTCGCTTATGTACACTATCATATCATCTGCAAATAACGAAAGCTTAACTTCTTCCTTTCCAATACGAATCCCCTTGATCTCCTTATGTTGTCTTATTGCTATTGCTAGAATTTCAAGCACTATATTGAAGAGGTATGGCGAGAGTGGACATCCTTGTCTTGTTCCTGATTTTAGTGGGATGGCTTTGAGTTTTTCTCCGTTTAATTTAATGTTAGCTGTTGGCTTGCTGTAAATAGCTTTTATTATATTTAGGTAGGACCCTTGTATCCCTATTCTCTCCAAGACCTTTATCATAAAGGGGTGTTGAATTTTGTCGAATGCTTTTTCCGCATCTAGTGAAATGATCATATGGTTTTTTTCTTTCAGTTTATTTATATGGTGGATTACATTGATAGATTTGCGTATGTTGAACCAGCCCTGCATCTATGGGATGAAGCCTACTTGATCATAATGGATAATTTTTCTTATGTGTTCTTGGATTCGGTTTGCCAGTATTTTATTGAAGATTTTTGCGACGATGTTCATGAGTGAGATCGGTCTGTAATTCTCTTTCTTGGTTGGGTCTTTTTGTGGTTTTGGTATCAGGGTAACTGTAGCTTCATAAAAGGAATTTGGCAATGACTCTTCTGATTCTATATTGTGAAATACCTTAAGGAGTATAGGTATTAATTCTTCTTGGAAGTTCTGGTAGAATTCTGCATTGAAACCATCTGGTCCTGGGCTTTTTTTCGAAGGGAGATTTTTGATAACCATTTCTAATTCTTCGCGAGAAACCGGTCTATTTAGATCATTCACCTGGTCTTGGTTTAGCTTTGGTATATGATACTTATTTAAAAAAATGTCCATTTCTTTTGTATTTTCCAGTTTTGTGGCATACAGGCTTTTGTAGTAAGATCTAATGATTCTCTGAATTTCCTCTATGTCTGTGGTTATGTCCCCCTTTTCATTTCTGATCTTATTTATTTGCGTGTTCTCTCTCTGTCGTTTAATTAGTTTGGATAGGGGTTTGTCGATCTTGTTGATTTTCTCCAAGAACCAGCTTTTTGTTTCATTGATTCTTTGGACTGTTTTCTGTGTTTCTATTTTGTTGATTTCAGCCCTCACTTTTATTATTTCCAGTCTTCTACTTCTCCTGGGCGCGTCTGCTTCTTTTTTTTTCTAGAGCTTTCAGGTGTGTTTTTAAGTCCCCAATGTATGCATTCTCCGTTTTCTTTAAGTGGGCACTTAGTGCTATGAACTTTCCTCTTAGCACTGCTTTCCTTGTGTCCCATAGGTTTGAGTATGTTGTCCCTTTATTTTCATTAAATTCAAGGAAGACTTTAATTTCTTTCTTGATTTCTTCCTTGACCCAGGTGTGGTTCAGTAGTTGACTGTTCAGTTTCCATGAGTTTGTCGGTTTTTTGGGGGCAGCGTGGTTGTTGCCTTCTAACTTTAATCCGTGATGATCTGATAAGACACAGGTGGACACTGATATTTTTTTGTATCTGTGGAGGTTTCCTTTGTTTCCGAGTATGTGGTCAATTTTTGAGAAGGTTCCATGAGCTGCAGAGAAGAAGGTATATTCTTTCCTATTTGGGTGGAATGTTCTATAGATGTCTGTTAAGTCCATTTGCTTCATTACCTCCAATAATTCTCTTAATTCTCTATTAGGTTTCTGTCTGATTGACCTGTCCCTTGGAGAGAGAGGTGTGTTGAAGTCTCCTACTACTAGTGTGTGTGGTTTGATGTCTGCCTTGAGTTCTAGTAATATTTCTTTTACATAAGTAGGTGCTTTTATATTGGGGGCGTATATATTCAGGATTGAGACGTCCTCCTGATGAATTGTTCCTGTTATGAGTATAAAGTGACCGTCTCGGTCTCTTCTGATTGATTTTAGTTTGAAGTCAGTTTTGTTAGAAATTAGTATGGCCACACCTGCTTTTTTCTTAGGACCATTTGCTTGAAACACCTTTTCCCAACCCTTTACTCTGAGTAGGTGCCTGTCTTTGTGGTTGAGATGTGTTTCTTGCAAACAGCAGAATGTTGGATCCTGTTTTCGTATCCAATCTTTTAGCCTGTGCCTTTTTATAGGTGAATTGAGCCCATTAATATTAAGTGATATTAATGACCAGTGGTTGTTTACTCCGGTTATTCTTATTGCTTTTGGTAGTAGAGATTGTGTGTCTCCTTTCTTTGAGATGTGCTCGTGAAGGGTCATTAGATGCCTGGGTTATTGTAGGCAGTGTTGGCAGTGTTGGATTCCTTGGGTTGCGATTTTCCTTCTATTACTTTCTGTAGGGCTGGATTTGTGGCTACGTATTGTTTAAATTTGTTCTTATCCTGGAATGTCTTGTTTTCTCCGTTGATAGTGAACGATAGCTTGGCTGGGTATAGTAGTTTGGGTTTGCATCCATGGTCTCTTAGCTTCTGCAGAACCTCTATCCAGGACCTTCTGGCTTTCATAGTTTCCATCGAGAAGTCAGGTGTAAGTCTGATCGGTTTACCTTTATAAGTTACTTGCCCTTTTTCTTTTGCAGCTCTTAATATTCTTTCTTTAACCTGTATATTTTGTGTTTTGATTATTATATGGCGAGGAGATGTTTTTCTTTGATCCAGTCTGTTTGGTGTTCTGTATGCTTCTTGAATATTTAAATGAATATCTTTCTTTAAGTTGGGAAAGTTTTCTTCCATAATTTTGTTCAAAATATTTTCTGAGCCTTTGAGCTGTGACTCTTCTCCTTCTTATATTCCTATTATTCTTAGGTTTGGTTTTTTTTATTGTGTCCCATAGTTCCTGAATGTTTTGTGTTGAGAATTTGTTGGCTTTGCTGTTTTCTTTGATCTGTTCGTTTATTTTCTCTATGGTGTCCTCAGCATCTGAGAGTCTTTCTTCTAGCTCTTGTATTCTATTGCTTATGCTTGTTTCTGTAGACTCTGCTCGTTGGCCTAGATTTTCCATATCCAGCTGGTCCTCAGTTTGTATTTTCTTCTTTGCCTTCATTTCAGTTTTCAATTCTTGAACTGTTTCCATTACCTGTTTGATGGTTTTTTCTTGGTTTCCCAGGGTATCATGTACGTATTTACTCATTTCTTCAAACTTTTGTTATACTTCTCATCCATTTCTATAAGGGCATTTTTTACATGTTGTTTAAGGGACTCTATTATCTTCATGAAGTCGATTTTTTCCACTTCTTCTGTGTTAGGTTGTTCAAGTACTTCTGTTGTAAGATCATTGGGTTCTGATGTTTTCATGTTGTTTTTCAGATTATTGGGTGAGTTCTTGCCTTGGCGCCTGCCCATCTCCTCCTATTGATCCTATCCAATGGATCCTTTAGAAACCGGATCAGGTTTCCCTGCTGGCCAAGGGCTCCGCTTACAAAATGCCCTCACTCTCTTTCGTGGTTCCTGCTGCAGGCCAAGAACCCTCTCACCCCTCCGAAGGATCTTCAGGACAGGACCAGGCTCCCCTTGTGCCAGTGACCTGTCCAACCAAAGGCCTACCTCTTTTTTTTTTTTTTAATTTATTTATTTATTAAGGATTTCTGCCTCGTCCCCACAACCGCTTCCCATTTCCCTCCCCCTCCCCCTATCAATTCCCCCTCCCTCATCTGCTCGAAGAGCAATCAGGGTTCCCTGACCTGTGGGAAGCCCAAGGACTGCCCACCTCTATCCAGGTCTGGTAAGGTGAGCATCCAAACTGCCTAGGCTCGTGCAATAAGGAGAGCAGATCGCCCTACTACAATTGAATCAAAGAGGCGATCTGCTCTCCTTATTGCACGCCTGTCCCAGCCGCTTGGGTCTGGCCGCTGCTGCGCCGCTCTGGCGCTGCCGCAGCTGCTGCGCCTCTGTGCGTCTGGCGCTGCCGCCGCCGCTGCGCCTCTCGCTGAGTAACTCTTGTAGTTACAGTAATAACTGACTTAGCAAGGTGTGTCCATTGGTACAATAGTGGCATGAATATTACAGGGGTTAACCAACAGTTTTCTGATTGTATTTAAGTCCCACTCCACAGGAAAGTACTCATGCTTCATAATATAAACCTGTCAAGGAACCAACAACTGAGCAAGTAAGAAAACCCAGGAGATAACCTACTGCTGTGATACTGATAAACAGGTCTGGTATCAGGCTTAGAACCTTTTAAATAATTACCTGTCTAATCATGGATTACTGAAGCTCCCATCCCTCACTAGAAAAGCTTCTTTTTGCAATGGACAGTGGTTAACACAGAGACTCACAACTTCTCAAAGTACAGAGAATAAACAATAAAATAATGTAGTCATAAATGAGACATATATATCACACTCTGTGATAGCATTCAGAAGACTTTGAAACTTTGGACTAGAAAAGTCTTTAAATGCTGTAAGCAAGGCTTAATTGACCATCCTTGTAGGAGTCTTGAATATAGTAGTGCTGACAGCAAAATGGACCATAGAGGCCCATCTCAAGGTTTCAGAGAGAGAATCAAGGACTTTAAAAGCAACTATCCTCATCCTAATAACTTGCCTGAGACTAGATTTAAAATGTAACACACTAATTTCTTTGTGGATAAAATTTCAAGATAACGTGATATTGAATCTATGCCATAGTTGCTAATGATAACACTTATATGGGTCTATAATGAAGGAAAACAAAGTGGGACAGAAAGAAATGCAAAATGCGCAGTTTGGAGAGACAAAGAATATTAATAATCTTAATGTTATAGCCAAGGCATCTTCTGAAAGAAAGGCTGCAATTACTATGGAGATTAGTGACATTAAAGAGAGGCCTGTTCTGCACTGGATCAAAGGGAAGGTTGCCCACAGCACAGGATCCATCCCAGCTAAGTGTTCTGGCTAGTTTTATGTCTACTTGATGAAGCTAGAGTCATCTGAAAGGAGGGAATCTCAGTTGAGAAAATGCCTCCATAAGATCCGACTGTAAAGCATTTTCTTAATTAGTGATCGATGGGGGAGGGCCCAGCCCATTATGGGTGGTCTGATGGTCCTGGGTTCAATAGGAAAGCCAAGCAAGCCATGATGAGAAAGCCAGTATGCAGCACTGTGGCCTCTTCTTCCATTCTTTCCTCCAGGTTCTTGCCCTGCTTTAATTCCTGTCTGACTTCTTGTAGTGGTAGATTATAATGTAGAAGTATAAGTTAAATAAACCCTTCCCTCCATAACTTCCTTTCATTCATGGTGTTTCATCATAGCAATACAAATATTATCTAGGCCGCTAATCTTCCAATTTGTGAAAAGAAAAGGCCTGTGTTAAGTATCAAACCCTCAGACTAAGGACTGAGGTGCCTATTTAACATATCAAAGTGGACCTGGCTACAAGGTTCTCCCAACATCCCTTAGTACCTATCTGTTACAAAGTATGCCTGGCATACCTGGCCCCCTATCCTGAACTCTTCAGCCCAGGGGTTTGGGTGCCCTTCCCCCAGGGGCTCTTCCCTGTGTAATGCAGACATTTTGGCTATCTGTCCCTTTTGCACCTTTATTCTCTCTTGGCTGCTGCACTTGGTTCCTCTCTCTCTTAAGCTCCCCCTACCATCCTACATGGCCCAGTTCAGTCTGGTCATGTCCACTCTGGACTCTCCCAGATGTCCCTGCCTCTGACTATGCTCTCTCAAATATCTACAACAAACTTTCTCCTCCACCAAACCTAAGAGCAGTCATGTCCTTTCCTTTCCTTTGATTTCTTTCCTCTTTAAAAGTTCACTAAGGATTTTTTTCTATCCCCCAAAGCAACCTGTGACAAACAAAACCTGCTGCTACTGTAATTCAAGATTGTGAGGGACCATCCAAAGCTGACGGCGGAACTTGACAGTGTCAGCCATCTGGTATTGGCTTCAGAGGCATGAGGGACAAAACAGCAAGAGGATCCTGGAACCTCCCTCTGTGGTTCGAGAGAACTACTGAGGCCAGGTAGTATGTGGCAAAAGAGTCCCCGCATGGAAGCCCCGATAAGATTGGGAATGCTAAGTGACCATTTAATGAAACTGCAAAGGTAACGTCTGGTTTGTAGTGGAGACAACACAATGTTGGAGACGCCAGAGCCATACAATAGCTTCAGTATTTCTTCACTATGCCTCCATTTCTCTATTTTAGAATGCCAATGTTCATTATGTGCCATTATGTCTTGGAAGGATGTAACTTACCTTTTGATTTTACAGTGGGTTAGAATTAAGAGATTGCCTTGAGTTCCTGTCTTAGTTTACTATTTATTGCTGTGGCAAACCACCATGACCAAAAACAACTTTGGGAGGAAAGGGCTTATTTTACTTACAGCTTGTAGTTTAAAGTAGAAAGTCAGGATAAGAACCTGAAGGTAAGAACTGAAGAAGAAGCTGCAGAGGAGCACTGCTTGCTTCCTGTGACTTATTCAACCTGATTCCTTATACAACCCAGTGTTGTGTGAGGTTTTACGCTTTTGGTTTTTTGCGAGGCCTACCACACTGCTCCCAAATAAATCACATGGATGCTTATTATTACTTATGAATGCCCAGCCTTAGCTTGACTTGTTTCTTGCTTTCCTTAACTTAAATTATCCCAACTATTTTTGCCTCAGGCCTTTTATCTTTCTCTATTTCTGTATACCTTTCTTTACTTCTTTCTCTGGGTCTTGCTGTGTGTAACTGGGTGGCAAACTCCTGATGTGCTTCTCTCCTTGTTCTCTTGCTCCTTGTTCGCTCTCTCAGATTTTTCTATTTATACTCTCGACTGCTAGCACCACATATCCTCGCTCCTGCATTACTTTCGTCTGTTCATCTATTTATTAGGGCCATCAGGTGTTTTAGAACGACAAGGAATCATAGTCACAGTTAATCAGTGTAAACAAAAGTAGCACACCTGAAAATAATATTCCCCAACAAATCAGAGTCATCTGCCGAGGAGTGGCACTTCCACTGACTGTTCTGGGCCCTCCCACATCAATCATTAATCAAGAACATGCCTTATAAATTCACCTACAGGCAGTCTGTTGGAGGTATTTTCTCAAATGAATTTCCTCTTCCCTGATAACTAACTTTGTCAAGTCGACAAAAAGTAAAAGGAAGGAAGAGAGGGAGGAAGAAAGAAATAAATAAAAAAAGATGAAAAAGAAAGAAGACCTCCTCAGAAGAGATTCCAGACTTTCAATAATTGTCTATACTTTGAATGGTTATTGGGGGTGGCTTTGGAAGATTGACTCCTGTGGGCATAGGAGTGGAATATTATGACTTGAATGAGAAATGTTCCTCATAGGCTCAGGTCTATGAACATTTGGTCCACAGTTGGTAGCTCTATATGGAGAGGCTATGGTGAAGTCCAGCCTTGTAGGATAAAGTATGTCCCTGAGTGTAGGCACTGAAAATTTAAAATACCTTTCACTTTCAGTTCACTTCTTGCTTTGTGTTTGCTATTAAAAGTGCGGATTTTAGCTTCCTGTTTCTGCCACCATGAGTGCTGCTTGCTGATATGCCTCTACCATACCATGATAGATTTTGATATATCTGGAACCACAAGCCAAATAAACTCTGTTTCTTTTGATCATTTCCTTTTTTAATCACAGCAACAGAAAAGTAAGTAATACACACCCACTTCCCAGGACCTTTGGTTGACTGCACTATACGTGTGCAGGATTAAGTCAGTCAATATTCTAGCACAATGGAGGAGGGACTCAGCCTTTCCCCTTAATAAAGATCTATTGGCAGTTGATGATTGTTAGGGACAGGAGAATCAGTTTTCTTAAAGGGCACGGTCCCTTTTAGGGTTGCCCATCGTCTCCTGAATGGTCTTACACACATGTATCACAAGTTGGTCTCAGCATATTATTAAAAAATATGAGTAGGGGCTGGAGATATTGCTTGGAAATTAAGAATACTGGTAACTGTAGTTGGGAGGCCACATGTTCATTTCCAGGCTTCCAAGACTCCCATAACCACACAGAAATTGTATTAATTAAATCACTGCTTGTTCCATTAGCTCTAGCTTCTCATCAGCTAATTCTTACATATTAATTTAACCCATCTCCCATTAATCTGTATATCACCATGTGGCAGTGGCTTACCGGCAAAGTTTTGGCATGTCTGTGTCTAGCGGCAACTCCATGGCTTCTCCTTAAATCTGCCTCCTTTCTTTCAGCATTCAGTTTAGTTTTCCCTGCCTAGTTCTACTCTACCCTATCACAGGCCTAAGACAGTTTCTTTATCAACCAATAGTATTCACAGCATACAGAGGGGAATCCCACATCAGGTAGCTTTTCCAGAGAACCTGGGTTTGATTACCAGCAGTTCACAACCATCCAACCCTCCAGTTCCAAGAGATCTAATGACATCTGGTTTCCACAGGCACTAGGCATGCACATGGGCACAGACATATGTGCAGGCAAAATACCCATATGCATATATCTTTTTTTTAAAGGGAAGAATAGATGAAGTTGAAAGAGGGACATGAGGTGGATATTCAGGAGGAATGGAAAGGGGAATGGTTGGTGGATATGGTCACAATATATTGTATACATGTATGAAATTCTCAATAAGTAAGTGTTTAAAAGTACTTAAGTTATCTGAAAAAAGAAAAATATGGTTGTGTGAACCATTTACATGATTTTTTTCTTTGTTATCTTATGATTTTGAGGATCAAACTCAAAGCCCTACTCTTGCCAGACAAGAACTCTACCACTGAGCCACACTTCTAGTCCCTAGATGAATTTCTTTTCTAATTTGTAAATGAATTTCTTATTAACAAAATGAACATAAGTTATTTGCTTCAGGTTCCAAATTATTTATGTATATTAAGGATATCTATACATTATCTATTTATCATTCATAGCTATCTACCTATCTGTCTGTCTCTATAATTTACATTTACATGGTCCCCAGCATTAGATGGTTTGACTTACAGTGTTTTTAACTTTATAACTGTATAAAAGTGATAGGTATGCAGTAGAAACCACACTTTGAAGTTTGAACTTGGACCCTAATGGTATGTGGACCATACACCTCCTTCATCTATTGTCACGCTGACAAACAGCAACAAAAAAACAGGTTCCCATAAGCCTTATGGTCACCGAGAGGTAACAACCCATACTGTTCAGTGTGTAGGTTATTATCTGAGATGTTTGGCAGGTTGGAAATATTCAGTGCATTTCTGATAAGATTTTCAATTTGCCATGTATTTATTGAAATATACGCCATCATTAGGTGAGAAACAGCATCACAAGTTGGCTATAGCTCAAGAAATCAGATCAAATATTTTTTTTTCACAGGCAACAACCATTTAAAGCAAGGAGCACACAGAAGGATGTTTGGATGGCTCTACTGTTCAAGGTTCACCCTTGGTTCTCTATTACCATTCTTAACATATTGCCAATATTTCTTCCCCTTTCTTCTTCTTTGTTTTCAAAAACCTGAAATTGTGTCTGATAGGAGAGTGTCCAAGATCTACGTGGGTGACAGATAACTATCCTTCTTCAGTTCATCTGGAAGCCCAGGTACCCAGATACTTGCTATGTAGGCTCAATTATGGAGGCGAGTGAGATGCTTGTGGCACCTAGTGAAGATTTTCAACCCTCAACCTCAAAGGACTAGAAGGTTAGTGTCCTCACTTCCCATCAAGCAGGTGGAAAAGCTTCAGGTCAGCTAATTTCAAGGAGATATGGAAAGGTGAGGGGACTAGAGCTAAGTACCCTTTCTTTTTCCTTAAGCAGGTTTCCTTCCCATGGGACTCTTGTCATTGCCTGGCCTGGCATGAATTTCCTCCTTAACAAACACATTTTCCTCATAATACCCCATTCACTTGCTTATCATCCCCTCTGTGTGAGAGGATGTCCTCACACTGCCGTCCTTGCAGGAGGAAAAGAGATTTAAGAGGAAAAGAAGACCCCAGCGACAAAGGAGGCTAAGGCGAAGGACCTGTGGGAAAGACGCTAAAAACCTGTGCAAGAGATCAGGAAAAGCGAGGGACTTGTAGGAAGGCATTGAAAACCCATGGGGAGAAATCAGCAAAAGGCTCCCCTTTATCATGGCCATCTGCACAACCTGGAGCAGTGTGATCATGATCCTGAGCAAGAAGACGGAATCTTACAGAACACTGGAGTCTCTACTAGAGACCTGGCCAAATAGGAGACTCAGCATGCAGGGTCAAGACCTCAAAACTCTGACTGCTAAGTCATACCCAGTCATGGACATTGACAGTTACCACAGAGCCCTCTTGTGGTACTAAAAATAAAAGCAATCTTATAAGACCAGATGGGTTTCCCTGTGATCTGAGTGGGATCTTGGGAGGACAGGTAGGTAGATGATCTGGTAACATGGGGACACTGGTTCCTACATGTTTGGCAGTATGACAACAGATCATCTGTAAGCTCATGCTGAGGGATCCGCACTGATAACACCATCATAGAAGATAAACTTGCTCCTTATGCTATATTTCATCATGGGACAGGATGTGAGGGCAGAAAGAGCTGATGTTTTCATGTGTATTTGGCTTCAGCTACGGTTGGGGGAATGATTTATCAGCCATGAGATACTACATTATATGAGGTGTTTGGCCAGAAATAGCAGCCTCAGCATTGGACATACTGGACCTCTGCCTCCTTGTAGGGTTTGTTACATTCCACTTGTGACATAGCCTTGTTAAAGGGCTCAGGAGAGCCCAAGATTTCACCTTACTAAAATAGACCAGCAACACCCCAGGAAAATGGTGATTTCAAGCCATAGTAAGCACAACATTGATTATGTGAATTCTCATAGGATTTGGTGGTTGGCAGCATGGTGTGCATTTTCTGCCTGCAGTACAGTTCATAAAGCTGGGGATATTGTCTACACAGAGTTTCCAAAGTATACACATGCCCTACCAAATATCCTCACTTTGTATATTTACCAATGTTTCTTATCTTTAAAAGCAGATAAACGAAATCTCCTGATAAGGGCCTGTTTGCTGTTTTGTAACATAATGGGGGCATCAAAGCACAAACATTACAGGAGGAATGGAGAGGAAATGAGAAAGTAAGGTTAGAGTTGCCAGTGGAAATGAATCTAGTGTGTTACAGTTTCTGTTGCTGGGATACAATACCATGACTATAAACAACTTGGGGAGAAAAGATTTCATGTCAATTTACAATTCCACAGCATAGTAAATTTCTCAGGGAAGTCAGGGCAGAAACTCAAACAGGGCAGTAACCTGGAGACAGGAGATGTTGCAGAATACACAGCACAGTGCTCTTTGCTGGCTTACTCCTTCCTGCCTGCTCAGCCTGCTTTCTTATAGCACCCTGGACCAGCAGTTGAGAGGACAGAAACTCCTACAATGGTCTGGGCCCCCCCCCCACAATCTCTAATTCAGAAAATATACTACAGTCTTGACTAGAGACCAATCATGTGAAGGAATTTTCTCCATCGACAGCCCCTCTTCCCTCAGGCTCTTTTGTTCTGTTGAACTGTCCATAGTTTTTATGTTATATTATATTTTGCTATATTATTTTTAAAAAAAATGAAATAATGAATGTCAGAAAACAGCAACTGGGGCAAAAGTTAACAATGGGATTGAAGCAAACGTTAACAATGGAACATTTAATTATACCTATATATGCTGGGCGAGGCAAAAATCAATATTCTCCAAAATAGTGACATTGGATATATCAACCCCTCCAGCCAGGACGGTCTCATGTTCAGGAGTAGTTGACTAACATATAATTGGATTCCATAGTGTGTGTGTGTGTGCGTGTGTGTGTGTGTGCTTTTATTTGCTTACAGCTTGGTGGATTGTTTTTGATGTCTATTTCTTTTCTTGGTTTTGGGTGGTTTCTGTTGTCATATTCTTTTTTTCTCATTTCCTCTCCACCCCTCCTGTAATGTTTGTGCTTTGATGGCCCCATTAATGTTAAAAAGCAGCAAATAGATCTGTTTTGAAAAATAAGAGTCATTGGCCAATATTTTAAGTGAGGATATTTGGCAGCGGACTTTGGAGACTCCATGTAGACAACGTCCCCATCTTTATGAACTGCACTACAAGCAGACCACGTACTCTATACTGCCAACCACCAAATCCTATGAGAATTAGCATAATCAATGCTGTGCTTACTATAGCTTGAAATCACCATTTTCCTGGGGGTGTTGCTGGTCTATTTTAGTAAGGTGAAATCTTGGGCTCTCCTGAGCTCTTTAACTAGGCTATGAAACAAGTGAAATATAACAAATCCTACGAGGAGGTAGAGGTCCAGTATGTCCAATGCTGAGGCTGCTATTGCTGGCCAAACACCTCATATAATGTAGTATCTCATGGCTGATAAATCATTCCCCAAACTCTAGCCAAAGCCCAATACACATGGAAACACCAGTTCCTTCTTTTTTGTTTGTTTGTTTTTTTGTTGTTTTTTGTTTTTTGAGACAAGGTTTCTCTGTAGCTTTGGTGCCTGTCCTGGAACTAGCTCTTGTAGACCAGGATGGCTTTGAACTCACAGAGATCCACCTGCCTCTGCCTCCCAAGTGCTGGGATTAAAGGTGTCAGCCACCACTGCCCGGCTGACATGGAAACACCAGCTTTTTTTTACCACCATATCCTGTCTCATGATGAAATAAAGCATCAGGAGCAAGTTCATCTTGTACGATAGTGCTATCAGTGCGGATCCTTCCTGAGTCGGGGGGCACTATACTTTCTGGGAGCATGAAGCTAGTCTGGGGTTTCTAATTTTAAAACATTCTGCTAGGAAATTTCTTCTCGTCCCTTTGAGAATGAGGGATTCGGGTCTCACAGATACCTTGGTGAAGGGGGACCATGGTGGTAAAGGAAAGAGAGTGTATCAGGACACCGGAGGCTCTTGCTGAGCTTCTCCAAGAGCTATTTCTCAACCACCTTTCTTTGTGTATTCAATACTAACTATAGTGGATGATGTGGCAGAAAGCTTCCTTCTCCAAACTATTCTGCATGTCACCCCCACTCAGTAGATCATTTTGCTTTACCTCTTCCTTATCCCTTTGCTAGTGTTTGGATATTATTCTGCAAAAGTTTCCAAAACTTATTTGACCATATTTAAGACTCATTGGTAGGTGAATCACTCACAAGACAAACAGAACCAGGTTTATAAATAAGAGCTCCCCTACCTGTTAAATTTCTCAGTAAAGAAGACTGATTTCTACTAGAACATGTTTTCATTTATTGTTGGAAATTTTCCTAAAGCATATTATGTATTCTTATTAAATTCCTCCCCAAATTTCTCCCAGTGTCTCTTTGGTTCAAATGTTTAGAGAATTTTTCTGGCAGCCCTTTAACTTATCAATAAAGAATAGGATCCATTGGAAATCTTGTGCACTGCTGTATGTTCACTTTCAATCAGTAATAGAACACAGTGTTCATTTTTTTTACTAATTTTAAAGTTTTTTTCTTTACTTTTTTGTATGTGTCTTAGAAAGAGAGAGTGTGTGTCTCACAAAGAGACATAGAGAGAGAGAAAGATAGATAGATAGATAGATAGATAGATAGATAGATAGATAGATAGAGAGATATTCATTCCTGGAATACAATTCCTTCCCAATAATATGAATATTGTAATGTGTTTGCATCATATATTGCTTTGTATTATATTTCCATGAAATATATACTGATACTTTAATAGATGTGTTGGTCTGCAATATGATTCACCATGATAATTATGTTATCAACCTATTTCTATGCCAATTACTTCTAAAAGATTAACAATACTTCTTTAAAATATACATAACAACTTTTGTTATCCATTTGCTTTCTCTTTTCATGGAGATATACATTTGCTGGCCATGTCAGTGCCAAAAACAATGATGTTCTATGAATCTTTATTCATGTCCTCTTGAGGACTTCTACATAGGAACATGCCAGGTACAATAAAAGGAAATAGACTAACAGCTGGGTGGTTGTGGCAAATGACTTCAATTCCAACACTCAAGAGGCAGAGGCAGGCTGATCATTGTGAGTTCTGGGCCAGCCTGGTCTACAGAGTGAGTTTTTAAGACATCCAGGAATACATAGAGAAACCCTGCCTCAAAAAACTACAAAATAACAAAGAAAGAAAAAAAAAGTACATACTCAGGAAAATAATGCAAAGGCTTTGATAGAATCAACTTTCACCCTTTAGGCTATTGTACTCCATCAATTGCAACTTGTAAGATTTAAACAACATATATTTATTTCATATGTAGTAGAGGCTAGAGCGATAATGATAGTGCCAGTGTGGTCACGATATGGTTAACATATTCTTCCTGGATATATCTTTCCATGATCTTTTTTTGGTGGGGGATATTCAAGACCTGGATAGCTTTTATTGATCTTACTAAAAATTTTACAGTATGTTTTGATTGTATGTATTTACCCTTCACCCAACTGCAGATTTTCATTTTTCATAAAAGGAGCATCTTACTTTTAGGCAAGTTCAGCAGTCCTTTTTCTGTGGATTCTGCATGTTCAGTTCATACAGCATAACTTCAAGCAGTCTAGGCAAGAGCAGTTTCTTGCCTAAATGGCTAGCAAACTCCATACAGAGCATCTTTGGTGCCCATCTTCTTCTTGAGGTTATTGGTGCTACCAGGAGCAGATGTGTCTCACTGTAATGAAAATTCTTAAGATATTAAGATATTCTGAAGATCCCTGAAAGATTTGGAAAATAACTATCTAACTGAAATATGTCTTAATATATCTTACTAACATGACTACAAACTTGACTATTATAGATGACTCTCTATTAACCTATGTTTCTTAATTATACATTACATTTTTAAATGAGCTGCACAAACACAGTTCCTTAATCAAAAAATATACATATAAGAAAATTGCTCTTATATTTATATCAATATACCATTATCCATTCCAATGCAAATCTCTATAGCATATTCCCCTTTAAATGTAAACAGCCATGCATAAACAATATTTGAGAATATGGGTATAGTTCTCTCCAAACTGTTTCCTGCTTTTTATTGGGCAAAGTAAGTTTTAGGGGTATTCATGGCAATCTTTTGGGTGGTGTTGGTCCATTAAACCACATTAGTTTGGGTTCAATCCATATGTTCCCATCTTCTGTGTAAACAAAAGAAAAACCTCTTTTCCAAAGCAACATATCCTTAGAAACAAATTTTGAAGACAAGATGCCTTTAAAGTATATATGTTGGTTACGTAGTTCCTTCACAGTCAAAAAATTCAAAGAAAACACAATAATATACATAATCCAGATTCTCTGTGTATTTTCCATCTTTACATGGCTTATTTTTCTTTACTTTTTAAAAAATCTATGACCGTTCATAGGTACATCTGTCTTCAGGTTGGGAAAGTTTTCTTCTATAATTTTATTAAGTATATTTTCTGTACCGTTGAGCTGCACTTCTTCTCCTTCTTCTACTCCAATTATTCTTAGGTTTGGTCTTTTTATTGTGTCCCATATTTCCTGAATGTTTTGTGATGAGAGTTTGTTGGACTTGCTGTTTCCTTTGATCAGAGTGTTTATTTTCTCTATGTTATCCTCAGAATCTGAGATTCTTTCTTCTATCTCTTGTATTCTGCTGGTTATACTTGATTCTGTAGTCTCTATTCATTTACCTAGATTTTCCATGTCCAGTCGGCCCTCTGTTTGTGTTTTCTTCTTTGCCTCCATTTCAGTTTTCAAGTCATGAACTGTTTCCTTTATCTGCTTGATTGTTTTTCCTTGGTTTCCTAGGGTATCATTCACTGATTTACTCAATTCCTCGAACTTTCTATTATACTTCTCATCCATTTCTATAAGGGCGTTTTTTATATGCTGTTTAAGGGTGTCAATCACTTTCATGAAGTCAGTTTTTTCTACTTCTTCTTGATTAAGGTGTTCATGTCCTCCTGTTGTGGGGTCACTGGCTTCTGGTGGTTTCGTGTTGTTTTTCAGATTGTTGGGAGAATTCCTGCATTGGCGTCTGCCCATCTCTTCCTCCCAATACTCCCCTTTGGATCTTCTTTTATAGGATCAGGTCTTCTTGCCCACTGATGTACCTTCCCAGTGATGTCACTCCCCAGAGATGTTTCTCCACAATGATGTTTCACTCGGTGCCCAGAACGAAACTCCACGCTGCTTGGTTAGCTTGCGAACAAAGGGCCAACCCCGCTCGCTGCGGGCAGGCTATGGGAACATAGGAGCGACCAGCCACCCCTTTGTCCTCCCGGTTCGGATTCGGTCCCAGCGCACTAGCAGGCTGGGCAGGGAGGCGCTATGCCCCAAAGGAGGGAGGGAGACAGGGGGTGTGGGGATCTGGATGTAAGCTGAGTGGGATAGGAAGAGAGAGGCGGTTTGGGCAGTATAGCCCCTGTAGGATGGCCAGGAAGTGTGGGCGGGCTGAGGTATGATCCCAGCAGCCGCAGCACTCACTCACCACAATGATGTTTCACTCGGTGCCCAGATCGAAACTCTGCGCTGCTTGGTTAGCTCGCGAACAAAGGGCCCACCCCGCTCGCTGCGGGCAGGCACAATGATGTTTCACTCGGTGCCCAGATCGAAACTCTGCGCTGCTTGGTTAGCTCGCGAACAAAGGGCCCACCCCGCTCGCTGCGGGCAGGCTATGGGAACAAAGGAGCTACCGGCCAGCCCTTTGTCCTCCCGGTTTGGATTCGGGCCCAGCGTCCTAGCAGGCTGGGCAGGGAGGAGCTATGCCCCAAAGGAGGGAGGGAGGGAGGGAGACAGGGGGTGTGGGGATCTGGATGTAAGCTGAATGGGATAGGAAGAGAGAGGAGGTATGGGCAGTATAGCCCCTGTAGGATGACCAGGAAGTGGGTGCAGGCTGAGGTATGTTCCAGCTGCCGCAGCACTCACTCACTACAATGACCACAATAACTCAGACATCTAGAGACTCTTCACCAGCGCAAATCAAAGAAGGAAAACACACAAACCCTACTACTTAAAAAGTGACCGGAGTTAACAACCACTGGTCATTAATATCACTTAATATCAATGGGCTCAACTCACCTATAAAAAGGCACAGGCTAAGAGATTGGATAAGAAAACAGGATCCAACATTCTGCTGTCTACAAGAAACACACCTCACCCACAAAGATAGGCACCTACTCAGAGTAAAGGGCTGGGAAAAGGCTTATCAAGCAAATGGACCTAAGAAACAAGCAGGTGTGGCCATACTAATTTCTAACAAAGTTGACTTCAAACTTAAATCAATCAGAAGAGATGGAGAGGGACATTTTATACTCATAACAGGAAGAATTCATCAGGAAGAAGTCTCAATCCTGAATATCTATGCCCCTAATATAAAAGCACCCACGTATATAAAAGAAACATTACTAAAACTCAAGGCAGCCATCAAACCGCACACACTAATAGTAGGAGACTTCAACACTCCTCTCACCAATGGACAGGTCAATCAGACAGAAACCTAACAGAGAAATTAGAGAATTAATGGAGGTAATGAAGCAAATGGACTTAACAGACATCTATAGATTATTCCACCCAAAGAGGAAAGAATATACCTTCTTCTCTGCAGCTCATGGAACCTTCTCGAAAATTGACCACATACTTGGTAACAAAGCGAGCTTACACAGTTACAAAAAAATATTAGTAACCACCTGTGTCTTATCAGATCACCATGGATTAAAGTTAGAATTCAACAACAATGCTACCCCCAGAAAGCCTACAAAATCATGGAAACTGAACAGTCAACTACTGAACCATACCTGGATTAAGGAAGAAATAAAGAAAGAAATTTAAGTCTTCCTTGAATTCAATGAAAATAAAGAAACAACATACTCGAACTTATGGGACACTATGAAAGCAGTCCTGAGAGGAAAGTTCATAGCACTAAGTGCCCACCTAAAGAAAACAGAGAAAGCACATATTGGAGACTTAACAGCCCACTTGAAAGCTCTAGAAAAAAAAGAAGCAGACTCACCTAGGAGGAGTAGAAGACTGGAAATAATCAAATTGAGGGCTGAAATCAACAAAATAGAAACACAGAAAACAATCCAAAGAATCAATGAAACAAAAAGCTGGTTCCTGGAGAAAATCAACAAGATAGATAAACCCCTATACAAACTAATCAAACGACAGAGAGAGAACACGCAAATTAATAAGATCAGAAATGAAAAGGGGGACATAACCACAGACACAGAGGAAATTCAGAGAGTCATTAGATCTTACTACAAAAGCCTGTATGCCACAAAACTGGAAAATGTAAAAGAAATGGATGCTTTTTTAGATAAATACCATTTACCAAAACTAAACCAGGACCAGGTGAACAATCTAAACAGACCTGTAAGTCGCGAAGAATTAGAAGCTGTTATCAAAAAACTCCCTACCAAAAAAAAGCCCAGGACCAGATGGTTTCAATGCAGAATTCTACCAGAACTTCCAAGAAGACCTAATACCTATACTCCTTAATGTATTCCACAATATAGAAACAGAAGGGTCATTACCAAATTCCTTTTATGAAGCCACAATTACTCTGATACCAAAACCACTCAAAGACTCAACCAGGAAAGAGAACTACAGGCCAATCTCACTCATGAATATCGACGCAAAAATCCTCAACAAAATACTGGCAAATAGAATCCAAGAACACATCCGAAAAATTATCCATTATGATCAAGTAGGCTTCATTCCTCAGATGCAGGGCTGGTTCAACATACGAAAATCTATCAATGTAATCCAGCATATAAATAAACTGAAAGAAAAAAACCATATGATCATTTCATTAGATGCTGAAAAAGCATTTGACAAAATTCAACATCCATTTATGTTAAAAGTCTTGGAGAGATTAGGGATACAAGGGTCATACCTAAATATAATAAAAGCTATATACAGCAAGCCGACAGCTAACATCAAATTAAACGGAGAGAAACTCAAAGCCATCCCACTTAACTCAGGAACACGGCAAGGCTGTCCACTCTCGCCATACCTCTTCAATATAGTGCTTGAAGTTCTAGCAATAGCAATAAGACAACATAATGGGATCAAGGGGATTCGAATTGGAAAGGAAGAAGTTAAACTTTCGTTATTTGCAGATGATATGATAGTGTACATAAGCGACCCCCAAAACTCCACCAAAGAACTTATACAGCTGATAAACAGCTTTAGTAATGTGGTAGGATACAAGATCAACTCCAAAAAAATCAGTCGCCCTCTTATACACAAAGGATATGGAAGCAGAGAGGGAAATCAGAGAAGCTTCACCATTCACAATAGCCACAAACAGCATAAAATATCTTGGGGTAAATCTAACCAAGGAAGTGAAAGATCTATTTGACAAGAACTTTAAGGCATTGAAGAAAGAAATTGAAGAGGATACCAAAAAATGGATGGACCTCCCTTGCTCTTGGATTGGGAGGATCAACATAGTAAAAATGGCAATTCTACCAAAGGCAATTTATAGACTCAATGCAATCCCCATCAAGATCCCATCAAAATTCTTCACAGATCTGGAGAAGACAATAATCAACTTTATATGGAAAAACAAAAAACCCAGGATAGCCAAAACAATCCTATACAATAAAGGATCTGCTGGAGGCATTACCATCCCTGACTTCAAACTCTATTACAGAGCTACAGTAATGAAAACAGTGTGGTACTGGCATAAAAACAGAGAAGTCGACCAATGGAATCGTATAGAAGACCCGGATTTTATCCCAGAAACCTATGAACACCTCATTTTCGATAAAGGAGCTAAAAGTATACAATGGAAGAAAGAAAGCATCTTCAACAAATGGTGCTGGCACAACTGGATGTCAACCTGTAGAAGAATGAAAATAGACCCATATCTCTCACCGTGCACAAAACTCAAGTCCAAATGGATTAAAGACCTCAATATCAGTCCGAACACACTGAACCTGATAGAAGAGAAAGTGGGAAATACCCTACAACAGATGGGCACAGGAGATCGCTTCCTATGTATAACCCCAGAAGCACAGACATTAAGGGCAACATTGAATAAATGGGACCTACTTAAACTGAGAAGCTTCTGTAAAGCAAAGGACACTGTCACTAAGACACAAAGATCTTCACCAAACCCGCAACAGACAAAGGTCTGATCTCCAAAATATATAGAGAACTTAAGAAACTAGACTTTAAAATGCTAATTAACCCAATTAAAAAATGGGGCACTGAACTGAACAGAGAATTCTCAACAGAAGAACTTCAAATGGCCAAAAGACACTTAAGGTCGTGCTCAACTTCCTTAGCAATCAGGGAAATGCAAATCAAAACAACTTTGAGATATCATCTTACACCTGTCAGAATGGCTAAAGTCAAAAACACCAAGGATAACCTTTGCTAGAGAGGATGTGGAAGAACGGGTACCCTCATCCATTGCTGGTGGGAATGCAATCCTGTGCAACCACTGTGGAAGTCAGTGTTTCGGTTTCTCAGGAAATTCGGGAACAACTTACCCCTGGACCCAGCAATACCACTCTTGGGAATATACCCAAGAGATGCTCTATCAAATGACAAAAGCATTTGTTCAACTATGTTCATAGCAGTATTATTTGTAATAGCCAGAACCTGGAAACAACCTAGATGCCCTTCAATGGAAGAATGGATGAAGAAAGTATGGAATATATACACGCTAGAGTTCTACGCTGCGGTAAAAAACAATGACTTCTCGAATTTTGCATGCAAATGGATGGAAATAGAAAACACTATCCTGAGTGAGGTGTCCCAGACCCAAAAAGATGAATATGAGATGTACTCACTCATAATTGGTTTCTAGCCATAAATTAGGACCACCGAGTCTACAATAGGTGAACCTAAAGAAGCTAAGAAGAAGGTGAACCCAAGGAAAAACATATAGTTTTCCTCTTGGCTAAGGGAAGTAGACCAAATTTCCGGGGAGAAAATGGGATCTTGGGGGGGGTGGGATGGGGGTAAGGGGAGATGGGGAGAGAAAAGGTAGAAGGGAAGGAGGGGGGACCTGGGAAACAGGAGAATTGGGATAAAGGAAAGGTGGATAGGGGAGCACGGAACCACCATTCTTAGTTAAGGGAGCCACTTTAGGGTGGGCAAGCGACTTGACCCTAGAGGGGCTCCCTAGTGCCCAAGATGAGGTTCCCAGTTAGTTCCTTGGGCAGCTGAGGATTGGGAACCTGAAATGACCCTATCCTAGAGCAATACTGACGAATATCTTGCATATCATCATAGAATCTTCATCTGGTGATGGATAGAGATAGAGACAGAGAGCCACACAGGAGCACTGGACTGAGCTCCCAAGGTCCCAAGGAGGAGCAGAAGGAGGGAGAACATGAGCAAAGAATTCGGGACCACGAGGTGTGCATCCACCCACTGAGACTGGAGCTGATCTACGGGGAGCTCACCAAGGCCAGCTGGACTGTGACCGAAAAAGCATGGGACAAAACCGGACTCTCTGAACATGGCGAACAATGAGGGCTGATGAGACACCAAGGACAATGGCAGGGGGTTTTGATCCTACTTAATGTGCTGGCTTTGTGGGAGCCTAGCCAGTTTGGATGTTCACCTTCCTAGATATGGACGGAGGGGGGAGGACCTAGGACTTAACACAGGGCAGGGAACCCGGACTGCTCTGTGGACTGGAGAGGGAGGGGGAGAGGAGTGGGGGGAGGGGGAGAAGTGTGGGAGGAGGGGGAGAAGGGTGGGAGGAGGGGGAGAATGTGGGAGGAGGGGAAGGGAAATGGGAGGCTGGGAGGAGGTGGAAACTTGTTTTTTGTTTATGTTTTTTTTCTTCTTTTCGCAATAAAAAAAATATAAAAAAAATCTATGACCGTATGTACGCTGTCTTTTCTAAAGACTTTTTTTTAAACCATTTACTTCTTTTTATAATATTTTATATTCTTTTTCTTTTCTCTCACAAGCCTACATACATTTATCCAACACATTGACAGAGGTATCTTCCATACCACTGACTCTGTTCTCAGCTTGTCTCTAAGCCTCAGTCCAGCCTCATTCCACACCTACTATTGTCATTAGTAGCCACCTGTTGGTAATGGCTGTAGTGATATAAGTGGCAGGCCGCTTCCCACCACCCGGCTAGCTTTACCTGAAATAACTACCCAGAAATTGTATTCATTTAAACACTGCCTGACCCATTAGTTTCAGCCTCTTATTGGCTAATTCTCACACCTTGATTAACCATTTCTAATAATCTGTGTAACACCACGAAGTGGTGGCTTACCAGAAAAGATCTTAACCTGTGTCTGTCTCAGAGAGGAGAAGCATGGAGACTGCTTCACTGCCTTCTATCTCCCAGCATTCAGTTCTGTTTACTCCACCTACCTAATTTTCTGTCCTATCAAAGGATCAAGGCAGTTTCTTTATTAAACAATGAAAGTAACACATAGACAAATGACCCTTCTCCATCAACTGGCATCTCCAAAGGATGTGTTCTTCTGCTGCAACTTGTCTGCATTTTAATAGCCTCTCCTGGATTTCTTAAGGGGTCTTCATTCCTATCACAGAGAGCCAAAACTCATCTGCTCTCCATGACCCTTTTGTGCCATTAAAATCAGTACCACCAGCGTAATTCTTACATTGCCATGTATAGCTGCCAGCATGAGATTCAGCTGCAGTTCCCAATGGACTAAATCTTCTATATACTGATCATGAACTGCTGGGGACCAGCCTCAACAAAAATGCCTCTTGCCAGGGTAGAGGCATGGGGATTTAGAAATGTAGTGAAGAATATCAAGAGATGAATAAAAATAATAAAATGGAGAAACATAAAATAGTATCAGAAGGGGATTCCAGTGTGTACTGAAGTTTGCTTGTGCTTAATTTCCAATTGATTTAAATACCTCTAACCCCCAAATGTAGGAATAAAACAAAAAACTGCATTAATATTGATAAGAGGAAATGAACATAGCAACTGAAGGTCACAGGCTACATCCATAGTTAAACATTTTGTTGCTAGAGCAAAAGAAGTCAAGATCACACCTTTGAACCAAACATTGTGTAGGCAAACCTCTCACCAGGTGGAATCCAATGCTATCTCCTTAAGGGAACTGAAACTCAGTTGGATCCTTATACTTTTCTTTGAGGTAGAAACATATCTACTTCTCTATTCCTGAAATACGAGTCTGGCTATTAGCCACAATTGTTGACAATAACCTTGAGAGAGAACTCTCTGATCTAAATCTAGGTGGGACATTTGTTTGAGGTAGAAACATAATAACTTTGAAGCAATAGAGATAAGTTTCAACTCTTTGACCTTTGGAAAACATGGAAATAGGCTAACATTTTCAGTCATCACAAGATGCAGAGGATGCAAGGTGAGAATGCCTCAGTGATAAAAGGTACCAAGCCATGTGCTTAACACAGACAAGAATTATGGATTAATGTAAGAAATTAGAGTTAATAAGAAACCTGAGTTAATAGGCCAGCCAGTTTATAATTAATGTAAGAAATCTATTTGTATCTTTGAGACTGAATGATTGAGGGACTGGGTGGGACAGAAGCCCCAGTCAACAAATTGGTGCCAACATGGTCAACTAAATCCACTTAAAAACCTGAGAAAGCTTGAAAAGGAATTCTACACACACACACACACACACACACACACACACACACAGCAGAGTTTAACACAGCTTCTTGCTGTTTGCTGGCAGAAAGCAGAGACATGGCTCCTTTAAGAGGTTTTCTGACTCAGGTTTAACTGTAAAAACTACACAGCTATTTTAAAAACTATGGCTTCCTGGTTTGCCAGCATGAAAGACTCTTACAGGAGGTGTGGCTACAGATCATTTAAATGGGGTCTGTGAGCAGTGTGTTACAAATTGCTTAATGGTAACACAGACCTACTGGTGAGGCAGAGAGAATGGCTCTCAGAGGCAGTGAACATGCCTCTGCCATGTTGGATTGGGTAGAGCAAGCAAGCAGCACCACAGAGTTGGTCATAGCCATGTCCACTTAGCATTAAAAAAGTGCTCCTTATCAAAAAATAATTACAGATACACATACAATAAAGACAAATCCAGATGGGAAAGACCTCTAAATGTGTCAGAGTGTTGGATAAATGTACATAGGCTTGGGAAAGAGAAGAAAAAAAATATAGAAAATTATAAAAAGTAGCAAATGGTTATAAAAAAGAAAAATCATTAAAGAGACACAGTACAGACAGTCATAGATAAAAAGAGCAAGAAATGTAAGCCACATAAAGATGAAATATGCACAGAGAGTCTTTATTATGTATATTATTGTGTTTTATTTGAAATTTTTGATTGTGAAAGAGCTAAGGACAGAGAGACATTTCATTGTATGGGCTGCTGAGCTAAGCAAATATATATGTTTTAAAAGTATATTTTAAAAGATATATTTTAAAAGTATTTTGAGTTCAATGTTTGGGTCTAAAGATTTGTTGCTTTGAAAAAGAGGTTCTTCTTTTGTTTCCACAAACAGTGAAAACCTGTGAAGTCTTTCCAGGCTAATGTGGTTTGAAGGACCAACCCCCACTGAAAGCTTGCAGTGAACATCTCCAAAATTACTTTGCCCAACAAAAAGCAGGAAGCAGTTTGGAGAGAACTATGCCCAAGTTTCCTAATATTATCTATACTTGTTTGTTTATATTTAAAGGGGGTATATGCTATAGAGATTTGCATTGGTATGGATCTTGGTTTAATGATAGAAATCTAAGAGCAATTTTGTTATGTACATATTTCTGCTTTTGTTTAAGGTATTGTGTTTGTGTAGCTCATTTAAAAGTGTAATTTATAATTAGGAAATATAGGTTAACAGTCATATGTAATAGTCAAACTTGTAGTCATGTTAGTTAGGTTTTCTAGATATACAGAGATAAATATTAGAAGGATAGTTATTCTTCAAACCTCTTACACACTAACAGAATATAAGCATTTAAAATGTTTTAAGAACTTAGGACTTTTCATGACAATGCAACACATCTACTCTTGGCAGCACTTCAAGAGGATGATGGGCATCGAAGAGACTCCTTATGAAGTTTGTTAGACATTTGGGCAAGAAGCTGCTCTTTCCTGGACTGCTTGACATGCAGGACCCACAGAAAAATGACTGTTGAACTTGCAAAAAGGTGAGACCATCCTTCAGGGTTTCTTCTTCATAAAAGAGTCTGCCAGGCATTCTCCAGGACACAGAAGAAAGCAACTGATGGACTTTGCCATTACAAGGCAGAACAGATCTTCAAATTATCTGCTTCATGGAAAAGTGTGTTTTATACTATGGACCTATAGGCTGAAGATTGAATGCCCCAAAGTTATAAAAGGACTTTGAGTGGCTTTCCAGGTATCAATGTATCTGTCATTTCTAGAATTTTGGATTATATCCTTCTGGAGTCTTTGATGGAGTTTAAAAATAGATAGTTATAGTTATAAATTTCCTTAGTTATGATAAAGTAGATATAAATATTTTAATTATAATTCTTGCTTGGTAACTTTTGTAATATGTAATCTTGCTATGTTAAAGTCAAAACCTTCCTTTTTATTTAGACAGAAAAGGTGAGGTGATGTATGCTGTAAATATGTTTTATTGCCATTGGTTAATAAAGAAGCTGCTTAAGCCAATGGCTTAACAGAGTAAAGCCAGGCTGAAAGAGGTATATATATAGAGAGAGTAGGCAGAGTCAGAAGGAAGCCATGTAGCCACCCATAGGAAACAGAAACACTGGAACATTGCTGGTAAGCCACAGCCATATGGTGATACACAGATTAGTGGATTAATTTAAGATATAAGATTTAGCAATAAATATGCTTAAGCTATTAGCCAAACAGTATTACAATTAATACAGATTTCTATGTGATTTTTTCGGGAGTCTGGGCGGCCTGGAAATGAACAAGCTGCCTCTGACAACAATGAGTAAATACTCAAAGATTTATGGTTCTTAGTGATTCTGGTCTCTTCTTACTGATAATTTATAGATCCTGCTGGTTAGCATCAATTGTCTCAGTAAAGCAAAGATTTCACTTTAGTGGCTCTGGTCTCTTGGAAATCACAGCCAGTTCTTCAACTTCAGAAGACCATGACCAGAGATTTGTAATTAAATCTATCATTTGAATAGCCTTGCTAGAGTCTTTGAGGGACACTCAAACTTCCCTCTGAAATTTCACAAGCCAGGTTTCTACCATTTCCAGTCTTCAATACTCAGAGCATTATCTCTTAAGTTCTCATATTAGCTCATTAAGCTCTAAACCTTCAATGGTTTTTCCAGACAAAGGTCCAAAGTCCTACAATCCTCCCAAAATACGTGGTCGGGTCTGTCAAGAAATACCCAACTCCTGGAACCAATTTCTGACTTATTTACAGTTTCTATTGCTATTATAAAATACTATGAGTATAAACAAATTGGCAGGAAAAGGTTTATTTCATCTTAAAGTTCCACAGTACAGTACATTGTTGGGGGAATTCAGAGCAGGAACTCAAAGAATGAAAAAACTTGAAGGCATGAATGAAGCAGAGGCCTCAATGGACGAGTGCTGCTCACTTGCTTGCTCCTTCCTGGCCTGTTCAATCTGCTTTTTGACACACCCAGAACTACTTTCCAGTGGTTTCAACATCAACATTTGGGTGAGTCCTCCCACATCAGTCACTACATAAGACAATGTGCTACAGTCATGCCTACAGACCAATCATATGCAGGCATTTAATTAGTTGAGCTTCTCTCTCTTCCTAAATGACTCTAGCTTGTTTCATGTTGGCCTAAAACTGAGCACCACAGCTAGTTAGCAAGGAGTACTTAAGACACCTCTTTCAGAGCCAGTGTTTTCTCATGGAAAGTAATTCCCTGCTGGGAGACAGCAAACTATAGTAATAGTTCCCTGTGTGGGCCCTTTAGGCCATCATTACATGCATCTTGCCAGTTTCTTCTCTTTCTTCATGCTCTGTAGCTTCACAGAAACACTGACTCACCTGACATTATGTCTCATTTCTTTCCATTTTCAAGGGTTTCTTAATGATGGGCTCTGAAGTGTGGTGGTTTCTTTCAAATAGTGTTTATCTATTATTTGAAAGTTACATACATTTTACAAAGTATATTAATCATATCTATTCACCACTGCCCCCACGATTTTCTCTTAGTGACCCCCACCTAGGGAACTCCCTCCTAACACTTTATCTTCTTTTTACTTATTTTTATTTTTTATGTTATTAATAATCACTTCAGTCTAATTAGTGACACCCACACACATGAGTATGTGGTTGTCCCTGGGGCCATGAGCTTCCTACCTGTGGCCATATGTCAAAAGGATAGTGATTTTACTGTCCTCAGGATCTATCAGCTGACAATAGCTCCTCAGATATGGATATGGTCTCAGGAGCCCTTCTCACATGCATGGTGGAGTTTTATTATCTTGCTCTTGTCTATATCTTATACATGCAACCACAGATTCTGTGAGTTGATGTATACAGCAGACTTGTCATGGCCAGTAGTCAACATTTAACAGCTCTTTTTTTTTTACATTTATTGACTCTTGTATTTTTCCTGCCCATCTTGCTCAAAGTTCCTTAAGCTTTTTTTTTTTGATATTTAGGTAATACCTTTTACAAAAAATTTGTTTCCTCGCAAATAATTTTTTACTTTCTAGTAGAATTGTGATCATATGTGTTTTTGATAGTAGTTCTATTGCTGTGACAGCATACTCCAACCAAAGAGCAAATTGGAGAGTAATAGGTTTATTTGACTTACATCCCATATTACTGTTCAATATTGAAGGAAGTCAGGACAGGAACTCAAACAGGGCAGGATATGGAGGCAGGAGTAAATGCAGATGCCATGAAGGGGTGCTGTTTATTGGATTGCTTCCACTGGCTTGCCCACTTTGCTTTCTGATAGAACTCAGGACCACTAGCCCAAGGCTGGCCCCACCCACAATGGACTGGACCCTCTCCCATTGATCACTAATTGAGAAAATGCCTTACAGGGAGATTTCATGGAAGCATTTCTTGAACTGTGGCCCTTCCTCTCTGATGTGTGGTGTAGGAGGGTCTTCTTTCTATGTGTTGCTTTCATTGGTTAAATAAAGAGGTTGTCTTGGCCTTTTGATAGGACAGCAGCTTAGATAGGCAGAGTAGACAGAACATAATGCTAAGAGAAAGGAGGCAGAGACAGAGAGCCACCCGCCATGAAGCTGCCAGGTAAGACATGCTGAATATTTCTTGGTAAACCATGAGCTCATGGTGACATACAAATTATTAGAAATGGGTTGAATCAAGATGTGAGAGTTAGCCAATAAGAGGCTAGAACTAATGGGCCAGGCAGTGTTTACATGAATATAGAGTCCTTGTAATTATTTTGGGTGGCAGAAAGTGGCCCGTTGCCCCCTTTTACTACAGAGTGACTGCTCAACATGGTCTACTAACTCCACACAAAACCTGAGAGGGCTTAAAAAGGAGAGAGAGAGTTTAACACAGCTTTTTGCTGTTTGGTTGGCATGCCACAGAGAGAATTTCCTGACTCAGCAGCCTTATAAAAAAGTCGCACCATTTTAAAATGAGGCTTCCTGGGCCCTGCTGCCAGTGCAAACTCCCAGCTATGAAGCATTTGTGGGCCCACTCAGGGTTGAGAATAAAGTAGCTGAGACCATGCCCATGGCTTAGTTCTTTCTACCTGGGTAGGCAGCGGGATCAGGTCTACTAGAAAGTGACAGTTTTGAAATACCAATTTCTGGCCTATGCCGCCATTGCGATCTCTGTCTGGCCCCTGCAGGAGACAGAGCTTTTTTTTTTCTTTTTTTCTTTTTTTTTAATTGAGAAAAGGAAAAAAAAACAAGTTTCCGCCTCCTTCTCCCAGCCTCCCATTTCCCTCCCCCTCCTCCCTCCCTTCTCCCCTTCCCCCCACTCCTCTCCCCCTCCCTCTCCAGTCCAAAGAGCAGTCAGGGTTCCCTGCCCTGTGGTAAGTCCTAGGTCCTCCCCCTTCTGTCCATATCTAGGAAGGTGAACATCCAAACTGGCTAGGCTCTCACAAAGCCAGCACATTAAGTAGGATCAAAACCCTATGCCATTGTCCTTGGCTTCTCATCAGCCCTCATTGTTCGCCATGTTCAGAGAGTCCAGCCCTATCCCAAGCTTTTTCACTCACAGTCCAACTGGCCTTGGTGAGCTCCCAATAGATCAGCTCCACTCTCTCAGTGGGTGGGCGCACCCCTCGTGGTCCCGACTTCTCTGTTCATGTTCTCCCTCCTTCTGCTCCTCATTGGGACCTTGGGAGCTCAGTCCAGTGCTCCAGTGTGGGTCTCGAGACAGAGCTTTTGAATGGAGCATTTGGAGTAAAGTGCTATAATTTGTTTGATGGCAGCTAGACTTGCTATGTGCGTAAAAGGGGGATAATGCGTGCAGCAGCTCAGGCACTAGCAGCTCCACCATGCTAGTGGTGCAATATGCACGGCTTGGAGGCATGAGCTGCTCTGCCATGTTGGATTAGGCTTGGCAAGCCCACAGTACCTGTTTTTGACCTAGGAATGTCACAGCTTAGATTCTTTTTTTTTAAATTTTTTTATATTATTATTACAAATTTTTACCTTCTCCCCTCGTCCCATTTCCCTCCACCTTCCCCCCATTCTCCCTCTCTCTCCCTCTCCAGACCAAAGAGCAGTCAGAGTTCCCTGCCCTGTGGGAAGTCCAAGGTCCTCCCCTTTCCATCCAGGTCTAGGAAGGTGAGCATCCAAACAGACTAGGTTCCCACAAAGCAAGTATATGCAATAGGATCAAAACCCAGTACCATTGTCCTTGGCTTCTCAGTCATCCCTTATTGTCAACCACGTTCAGAGAGTCCAGTTTAATCTCCATCAGTCCCAGTCTGTCTCAGCCTACAGGCCCATAGTATCCAGCAGACTTTTTCCATGAAGCAGGAAATTTCAAAGACAGTTCAGTCACTATCTGCTGTGTCCTGCAGAATGTCTCACAGACTCTTTCATGAGTCAGGAACCCCAAAGAATAATCTCACCTTTAGGCAGTTCAGCAGTCCTCTCTCTATGGGTTCTTTGTGTCCAGGTTATGCAACAGTCCAGGCAAGAGCAGTTTCTTCCCCCAATGGCTATCAAATTCCATAAGGAGACTCTTCGATGCCCGTCTTCTTCTTGAAGTAGATTGGTGCTGCCAGGAGCTCTCCAGCCTCATGTTGGAGGTACCAGCTGTAGCCATTTTTATTGTCACAACTCTATGGCATTTCAAGGTCCCTGCCAGCAAGCAAGCTGCAGCATTCTGCTCACAGACCATACTCAGTTGGACTGCCTGCCTGAAAGAGTCAGAGTTTGCCTTGTCAAGATGGCCCAGAAAGCTAGCATTTTAAAACAGCTTTTTTCCTGCTACGGCAGAAAACCGAAAAGCATGCATTCAGCTTTTCATCAACACCGTTTAAGTGTTTTGTGGCAGGACCTCTTAAAAGAGCTGCAGGGTTTTGCAGCTAAGGCTGAGTCAGGAAGCCTCTCTTAGATGAGAGCACTTGCTTGCCTCTAGCAAGCAGAGCAGACCCGAGAAATTGTTGCTACCAAGAAAACATGCTTTACTCTATTCTTTCCCAAGCTTTCTCAGGCTTTCTGTGGATTCAGTTATCCATGTCTGGGCACCATTTGTAGAAGGAGCTGCTAAGGAATGGGCTGGATCTAGCCGGCAAAGCCACAGCTTTAATCCTACGCATATTGCTCAGTAATTTAAAGGCTCATGTGGTCAGAAAAAGAGAGAGATATACAGTAAAGAGAGATTCAAAGATGAAGAAAACCTCTAAATGGTTTACAGTGTGTTGAAATATATGCAGTCCACAGCTCCTTCTACAAAGATGAAATTTCAATCCTGAACATCTATGCTCCAAATACAAGAGCACCCACATATGCAAAAGAAACATTATTAAAGCTTAAATCACACATCAAAACCCACACACTAATAGTAGGAGACTTCACTACCCAACTCTCCACAATGGACATATCAACCAGACAGAAACTTAACAGAGAAATAAGAGATCCAATGTCATGACTCAAATGTAGTTAACACAAATCTACAGAACATTCCACCTAAACAGAAGAGAATGTGCCTTCTTCGGGGCTAGAGAGTTGGCTCATTGGTTAAGAGCATTGTCTGCTCTTCCTAAGGTTCTATGTTCAATTCCCAGCAACCACATGGTGGCTCACAACCATCTGTAATGGGGTCTGGTGCCCTCTTCTGTCCTGCAGGCATACTCATACAATATCGTATACATAATAAATAAATAAACAACCAAAACCAAAACCCAAAAAAATAGAAAAAGAATGTGCCTTCTTCTTAGCACCTAATGGAACCTTCTATAAAATGGATCACATACTTGGTAACAAAGCAAACCTCCACAGATACAAAAAAAGTTGGTGTAACCCCTTGTATCTTATCAGATCACCATGTCTTAAAGGTAGAATTTAACAACAACACTCCTCTCAGAAAGTCTACAAACTCATGAAAATTGAACAGTGAACTACTGAACCACCCTTATGTCGAGGAATAAATAAATAAATAAAGACTGCCTAGAATTTAACAAAAATGAAGGCACTATGTACCCAAACCTATGGGACACTATGAAGGCAGTGCTAGAAGAAATGTTCATAGCACTAAGTGCCTGCATAAAGAAAGTTCAGTCATCTCATACTAGCATCTTAATGGCACACCTGAAAGCTTTAGAACAAAAAAGATGTAGACTAAACAAGGAGGCATAGATGCCAGGAAATAATCTAATTGAGGACTGAAATCAATAAAATAGAAACAAAGAAAACAATAAAAAAATCAATTAAACAGAGATTTTTTTTGTGTGTGTGAAAATCAACAAGATAGACAAACCCTCCCAAGCTAATCAAAAGGCAGAGGGAGAGCATATAAATTAACAAAATCAGAAATGAAAGGAGGAACATAACAACAGCCACCAAGAAATCCAGAGAATCATTAGGTCATACTACAAAAATATGTACTCCACAAAATTGGAAAATGTAAAAGAAATGGACAATTTTCTGCATAGGTACCACATACTAAAATCAAATCAAGACCAGATGAACAATTTAAATAGACATATAACGTGCAAGGAAGTAGAACCAGTCATCAAAAGTCTTCCAACAAAAAGCCCAGGGCCAGATGGTTTCAGTGCAGAATTCTACCAGAACTTCAAAGAGTTCCACATAACAGAAACAGAAGGAACATTGTCAAACAATTTTTATGATGCTACAATTACTCTGATACCCAAACCACACAAAGACATTACTAAGAAAGAGAATTACAGACCAATCTCAATCATGAACATTGATGCAAAAATAATCAATAAAATACTGGCAAACCGAATCTAAGAATACATCAAAACTATCATCCACCATGATCAATTTGGCTTCATCCAGAGATGCAGAGATGGTTCAACATATGAAAATTTATCAATGTAATCCACCATATAAAAAAACTGAAAGGAAATAGCCATATGATCATTAATTAGATGTTGAAAAAGCATGTGAAAAAAATCTAACATCTTTTCAGGTTAACGGTCTTGGAGAGATTAGGCATACAAGGAACACACCTAAGTATAATAAAAGCAAGATACAGGAAGCAGACAGCCAATATCAAATTAAATGGAGAGAAACTCAAAGTGATTCCACTAAAATTAGAAACAGGACAAGGCTGTCCACTTTCTCCATATCTCTTCAACTTAGTTCTTGATGTTCTGGCTAGAGTAAAAAGAAAACAAAAGGAGAGAAAGTGGATTCAAATTGGAAAGGAAGAAATCAAAGTTTTGCTATTTGGAGATGATATGATAGTGTATATAAGTGACCCCAAAAATTCTACCAGGGAACTCCTGCAATCTGATAAATATGTTCAGTAATGTGGCAGGATATAAGATCAACACAAAAATCAGTAGCTCTCCTAAATACAAATGACAAAGCAGTTGAGAAAGAAATCAGAGAAATACCACAGTTAACAAGAGCCACACATAACATAAAATATCTTGGGGTAACACTAACCAAAGAAATGAAAGACCTGTTTGACAAGAATTTTAAGTCTTTGAAGAAAGAAATTGAAGAAGATACCAGAAAATGGAAGGATCTTCCATGATCTTGGATAGGTGGGATCAACATAATAAAAATTGCAATCCAAGCCAGGCGGTGGTGGCGCACGCCTTTAATCCTAGCACTCGGGAGGCAGAGGCAGGCGGATCTCTGTTAGTTCGAGGCCAGCCAGGACTATAAGAGCTAGTTCCAGGACAGGAACCAAAAGCTACAGAGAAACCCTGTCTCGAAAATCCAAAAAAAAAAATGCAATCCAACCAAGAACAATCTATAGATTCAATGCATTCCCCATCAAAATCCCAACACAATTCTTTACAGAATTTGAAGGAGCAATAATCAACTTCATATGGAAAAATAAAAAACCCAGCATAGCCAAAACAACCTTGTACAATAAAGGAACTTTCAGAGGTATCACCATCACTAACATCAAGCTCTATTACAGAACTACAATATTGAAAACAGCTTGGTATTAGCATAAAAACAGACAGGTTGACCAATGGAATTGAATTGAAGACCTCGATATGAATCCACACACCTATCAACACCTGAGTTTTGACAAAGAAGCTAAAATTATACAATGGGAAAAAGAAAGCATCTTCAACAAATGGTGCTGGTATAACTGGATATCAACATGTAGAAGAATGCAAATAAGTTCATATCTATCCCCATGCACAAAACTTAAGTCCAAATGGATTAAAGACCTCAATATAAATCTAACCATACTGAACCTGATAGAAAAGAAAATTGGAAGTAGCCTTCAATGCATGGGCACAGGAGACTACTTCCTAAATACAACACTAGTAGAACAATCATTGAAAGCAACAATAAATAAATGGGTCCTCCTGAAACTGAGACTCTTCACCTCATTCAATAATACAAAAAGGCAATCTACTGAAAGGGAAAAAATCTTCACCAACTTCACATTAAACAGGACTGATCTCCAAAATATATAAAGAACTCAAGATATTAGGCATAAAAATTTCAAATAATCTAATTAAAAATGGGTTACAGAAATAAACAGAGAATTCTCATCAGGAGAATCTCAAATTGTTGAAAGTAACTTAAGGAAATATTCAACTTCCTTAGCCATCAGGGAACTGCAAATCAAAATGACTCTGAGATATCACTTTATAACAGTCAGAATGGCTACGATCAAAAACATTAATGATAATTTTGCTGCAGAGGATGTTGAGTAAAGGGAACATTCCTCCATTGCTGGTGGAAATGTAAACTTGTGAAACAACTCTGGAAATCAGTATGGCATTTTCTCTGACAGTTTGGGCTTCAGCTTACCTCAGCACCCAGCAATATCACTCTTGGGCATATATTCAAAGGATACTCAATCATGCTACAAGGACATTTGTTCATCTATGTTCATAGCAGCATTATTCATAATAGTCAGAACTTAGAAACAACCTAGATGCCCCTCAACCAAAGAATGGATAAGGAAAAATGTAGTACATTTACACAATGGAGTACCTCTCAGCAGTAGAAAACAGTGACATTTTGAAATTTTCATGCAAATGAATGGAACTAGAAAAAGCATCCTGAGTGAGGTAACCCAGACCCAGAAAGATGAACATGGTATGTATGTTCTCATAAATAGATACTAGCTGTAAAACAAAGGATAACAAATCTGTAGTTCATGACCCTAGAGAAGTAACAAGTAACAAGATAAATCCTAAGAAATACACACACACACACACACACACACACACACACACACACACACACCCATTTGAGAAGAGAAAATAGACATGATTGCCTGAGAAAATTGGGAGCATGGGGGTGGGAGGAGAATGTAGAGTGGAAGGGGAAGAGGAGGGGAGAAGAGAAGGGGAGTGGGGAGGACAATTTGAGGGAATGGGATAGTCGAGATGGAGGAAGGACAGAGATGGAGAGCAAGCAAAGAGATATTTTGATTGAGGGTGCCATTACGGAGCTAACAAGAATCCTGGCACTGGAGAATTTCCCAGAAATCCACAAAGATGACCCCAGCTAAGACCCTAAGTTATAGAGAACAGGGTGCCAGAACTGGCCTTGCTCAGTAGTCAGACTGGTGAATATATTAAATGTCACCATAGAATCATCATCCAGCAACTGATGGAAACAGAGGTAGAGACCTGCAGTGGAGTACTGGGCTGAGCGCCAAAAGTCCAGTTGAAGAGTTGGAAGAATGAGAATATGAGCAAAGACACTCACTGGAAGGGTTTACCTGAGCTAATGGAAGCTCACTAACTCCAGTTAGACAGGGAAAGAACCAGCATAGAACCAATTTAGACCCTCTCAATGTGGGTGACAGTTGCATGGCTGGGACAGACTGCAGGACCACTGGCAGTGGCACCAGGATTTATCTCTAGTGCTTGTACTGGAAAGCCATTCTCTTTGGATGGATAGCTTGCTCAGCCTAGTTATAGTAGGGAGGGCCTTGGACCTTCCCTAAATTAATTTGCCTTACCCTCTGTGAGGAATGAATGGGGGTGGGGTGGAGGGGGAAGAATGAGGGATTGGGAAGAGGGGAAGGAGTGGGAATTAGGATTGGTATGTAAAATGAAAAAATTCTATTTTTAGAATTCCTTAATTCCTGATAGGTCTTGGTATTGAGTCCTCACTGGCTTTTCATTGTCCACTTTGGAATGTCTGTTAGTGTCATCCTTGTCCACCTCATTTTTGGGGATTCATGTTGGTGAGAGTTTATGAATGCTGCTTCTGACGTTACAAGGAGATGCAATCGTACAGCAAATTCCTTGATCTTTGGCTCTTATCTTTTCCTCTGTATTTGCAAAAGTAAATTACATACAATTAATTTTATGTATATGTCATGCAATTTAGGTCTCCCTTTTTCTCTTGAATTTTAGGTTTATGCCCTTTTGTTCAGTATAGTTTCTCATCTCCTTTTAAGATACTGATGATATAAAAGTTAGTTCTTTCATTGTACTCTTACAAATTGCCATGTTTTCACCTTTGATACAATAATTTTCTCTTTGGACTTGGATTGTATTTCCAGCACACACATGGAAGTTCACAAAATGTCTCTAATTTCAGTTTTATGGGATGCTGCAACCTATTTTGGCTTCCTGGAGTTCTGCATGCGTAAGTGCAGAGACATATATGAAGACATGACATGACACCTACAGACATAAAATAATAAAATAGAGAATATATCATCTTTGTTTAGGTATAACATATTCTGTTTATCTGTCCTCAAAATTCACTGGTGACTTATTTCTCATTTTTATTCTGGACAATAACATTCAGCAATGCTCTGTTTCCTTAAAAATTCATTCCTTGATAATTTCATACATATATTTATAACATATTTTCTTATATCAAGTCCACATTCCTCCTCTGTCCTCATTACTTTTGTATTGCTGTGAAGAGATATCATGACCAAGACAACTCAGAAAGCATTTAGTTGGGGCCTTATGGTTTCAGAAGGTTAGAGTCGATGGCCATACTGACTGGGAGCATGGCAGCAAGCTAGTATTACACAACTTATACAGTGACTAGTCTTCAAAACACACTTGACATATGCCAGGTGCCAAATAAATAATTTTAAGTAAAAGGCATGCTAATGTAGGAGCCATAGGTATCTGGAGTTTAGAGAACACGTGAAGTTACTACTGCATGAAGAAAATAAAATATTTTTGAGGAAGAAGCGTTATTTTCTTATGTAATCAAGATAGATCAGTTATACCATGCTAGAATTGCATGCAATTGACTAAAAATCACATATCCTGGAAAATCTGGAGCCATGTCGCCTGCAAGGGGAGATGAAACTGGGGTTATAGTAAATCATGTGAATAGAGGCATCTTGCTTCCTATCAGAAATTTTGAACTTCTTTGATCCTGCTTCCCACCCCCACTCTGTTTCTTTTTGTTCACTTCTCCCCTTTCCCGGATAACCCAATTTATGGAATTGCCTCAATATGTGCTGATGGACATGATAGTCTGACAGAAGAATGCCTGAAAACCTGGCTGTACCCTGTTGATTTATGGGCAGTCTGTCTCACTGTCACTTTCTAATTTAACATCAAAAGAATGGATTATCAATGCAATCATGCTAGGCAAACAAACCTACTGTTACAAATAACTTCGCAGCATTTTTCTGTACATATAGAAAATGAGCTAAAAGTGGCTCTTGGTGCAATCATTCAAATCCATTTGGGTCCCTTAAATCATATGTTTCTTATGTTTTCTTCTATCATATGTTATTGTGTATTCTAATACACAGCAATTCTAAAGGGCAACCAGATGGTTGTGTGCTTCTCAGTTCAGGATTTTCAAGCAGAACAAAAGAGAGAATTGGGGGTTCCATTAGGTTCTGGTGAAACTGACAGCCCATCAGAGGTGATAATCATAGATATTTAAGCAGGGCTTGCATTTACCAGGAAGAGTGTAAGTGTTCAATCACGTCTTAAAGTATTCTTAATGGGTATATATTTTAAAAGTTGCCTTAATGTATTCCTTTACCACGTATCAATTTGAGTACGGTGAGACAAGCGATATTTTAAGCAAGGATTTCTTTGTGAAATATATGCATTTGGAAAAAGCGAAAAGTTTCTTGGAAAGACAGTTTAAAATATGGCCAATATTAAACTCTAGTTTCTTTGCTGCTTAGGCTGCTGGGGAACCATTGGCAAACAAGCAAACAAAAACACAGGTTAACTTAGCAAAAATGTAGTAGGGGGCTAGAGATATGGTCTAGTCAGTAGAGTCCTTGCTCAGGTTGATTGTGGGGCTTTCTTGTAATCCCATCTTAGAAAGTAGAGGTAGAAAGATCAAAAGATTAAGGTCATCCTCAGCTATATAAAAAATTCAGGTCAGTCAGGGTTTCATGAGATTCTCTCTAAAATAATGCAATAGAAGGGATAGGTTTGTTTCCTAAACACGATTAAAGGTTTCTTTCATGAGATGCTTATGTTCTGCTGTTAGCTTCAGGTAGGTGAAAACATTTTGTCCCTGAATTCAGCTAGGAACATCACAACTATATGTAGCATGTCTCAGTATGTACTACCTGTGTAATTTAATCTACATGAGTGTAAATTGGCAATTTTTCAAAATTAAAAGTAAGAAGGAACAACATCCATGATCGTCTTGGTGACCTCATATAGTATTACTATCTAGGTTATTTCAGCATGCCCATCTGGGTTCAGTGCTTTAGCCTACTTTGCTCATGCTGAAAAGTGGCAATGCTATCAGTACTCTGTGATTAAAAGACAAAGCTGAAAAGAAAGTGCAAAACTTATACAAAAGTTATCTAGATGGGAGAGGCAGGCACTGGAATTTGAACCACATACATGCAAGGAAACAAGGGCTATTACTGTGTGTTTTGTGCCGAGACCCTGTTCACTTCTCATTGACCTCCAATGACACTTGCTAGAATTCTATCCACAGCCAATTTCTTGTCTCAATCTGTCCCTCTCCCTTAAAATCTCAGCAACACTCTGTGTCCTCTACCACCTGGTAGTGTTCACATTCTTTGCCCACCATCTTCCTCTGAGATTCCAAATTCATCTACCCACCTCCTTCCAGAAAGCTCCACCTCCAATTCTATACGCACATTCAGTTCACAATGATGCACTCAGACTCAACATTGTCTAGCCCCTTTTCCTACCTGTGCCATGTTTAGATACTTCTCTTTGCTCCTGGGTTTAGTCTAATAGGCAGGAATATTTTTCCTAGAACAGAATTGTGGCCATGCTGTTTCCTCATCAATTTCTTCAGAAAGATGTTCATGAATTCAGGATGAAGGTCAGATATCACAGTGGGGCCTAAAACTCCTTGCCATTTCATTTCGTACTTCCTCATCCTTTCTTTTCTCTTTGAGGATCTAGTGTCCTAACTTCATTTACCTTCATCACAATTCTTCAGATAGCTTAAACTTTCACATTCCCTAAAAGAAATTTCTAAGCTTTTTTCTTCTCCTTTAGTCATTCGTAAAAAAAAAAAATGGCTTATACCTTGCTATTTCTGATGTGTAGTTACTGTCCAGGACATGAGTTCTTCTGTGTGTTTGGCAGTACCGTGTGATCTTGTGCTGAGTTGATTACATGTCAGCATAAAGAACATATAAAAATGGCTCCTGCTTTCTTCTCACTGGGGAAAGGAGAATGGCTGGTGTGGAGAGAGGGAAAGCTCATTACTTATTTGTTTGTTTCAAAAGTATAATCCAATAAAATTTCTCATTTTAAAGTACAAAATTATTCAGGGTGATGGAATATCTTTAATTATAGAACCAGGAAGGCTAAGGCAGGAGGATCAATGGTTAAAGGGCAGCAGAACAGCATAGCAAGATGAAACCTCAAAAACAGATAAACACAGTGAAGAACCCTCAACCACCAAAAATAAAGCAAAAATAAGGACAAAATTCAAGTACATATTAAAGTGCATTTAAAATGTATTCACAAAGTTATTCAACCATCATTACTAACCAATAGTGCTTAATATTTTCATCACCTCAAAAGAAACTCCAATATGCATTAACAATCACTCTCTTTCATGTTCTACCACAGTCCTTGGCAGGTGACAGTTGACTTTCTGTCTCTATGCCACTGCCCATTTCGACAAATGTACTTATCTACTTATATTCTTTTGTGTCTGTCTCCTTGCATGCAACGTAAGGCTGTTTTTTAGGTTCATCTACGTTCACATGTGCTAGAATTTTTTATTTTATTTATAATCATATAATATTCATATATATATATAGCACATTTTGTTTATGCATACTTTACTTGATAGATAATGCACTTATCTTTACTGCTTGGTTATTGTAAGTAGATTTGTTTTGAATCCTATCTTACAGAAAGAGGACCTAAGCATTAAAGAATGTCTTAGTCAACTTGGGATGCTACAATAAAACACCTCTGACTGGGGCTTTTAAAAAACAGAATGTTCCCTGTCCTGTGGTAAGTCCAAGGAACCCCCACCTCCATCTAGGTCTAGTAAGTTGAGCATCCAAAAAAAGGGGAAGAGACAGAAATCTTTAATAAATAAATTAAAAAATAAAAAAAATAAAAATAAAAAATAAAAAAAAAACTGCCTGAAGAAAAAAAAATTAAAAAAAAAAGCCAGAATGTTGTTTCTTGCAGTTCCAGACCTCAGGATTCCAAGACCAAGTGCTATCTGTAGTTCCAAGATCAAGTACTATCTGGTGAGGGCTTAGTTGTCAGAAAGCCATCTTCTGCTTGAATCCTCATCTGGTGGAGAGTAGAACACGGAAATATTCTCTTCACTCTTAAAAGGGCACTGATTACATCTATGAAGGCTTCATGCTGATCACCTCATCTCATACCAGCTACTTCCCAAATACCCCACCTCTAAATATCATCCTAACAGGGGACTGAGTTTCAGAATGTGAATTTGAGAGGGACTCAAGTGTGCAATCCACAACAGAGACGTTAAAGAAAATGCAATACCAAGAGTGAGTGTTTTTTTTTATATCAAATAGGCCTATATTCAAGACGTAGCTTTGTTACATTCTTCCTGTGTGGATTTAGACATTCATTTCTTTAGTTTCCATAGGTAATATAAAGATGGCGCTATCCTCTGAGCATTATTGTTGGCATGAGGACACTGGATAATTTGTAAAAATGGACTGAGTTACACACATTAGTACTTCCATGAAGAACAGTGATGGTATCATCTCCATATTCCCTTTACAGGTGGCCACTATGAAATTTTGAACAAATTAAAAAATCTTAATTTGAATTTGAATTCTGACTGGTAATTTATCAAATGTGTGAGAAAGAGCACATTACTCACTCATACAAATGAGAAGTGGGCATTTTTCATGACATTTCTGTTTACTTAGATCAATCATGAGGTCTAGCAGTATTTACAGTCCATGATAGGAACCCAGAAAATATTAACTTTTGCTCTTTAGCACCGTCTCAGCATTTCCTCTTTTGCTACAGTCTATCACACAACTTAACCCAGAGCTAAGCTTCTAAGAGAACATTTATAGCTACCCACAAATTTTGAGTTTGAGCTGATTATTATTAATAATAATAAAATCTACATTATTAAGGAGAAGCACAACATTGAAATATAAAAAGAAATTAGTGCTTATGAAATGTTTTACTTTCTTTTGACCTTTTCCTCATTTTTTCTTAAAAAATTGCTCTAAAATCAATAATATAAAGCTTAAGTACTCAAAATATTCTACTTTTCCAAAAAGACTTAAATGGAAATTGATTGTCTGATGTTTTCAAGGTTTCTGCTTAGACAGAGAGGCCAAGACTTAATGAAAAAGTTACTAAGACAGGCCTCATTTATTTTGCAAAGAGAGAACTGTAGGTCAAGGGTTAGGGCAGGGAGGAGGTAAATGTCTTTGAAAGAACTCATCGATGTCACTCAGAGATTATTAATTTCCTGAACCATGTACCTTTGGCCTGGAGATTGACTAATGCTAGAATGTGCTAGATGTTTTCTTTGAACTCCACATCTAGACATCCAAAGGAACGATGGTTCACTTACATGCTGTGACCTCAAAAACCTGCCCTAAGTTATCAGTCAGCTTTGGCTGCTTTTAGGTTTTTTTTTTCTTTTAAATACATAAGCCTACTCAGAAACTTCAGCAATTTTAAAGTTTCAAAAATGATGAGAAAACAAAAGAATGAAGGGCTCCATGCTACATTGATATTCTGCTGTATTAATGGAATGCTACAATGTTTACATCTAAGAAGGCAAATGTTACAAAGGCCACTTAGCACCTAGTAAGAAACAAGATTCTCAGTGTGGGAACAGGAGGAGATGATGTTAGAGAACACTACTTAGCAGGCATATCAGTCAGTAAGATGCTGCCAGCAGTCTTTGCTACTAGCTGGACTAGTACACCTTTGTACTACTCATACGCCTTTGTGCAGCTTGTTCAGAGATATGTATTTGTTATGCTGGCTCAAAGTCACAGTCGGTTTGCATTTATTCATTTAATTAATTCCTTCAAGAAATTTTAGCAAATTCATAGAACCCGAAATACATTGGTAGTTCCACTGGGGCTGGGAAGTGGGGAATGGGTAGTATGTTAGCTAGGTATGAGTTTTAGTCCTACAAGCTGAAAACAGTTTTAAAGACTGATGATGATAATGGTTGCAGAATAATATGAATGTACTTAATTACACTGAACTGTACACTTAAAGCTGATTAAATGGTGACTCCTATATTATGTGTATTTTCTTCCAATTAAAGGTGATTTTAAAATTATTCTGTCAATCCTAAAGCTGTTATGGTAAAATCACATTTCCAGCAAGGAAGAGAGTCAATTTTATGCTGTTTGTTACTATTTTGTATCCTTTAGAGGCACAAGTTCCGTAAGAATACTACAGGTACTTTCCCCGCAGGTGTATTTCTACTTGCATGCAAAGTGAATGTAAAATATTTGCATTGATGAGAGAATTTAAAATTTTCTTGAATATTCATAAAAGACATCTAGATTTGACTCTAGACCTCTATTTTAATAGGTTCGATGGATGCCATTGATCAGCTAAGAATATGTTTAGCAGAATGCTGTGGCACGGTTGTTCTTCCTGATGAAGCAGCTTAGCCCTTGCTAATTCAACAGGCCATTTAGAAAAGATCTAAGGGAAATGGTTCACAAAGTATAGCCCTATACCAGAGTATCCAGGACAACTTGGAACTTGTTAGAAATACAAATTAAGAGACCCATCCCAGATCTGAAACATAAATGCTGAAGAATGGAGTCCAGGAACATGACATAATAAATAACTCCACCAAGTGTTATGCATACTGAAGCTTCAGAACCTGTTTTATACAGGAAAAGTTATGAAGCTTAGTAACTTAAGCTTTTGCTTCTGGTGCCTCACTGTGGCTGTCAAGAGAAATCTTGAAAGACAAAATACCTCAGATAAACTAGAAAACCACCATCAGTCTTTGAAATAATAAATGAGAAGGAAATGTGATAGAATACATCATGTTTTACGGAAAGCAGCTCAAGAGTCCTTATTCAGAAGACCTTAATTCAGAATGCCATGAAGTTCTAGAAAAGTATTTAGATGTTTCTATTGAAGAATAAAGTGCTACTTGCATTTAGGACAAAATTACACATCATAGTTGGTTAATTAAAAAATACTAGTCCTTGCCTCTCACCAAGGAACCCTGTCTGTACAACAGATGGAGACGATTAGAGAAAACCACAACCAATCAGAATACAGAGTTGTGGACCCCAGCTCCAACAGATACATCTACAAAACAAGCCCTATACCTAAGGTCCATGAACTGTTATGGAATAGGGGACAGAAAGATTGTAAGAGTTAGAGGTACAGGCAGTTTGTTATGAGATTCTGTCTCCTAGTAATGTCAGAAGCTACACCCATAAAGATTTATTAACATGATTGGCTGCCTAAGCATGAGTTTAACAAGGACAACAATAGACATGCTAAAGTGGACAGCAGTAGGATGAAGGACAGAAAATCTAGGAGACCTCAACCCTACACAAAGAACTTATCACAACTAAGGAATTCTGAGAGTAGGAAAAAATAGTCTTCCCCAGGGAAGAGCACACCAATTGATTATCCAATACCAATGGGTCATCCCTGAAAACATACATGTAGGTAACTTTATAGAAACTGAGTGTGTGTGGGGGGGCGGAAATAATAGCTAATGCAGTTTTTTTTAAAAAAAATTATTTATTGTGTATACAGTGTTCTGTCTGCATGTATGCCTGCAGGCCAGAAGAGGGCAACAGACCTCATCACAGATTGTTGTCAGTCACCATGTGGTTGCTGGGAATTGAACTCAGGACGTCGGGAAGAGCAACCAGTGCTCTTAACCTCTGAGCCATCTCTCCAGTCCCTGCTAATGCAGTTTTGAATTATTATTAAATGTTCTTGCTTAGATGCAGATATGCTACATACCTCAGTTCTGAAGTAGAGTTGCAAAAGGTTTAGCCCTTTGGTAGGATCTTATCCTACACTGTATGTTCAGACTTCTTATATGTTCTTTCTAGAACTTTCAGGATAAAGTTAGAAGAGCACAAAAATCACCCTTCCAGGGTTTTTTTTTTTTTTGCCCTGAAGTTAAATGGACCTCAATGCCCACTATTCCTCCAGTATTTCCCAGCTTATGTGATTGTTCCTGTGTTTTAACAAATGTCTTGCTAAATTTTGTACATAAATGTAACTCTGTCATTGGAGACTCAATCTCCTCAAGACCAGGCCGTCCAAGTTGATCAGCATCTAGACCAGCATAGAATACACAAGTGAGCCAATGAATGTAGAAAAGGATAAAGATCAATGTTAGGGCCCATGATTTTGGAGAAACCCTATGAGATACTGTTCAATAATTTAAAACATTTTTTGAAATTACTGAGGCCATGTTGTAGAAGTCTTTGGGGGTATTGACATAGGCTCTAAATTATAATCTCCCTGTAAAATCAGCCCACTGAATGCAAAGTCCTTGTGATTCCTATTTCCTAGCAACTGGCCTAGTAGGCCCTTGAAGAATATTTGTTAAAAGATTAGTTATATAGAAGACACACCAGAGATTCCTGATGATGACACATGAATGCATCAGTTAATTCTGGTTGATAGTGACTGGATCAATATTGTACACAAGACAGTAGATAAGACAATGAGATATTCCCTTGAGAACTTCAGTTGGTACTAAAACACAGTGACATTGGAACTGTTTTTGAAATATCATTTAAGTTTTCAGGGTCTTTGAGGCTTGCCATATTTTATCGCATGATATGGAAACCGAAAAAGCTACTCAACAAATACACATGCATGTGCATATGTAAGTTCACATATGCACATGCGCACATAGACACACATACACACACACACATTTTAGTCTTGGCTTGTTTGTTTGTTTGTTTACTTTCTGGCTACTATTTTTACTCATTCCCTGAGGATTAATTTAATTTCTATCCCTTAGTTCTATGACATGTTTTGCAGATGCCCCTTCAGCCTAAAACTGCTCATCTGAATTTTGCCACAAGTGACCCCAAACTAAGAACAAATACACTGTTACCATAATCTACTTTTTCCCTTAGATATTTCAGCATTCATAAGATTTCAAAGTCATTCTAGTAAATAGAGTTAATTTGAACTGATTTCCATCTCACCAGGTTGTAGCTATTTTAAAACGATGACTTGCCCACCCGATTGTTTGACTAGCAAAGTAAAGCAAAAGAAGCCAGGAGCCACCAGCTGATGTGTATACTCTTTAGTTATGTGTATAAATTATGCCTTTGAAACACTTGGAATCTTCGTGAGAAACTATTCTCAGCAGGAGAAGTAAAACTAACAAATAAACCGGAAATGTTATTCATTGTTAGGGGAAAGTAAAGCTTTGAAATAACCAAATAAAATAAGTAAGTTATCTTTAATAGTCGGACACAAAATAGTCAAGAGTGCAAACCTAAGACCAGATGGCCTCTTAATATGTCACAATTTCCAGATGGAGGATATATATGCAAAACTATTGTCTGGATCATCTGTTTGGCCCTTCAGATCCCAGTAGTGGGGACCAATCTGAGAATTTATTTCCTAGATATTTATTGAAAGCACACTGAAAGATGAAATAAAAATAGTGATAAAATTTGTATACTGGACTTGATGTGATGGTTTTCCATAACTCTAAATTGCAGATGGTAAAAGAATGTCTTTTGTAGTGTGATGCAAACAGTGAATGACTCAATAGGTACAAACATAATGCTCAATACATGCTAAAGAAGAAGACGCAGGTGAAAATGTTTAATTTTGACTCATGATACTGAGTAGATTTTTTTTTCCTTATGGAATGATCAATGAAAGTATAATAGGGACATTTATTTTTAAAGTATGTACAAATATTTATGTTTTCCACTAGTAATATAGTCAGTATACATAGTACAGAGCAACATTAGGGCATTTTCATAAAAATGTATAATGCATTTTGAGTATATCTCCCCTCTCCATGACTCCTTCTTTTATCTACGTTTTTAGAGAAAGGGTACCACTATCTATCCCTTGCTTTCCTAGAACTCTTGTTGTAGACCAGGCTGGCTTAAAATTCATAGAGATCTGACTGCTTCTGTCTCCTAGGATTAAGGGTCTGTGCTACCAGGTCCAATTCCCCCCCAATTGTATTCTTCCCCCCTCAACTTAGTGATGGATGAAGGTCATTGGCCAATAAAGAAACTGCTTGGCCCTGTGGGTGGAGTAAACAGAACAAAATGCTGGGAGGAAGAGGAAGTGAGGTCAGAGTCTCGACGTCTTTCCTCTCCTGAGCAGACACCTGAGAGAGACACCATGCCCTGCTCCCGGGATGAGCCATGCCCCGCTCCCGGGCAGACACAGGGCATGAAGCTCCAACCCAGGATGGACTAGGCTAGAATCTTCCCGGTAAGACCGGTTCTCACAGACTATTAGAGATGGGTTGATCGGGATGTGAGAATTAGCCTGTAAGTGCTAGAGCTAAAGGGCCAAGCAGTGCTTAAAAGAATACAGTGTCTGTGTAATTATTTTGGGGCACAAGCTAGCCGAGCAGATGGCCGGGGTGCTGGGAATGCAGCCCCGCCGCTCCAATTACTACAACTTAGTCTCTGAGAAAGTTTCACTTATGCTCCTATTTCCTATATACATACAGTAATTTATGTATCTGTATAAAATGTATGACTCACAAATGGGAGAAAATACAAAACAATTTTAATTATATTAATTCTCTCTCTCTCTCTCTCTCTCTCTCTCTCTCTCTGTGTGTGTGTGTGTGTGTGTGTGTGTGTGTGTGTGTGTGAAGAAAACTTATAGGCATCAGTTACTACATCCCATCATGTCTGTGAACTGAAATCATCAGGCTTGATGGCACACACCTTTTTATGCTAATCCATCTTGCTGACCCAAAAACTTTCAATAGTTGTTTTTCTGTAAATAACTTAGTTTACTTAATATTATTATTTCCAGTTGTGGCCATGTTTCTGTAATGACTCATTTATAGATGAATACAATTCATATATATGTGAACTATATATTATATATAATATTCTTCATTCATTCCTCAGTTGACATATACATACATTGATTCTGTAACTTACCTACTAATAATAGTGTTGCAATAAATATTGCTGTGCAAATATGTCTGTGATATGCCAAGTTTGAGTTCTTCAGGCAAACACTAAAGAATGGTGTAGCTGGGTTATATAGTAGGTCTAGTTTTACGTTTTTGAAAACCTTTAATGCTGGCTTCCATAGCAGTTGGACTATTTTATACTCCCACCTGCAATGGGATAAGCAATAGAAAGTAACATGAAACTTTACAACAGAAAACAATCTAAATACAAAAGATCGTAAAATGGGTAAGTTGAGAAGAAATTTTACTACAGATACTATATCCTCCCTTTCATTGTCAGAAGGTCTAACAGATCTTTTTGGCTCAATAGAACCATCTTGTCCTGATGAGTTCTGCTAGATGCAGTTGAAGATGTTGTTTTCTTGCCACACAGACTAATATCCTCTCTCTCTTCTTCACTTTTGTTAAGCATGGTGTGTATTCAACAGTCAATTCCTCCCTGCCTTGTTAGTACCTAAATGCTATAGAATATTGGTTTTCATTATTCTTTCTCTTCTGAATTAAACAAATCCATCTCAAGATACTTTTAACTTCCTCCTCTAGAAGATATTTGTGTTTTTGTGACTCTTGGGCATCTGCTTACAGTCTCAGTGGAAATAGGCTCCTCTGTCTCTGGCATGGCTGCCCTTTCCCCCATATGTCATCTTTTGAAGGTCTCTCTAAGGATTTGGTCAGAAATACTCATTTTGAGATGAACATATGTGATGGCAGGGAGCCAAGCTAAATAGCAAAATAACTCTAATGACTGTGACTATCTGGTCTGGCAGACTGGTTCACTGGGACAATGTTCTGATAATAGACTGGAAACTTAGAGCCACATCAGCTAGATTATACCACTCTTTTCCACTTCCTTTCCCCCTAGACTTTCCAATTTTCCATTCTCAATGCCAATAATGTATATTTTAGCTAACAGTAAGGTTAAATTTAAAGAGTGTAGAAAAACCAGGAAGAACCTTCCCCATCATATGAACAAAGAAATAAGACAATCTATCAGCTTGTTTCCATGAGAAGGATTCACATTAGGTAATACTAGATTAATTAACTGTTAATATTAATAAAGAAGACAGATTGACATCTGCTAACCACCCCATCCTTCTACATTCAACCAATAAGAACTACAAGCACTAAATTCCATGTGGCTAAGGTCTAGGTGTATCTCCAGTTGTACAACTGAGTCATTTATGAGAAATTTAGAAGAATGAAGTGGTGCTGACTTCTTTTGTTTGTGTTGGCAAAGCTATTTACAGTAGTGATAATCTCCTTATTTTTATGTTATCAAGTATCTTGATGTGCAGATTGAAAGCCACTACATAGTGTTACTTTTGTTTTATTTTGGGTGCAGACTTATCATGAAAGTTATAATTCCTGGAGCCCACAGTAAGATGTGATCTTGTAATGTTCATTTTTCTGGTGATGAACAAAGTTGCAACAATCATGTTGAAATCTCTCTGCCACAGATTCCACAAACGACCACAAAGGTCCAGCCCAGAGCCTATTCCTCTTGCTTTATGGACACAATATAGGTAAAAGTTCACAGCACACAATGGTCTTCCAAATATCTACTTTGTGAATGAATATTTAAAAATGGTGAACTCCTTCAACATAATTTTAGAACTCATAATATTGATAAGTTGTTCTGGAATCCATCTGTTATACATTTAATGCGTAATTTCAGATTCAGTTTCCTTGTTTATAAAATGGCAACAATAATACTGCAATTTGAATACAATTTGTTCCACAAAATGTTGCATGCATGCTTTATCCCCAGTGCAATGATATTTGGAGGCAATAGGTACTTTAAGATGTATTTGAGGTCAAAAGGGACTCATCTACACAAATGGGTGGTTTTCTTCTGAAAATGGCATAGCTCTCATGAGAATTTGATATTTTATTTTCTGTTTATTCACACATTCTAGCTCTCCCTTCTGCATTCATGAGTTAAGCAGTGTATGGCTATCACCAGGAACTGAGCAGAAGTCCATGCATTACGCTTCAACATATAAAACCACAAACCAAAAGTAAAACTATTTTATTTTTAAATTATCTGGCCTTTGTCTTATTCATGGCACCTCTTATGTGGCAAGATGGCTGTCAAGATGAAGCTGGATATCTCCTTACTATCCACCAGCTGTCAGAAACTCACTGGATCAGACAAGCCAAGCTTTGCATTCTCTGTGACAAGCTCATGACCACAAAAGTACTTGCTGATGCTCTGTATAAAGAATGTGTGTGTGGGGGGGGTTGTGGTCCCAATCAATTGTGGGAACAATAACCAAGGTTTCGCTCAAGGCATAATATTGCTTCATGGCAGAGTGAACCTGCTGTTGAGTAAGAGGATTTACTGTTATAGAACAAAGAGAATGGAGAGAAAGGAAGCATGTCTATTAACAAAAGCATTGTAATTGCCAATCAGAGTGCTCTCAATTTACTACTGACTACCTCTGCCTCTCCTGTTCTGGGATTAAATGCATGAGCCACATCTTGTAAGAATACTATTTCTTTTTTTATAATATATATTTTTTTATGTTATTGAGAAAAAGAAAAAAATATTTCAGCCTCCTCCCAGCCTCCCATTTCCCTCTCTCACCTCCCACCCTTCTTCCCCTCCCCCCACTCCTCTCCCCTTCCCTCTCCAGTCCAAAGAGCAATCAGAGTTCCCTGCCCTGTGTTAAGTCCTAGGTCCTCCCCCCTCCGTCCATATCTAGGAAGGTGAACATCCAAACTGGCTAGGCTCCCACAGAGCCAGCACATTAAGTAGGATCAAAACCCCGTGCCATTGTCCTTGGTGTCTCATCAGCCCTCATTGTTCGCCATGTTCAGAGAGTCCGATTTTATCCCATGCTTTTTCAGTCATTGTCCAGCTGGCCTTGGTGAGCTCCCAATAGATCAGCCACACTGTCTCAGTGGGTGAGTGCGCCCCTCGTGGTCCTGACTTCCTTGCTCATGTTCTCCCTCCTGCTCCTCATTGGGACCTTGGGAGCTCAGTCCAGTGCTCCAGTGTGGGTCTCTGTCTCTATTTCCATCCATCAACAGATGAAGGTTCTATGGTGATATGCAAGATATTCGTCAGTATTGCTATAGGATAGGGTCATTCCAGGTTCCCTATCCTCAACTGCCCAAGGAACTAACTGGGGACATCGCCTTGGGCTCCTGGGGGCCACTCATGGTTCAAGTCTCTTGCCAACCCTAAGGTGGCTCCCTTAACTAAGAATTGTGCTTCCGTGCTACCCTATCCAACCTTCCTTTATCCCAATCATCCTGTTTCCCCAAGATCCCCCCATCCTCCCCTTCTCACTTTTCTCTCCCCCTCTCCCCTTACCCCCATTGCACCCCACCCCCAAGATCCCATTTTCTCCCCGGAAATTTTGTCTACTTCCCATAGCCAAGAGGATAGCCATAAGTTTTTCCTTGGGTTCACCTTCTTCTTTAGCTTCTTTAGGTTCACCAATTATAGACTCCGTGACCCTTATTTATTGCTACAAACCAATTATGAGTGAGTACATCCCCTGTTCATCTTTTTGGGTCTGGGTTACCTCACTCAGGATAGTGTTTTCTATTTCCATCCATTGACATGCAAAATTCGAGAAGTCATTGTTTTTTGCCGCAGCATAGTACTCTAATGTGTATATATTCCACACTTTCTTCATCCATTCTTCCATTGAAGGACATCTAGGTTGTTTCCAGGTTCTGGCTATTACAAATAATACTGCTATGAACATAGTTGAACAAATGCTTTTGTCATATGATAGGGGATATCTTGGGTATATTCCCAAGAGTGGTATTGCTGGGTCTAGGGGTTGGTTGATCCCGAATTTCCTGAGAAACCGAAACACCGAATTCCAAAGTGGTTGCACAAGATTGCATTCCCACCAGCAATGGATGAGGGTACCCGTTCCTCCACAACCTCTCCAGCAAAGGCTATCCTTGTGTTTTTGATTTTAGCCATTCTGACAGGTGTAGAATGATATCTCAAAGTTGTTTTGATTTGCATTTCCCTGATCGCTAAGGAGGTTGAGCATGACCTTAAGTGTCTTTTGGTAATTTGAACTTCTTCTGTTGAGAATTCTCTGTTCAGTTCAGTGCCCCATTTTTTAATTGGGTTAATTAGCATTTAAAGTCTAGCTTCTTGAGTTCTCTATATATTTTGGAGATCAGACCTTTGTCTGTTGCGGGGTTGGTGAAGATCTCCCAGTCAGTAGGTTGCCTTTTTGTCTTAGTGACAGTGTCCTTTGCTTTACAGAAGCTTCTCAGTTTTAGTAGGTCCCATTTATTCAATGTTGCCCTTAATGTCTGTGCTGCTGGGGTTATACCTAGGAAGCGATCTCCTGTGCCCATCTGTTCTAGGGTACTTCCCACTTTCTCTTCTATCAGGTTCAGTGTGTTCGGACTGATATTGAGGTCTTTAATCCATTTGGACTTGAGTTTTGTGAATGGTGATAGATATGGGTCTTTTTTCATTCCTCTACAGGTTGACATCCAGTTGTGCCAGCACCATTTGTTGAAGATGCTTTCTTTCTTCCAATGTATACTTTTAGCTCCTTTATCGAAAATGAGATGTTCATATGTTTGTGGGTTAAAATCCGGGTCTTCTATACGATTCCATTGGTCGACTTCTCTGTTTTTATGCCAGTACCACACTGTTTTCATTACTGTAGCTCTGTAATAGAGTTTGAAGTCAGGGATGGTAATGCCTCCAGCAGATCCTTTATTGTATAGGATTGTTTTGGTTATCCTGGGTTTTTTGTTTTTCCATATAAAGTTGATTATTGTCCTCTCAAGATCTGTGAAGAATTTTGATGGGACCTTGATGAGGATTGCATTGAATCTATAAATTGCCTTTGGTAGAATTGCCATTTCTACTATGTTGATCCTCCCAAGAGCAAGGGAGGTCCATCCATTTTCTGGTATCCTCTTCAATTTCTTCTTTCAATGCCTTAAAGTTCTCAAATAGATCTTTCACTTCCTTGGTTAGAGTTACCCCAAGATATTTTATGCTGTTTGTGGCTATCGTGAAAGGTGATGCTTCTCTGATTTCCCTCTCTGCTTCCATATCCTTTGTGTATAAGAGGGCTACTGATTTTTTTGGAGTTGATCTTGTATCCTGCCACATTGCTAAAGCTGTTTGTCAGCTGTAAAAGTTCTTTGGTGGAGTTTTTGGGGTCGCTTATGTACACTATCTTATCATCTGCAAATAACGAAAGTTTCACTTCTTCCTTTCCAATTCGAATCCCCTTGTTCCCCTTATGTTGTCTTATTGCTATTGCTAGAACTTCAAGCACTATATTGGAGAGGTATGGCGAGAGTGGATAGCCTTGTCGTGTTCCTGAGTTTAGTGGGATGGCTTTGAGTTTCTCTCCGTTTAATTTGATGGTAGCTGTCGACTTGCTGTATATAGCCTTTATTATATTTAGGTATGATCCTTGTATCCCTAATCTCTCCAAGACTTTTATCATAAAGGGATGTTGGATTTTGTCAAATGCTTTTTCAGCATCTAATGAAATGATCATATGGTTTTGTTCTTTCAGTTTATTTATATGATGGATTACATTGATAGATTTTCATATGTTGAACCAGCCCTGCATCTCTGGGATGAAGCCTACTTGACCATACTGGATAATTTTTCTAATGTGTTCTTGGATACGGTTTGCCAGTATTTTGTTGAGGATTTTTGCGTCAATATTCATGAGTGAGATTGGCCTGTAATTCTCTTTCTTGGTTGAGTCTTTCTGTGGTTTTGGTATCAGAGTAACTGTAGCTTCATAAAAGGAATTTGGCAATGACTCTTCTTATTCTATATTGTGAAATACATTAAGGAGTATAGGTATTAGGTCTTCTTGGAAGTTCTGGTGGAATTCCGCATTGAAACCATCTGGTCCTGGGCTTTTTTTGGTAGGGAGGTTTTTGATAACAGCTTCTAATTCTTCACGACTAACAGGTCTATTTAGATTGTCCACCTGGTCCCGGTTTAACTTTGGTATATGGTATTTATCTAAAAAAGTGTCCATTTCTTTTACATTTTCCAGTTTTGTGGCATACAGGCTTTTGTAGTAAGATCTAATGATTCTCTGAATTTCCTCTGTGTCTGTGGTTATGTCCCCCTTTTCATTTCTGATCCTATTGATTTGCATATTCTCTCTCTGCTGTTTGATTTGTTAGGATAGGGGTATATCAATCTTGTTGATTTTCTCCAAGAACCAGCTTTTTGTTTCATTGATTCTTTGGATTGTTTTCTGGGTTTCTATTTTGTTGATTTCAGCCCTCAGTTTGATTATTTCCAGTCTTCTACTCCTCCTAGGTGAGTCTGCTTCTGTTTTTTCTAGTGCTTTCAGGTGGGCTGTTAAGTCTCCAATGTGAGCTTTCTCTGTTTTCTTTAAGTGGGCACTTAGTGCTATGAACTTTCCTCTTAGGACTGCTTTCATAGTGTCCCATAAGTTTGAGTAGGTTGTTTGTTTATTTTCATTGAATTCAAGGAAGAATTTAATTTCTTTCTTTATTTCTTCCTTGATCCAGGTGTGGATCAGAAGTTGACTGTTCAGTTTCCATGAGTTTGTAGGCTTTCTGGGGGTAGCATTGTTGTTGAATTCTAACATTAATCCATGGTGATCTGATAAGACACAGGAGGTTACGCTTATTTTTTTGTAACTATGGAAGTTTGCTTTGTTACCAAGTATGTGGTCAATTTTCGCGAAGATTCCATGAGCTGCAGAAAAGAAGGTATATTCTTTCCTCTTTGGGTGGAATGTTCTATAGATGTCTGTTAAGTCCATTTGATTCCTTACCTCGATTAATTCTCTTATTTCTCTGTTAAGTTTCTGTCTGATTGACCTGTCCATTGGTGAGAGAGGAGTGTTGAAGTCTCCTACTATTAGTGTGTGCCGTTTTATGGCTGCCTTGAGTTTTAGCAATGTTTCTTTTATGTACGTGGGTGCTTTTATATTAGGGGCATAGATGTTCAGGATTGAGACTTTATCCTGATGAACTGTTCCTGTTATGAGTATAAAATACCCCTCTCCGTCTCTTCTGGTTGATTTAAGTTTGAAGTCTTCTTTGTTAGAGATTAGTATGGCCACACCTGCTTGTTTCTTAGGTCCATTTGCTTGATAAGCCTTTTCCCAGCCCTTTACTCTGAGTAGGTGCCTGTCTTTGTGGTTGAGGTGTGTTTCTTGTAGACAGCAGAATGTTGGATCCTGTTTTCGTATCCAATCTCTTGGCCTGTGCCTTTTTATAGGTGAGTTGAGCCCATTGATATTAAGTGATATTAATGACCAGTGGTTGTTAACTCCTGTCACTTTCTTAGTAGTAGAGTTTGTGTGTTTCCCTTCTTTGATTTGCACTGGTGAAGGGTCTCTAGATGTTTGAGTTATTGTGGTCGTTGTTGGACTCCTTGGTTTGTGATTTTCCTTCTATTACTTTCTGTAAGGCTGGATTTGTGGCTACGTATTGTTTAAATTTGTTTTTATCCTGGAAAATTTTGTTTTCTCTATTTATAGTGAACGAAAGCTTGGCTGGGTATAGCAGTCTGGGCTTGCATCCATGGTCTCTTAGTTTCTGCAGTACATCTATCCAGGACCTTATAGATTTCATTGTTTCCATAGAGAAATCAGGTGTAAGTCTGATAGGTTTACCCTTATAAGTAACTTGGCCTTTTTCCTTTGCAGCTCTTAATATTCTTTCTTTATTCTGTATGTTTTGTGTTTTGATTATTATATGGTGAGGAGATGTTTTTTTTTTAGACCAGTCTATTTGGTGTTCTGTATGCTTCTTGAACCTTCAAAGGAATATCTTTCTTTAGGTTGGGAAAGTTCTCTTCTATAATTTTATTAAATATATTTTCTGGATCATTGAACTGCACTTCTTCTCCTTCTTCTATCCCAATTATTCTTAGGTTTGGTCTTTTTATTTTGTCCCAGATTTCCTGAATGTTTTGTGATGAGAATTTGTTGGTTTTGCTGTTTTCTTTCATCAGTGGGTTTATTTTCTCTATGTTATCTTCAGTGTCTGAAATTCTTTCTTCTATCTCTTATAATCTGTTGGTAGTACTTGTCTCTGTAGTTCCTGTTCGTTTACCCAGATTTTCCATTTCCATCCTTCCCTCGGTTTGTGTTTTCTTCATTACTTCCATTTCATTCTTCAAGTCTTAAACCGCTTCCCTTATCTGCTTGATTGCTTTTTCTTGTTTCTCTTGTTTTTCTTGGGTATCTTTGAGCGATTTATTCATTTCCTCTACCTTTTTGTTTGTGATCTCTAATTACTTATGGCAGTTTTTCACCTCCTGTTTAACGTCTTCTATTATTTTCATATAATTCACTTTTGAGTCGATTTCTTCTAATTCTTCTAGAGTAGAGTCTACAATTCTTCTTGTTTTGGGATCCCTGGATTCTGGTGATGTCATGTTGCCTTTCAGGTTGTTGGAGGAATTCTTGCATTGGCGCCTTCCCATCTCTTCCTTCAAATGGAGCCAGGAGAGGCCTGGTGTCTTGGTCCAGTCTTTGCTGTGACTGACTCTCTGGGTATATCTCTTCAGTGTAGAAGCAGGAACCGTCCCATCCAGTTGGAACTCCTCAGCACTGAAACATAGATGCCTGGTAGTCAAATGACCGGCCGACAAAAGGGAGAACTTGGGGGGCAGGGCGGTGACGAGTAGAACACAGGACACCCTGCAGCAAAAGCTGAAGGTGGGCATGCTCCCTTTGGGGGGGGGGGAGGGTCCTTGAGGCCTGCCCGGTAGCAGGAACTCACCGCTCTGGGTGGGTAGCCTTAGTGTAGGAGCTTAAAACTGTTTTTGACCACTGGTCCTAGCATACAGCAGGGCAGGGTTGGGGGGTGGGTACTGGGGGGCTGGATTGTGGGGAAGAAAGACAGCCCTGCAGCAGGATCTGGGGGAGGGGGGTTTGTGCTCTCTTCCGGGACAGTCCGCTCCTGGATAGCGCACACTCTCCCATCCAGATGGAAGTCCTCAGCACCTAAACATGGACGCCTGGTATTCCAATGACCCGCGGACAAAAGGGAGAACTTGGGGGGCAGGGCGGGGATGAGTAGAACACCGGACACCCTGCCGCCAAAACTGGAGGTGCGCGTGCTCCCTTTCGGGGGTCCCTGAGGCCCGCCAGGTAGGCAGGCACTCACCGCTCTGGGTGCGTAGCCCCAGTGTAGGAGCAGAAAACTGTTACCAAGCAAAGGACCCAGTAGAAAACCAAGAATACTATTTCTTAAAGGAGAAATCAATTGTGGGTTTTTTTTTGTTGTTGTTGCATTTGCAAATTAGTCAGTTTTCAAATTGATTCTTTAGTTAGTTACCTTATAAAACCATTAATTTGGTGAATTAGATATTTGGTTATTGGTTATCACTCTTTTTAAATTTTATTGTTCTCTGTTCATGAACAGCCAGCAAAGCTTGTAACACGTTGTTTATTTCTCATTGAAAAAACTAGTGAAGTACGATGCACAATGAATAATTTAAAAGGAGAATTGGCTCCCAGAAATTCAAGTTTAGTTACAAATAGCAACACTGAAAATAGCTCTTTATAACAACTAGTTTAATATAAACAAGCAAGGCATTGTAATATAGAATTTTCATAGCCTAAAAAGCAAGGATTCATGCAGAGTATTGAAGAGAAACATGGGTTTTAAAGACAAATGAAGAGTATGTCTAGGTTCTTTTAATACAAAGAGAACATTTGTTGAAAATGCTGTATTAAGCAATTTCCTGTGGCTATGACAAAATTTTCTGTGTGTGGATAATGTATAAAGAAATGTTTATTCAGTTCACATTTTAGAGACTGATAGCCCAAATATCATGGCACTGGTTCTTTCACAGGTACTTTGGACTATGGTCCAATATGCCACCATGATGACAGATGCCATCATGATGACAACATGTGCGAAAATAAAATACTGCAAGTCAAGGTATCAAACCAGAAAGAGCTCGAGAGAGAGAAAGACTTCCTCTTTTATAAAAGTCTTCTAACCTGGGTTTTTGCTGTTGCATTCAGTTTGATGCTCTCATTTCAGGAGATATACTAATTCAATTATTTTCCATGCTATGTTCTGACTACTGTGTAATCACACAGTGAAATGGACACTATTTCTCTCCTTTGTCTGTCAGTTAATTCAAATGAAATGGGTATTGAAGAATGGAGTTGTACTAATGGATGAGAGATGGTGCTGATGTTGATTTTCTCTCATGCGCTTTATGATTGCCTGCTGGTGGAACAGAGCAGTACACTTAACATTGTCAAGAAATAATTGAAAAGAAATGTTTATTCAATTCACATTTTTTAGAGACTGATAGCCTAAATATCATATCATGTTCCTTTCTTTCTTCCTTCCTCCTCTTTCTTTTCTAATGCATTGGGTCAATTATTGTTGCACACACGCACATGGGTGTGGGATCATTTCCTGGGCTCCATCCCTGAAGAAAACTCTCAGCCTCCTAGAAACCATAAAATGCCAATAACTCCTCAGCAAAGGGTAAGGCCTTGAGAGCCCCAGCCTCTATTTTTAATATTATTTAACAATTCTATTAAAAATGTGACAGATAAAAGTAATTATTAGTATTGGAGATGGAAATAGTAAGTCCTAATGATAGGGGTATGTTACAGGACAAATTTCCCTCAGTAACTATATTGGTTTGTAGTTGGTTTTTCTTTCCTCTGCATACCGAAATGATATAGTTGAATGAAATACTTAATGGATTAGCTCTTGCACATCCACTAATTTATTTGTTGTGGATTGATTCCAGGGGTAGCTAGCATTGTTTCTGCATAGTATGTGTGATGCCAAACTCTCCATGATTGTTTTTATACATTTTCTGCATGGTCCATGTTTTGTGAGCAAAGGCTTTAGAGCTGAAAGATAGCTTCTCTCTAGAGTTAAAGAGACTTCAAAATGGATCTACTCAGAGTGGTGCTTACATTAAGGGTAGTAATAAGTTAGGACCTCCCCTTCCCTTTCAAATGAGATTTGCTTCAAAAATCATCCTTTTTCTTTAAAGCAGGGAAGATGGGCAAATAGGCCATAAAAGCTCCAAGTCTCCTAATGTGGAATACCTCAGTAGCTTCAATTATACTGAATGTGGAGAAATCTGCCCTTCATTCCATCAGTTTGTGGTGATTAGCACTTGAAGAATGAGTGTTAAGATTGTTTCGGCTGGGTTTGGTTTCCTATGAAGAAAACTATTCATTCTGTAATTTAGAAAGTGTCTTGACTCCCACAAAAACTAATAAATTAGATCACATAGGTATGAAGAAGTGAAAACAGTTAAATTTAGTTTTACTTTCTACAGTGGATTACAGTGTGTAACCAAGTGTGGGTTTTATTTTATGTGTTTTCCCCTTTTTGTTTAGTTCTCAACATTAGGAAGCAAGTGCACTATTATCCAGATATTTTTAGGAGAGGGCCCTGAGACTCAGAGAATTGAATTAATTTAATGTTCAAAGTCAAAAGGATCATTAGTAACAAGGCAAAAATTCAACTCAGACCCTGAGAAGGCAGCATCCAGGACAATAAACTCCACTCATGTTTCTTAAGATGCTATTCCCATTGGTTTATAGGACATGACCTTATAAACATAAAATCACAAAGAATTAATTCCAGCTATTTATTTGATACCACTTTACTTAATAATTTAGTTTCTCTTGTTCACACGGGAATTTCCTTACTTAGAGTCTAATCTGTGAAGTTAATGGGGAAGTAAATCCATCAGAATTGCCATCTGCTAGCCTTCTCACTGTAGTCTGATATTAGCATGATAATAGCTAATACAAAATAGTCTTTTCAAAATTCTCCAGGGACTTTGCAAAGTTACCAGCATTTCTGACCAACTGCATTTTCTTGGAAGGTGTACTTCCTCCAAGAAAGTATTATTTTAAAACCTTCTGATAGTAAGTAAAGAGTATTTTGAATCTTCTCAATACAAATAAATAAAAATATTTGAAGTGATGAACATTCTAATTGCCAAGATCAGATCTTTACACATTGTACATGTATACTGAGGCATAACATTATATCCCAAAAATATATAAAATGACTATGTCTCTGACTTAGTTAGGTTTTCTATTACTATAATAAAACACCATAAACAAAAGCAACTTATGCAGGAAAAGGTTTATTTCGACTTACAGTTCTTTTGTCACTGAGAAAGTCAGGGTAGGAATTCACGGCAGGAATCTGGAAGAAGGAATTGAAACAGAAACCGTGAAAGAATGTTGCATACTGACATGCTCAGCTTGCTTTCTTATACTACCCAAGACCACCATCATGGTGTGACAACACACAGTGAGTTGGACCCTTCCACATGGTCCAGTCAAGAAGTTGCTCCACAGATTTGCCTATAAGCAATCTAGTGGAGGTATTCCCTCAATAAGAATGTGTCCAGTTGACAAAAACCCAGACCAGGACAGTGTCCACTAAAAAAGGAAATTTTAATATAAAAGCTCTTTCTAAAAATTGAGAGAGGTTGGTGGAGCTACAGAGGGCTAAAAACTGGAACTTGAAAGAAATGGAATAAAAAGGAGAGAGGGGGAGGGATGAATGAAGGGATAGAACTATAGAAAAGAAGCAAGAGAGGAGTGAAAAAATTAATAAATGAATGGATGAAGGGATGGAAGAATTTGATGGGTTGAACAAAATTTGCATTGATTAAGGAAAGACAGCAGGAAGAGGAAACTAGAAATATATACTGATTAGAGAACATGCTTTCTGGAATAGTACTAGATCAAAGAACCTTGGAACATAAAAGTTTGGTTTTAATATGTCTCATTAAATCCTGCAGTAATACAGTTATGATTTCTACAGCATTTGACAGTTTCTTTTAGACTCCTCATTTTTCCAGATTATTCTTCTGTCAAATGGCATCCAGTCTGGATGGAAGTTCTTGAAAAAATAGCCAAAATATAGGAAAGCACAAAGAATGATAGAGAGTTATGGGGGAGCAGAGAGGTTTTAAAAGTTATGGATAGGAGAAAAAAGACTACCATGGTGGAGCTGGAGAGATGACTCGGTAGTTAAGAAAACTTATTGCTCTTCTACAGGATTCGGTTTCTAGCACTGAAATGGTGACTAACAACTGCTTATACCTCCAGTTCCAAGGGATCGATGGCCCTCTTTTGACCTTTGTGCACTCCTACACACTTGTTGTACACATACATATACTCACATAACATCAATAAAATACACACAAGTTTAAATGAATAAACAGTTCTTTTAAAAACACTAGCATTGTGTGTCAGACTGCTTTGGGTTCCTGCAACAGATATAAAGTTTGTTTTGACTTAGAGTTTCTGAAGTTTCTGAACATGGCTGAAAGGACATTGATTTCGGCCTATGATAGAATAGGACATCTTGGCAGGAGTACGTATGCAATGGAAGAGGCCTATTCACCTCATAGCTAGGAATTTTAAAAGAGCAAGAAAAAGGGGATGAACCATTAAAGACCCTTCAATAGCATATCCCCAGATACTGGAATCCCTCCCACTCTGTCCTTCTTCTTAGAAATTCTACCACCTCCACATCCTAGGCAATAAAGACTTTATTTAACACATGGGCATTTGGAATATTTGTCTAAACCACAGCCTATGGGAAAGAAAATAGGTGGATTTTTTTGGTTGTTTATCTTTTGTATTTCCACATTGCCTTAGAGAGCACAAAGAGTAACAACTGCTAACCTCAATTGCTCTATTCCTTATCTGTTACGAGCAAATTAGCTTTGTAGTTCATCTTAGCAGCAAACAGGAGATGTTGAATGTTCATCTAAGACTCCAGGTTGTGAGTACATGGAAATTGTTATGTCCAAACAGCTTTATTTGAATATGTCATGACAAAAAACAAGCCTGTGTTTGCTAGCCATTTTCTGAATAACAATAATTTATAAACTATTATGAAATTTGCTTTTGTCCAAAAGAAGAACAATGGGCATGTCTAAAGCTTTCAGTAAGAGACAGAGTCAGATCTGATTTCTATACTGTGTTCCTTTCAAAAAAAATTTAAAACATTTATTCTTCTCTCATAAAATACACATTGACCGTAGCCTTCCCTCCTTCCCCCTCAGCTCAGTCGTCCCCACTTCTCTTCCCCAGATCCACTGCTCCTCTGTTTCCCTTTAGAAAAGAAAACCCTCCCAGTGATATAAACTGAACAGGACAAAATAAATCAAACAAGACTAGATACAAATCCTCATATCAAAGCTGGATGAGGCAACCCAATAGGAGGAAAAGGGTCCCAATAACAGGCAAAAGAGTCAGAAACACCCCCTCTTCCACCATTAGGAATGCCACAAAACCCCCAAACTAAGCAACCACAGCATGTATGTAGAATGTTTTGTGACAGTTTTAACAATTACTGCAAGCTTATTGGACTAACATGATTCTATGTTACTACTGTATTACTCTAGAGGCCAAATGTCTACAACAGTAGTCCTCATGGTCCGCTATGTTCACCAAGTCTGGTTTTATCCCATGTTTTATTCAGACCCCGGCCAGCTGGCCTTGGTGAGTTCCCGATAGAACATCCCCATTGTCTCAGTGTGTGGGTGCACCCCTCGCGGTCCTGAGTTCCTTGGTCATGCTCTCTCTCCATCTGCTCCTGATTTGGACCTTGAGATTGCAGTCCGGTGCTCCAATGTGGATCTCTGTCTCATTCTCTTTTCATCGCCTGATGAAGGTTAGTATTCAGGAAGATGCCTATATGTTTTTCTTTGGGTTCACCTTCTTAATTAGCTTCTCTAGGATCACAAATTATAGGCTCAATGTCCTTTATTTATGGCTAGAAACCAAATGTGAGTGAGAACAACCCATGTTCCTCTTTTTGGGTCTGGCTTACCTCACTCAGGATAGTGTTTTCTATTTCCGTCCATTTGTATGCAAAATTCAAGAAGTCATTGTTCTTTAATGAGGACTACTCAAGAACAATGGCAATGGGTTTTTGATCCTACTGCACGTACTGGCTTTGGGGGAGCCTAGGCAGTTTGGATGCTCACCTTACTAGACCTGAATGGAAGTGGGTGGTCCTTGGACTTCCCACAGGGCAGGGAACCCTGATTGCTCTTTGGGCTGATGAGGGAGGGGGACTTGACGGGGGGAGGGGGAGGGAAATGGGAGGTGGTGGCGGGGAGGAGGCAGAAATCTCTAATAAATAATAAAGAAAGAAAGAAAGAAAGAAAGAAAGAAAGAAAACAAAAAAAACAAATGTCTACAACAGGTCAATCAAGTATTATCCCTTGTGGAAGTTCTGGAGACTATTTATTTATTTATTTGCTTGCTTGCTTGTTTATTTGCCTTTTCAAATTTCTAAAGTCTTCACTTGGCTCTTAGCTTATTCTTGTATCTTCAAAGCCAGTAGTGTGGTCTCCATACCCCTCTGAAATTATATTGAATTCACCTGAATAATCAAGGATAGTCTCACTAAGTCAAGATCTTTAAATTAATCATGTTTATACAGTCTCTTTTTCCATATAGGGTAAAGTATTTATAAACTGGTAAGATTAAGATTTGAATAGAATTGGTGTTGTGGTTCAGCCTACTGCATTCACCTTTTGCTTAAGGAGAACTTGTTAAATTATAAGATATAAATTCCAAGGTATATATCCAAGGAAATCAGAGCTCAAGCATCTTAGAGACACCTAAGCAATAATATTTATCAAAGCATTAGTCACAGCATTGAAGTCATAGGTACCCAATCACCGATGAAGTGAATAATGAAAATGTGGTATATGTACTCAGTGGAATTTTATTTAATCAAAAAGTAGAGCAAATCATGTTGTTTTTAGGAGAACTGAAGGGACTGGAGATCATAAATGAAATAATCCAGCCTCAAAAAAAAAAGACAAGAAGCTAATATTTTTTTTCTTGTATATAGAACATAAAAGAGTATGGAAAGGACATTGTTTTGAGAATATTCTCTCTAAAGGGGTGCTAAGCAACCACTATTCTCCACCGAATTTTGATTTGACCAAATGTCACCGTGGGGAACCAATACATTTATCATATATTATGATTACTTACAAAGCATGAGCAAGGGCTTATGGGAAGGACCATGGATGATCTTAAAACAACTTTAATGGACCCCCTTCCTCTAGTCTTCCATAGCCTTTATACTCTAGCCCCAAGGCTGCATGTAATTAGGGCAGTATAGCATAAATTTGGTTGGTGAGGCTTCAATAGCTGTCACTACCATCTACTTTTTAAAGGGAGTTTCAACAATCCACATGCCAGCTAATCTTTTGAAGTAGGTACAACTGATTTAATGAAAATGGTAGCTATTTGGCTTGGAGTATATGTTGCACATCAGATACTCAAGTAAACAAAGACCACAAGGAAAAAGAATAGTGATCAAGAGAAAGGTAAGGAATGATAAGTGAGAAAAATGGCAAGGTGAAGATGCTATATGACAGGTGAAACTATCAAAAACTCATTTCCATTTTTTAGGTTTATTTGTTTTTATCTTATGTGTATGAGTGTTTGTCTGAATGTCTGTGTACCACATACTTGCAGTGTTCACAGAGGCCAGACGAGAACATCAGAAGCCCTGGAACTAGAGTTACAGACAGTTATGAGTTCCCATGAGAGTACAGGGACTTGAACCTTTGTCCTCAGGAAGAGCATTCTGTATTTTTAATAGCTGAGTCATTTCTTCATCCCAGAAATTATTATTTTAAAAATGTAGCATATATGAACATATCCATTAGTGTCATATAATAAATTTGCTATATTGATATGAAATGTGTGCATATGTGTGTGTGTGTTCTTTAGTACTGATAGCTTTTTAAGATGTCATTTGTGTCTAATTCTATGGCTGAGATATATGGAATAGTATAAGAAAATAGGTGTTTCCATAGATTCATAATTTCTTGGCCTGTTATTCATGAGCAAAGAAATTCTCCCCAGTCCATCTGATGTCCTTTTCTGACTTCCATGGGCAGCAGGCAAAAATGTGATAAACAGACTTACATTGAGAAAATAATCTCATACACAGGACTGGAGAGATGGTTCAGCAGTTAAGAGCACTGGTTACTTTTCCAGAAGTCCTGAGTTCAATTCCCAACAACCACATGGTAGCTCAAAACATCTATATTGGGACCTGATGTCCTCTTTTGGCATAAACCTGCAAATGAAGATAGATAATATAAATAAACAAACAAATAAATTCTTCTTGAAAAACACTTGTATGTTGGTGGAGGCTGCCTGTTCATTCCTGACTGCTTAGAACTGAAATAATCATTCAGAAACTATATTATTTGTAATACAGTTTGGCCAGTATCTTAAACATAGCCAGAAATATCTGGCTAACTCTTATATCTTAAATTAATTTATTTCTATTAATTTGTGTATCTCCAAGTAGCTGTAGTATACCGGTAATTTTCTGGTGTGTCTGTCTCCTGTGGGCAGCTACATTGCTTCTCCATGACTCCACTTACTCTCTCTATATATCCTCATTTGGATTTCTTGCCTGCCTTTACTCCACTAAGCCATTGGCCAAAAACAGTTTCTTTATTCATTAACCAATAAAAGAAACATATATACAAAAGGACTTACCATACCATTTCCACTTTTCTGTTTAAATAAGAGGAACGTTTTGACTTTAACATGGTAAATTACATATAACACAGCAGATACCAAGCAAGAATTACAGTTACAATATTTATATCTGCTTTATATTTTGTCATAACTTTATTTTTATCATAACTGAGGAAAACTATAACTATCTATTTTTCAATTCCATCAAAGTTCCAAGAATAATATAATCTTACCCAAGTTAACAGGAAGCGCACTGTAAGCAATTTCCAAACCTCTAGACTTAACAGAGACATCTTGTTGCCTGAACAGTTGCCCAAAGTTATTCTGTATCATTGGGGCATTCAACCTTCAGCCCACAGGACCATAGTATATGGCAGACTTTTCCATGAAGAAGGAAATTTGAAGATCTGTTCTGCCTTGTAATGGCAAAGCCCATTACTTGCTTTCTTCTCTGTCCTATAGAATGTATGGCAGAATTTTTCATGATGCAGGAATCCCAAAGAACTGTTTCACCTTCTTTAGGTAACTTTAGCAGTCATTTTTCTGTGGGTTCAGCAAATCCAGTCAAACAGTTTAGGCAAGAGCAGTTTCTTGCCCAAATGACTAACAAATGTCATGAGAAGCCACTTTGATGCCAATCATACTCTTAAAGTAGATTGGTGTCATGGAAGCTCCTTCATCCAATAGTCTTTAGGTTACCAGCCTACTTGTGCATGGTCTCTTATGCTATAACTGCTGAGGTAAAGCACTTGCTTGTTCTCTTGCGTCCAGCTGCTGAATTTGGTTTCTGTTTCCTATTCGTGCAAAGGACTGTGATCTTTGAGTCTATCCCTAAATAAATAACGCTTTATCATATGCAATTCTGAGCTAGTGTGTGATTATTTCATAACTTCTACCTTCAGATTGGTGCCACCAGGAGCAGATATGTCTCACTGTCACGAAAAGTCCTAAGTTCTTAAAACATTTTATATGTCATATTCTGTAATCTTTGAAAGATCTGAAGAATGTCCATACATCTAAACTATACCTCTGTACACCTAGAAAACCTAACTAGCATGATTACAAGCTTGACTATTATAGATGACTATCTATTAACCTGTATTTCTTAATTGTGCATTTTTTAATGAACTGTACAAACACAATACCTTAATAAAGAGCAGAAATATAACAAAATTGACCTAAAATTTCTATTAACAGACCAAGATCCATACCAATGAAAAGTATTCAAATCTATAGCATATCCCCCTTTAAATATAAACAAACATTTATAAATAATCATTTAGGAAATTTGGGTGTAGTTTTTCCCAAACTGCTTTCTGATTTTTGTTAGGCAAATTAATTTTGGGGATATTTACAGCAACTTTTGGGGGGATTAGTACATCAAACCACATTAGTCTGGAAGGAATCCACAGGATTTTTTTCCTCTGTAGAAACAAAAGAATAACCTCTTTTCTAAAGCAACAAATCCTTAGACCCAAATTTTGAAGTCATGATACCTTTAAAATACCTATGCTGGTTTAGCTTAATAGCCCATACAATGTCTCTTTGTACTTGGATGCTTCAGAGTCAAAAAGATTAAAGAAAACAAAATAATATACATAATCCAGACTCTCTGTGTATATTCTATCTTTATATGGCTTATTATTTTTCTCTATTACTTTTTCAACAAGTTTACTCTGTTTCTTTAAAGGTTTTGTTTTATTTTTTAAGAACCATTTACTTCTTTTTATAACTCTCTATACTGTATTTCTTCTCTCTCCCAAGTCAACATACATTTTTTAAAACACACTGTGACCCATTTAGAGGTCTTTTTCATCTAAATTTGTCTTTATTGCATATATGTAATCCTTTTCTGACCAGGACAGTTTCTAAAAAATACCAAGCAACATAGCTAGGACTAAGGTTGCTTTGCCTTTTGGCTCTACCCAGTAAAACATGGCAGAGGTCCATTCTCTGTGTAGACTGAAATTATCTCTATGTACTGCTGTGGGAATCCACCATGTTTTCCTGCCTGTACATTCCTAGCATATCTGATTCCTCCACCTGCACAGGTGGGAATCCCTAAGCCATGGGCATGGTCTCAGCTACTTTCCTCCTGAATCTGAATGGTCACAAATGCATCTAAACTCTAAGTGGGTGGTGGGCATCCGCCCCAAACAATTCAGACCACATTAGCACTCCCTGCCTGGTCTAGTGCTGGGATCTGTTCTGCTAGGAGTGCAGAGGCAGGAAGATTCCTGATGCCATGCACAGAGATATTTCCAGGCTCCACAATGTGCTGCATGACATATTTAGCTTTCACTCGGATAAAAAGGGTATATATGTTGCATGGTGCTTCTCAGAGTTGAGGTGGTAAGGATGGCTCCCACCTAGTAGGGAGTCTTAGAGGCAGTGAAAATGACTTCATCATGTTGAACTTGATGGAGCTGAAAGGCAAAGCAGCCTTAGTTCTGGCCACGACACTTAGCATTTTAAGAAGCAGTCCTGGTCTGAAGAGAATTACAGATAGACAATAAAGACAAATTCAGATGAAAAAGACCTCCTAAATGGGCCAAAGTGTTGGAAAAATGTACATAGGTGTAGAAGAGATAAGAAAAAGAGTATGGAGAGTTATAAAAAAAGGTTAAAAATGTAAAGTCATTAAAGAGACAAAATACAGTCATAGATTAAAGGAGTAAAGAAAATTAAGCCAGGTAAAGATGGAATATACACATGGGGTCTGGATTAACTATCTTATTATGTTCTATTTGAATTTTTTACTATAAATGAGCTAAGTATAGAGAGGCATTTCATTGTATGGGATGTTAAGCTAAACCAACATATGTATTTTAAAGGTATCTTGACTTCAAAATTTAAGTTTATGGATATGTTGTTTTGGAAAAGAGATTTTTCTTTTGTTTCCACAGAGGATGAGAACCTGTGGATTCCTTGTAAACTAATATGGTTTGATGGACCAAGATCCTCTGAAAGGTTGTCATGAATGCTTCCAGAAATACTTTGCCCAACAAAAAGTAGGAAGTAGCTTGGAAAAAACTGCACCCAAATTCCCAAATATTGCTTATAAATATTTATTTATATTTAAAGGGAGATATGCTATAGAGATGGATACTTTGCATCGGTGTGGATCTTGGTTTATTGATACAAACTTAAGATCAATTTTGTTATATATATATATATATATATATATATATATATATATATATATATATATTTCTACTCTTGATTAAGGTATTGTGTTTATGCACCTCATTTAAAAATGTAATGTATTATTAAGAAACACATGTTAAGGGATAGTCATAAATAATAGTCAAGTTTGTAGTCATGTTAGGTTTTCTAGATATATAGAGATATATTTCAGTTAGATAAGTATTTTTCAAATTTTTCAGAGACCTTCATAATATGGCATTTAAAATGTTTTAAGAACTTAAACTTTTCATGACAATGAGACACATCTGCTCATAGCAGCACCAATTACTTCAAGAGGAAGATGGCATTGAAGAGGTTCTTTATGGAGCTTGTTAGCCATTCTGCTTGACTGGATTCTCATGACCCACAAGAAAAATGACTGCTAAAGCTGCCTAAAGAAGATGAGATAGTCTTTCAGGGTTCCTGCTTTATGAAAGAGTCTGCCAGATATTTTGCAGGACACAGAAGAAAGTGACTGACCAATTACCAATATAGGTGAAACTGTCTTTGAAATTTCCTACTTCATGGAAAAGTCTGCCTGATCCTATGGGACAGTAGGTTGAAGATGGGTGCCTGCAATGTTACCAAAGAACTTTGGGTGACTGTCCAGGCAGCAAGATGCCTCTGTTAATTCTAGAGTTTTGGAAGTTGCTTACAATGCACTTCCTATTTACTTAGGTAATATTGTATCCTTCTGGAGCCTTTGATGGATGTGAAGAATAGATAGTTATAATTTTCCTTAGTTATGATAAAAATAAAGTAAATATAAATATTGTAACTATAATTCTTGCTTGATACCTGTCTTGTTATATGTAATTTTACCATGTTAAAGTTAAAACATTCCTTTTTATTTAAGCAGAAAAGGGGAAATAGTGTGGGAAGTTATTCTGTATATGTGGTTTTTCTGTTGGTTAATGAATAAAGAAGTTGCATTTGGTCAATGACTTAACAGACTATAGCCAGGCTGGAAAACATATAGAAAGTAAGTAGGTAGAGTCAGGGAGAAGTCATGTAGCTGCTGCCAGAGACAGATTCCCAAAACTTTGCTGGTAGGCCACGACCTTGTGGTGATGCACAGATTAATGGAGATGGGTTAGTTTAGAATATAAGAGCTAGCTATCAATACGCTTAAGCTATTGGCCAAACAATATTACAAATAATATAGTTTCTGAGAGATTATTTCCCTCTCGAAGCAGGGAATAATCTAACAGCTTCCCTCAACACTTGTACACATAAAATAAAGTAAAAAAATCAAAAAAAGAAGAAAAAGAAAGGAAGAAATCCTCTCAATGCACATGATAAAATGGTAGCTGAATCTTTGTTCTTCATTTTGGTCTACAGATATCTAGGTACTGAGATATAGATAATCAAATAAAGACATATGGAGCATGGTACAAGATATTTTTATGCATTCAGATATTGCCATCTAGAGCTTTCAACAGCAACAGTTAAAATCAATCAAGTGAGATCAAGGAATTTTTTAATTGATGAACCATTCTGCTTAGAATTAGACTGGGCATTTCTTTTTACATGTAATTTATTTACCAAAATTTTCCAATATGTTATTAGTTTACATAGGTGAAATATGGATATTATGAAAATATAATAAATATTTAGATTGGTGTTTAGAATGGATTGAAGGAAGGAAAAGAAAAATGAGGAGCAGCAGATGAAGGGTAGCAAGGATATAGTGTGTATGACAATTTAAAGAAAATTCGGGTTTAGAATCAGTAATCCAAGGTTTTCATTGTCTGGGTGCATGCTTGTTAGACAGAATCATCTTTTCTGCAGCTTTCTTTAAGGACATCTTTGTTTTATTTTTCTTTTTAGAATTTGTGTGTGTGGTATGTATATATGTATTTATGTGTATACACAAACATGTGGGTGTTAGAGTCTGATAGAGGATATTTTTCTCAATTGCTCTCTACCTTATTTTGTTTTCATTTTCCTCAGAATTTTTTGCTTGTTTTATACTCTGAAATTTTCATTTTGTTTGAAAATTTTATTTTATTCATACAATACAGTGTTTTGATCATAATTCACTCCCTACTCCAGCTCCCAACTTCATGCTTGTGTGTGTGTGTGTGTGTGTGTGTGTGTGTGTGTGTATCCCACAGAGTATAAAATTAGTACCGCATAAATATGCATAGGTGGGAAGCAATTCACTGGAACATAGCAAATCTAACACCCCTGCATAAGAAAAACTGACCCTCCCATCTCTAACAGCCACCAACTGCCAAGAGCTCTCATGTGCTTCTCCCCATTCATGCTGGAAAGTTAGCAGCCTCCATCTTGTTCAAGTAAGTACAGTTGCTTAGGGTTCATGAGTACATTATCCCTGTCATATCTAAAAGATTGTTTCTCAGATATCCTTCCTAATCTTTGCCACTTATCTTTTCTCTCCCTCTTCTCTGATATTCCCTTCTGCTGGGGGCCAGACTCCTACTTATTTTTGAGGCAGGATCTCTCACTGAATCTCGATATTATAGTCTGACTGGCCAATGAGCTCCAAAAATCTGCCTGTCTCTATTTCCCCAGTGCTTTGACTATAGATGACTGCTGCCATGAATATCTTTTACATGGTCGCTGAGGATCTAAGATCATGTTTTCTTTCTTGTGCAGCAAGTTCTTTGCCCACTCAATCATTTCTCCAGCCCTTAGTTTTAGAAAAGTAATTGGGCTTTAACATTTGCCACTATTGATGATAACCAATATGATCTTGGAAAACTTGTATTCAACATGTAATATTTAACCATCTCAAATCTTTACCATCTCATTGTCTTGGTAACATTAAAGATTCTGTACTACCTATTATAAAGTATTTACTTGTTACCAACCATAATTATTCTATTTCAGTATAGCTGTTCCTCCTATTCACCTTCATCTTTGTACCTAGTAACCATCCTCTTTCTACCCCCTCCCCTTGCCAGACACTGGTAATAACTACTGAAATTTCTGCTCCCTTGCCTTATATAGTTTTAGATTCCATATACACATGAGATCATATAGCAGCTTTTTTTCTATACTTGGATTATTTTACCTAATATAATATCCTTCAGCATTATCTACAATGTTGCAAAATGATAGAATTTCATTCCTTTTATGACCAAATAGTATACTGTTGTGTGTACTATTCATTTTCTTCATTCATTTATCTATGTGGATGGCCACTTATTTGTTTCAAAATCTCCTGGATATTGTGAACAGCACAGAAATAAATATGGAAATGTGAATATCTCTTTACCATACTGACTTCTTTTCTTTTGGGTAAATGACAAATGATGGAATCACTAGATCATGATAGTTCGAGTTCTCATGGTTTTTGAGGAAACCTCAGGTTATTTTTCTTAATGGCTCTATTAATTAAGATCTTGACCTTGTGCATGCTTTCCCATTTTCTCTAATTTCATTTAAAGTAAACTCAAGTTTATAATCTGAAAACCCAATCCACACATCATGTTTTCACTTCTTAAGACTGGTAGCTTATTCAAGTCACCATGACAGATGGTGGTTTTCTTTACTGTCTTTGATGATCAGAAAAAAAAATTATGATGAGTATTCAAAGCCTCTTTTAGAGTTTTCTTCATTTTTCTTATAACCACAAAAGTATGACTTCCTTGTTCCTTTTTCTGACATTAAAAAAAGCACTTTATGTATATAAGTGTTTTTTCTGATTGTATATCATGTAGCATCCACGAAAGGCAAAAGTGGGTATCAGATCCCATATGAATGGAGGTACTGATCTGCTTGTGAGCTGTCATGTGGATGCTGGGAATTGAACCCTGGTCCTCTGGAAGAGGAATCAGTGCTCTTTTTTTATCTTTTAAGTTCTTTTATTGAGCTATATATTTTTCTCCACTTCCTTTCTACCCTCTACCTTGGTCCCCATGCTCCCAATTTACTCAGAAGATCATGTCTTTTTCTACTTTCCATGTATGTCTCACTTAGTGTCCTCTTTGTTGTCTAGATTCTCGGGGATTAGGAACTGTAGGCTGGGTTTTCTTTGCTTTATTTCTAAAAACCACTAATGGGTGATATTAATATTAATGGGAGATATTATGTCTATCTTTCTGGATCTGGGTTACCTCACCCAATATGATGTTTAAAGGATCCATACATTTGCCTGCAAATTTCAAGATGTCATTTTTTTCTGTATAGTACTCCATTGTGCAAATGCACCACATTTTCCTTATCTTCTCTTCATTCCAGGGGCATTTAGGTTGTTTCCATGTTCTGGCTATGACATAGTTAAGCAAATGTCCTTGTGGTATGATTCAGCATCCTTTCAGTGGGTATATACCCAAAAGTGGTATTGCTGTGGGTCTTCAGGTAGGTTGTTTCCTAACTTTCTGAAAAATCATCATACTGATTTCTGAAGGGGCTTTACCAGTTTGCACTCCTACCAGCAATGGAGGAGTGTTCCCTTTAACCCACATCTTTTTCATTAAAGCTGTTATCAGTGTTTTTGATCTTGGTCATTCTTACAGGTGTAAGTCAGAATGTCAGAGTTGTTTTGATTTGCATTTCTCTGATGGCTAAGAATGTTGAGCATTTCCTTAAGTGTCTTTCAGCCATTTTAGATTCCTCTGTTGAGAGTTCTCTGTTTAGGTCTGTACTCCATTTTTTATTGGATTATATGTTCATTTGATGATAAATTTCTTGAGTTCTTTTTATATTTTAGAAACCAGCCCTCTGTCCAATGTTGGGTTTGTGAGGATCTTTTTCCATTCTGTAGGCTGCTGCTTTGTCTTGTTGACTATTTTCCTTGTTTTACAGAAGCTTCTCAGTTTAAGAATTCATTAATTGTTTCTCCCAGTGTCAGTGCTGCTAGGGTTATATTTAGAAAGTGGTCTCTTGTGCCATTGCACTCACGTGTACTTCCCACATTCTCTTCTATGAGGTTCAGTGTGGTTGGTTTTTTGTTGAGGTCTTTGATCCATTTGGACTTGAGTTTTGTGATAGATATGAATCTATTTTCATGCTTCTACATGTTGATATCCAGTTATGCCAGCACCATTTGCTGAATATGCTTTCTTTTTCCATTTTATATTTTCTGCTTCTTTGTCAAAAATCAGGTGCTCATAGGCATGTGGATAGATATCCAAGTCTTTGATTCCATTGGTCCTCCCTGTCTATTTTTATGTCAATATCAGGCTTTTTTCAGTACTGTAGCTCTGTAGTAGAGTTTGAAGTAAGGGATTAAACACCTCTAGACGTTCCTTTACTCTAGAGGATTTTTTGACTATTGTAGGTTTTTTTGCTTTTCCATATGAAGTTAAGTATTGTTCTTTCAAGGTCTATGAAGAATTTTGCTAGGATTGCATTGAATCTGCAAATTGCTTTTCGTAAGATCGAATATTTGCTATGTTAATTCTACCTACCCAAGAGCATGGGAGAACTTTCCATTTTCTGGTGTCTTCTTCAATTTCTTTCTTCAAAGATTTAAAGTTCTTCCATTAGTTTGGTTAGAGTTACTCCAAGATATTTTATGTTATTTATGGCTATTGTGAAGGGTGATGTTTCTCTGATTTATTTCTCTGCGCATTTATCATCTGTGTAAAGGAGGGCTACTGATTTTTTTGAGTTTATCTTGTATCCTGCTACATTACTGAAGATGTTTATGAGTTGTAGAAGTTCCTTGGTAGAATTTTTGGGCTCACTTACGTAAACTATCATATCATTAGCAAATAGTGAGAGTTTGAATTCTTTTCTGATTTGTATCCCCTTTATCTCCTTTTTTTTATTGAATAGGTATGTAGAAAGTGGACAGCCGTGTCTTGTTTCTGATTTCAGTGTGATTTCTTGAGTGTCTATCCATTTAGTTTTTATTGGCTGTTGGCTTGCTGTATATTGCCTTTATTATATTTAAGTTTGTTCCTTATATCCATGCTGTTACCAAAACCTTCATCAAGAAGGGATTGAGTATTTTGTCAAAGGCTTTTTCAGCATCTAATGAGATGATCATATTTTTTTAGTTTGTTTATATGGTGGATTACTTTGACAGATTTTAATATGGTAAACCATCCCAGCATCTCTGGGATGAATCCTACTTGGTCATGGTGGATGATTTTTCTGATGGGTTCTTAGATTCAGTTTGCCAATGTTTTACTGAGTATTTTTACAACAATGTTCATGAGTGAGATTGGTTTGTAATTCTCTTTCTTAGTAATGTCTTTGTGTAGTTTGGGTATTAGGGTAATTTAGCCTCAAAAAAGGAGATTGACAATGTTCCTTCTGCTTCTTTTGTGTGGAACAATTTGAGTAATAATGGTATTAGTTCTTATTTGAAAATCTTGTAGAATTCTCTGCTGAAACCATTTGGGCCTGGGCTTTTTTTTTTTTTTTGGTTGGAAGGCTCTTGATGACTGTTTCTATTTCTTTGGCAATTATAGGTCTCTCATATTTGCTTATCTTGTCTTGATTTAATTTTGCAAGTGATATTTATGCAGCAAATTGTTCATTTTCATTAAGTTTTCCAGATTTGTGGAGTACAGGTTTTTGAAGTATGACCTAACAATTCTCTGAATTTCCTTCATGCCTGTTGTTATGCCCCCCTTTTCATATCTAATATTGTTAATTTGGATATCCTCTCTCTACCTTTTGGTTAGTTTGGATTATGGTTTGTCTATTTTATTGATTTTCTTGAAGAACCAACTCCTTGTCTCATTGATTCTTTGTGTTATTATTTTTTTGTTTCTGTTTTGTTGATTTCAGCTCTCATTTTTATTATATCCTGTTGTCTAGTCCTCCTGGGTAAGTTTATTTCTTTTTGTTCAAGAGTTTTCAGATATTCTGTTCACTCACTAGTGTGGGATTTTTCCAGCTTACTTATTTAGGCATGTAGTGCTATGAATTTTTCTTTTAACATTGCATTCATTGTGTGCCATAAGTTTGGGTATGTTGTGTGGTCATTTTCATTAAATTTTAGAAAGTCTTTAATTTCTTCCTTGACCCATTGTTGATTCATGTGAGAACTGTTTAATATTCATGTGTCTGTGGGCTTTCTGTAATTAGTGTTGCTGTTGAATTTTAATTTTAAGCTACAACGATCCGATAAGATAAATGGGGTTATTTCAATTTTTTTTATCTCTTGAGGTTTTCTTTGTTACCTAGTATATGAAAGTTTTTGAGAAGGTTCAATGAGGTGCTGAGACGAAGATATATTCTTTTATTTTTGAATGTAATGTTTTATAAATGTCTGTTTAGTCCATTTGAGTCATACCATCTGATAGTTCTCTTATTTCTCTGTTAATTTTTTTGTCTGGCAGATCTGTTCACACGTGTTGAAGTTTCCCACTATTAGTATGTGAGGTTTAATGTGTGATTTAAGTTTCAGTACTGTTTCTTATACATATAGTGTGCCCTTGTATGTGAGGCATAGACATTCACTATTGAGATTTCCTTTTGAAAGATTTTTCCTGTGACTAATATAAAACATCCTTCTTTGTCTCTCTTGATTGATTTTAGTTTGAAGTCTATATTGTTAGATATTAGGATAGCTACATCAGCTTGTTTCTTAGGTCCATTTCATTGGAAAATGTTTTCCCAACCCTTTATAATATAAGGCAATGTCTGTCTTTAAGGATGAAGTGTGTTTCTTGCATGCAGCAGAAGGATGGATTCTGTTTTTCTATCCAATCTGTTAGCCTGTGTCTGTTCATAGGAGAGTTGAATCCATTTATATTAATGGATATTAGTGACCAGGGATTGCTCCTTTCTGTTATTTAGTTTTCGTTGTTGGTGATGTTATTTTGTATGTTTCCCTATTTTGGGTTTTGATGTTGTGAGATCATATATTGTCTGTGTTTTTGTGGATGGAACTAACTTCCTTGTGTTGCAGTTTTCCTTCTAGTACTTTTGTGAAACAGTGTTTTTGACTAGGTATTAGTTAAATTTGATTCTGTCATGAGATATCTTGTTTTTTTCGACTATGGTAATTGAAAGTTTTACTGGTATAGTAGTCTGGGCTGGCATCCATGGTCTCTTATAAAGTCTGCGTAACAGTAGACCAGGACCTTCTGGCATTTTTTGTTTCCATTGAGAAGTAAGGTGTAATGCTGATAGTTCTGCCTTTATATATTACTCATCCTTTTCCATCTGCAGCTTTTTTTTCGCAGTTTTTCAAGATTTATTTGGTTTTTTTTTGTTTTTTTTTCCTTTTTTTTCTTTTTCTTTTTTTTTATTGCGAAAAGAAGAAAAAAAAACATAAACAAAAAACAAGTTTCCACCTCCTCCCAGCCTCCCATTTCCCTTCCCCTCCTCCCACCCTTCTCTCCCTCCTCCCACCCTTCTCCCTCTCCTCCCACCTTTCTCCCCCTCCCCCCACTCCTCTCCCCCTCCCTCTCCAGTCCACAGAGGAGTCCGGGTTCCCTGCCCTGTGTTAAGTCTTAGGTCCTCTCCGTCCATATCTAGGAAGGTGACCATCCAAACTGGCTAGGCTCCCACAAAGCCAGCACATTCAGTAGGATCAAAACCCCGTGCCATTGTCCTTGGTGTCTCATCAGCCCTCATTGTTCGCCATGTTCAGAGAGTCCGGTTTTATCCCGTGCTTTTTCGGTCACAGTCCAGCTGGCCTTGGTGAGCTCCCCGTAGATCAGCTCCTCTGTCTCAGTGGGTGGATGCACGCCTCGTGGTCCCGAATTCTTTGCTCATGTTCTCCCTCCTTCTGCTCCTCCTTGGGACCTTGGGAGCTCAGTCCAGTGCTCCTGTGTGGGTCACTGTCTCGATCTCTATCCATCACCAGATGAAGATTCTATGATGATATGCAAGATATTCGTCAGTATTGCTCTAGGATAGGGTCATTTCAGGTTCCCAATCCTCAGCTGCCCAAGGAACTAACTGGGAACCTCATCTTGGGCACTAGGGAGCCCCTCTAGGGTCAAGTCGCTTGCCCACCCTAAAGTGGCTCCCTTAACTAAGAATTGTGGTTCCGTGCTCCCCTATCCACCTTTCCTTTATCCCAATTCTCCCGTTTCCCAGGTCCCCCCTCCTTCCCTTCTACCTTTTCTCTCCCCATTTCCCCTTACCCCCATCCCACCCCCCCCCAAGATCCCATTTTCTCCCCGGAAATTTGGTCTACTTCCCTTAGTGAAGAGGACAACTATATGTTTTTCCTTCGGTTCACCTTCTTCCTTAGCTTCTTTAGGTTCACCTCTTGTAGACTCCGTGGTCCTTATTTATGGCTAGAAACCAATTATGAGTGAGTACATCCCATATTCATCTTTTTGGGTCTGGGACACCTCACTCAGGATAGTGTTTTCTATTTCCATCCATTTGCATGCAAAATTCGAGAAGTCATTGTTTTTTACCGCAGCGTAGTACTCTAGCGTGTATATATTCCATACTTTCTTCATCCATTCTTCCATTGAAGGGCATCTAGGTTGTTTCCAGGTTCTGGCTATTACAAATAATACTGCTATGAACATAGTTGAACAAATGCTTTTGTCATTTGATAGAGCATCTCTTGGGTATATTCCCAAGAGTGGTATTGCTGGGTCCAGGTGTAAGTTGATCCCGAATTTCCCAAGAAACCGAAACACTGACTTCCACAGTGGTTGCACAAGATTGCATTCCCACCAGCAATGGATGAGGGTACCCGTTCTTCCACAGCCTCTCCAGCAAAGGTTATCCTTGGTGTTTTTGAGTTTAGCCATTCTGACAGGTGTAAGATGATATCTCAAAGTTGTTTTGATTTGCATTTCCCTGATTGCTAAGGAAGTTGAGCACGACCTTAAGTGTCTTTTGGCCATTTGAACTTCTTCTGTTGAGAATTCTCTGTTCAGTTCAGTGCCCCACTTTTTAATTGGGTTAATTAGCATTTTAAAGTCTAGTTTCTTGAGTTCTCTATATATTTTGGAGATCAGACCTTTGTCTGTTGCGGGGTTGGTGAAGATCTTCTCCCAGTCAGTAGGTTACCTTTGTGTCTTAGTGACAGTGTCCTTTGCTTTACAGAAGCTTCTCAGTTTAAGTAGGTCCCATTTATTCAATGTTGCCCTTAATGTCTGTGCTTCTGGGTTTATACATAGGAAGCGATCTCCTGTGCCCATCTGTTGTAGGGTATTTCCCACTTTCTCTTCTATCAGGTTCAGTGTGTTCGGACTGATATTGAGGTCTTTAATCCATTTGGACTTGAGTTTTGTGCACGGTGAGAGATATGGGTCTATTTTCATTCTTCTACAGGTTGACATCCAGTTGTGCCAGCACCATTTGTTGAAGATGCTTTCTTTCTTCCATTGCATACTTTTAGCTCCTTTATCGAAAATGAGGTGTTCATAGATTTGTGGGATAAAATCCGGGTCTTCTATACGATTCCATTGGTCGACTTCTCTGTTTTTATGCCAGTACCACACTGTTTTCATTACTGTAGCTCTGTAATAGAGTTTGAAGTCAGGGATGGTAATGCCTCCAGAAGATCCTTTATTGTATAGGATTGTTTTGGCTATCCTGGGTTTTTTGTTTTTCCATATAAAGTTGATTATTGTTCTCTCAAGATCTGTGAAGAATTTTGATGGGATCTTGATGGGGATTGCATTGAATCTATAAATTGCCTTTGGTAGAATTGCCATTTTTACTATGTTGATCCTCCCAATCCAAGAGCAAGGGAGGTCCATCCATTTTTTGGTATCCTCTTCAATTTCTTTCTTCAATGCCTTAAAGTTCTTGTCAAATAGATCTTTCACTTCCTTGGTTAGATTTACCCCCAGATATTTTATGATGTTTGTGGCTATCGTGAATGGTGAAGCTTCTCTGATTTCCCTCTCTGCTTCCCTATCCTTTGTGTATAAGAGGGCAACTGATTTTTTGGAGTTGATCTTGTATCCTGCCACATTACTAAAGCTGTTTATCAGCTGTATAAGTTCTTTGGTGGAGTTTTGGGGGTCGCTTATGTACACTATCATATCATCTGCAAATAATGAAAGTTTAACTTCTTCCTTTCCAATTCGAATCCCCTTGATCCCATTATGTTGTCTTATTGCTATTGCTAGAACTTCAAGCACTATATTGAAGAGGTATGGCGAGAGTGGACAGCCTTGCCGTGTTCCTGAGTTAAGCGGGATGGCTTTGAGTTTCTCTCCGTTTAATTTGATGTTAGCTGTTGGCTTGCTGTATATAGCTTTTATTATATTTAGGTATGACCCTTGTATCCCTAATCTCTCCAAGACTTTTAACATAAATGGATGTTGAATTTTGTCAAATGCTTTTTCAGCATCTAATGAAATGATCATATGGATTTTTTCTTTCAGTTTATTTATATGCTGGATTACATTGATAGATTTTTGTATGTTGAACCAGCCCTGCATCTGAGGAATGAAGCCTACTTGATCATAATGGATAATTTTTCGGATGTGTTCTTGGATTCGATTTGCCAGTATTTTGTTGAGGATTTTTGCGTCGATATTCATGAGTGAGATTGGCCTGTAGTTCTCTTTCCTGGTTGAGTCTTTGAGTGGTTTTAGTATCAGAGTAATTGTGGCTTCATAAAAGGAATTTGGTAATGACCCTTCTGATTCTATATTGTGGAATACATTAAGGAGTATAGGTATTAGGTCTTCTTGGAAGTTCTGGTAGAATTCTGCATTGAAACCATCTGGTCCTGGGCTTTTTTTGGTAGGGAGGTTTTTGATAACAGCTTCTAATTCTTCGCGACTTCCAGGTCTGTTTAGATTGTTCACCTGGTCCTGGTTTAGTTTTGGTAAATGGTATTTATCTAAAAAAGCATCCATTTCTTTTACATTTTCCAGTTTTGTGGCATATAGGCTTTTGTAGTAAGATCTAATGACTCTCTGAATTTCCTCTGTTTCTGTGGTTATGTCCCCCTTTTCATTTCTGATCTTATTAATTTGCGTGCTCTCTCTCTTTCGTTTGATTAGTTTGGATAGGGGTTTATCTATCTTGTTGATTTTCTCCAGGAACCAGCTTTTTGTTTCATTGATTCTTTGGATTGTTTTCTGTGTTTCTATTTTGTTGATTTCAGCCCTCAATTTGATTATTTCCAGTCTTCTACTCCTCCTAGGTGAGTCTTTTTTTTTTCTAGAGCTTTCAAGTGGGCTGTTAAGTCTCCAATATGTGCTTTCTCTGTTTTCTTTAGGTGAGCACTTAGTGCTATGAACTTTCCTCTCAGGACTGCTTTCATAGTGTCCCATAAGTTCGAGTATGTTGTTCCTTTATTTTCATTGAATTCAAGAAAGACTTAAATTTCTTTCTTTATTTCTTCCTTAATCCAGGTATGGTTCAGTAGATGACTGTTCAGGTTCCATGAGTTTGTAGGCTTTCTTGGGGTAGCATTGTTGTTGAATTCTAACTTTAATCCATGGTGATCTGATAAGACACAGGTCGTTACAAATATTTTTTTGTAACTGTGTAAGTTTGCTTTGTTACCAAGTATGTGGTCAATTTTTGAGAAGGTTCCATGAGCTGCAGAGAAGAAGGTATATTCTTTCCTCTTTGGGTGGAATAATCTATAGATGTCTGTTAAGTCCATTTGCTTCATTACCTCTGTTAATTCTCTAATTTCTCTGTTAGGTTTCTGTCTGATTGACCTGTCCATTGGTGAGAGAGGAGTGTTGAAGTCTCCTACTATTAGTGTGTGCGGTTTGATGGCTGCCTTGAGTTTTAGTAATGTTTCTTTAACGTACGTGTGTGCTTTTATATTAGGGGCATAAATATTCAGGATTGAGACTTCTTCCTGATGAATTGTTCCTGTTATGAGTATAAAATGTCCCTCTCCATCTCTTCTGATTGATTTAAGTTTGAAGTCAACTTTGTTAGAAATTAGTATGGCCACACCTGCTTGTTTCTTAGGTCCATTTGCTTGATAAGCCTTTTCCCAGCCCTTTACTCTGAGTAGGTGCCTGTCTTTGTGGTTGAGGTGTGTTTCTTGTAGACAGCAGAATGTTGGATCCTGTTTTCTTATCCAATCTCTTAGCCTGTGCCTTTTTATAGGTGAGTTGAGCCCATTGATATTAAGTGATATTAATGACCAGTGGTTGTTAACTCTGGTCATTTTTTTTAGTAGTAGAGTTTGTGTGTTTCCCTTCTTTGAGTTGTGCTGGTGAAGGGTCTCCAGATGTCTGAGTTATTGTGGTCATTGTTGGACTCCTTGGTTAGTGATTTTCCTTCTATTACTTTCTGTAAGGCTGGATTTTTGGCTACGTATTGTTTAAATTTGTTTTTATCCTGGAAAATTTTGTTTTCTCCATTTATAGTGAATGAAAGTTTGGCTGGATATAGTAGTCTGGGTTTGCATCCGTGGTCTCTTAGTTTTTGGAGAACATCTATCCAGGACCTTCTGGCTTTCATGGTTTCCATAGAGAAGTCAGGTGTAAGTCTGATAGGTTTACCTTTATAAGTAACTTGGCCTTTTTTCTTTGTGGCTCTTAATATTCTTTCTTTATTCTGTATATTTTGTGTTTTGATTATTATATGGCAAGGGGATGTTTTCTTTTGATCTAGCCTATTTGGTGTTCTGTATGTGTCTTGAACCTTCATAGGTACATCTGTCTTCAGGTTGGGGAAGTTTTCTTCTATAATTTTATTAAGTATATTTTCTGTACCGTTGAGCTGCACTTCTTCTCCTTCTTCTACTCCAATTATTCTTAGGTTTGGTCTTTTTATTGTGTCCCATATTTCCTGAATGTTTTGTGATGAGAGTTTGTTGGACTTGCTGTTTTCTTTGATCAGAGTGTTTATTTTCTCTATGTTATCCTCAGAATCTGAGATTCTTTCTTCTATCTCTTGTATTCTGCTGGTTATACTTGATTCTGTAGTCTCTATTCGTTTACCTAGATTTTCCATGTCCAGTCGGCCCTCTGTTTGTGTTTTCTTCTTTGCCTCCATTTCAGTTTTCAAGTCATGAACTGTTTCCTTTATCTGCTTGATTGTTTTTCCTTGGTTTCCTAGAGTATCATTCACTGATTTACTCAATTCCTCGAACTTTCTATTATACTTCTCATCCATTTCTATAAGGGCGTTTTTTATATACTGTTTAAGGGTGTCAATCACTTTCATGAAGTCAGTTTTTTCTACTTCTTCTTGATTAAGGTGTTCATATCCTCCTGTTGTGGGGTCACTGGCTTCTGGTGGTTTCGTGTTGTTTTTCAGATTGTTGGGAGAATTCCTGCATTGGCGTCTGCCCATCTCTTCCTCCCAATACTCCCCTTTGGATCTTCTTTTATAGGATCAGGTCTTCTTGCCCACTGATGTACCTTCCCAGTGATGTCACTCCCCAGAGATGTATCTCCACAATGATGTTTCACTTGGTGCCCAGAACGAAACTCCACCCTGCTTGGTTAGCTCGCGAACAAATGGCCCACCCCGCTCGCTGCGGGCAGGCTATGGGAACAAAGGAGCTACCGGCCACCCCTATGTCCTCCCGGTTCAGATTCGGTCCCAGCACCCTCGCAGGCTGGGCAGGGAGGCGCTATGCCCCAAAGGAGGGAGGGAGACAGGGGGTGTGGGGATCTGGATGTAAGCTGAGTGGGATAGGAAGAGAGAGGCGGTTTGGGCAGTATAGCCCCTGTAGGCTGGCCTGGAAGTGTGGGCGGGCTGAGGTATGATCCCAGCTGCCGCAGCACTCACTCACCACAATGATGTTTCACTCGGTGCCCAGATCGAAACTCTGCACTGCTTGGTTAGCTCGCGAACAAAGGGCCCACCCCGCTCGCTTCGGGCAGGCTATGGGAACAAAGGAGCTACCGGCCACCCCTATGTCCTCCCAGTTCAGATTCGGTCCCAGCGCCCTAGCAGGCTGGGCAGGGAGTCGCTATGCCCCAAAGGAGGGAGGGAGACAGGGGGTGTGGGGATCTGGATGTAAGCTGAGTGGGATAGGAAGAGAGAGGGGATTTGGGCAGTATAGCCCCTGTAGGATGGCCAGGAAGTGTCCCCTCTGCAGCTTTTAATATTCTTTCTTTAATCTGTATGTTTACTGTTTTGACTATTATATGTCAAGGGGACTTTTTTTAGTCTAGTCTATTTGGAATTCTATAAGCTTCTTCTATCTTCATATGCATATCTTTCTTTAGGTTAGGAAAGATTTCTTCTATGGTTTTGTATTTTTCTTGTACTTTTTGAATTGGACTTCTTTTATCCCTATTATTCATAGGTTTGGTGTTTTCATGGTGTTCCATATTTCCTGAATATTTTATGTTAAGGTTTTGTTAGATTTAATGTTTTCTTTAACTGACAAGTCTATTTCCTTTATTGTATCTTCAGCACTTGAGATTTTCTCTTCTATCACTTGTATTCTGCTGTTTATACTTGCATTTGTGGTTCCTGAGTGTTTTCTAATATTTTCCATTTCCAGAATTCCCTCAGTTTGTGTTTTCTTAATTGTCTCTATTTGAATTATTTCTTTCATCTGCTTAATTGCTTTCTTGGATTTCTTTAAAAGATTTGTTGATTTCTTCCACTTTTTTTGTTTGTCTTTTCCTCCATTTCCTTGAGAGAATCTTTCTTTTCCTCTTCAAGGGCCTCAAACATTCTCCTAAAGCTAGTTTTAGTTTTTTCTTCAGTTTCAACTATATTATGGTGTTCAATCTTGCTGTTGTAGAGCCATTAATTTTTGTTGGTGTCATGTTTCTTGATGGAGGAGGGTCATCTGTCTATGTGTTACTTTCATTGGTTAATAAAGAAACTACCTTGGCCCTTTGATAGGACAGAAAATTAGGTAGGTGGTGTAGACAGAACAGAATGCTGGGAAGAAGGGAAATGTGGCAGACACCATGATTCTCTCACCTGAGATGGACGTAGGCTAGAATCTTTCCTGGTAAGCCATCACCTTGTGGTGCCACACAGATTATTAGAAATGGGTTAAGCAAGATATGAGAGTTAGCAAAGAAGAGGCTAGATATAATGGGCCATGCAGTGTTTAAAAGAATACAATTTGTGTGCTGTTATTTCAGGTGTAAGGCTAGCTGTACGGGAGCTGGGCGAGATGAAAAGCAGGCCTGCTTGACTTATCACTACAGTTGCTCTTTTTGGTGTTGACTGTGTTCTTACCTTGTCAGCCAATCTTTTTCTCTGATTGGTATAGTTGGGCTCATCAGCTCTCAGGTGCCAGTGAAACCAAGGCTCAGATGGCTGCTTCTCATGGTGCAGTCGAGGCCACAGTTCTCGTAACCCTGGAGATCACTCAGCATTCCTAGAGGTCACTTGGGGCTCCCGTGGGTTCTACTGCAATCCCTGGTGTTCTCTCGGGCCTGTTATGATGTTTCTTGTTTGGGCCGCTCCTGCTGAGGTTACTGGCATGAGCCTGGTCACCTGGAAGTGGATGGTTTTGTGCTACTCCAGAGTAGGTTGCTGGTTTAGGTTTGCTCCAGCAGAGGTCGCTGGCTCCTGCCTGCACCAGCAGAATTTCCTGGCTTGGGCCTGGTCCTGTAGAGATCTCTAGATTGGGCCTGTTCCCTTGGTTGTTGCTCATTCTTACCTGCTCATGCAGAGGTTGCTGACTTGAGCCAACCCCCAATCTTGTCTCTATTGTCAGTGGGTGAGTGGGGGAGCAGGAGGGGAATGGAAGCAGGAGGGGAATGGGAGGAGGGGAGGAAGTGTAAATTTTTTGAATGGAAAAATAAATTTAAAATAAAGGGAAAAAAGAAATCAGTTTCAGGATACTTCCTGAAGGAATTAAAACCAGCATTAGAAAATACAGAGTAAGCTATTTGGAAAGGCAGGTCAATTGTTTTACATTTTCCTGTAGATACTGCTGCCTGATTGGTGGCCAGCCCTGGTTGGCAGACCACTCCTGCTCCTCCCCAATTTTCTGTATAAAGTTGGCTGAATCAGTGTTGCACTTACAGCTCCCAGTCACCATTACTACCCTTGCAGTGTACTGATACCTGGCAATAGGAAGAGGTCTTTGGGCCTTCTGTGGGTCTTTAAAAAAAACAACTATTTTTAGTTTACATGCCAATCCCAGTTCTCCCTCCCTCCCCTCCTTCAGCTTCCCCACTTTTGCCCCACCCCTTTATCTATTCCCTAGGGAGGTCGAGGCCCACCATGGGGAGTTAACAAAGTCTGTCACATCACATTGACAAAGGACCACAGCCCCCTTTCTGTATCTAGGCTGAACAAGGTATCCCTCCATAGGGAATGGGCTCCAAAAAGGCAGTTCATGAACTAGGAATAAAGCCATTCAGTGCTGGAACACTCTAGCCAATAGCTGCTAAGGTGGGGTTGAGACAACATCACAATGCCCCGCCTCAGATACCTTTGGGGATGAAGGGAATCCAAGGCAGGCTGCCTGAACGTCCCAGATATGACATACACTTTGGAAAAGGGGAAAATATGCTAGAACTACAATGTCTGGTGGGAAATGGGCAGCTTTACTGAAACTTCTGCAAGAGAAATTTCTTATGCTTCCTCCTTTCTTCATATACCCAAGTTAGACTTTGGTGAACTCAGAGAGTTTGCTACTTTAAATCTGTACTTTTAGTTGCATTGAGTTTCCCTTCATCTTCTGATCATATTTTAGATATTATACCTAATTACTGTACAAAGTAATAGGACCCTATTAAGAGTGCATCAATTATGGGCAACATCCTATAAGCAACAACAGTAAAACCATGTGTCCCATAAAGACATGCCCTTACCTCCACAATAGAAGAAAACATGTGCCCTGTAAATAGACATCACCTTACCTATTTGGCATCTAAGACTGCCTATTTTTTAATTCCTGGTTTAAAATAGATGTTATTTGATAAGATCCCCCAGCTCAGCTGGTTTGGGCCCTGGGACATGGTGGTGAGTGCAATCGGGTGGGAGTTCCTTTGTTTCAATAGCCTGCCTGCAACAAGGTAGGTCTTTTGTCTGCGAGGTCCCTGGCCAGTTAGGGGCTTTGATCCTGTACCAGAAGATACATCAGAGGGGTGAGTGAGTTCTTGACCTGTGGCAGAATCCCAAGAGATGGAGCTCAGACATTCCTCACCCCATTATACTTCCTGGTCATTCTGCAGGGGCAACTCTCCCCAGCTACTATCTCTCTTTTCCTATCCCATCCTAGCTTGCACCCAGGCAACCCCTCCCTTCTTCCTCCCTTCTTTGGGGCTATAAGATCCCCCAGCTCAGCCTGTTTGGGTGCTGGGATGGGGTGATGAGCACAAACGGCAGGAGTTCCTTTGTTTCAATAGCCTGCCTGCAGCAAGGTAGGCCTTTTGTCTGTGAGGTCCCTTGCCAGCAAGGGGACCTGATCCTGTACTAGATGATCCACTGGGGAGCATTTGGAGGAAGAGATGGGCAGGTGCCAATGCAAGAATTCTTCCAACAATCTGAAAAACAACAAGAAAACACCAGAACCCAGTGAACTTACAACAGGAGGACTTGAACACCCTAATCCAGAAGAAGTAGAAAAAAAATGACTTTATGAAAATGATAGAGGCCCTTAAACAGGAGGTGAAAAACTTTCTTAAAGAAACGGATGAGAAGAATAACAAAAAGTTTGAAGAAATGCATAAATCCGTAAATGATACCCTAGGAAAACAAGAAAAAAAACAATCAAACAGATAATTGAAATATTTCAAGACTTGAAAACGGAAATGGAGGCAATGAAGAAAACACAAACCGAGGGCCGGCTGGATATGGAAAATCTAGGTAAACGAACAGAGACTACAGAAACAAGCATAGCCAACAGAATACAAAAGATAGAAGAAAGAATCTCAGATTCTGAAGACACCATAGAATAAATAAACCTCACTGATCAAAGAAAACAGCAAAGCCAACAAATTCTCATCACAAAACATTCAGGAAATCTGGGACACAATAAAAAGACCAAACCTAAGAATGATAGGGATAGAAGAAGGAGAAGAATTACAGCTCAATGGCCCAGAAAATATAATCAATAAAATTATAGAAGAAAACTTTTCCAACCTAAAGAAAGTTATTCCTATGAAGGTTCAAGAAGCATGCAGAACACCGAATAGACTGGATCAAAAAATAATCCTCTTGCCATATAATAATCAAACCACAAAACATACAGAATAAAGAAAGAATATTAATAGCTGCAAAGGAAAAAGGACAAGTAACTTATAAAGGTAAACCTACCAGACTTATACCTGACTTCTCTATGAAAGCCAGAAGGTCCTGGATAGATGTACTGCAGAAACTAAGAGACCATGTATGCAAGCCCAGACTACTATACCCAGCCAAGCTTTCATTCACTATAAATGGAAAAAACAAAATTTTCCAGGATAAAAACAAATTTAAACAATACGTAGCCACAAATCCAGCCTTACAGAAAGTAATAGAAGGAAAATCACAAACCAAGGATTCCAACAATGCCCACAATAACTCAGCCATCTAGAGACCCTTCACCAGCACATCTCAAAGAAGGGAATCACACAAACTCTACTACCAAAAAAAAATGGAGTTAACAACCACTGGTCATTAATATCACTTAATATCAATGGTCTCAATTCACCTATAAAAAGGCACAGGCTAAGAGATTGGATACGAAAACAGGATCCAACATTCTGCTGTTTACAAGAAACACACCTCAACCACAAAGACAGACATCTACTCAGAGTAAAGGGTTGGGAAAAGGTTTATCAAGCACATGGACCTAAGAAACAGGCAGGTGTGGCTATACTAATTTCTAACAAAGTTGACTTCAAACTAAAATCAATCAGAAGAGATGGAAAGGGATATTTTATACTCATAACAGGAACAACTCATCACGATGTAGTCTCAATCCTGAATATCAATGCCTCTAATATAAAAGCACCCACTCATGTAAAAGAAACATTACTAGAACTCAAGGCAGACATCAAACCACACACACTAATAGTAGGAGACTTCAACACTCCTCTCTCACAAATGGACAGGTCAATCAGACAGAAACCTAACAGAGAAATAAGAGAATTAATGGAGGTAAGGAATCAAATGGACTTAATAGACATCTATAGAACATTCCACCCAAATAGGAAAGAATATACCTTTTTCTCTGCAGCTCATGGAACCTTCTCAAAAATTGATCACATACTCAGTAACAAAGCAAACTTCCACAGATACAAAAAAAAATATTAGTAACCACCTGTGTCTTATCGGATCACCATGGAATAAAGTTAGAATTTAACAATAATTCTACCCCTTCTACAAACACTTGGAAGCTGAAGAGTCAACTAATGAACCACCGCTGGGTCAAAGAAGAAATAAAGAAAGAAATTAAAGTCTTCCTTGAATTCAATGAAAATAAAGACACAACGTACTCAAACCTATGGGACACTATGAAAGCATTGCTAAGAGGAAAGTTCATAGCTCTAAGTGCCCACATTAAAAAAACAGAGAACGCTCATATTAGAGACTTAACAGCACAGCTGAAAGCTCTAGAAAAAAGAAGAAGCAGACTCACTCAGGAGGAGTAGAAGATTAGAAATAATCGAACTGAGGGCTGAAATCAACAAAATAGAAACACAGAAAACAATGCAAACAATCAGTGAAACAAAGAGTTGGTTCTTTGAGAAAGTCAACAAGATTGACAAACCTTTATCCAAACTAATCAAAAGGCAGAGAGAGAACATGCAAATTAACAAGATCAGAAATGAAAAGGGGGACATAACAACAGACACTGAGGAAATTCAGAGAATCATTAGGTCTTACTACGAAAGCTTATATGCCACAAAGCTGGAAAATGTAAAAGAAATGGACTTGTTTTAGATAAGTACCTGTAGTAATAAGAGCGGCGGGGCTGCATTCCCAGCACCCCGGCCACCTGCTCGGCTAGCTTACCTTATGCCCCGAAATAACAACATACAAACTGTATTCATTTAAACCCTGCTTGGCCCATTCTCTTCTAGGCTAATTCTCACATATTAATTTAGCCCATTTCTAATCATCTGTGTGTAGCACCCCAAGGTGCACTTACCGAGAAGATTCTAGCCTATGTCCATCCTGGGTCGGAGCTTCATAGCGTGCGTCTGCCAGGAGCCAGGAGCATGGCGTCTCTCTCAGTCATCTGCTCCCAAGAGGAGAGCTGTTGAGACTCTGACCTCACTTCCTCTTCCTCCCAGCGTCCTGTTCTGTCTACTCCTCCCACATATCCTCTAACCAATAAAATGGGCCAAGGCAGTTCCTTTATTAGCCAATGACCTTCCTCCATCAAGTACCATTTACCAAAATTAAATCAAGACAAGGTGAACAATTTAAATAGACCTATAAATTTTGAGGAAATAGAAGCTGTCATAAAAAACTTCCCAACCAAACAAAGCCCAGGACCTGATGGATTTAATGCAGAATTTTATCAGAACTTCCAAGAAGAGCTGATACCTATACTCCTTAATGTGTTTCACATAATAGAAACAGAAGAGTCGTTGCCAAACTCCTTTTATGAGTCACCCTGATTCCAAAACCACACAAAGACCCAACCAAGAAAGAGAATTACAGACCAATCTCACTCATGAACATCAATGCAAAAATTCTCAAAATTCTGGCAAACAGAATCCAAGCACACATTAAAAAAATTATCCATTACGATCAAGGCGGCTTCATCCCAGAGAAGCAGGGCTGGTTCAACATACAAAAATCTATCAATGCAATCCATCATCTAAATTAACTGAAAGAAAAAAAAACATTTGATCATTTCATTAGATTCAGAAAAAGCATTTGACAAAATTCAACACCCCTTTATGATAAAGGTTTTGGAGAGGTTAGGGTTACAAGGATCATACCTAAATGTAATATAATAAAAATAATAAAAGCAAGCAAACAGCTAATATAAAATTATATGGAGAGAAACTCAAGCCATTCTACTAAATTTAGGAACAAGACAAAGCTGTCCATTTTCACCATATCTCTTCAACATAGTTCTTGAATTTCTAGCAATAGCGATAAGACAACATCAGGAGATCAAGGGGATTCGAATCAGAAAGGAAGAAGTCAAACTTTCGTTATTTGCAGATGATATGATAGTGTACATTAGTGACCCCCCCAAACCTCTACCAAAGAACTCCTACAGCTGATAAATAACTTCAGTGAAGTGACTGGCTACAAGATCAACTAAAAAAATATCAGTAGCCCTCCTATACACAAAGTATAGAGAAGCAGAGAGGGAATTCAGAGAAACTTCATCTTTTACGATGGCCAAAAATAGCATAAAATATTTGGGGGTAACTCTTACCAATGATGTGAAAGATCTATTTGACAAGAACTTTAAGGCATTGAAGAAAGAAATTGAAGAGGACAACAGAAAATGGAAAGACCTCCCATGCTCTTAGATGGGTAGGATCAACATAGTAAAAATGGCAATTCTACCAAAGGCAATCTATAAATTCAATGCAATACCCATGAAAATCCCAACAAAATTCTTCACAGACCTTGAGAGAACAATAATCAACTTTATATGGAAAAACAAAAAACCCAGGATAGCCAAAACAATCCTATACAATAAAGGATCTGCTGGAGGCATTACCATCCCTGACTTCAAACTCTATTACAGAGCTACAGTAATGAAAACAGTGTGGTACTGGCATAAAAACAAAGAAGTTGACCAATGGAATCATATAGAAGACCCGGATTTTATCTCACAAACCTATGAACACCTCATTTTCGATAAAGGAGCTAAAAGTATGCAATGGAAGAAAGAAAGCATCTTCAACAAATGGTGCTGGCACAACTGGATGTCAACCTGTAGAAGAATGAAAATAGATCCATATCTATCACCATGCACAAAACTCAAATCCAAATGGATTAAAGACCTCAATATCAGTCCGAACACACTGAACCTGATAGAAGAGAAAGTGGGAAGTACTCTACAGCACATGGGCACAGGAGACCACTTCCTATGAATAACCCCAGCAGCACAGACACTAAGGGCATCATTGAATAAATGGGACTTCCTGAGGCCGAGAAGCTTCTGTAAAGCAAAGGACACTGTCACTAAGACAAAAAGACAACCCACTGACTGGGAGAAGATCTTCACCAACCCTGCAACTGACAAAGGTTTGATCTCCAAAATATATAAAGAACTCAAAAAACTAGACCGTAAAAGGCTAACCAACCCAATTATAAATTGGGGCACTGATCTGAACAGAGAATTCTCAACAGAAGAACTTCAAATGGCCAAAAGACACTTAAGGTCATGCTCAACTTCCTTAGCGATCAGGGAAATGCAAATCAAGACAACTTTAAGATACCACTTTACACCTGTCAGAATGGCTAAAATAAAAAACACCAATGATAGCCTTTGCTGGAGAGGTTGTGGAGAAAGGGGTACACTCACCCATTGCTGGTGGGAATGCAAACTTGTGCGACCACTCTGGAAAGCAGTGTTTCGGTTTCTCAGGAAATTCGGGATCAACCTACCCCTGGATCCAGCAATACCACTCTTGGGAATATACCCAAGAGAGGCCCTATCATACAACAAAAGTATATGCTCAACTATGTTCATGGCAGCATTGTTTGTAATAGCCAGAACCTGGAAACAACCTAGATGCCCTTCAACGGAAGAATGGATGAAGAAAGTATGGAATATATACATATTAGAGTATTACTCAGCAGTAAAAAACAAGGACTTCTTGAATTTTGCATACAAATGGATGGAAATAGAAAACACTATCCTGAGTGAGGTAAGCCAGACCCAAAAAGAGGAACATGGGATGTACTCACTCATATTTGGTTTCTAGCCATAAATAAAGGACATTGAGCCTATAATTCATGTTCCTAGAGAAGCTAAATAAGGTGAATCCAAAGACAAACACATAGGCATCCTCAGGAATATTAACCTTCATCAGGCGATGAAAGGAGACAGAGGCAGAGACCCACACGGGAGCACCGGACAGAAATCTCAAGGTCCAAATCAGGAGCAGAAGGAGACGGAGCACGAGCAAGGAACTCAGGACCACGAGGGGTGCACCCACACACTAAGACAATGGGATGTTCTATTGGGATCTCACCAAGGCCAGCTGGCCTAGGTCTGAAAAAGCATGGGATAAATCCGGACTAGCTGAACATAGCGGACAATGAGGAATACTGAGAATTCAAGAACAATTGCAGTGGGTTTTTGATCCTACTGCACGTACTGGCTTTGTGGGAGCCTAGGCAGTTTGAATGCTCACCTTACGAGACCTGGATAGAGGTGGGCAGTCCTTGGGCTTCCCACAGGTCAGGGAACCCTGATTGCTCTTCGAGCAGATGAGGGAGGGGGACTTGATCGGGGGGGGGGGGGGAGGGAAATGGGAAGCGGTTGTGGGGACGAGGCAGAAATCCTTAATAAATAAATAAATTTAAAAAAGAAAAAAAAAGAAAAAAAAAACCTAGGATAGCCAAAACACTCTTATACAATAAAGGAACTTCTGGAGGCATTACCATTCCTGACTTCAAATTTTCTTACAGAGCTACAGTAATGAAAACAGCTTGGTACTGGCATAAAAACAGAGAAGTCAACCAATGGAATCAAATAGAAGACCCGGATATTAACCCACAAACCTATGAACACCTGATTTTTGACAAAGGAGCTAAAAGTTTACAATCAAGCAAGAAAGAATCTTCAACAAATGGTGTGAGAAGAATGGGATGTCAATCTGTAGAAGAATGAAAATAGATCCATATCTATCACCATGCACACAACTCAAGTCCAAATTGATTAAAGACCTCAATATCAGTCCGAACACACTGAACCTGATAGAAGAGAAAGTGTGAAATAGTCTACAACATATGGGCACAGGAGAACACTTCCTCTATATAACCCCTGTAGCACAGACAATAAGGGCAACACCGAATAAATGGGACCTCCTAAAACTGAGAAGCTTCTGTAAAGCAATGGACACTGTCATTAAGACAAAAAGGCAACCTACTGACTGGGAGAAGATCTTCACCAACCCCACAAAAGACAAAGGTCTGATCTCCAAAGAACTCAAGAAAATTGACTTTAAAATGCTAATTAATCAATTAAAAAATGGGGTACTCATCTGAATAGAAAAATTCTCAAACTGAAGTTCAAATGGCCACAAGACACTTAAGGTCATGCTCAACCTTCTTAGCAATCAGGAAAATGCAAATCAAAACAACTTTGAGATACCATCTTACACCTGTCAGAATAGCTAAAATCAAAATCACTAATGATAGCCTTTGCTGGAGAGGATGTAGAGTTAGGGGAACACTCATCCATTGCTAGTTGGAATGCAAACTTGTGCAACCACTTTGGAAATCAGTGTGGCGGTTTCTCAGGAAATTCAGGATCAACCTACCCCAGGATCTAGCAATACCACTCCTCAGAATATACCTAAGAGATGCCCTATCATACTACAAAAGCATTTGTTCAACTATGTTCATAGTAGGATGATTTGTAATAGACAGAACCTGGAAACAACCTAGATGCCCCTCAATGGAAGAAGGGATAAAGAAAGTGTTGAATATATATGCATTAGAGTACTACTCAGCGGTAAAAAACAATGACATCCTGAATTTTGCATGAAAATGGGTGGAAATAGAGAACACTATCCTGAGTGAGGTAACCCAGACCCAAAAAGATGAATATGGTATGTACTCACTCATTAGTGGATTTTAGCCATAACTAAAGGACATTGAGCCTATAATTCGTGATCCTAGGGAAGCTAAATAGGAAAGTGAACCCCCCCCCAAAAAAAAACATATAGTTATCCTCCTGGATATTGAAAGTAGACAAGATTTCCAGGAAAAAAATTGAGAGCTTGGGGGTGGGGGTGGGATGGGGGTAAGGGGATAGTGGGAGAGAGAAGTGAGAAGGGGAGGATGGGGAGAGCTTGGGGGAATGGGACAGTTAGGATGGAGGAGGAGTGGATATGGGATCAGGGAAGTATATATCTTAATTAAGGGAGCCATTTGAGGCCTGGCAAGAGACTGGACTCTAGAGGGGTTCCCAGGTGTCCAAGGAAATGTGCCCAGCTTGTTCCTTGAGCAGCTGAGGAGAGGGCGCCTGAACTGGCCCTATACTATAGCCACTCTGATGAATATCTTGCATATCACCATAGAACCTTCATCTGGCAATGGGTGGAGATAGAGACAGAAACCCACATTGGAGCACTGGACTGAGCTCCCAAGGTCCAAATGAGAAGGAGAGAGAACATGAGCAAGGAAGTCAGGACCGCTAGGGGTGCACCCACCCACTGTGAAGATGGGCCCGATCTAATTGGAAGTCACCAAGGCCAGCTGGACTGGGACTGATGGAGCATGTGATCAAACCAGACTCTCTGACTGTGGCTGACAAGGAGGGCTGACTGAGAAGCCAAGGACAGTGGGGCTGGGTTTTGATCCTACTGCATGTACTGGCTTTGTGGGAACCTAGCCTGTTTGGAACCTCACCTTCCTAGACCTGGATGGAATGGGGAGGACCTTGGACTTCCCACAGGGCAGGGAACCCTGACTGCTCTTTGGACTGGAGTGGGAGGGGAAGGGGGATGGGGGCAGGGGGAGGGGAATGGGAGGAGGGGAGGAGGTGAAAATTTGTAATAATAATAATGATAATGATAATAATAATAATAAATAGATGTTATTTTTGTACCAGTCTTTTCTCTTACAGACAGGAAACTGGATAAACTGCCCTCTATTGACAGTTACATGTCTATTTACTTTCATTATTGAAATCTATCACACTTTTTTTTTATTTTATGAGAGTCTGTTCCTCCTATTTTATTCATTTTTCCATTTTTACTAGCAATATTTGCCCCCCCTCCTCATTAGGTAACCTTGACTAATATATTTGAATCAGGTCCTCATATATATTTTTGTTCTTGTGAAATGTATTTCTGTTCAAGTGTAGTACAAAGGACTATGGGAGTCTGTGCTCTGCTAGCTCTACTTCACTGCTTCTAGCAGTGTAAACTATTTCATGAGAAGGCACACACCAGCTTTAGCTTGCTCATTCCCATCCTCTTTCAAGGGAAACCTGTGTTTGTTCAATATCCCATGCCACAAATATTTCTGTTCTTTTCATTGTTATTTTTTTCCCTTGTGGACGTTTAACCATATGTATGTGGTCAAGAAGCAAATTTTCTTAGTCTTAGATTGATGCAATTGTCTCATTTCAGGGTCCTATAACAGTTAAATTATGTTTTTTCTACAACACATGTTTATTGCTTACCACTCTTAAAATACCACTATTAAAATATTAAAATAAAGTGTTGGAGTTGTTACAATCAGATTGTAGTTATAGTTAGACTAGTTATAATGAATACTCTTTTTCTGGTTTTGTCTTAAGCCTTCTTGGTTACTATTGAAACAGACATTTCCCATGAACTGAATTTCTGTATCCTCCTGTTTCAAGAAGGCAGCATAAGCTAGTAGATAAGACTCATTTGTAACTTTACTTTCTGCCTTCCTTTCATGATGTCAGCTGTTTTGACATCAAGGCAACTGGTTGAGATTCTGCAGCCTTATAGACTATTACAGCCAAGTTTTAACCAAAATTCTATATTTTCTCATGATCCCCATAAGATTACCGACACCTTCAACCAGCAGGAAGCAGTATAGTATACTATGCCCGAACTCCCAAAATATTATTGATAAATGTTTGTTTTCATTTAAAGAGGATTGCTTAAATGATTTATGATCATAGCCAATGACTTTCTAAAGAAAAAGAGGTGTGCGATACAGAAATAGTTTAGAAGTAGATTATTAAATCTACTTTAATCCAAAAAGTATTGTTAATATCAAAATATTTTCTATTGGTATGGATTTTGGTTTATTGATACAAATTTAAGGTATATTCATCCAGGATTTTAAAGCATTATGATTATACAGCTCATTTAAAATGTAATGTAAAGTTAAAATACAATTTAAAAGTCAAACTTAGAGTCATGTTAGTTAGGTTTTCTAGATATGCAGAGATATATTTCAGATGGATAAGTAATCTTCAAACACTTCAACAAACTGCAGAATATTACATTTAAAATGTTTTAAGAACTTAGATTTTTCTTGACAGTAGACAAGTCTGCTTCTGGCAGCCCCAATTGCTTCAAGAAGATGATGATCATTGAAGAAGCTCCTTATCAAGTTTGCTTTCAATGCAGCAAGGCTAGCCATTAGGGCAAGAAACTGCTCTTTCCTGGACTGCTGGACTGTATACTGAATAATCTGGATGTGAAGAGCCCACTTGAAAATGACTGCTAACCTCTATCAAAACAAGGCAGGATGGTCCTTTCAATTTCCTGCTTCACACAAAAAAAAAACTTCCAGACATTCTGCAGGGCATAGAGGAAAATGATTGACAAACTGCTAATATGGGTAGAACAAGTATTCAAATTTCCTACTTCCCTGAGAAGTATGCCAACACTCTAGGCCAATAGTAAGAATATGGGTGCCTATACTAATGTTACAGAATTACTTTGGGTGACTGTCAAGGGAATCAGAAGTCCTTGTCATTTCTAGAGTTTTGGAAGTTACTTACAATGCACTTCTTGTTTACTCAGGTAATATTATATCTTTCTTGGGTTTTTGATGGAGTTGAAGACTAGATAGTTATAATTATAGTTCTCTCCAGTTATGATAAAAATAAATTAGTTATAAAATTTTAGACAAAAAGATAGGATTGACCATAGAGTATTTTCTTTAATTTTGTCAAATACAAATTGACCAAATGTTCGAACTGTAATTCTTGATTGATAACCATTTTGTTATATGTAATTTTACTATGGTAATGCTAAAACCTTCCTTTTTAATTAGACAGAAAAGGGGAGATATAGTGGGATGCACTTCTGTATGCTGCGAATATGTGTTGCTATTATTGGTTCATGAATAAAACTACTTTGGCCTATGGAAGGGTGTAATATACCTAGGTAAGAAAGCCAAACTGAATACAGGGAGAAAGAAAGCAGTGTCAGGGAGATGCCAGCAGTTGCAGCATAATCAAGATGTGAAATAAAAAGCCATGAGCCTTGTAGTCAAACATAATCTAGTAGAAAAGGATTAGTTTAAGTTGTAAGAGTTAGTTAATAATAAGCTTGAGCTAATAGACCAAGTTGATGTAATTAATAATGAGCTTCAGAATGATTGTTCGAGACCTTGCAGGTAGGAGAGAAATCTGCAGCTACATTTTACATTTTTTCTTCTAGTTTCTTCCCTACACTCTGCCCTCTCACAGAGAGAAACTGATATGATTTTTGTCTATAAAGAGTAGATTACACATCATATAATTTAATGGCTTCTTACATCATAATTATTTTCAGGATCATCGATACTGTCAAGCACATCTACATTGTACTTCTTTTTATATTAATGCTTCAATAGTATTAAATCGATACAATCAATCCATTTTAAATTTAGCTCCCCCTTTTGGAAAGATAATATTCATTAAGCACCATTGTATGTTGGAAGTATGAAATTTACTTTTTGCTTTTACAGGAGGTACAAATAAAAGATTGCCTTGAGTATCTATCACTAGAGACTTTGGCCTTTGAACTTTAAAACTGTGTTGAGACTATGAGAGCCTATGGGAACATATGATGTTGGAGAAAATGCATTTTGCATTACAGTATGACCAGGGGTCTTTGTCTGGTTCTTATATGTAGCCTCGATTGGCTTGAAACTTTCTATGTAGACCAGGCTGGCCTGGAACGTATAGTGATTCACCTGCCTCTGCCTCTTGAGCGCTGGGATTAAAAGTATGTGCCACCACAACCAGCTGATTAATTATTTTTATTTTTTACTGTGTGTTCTGAGGGATCAAACTCAGGTCCTCATGCTTGTAAGGAAACAACTGAGTCACCTGTCCAGCCCCCCTTTTCTCTTTCAAAAACAATTATTTGAGAAATCAGTTTCAGGATACTTCCTGAAGGAATTAAAACCAGCATTAGAAAATACACAGTAAAGCTATTTGGAAAGGCAGGTCAGTTGTTTTACATTTTCCTGTGGACACTGCTGCCTGCTTGGTGGCCAGCCCTGGTTGGCAGACCACTCCTCACTGTCCTGCTCCTCCCCAATTTTCTGAATGAATTTGGCTGAATCAGTGCTGCACTTGCAGTTCCCAGTCACCATTACCATCCTTGCAGTATACTGGCACCTTGCAATAGGAGGTCGTCTTTGGCCCTTCTGTGGGCCTTTTTAATTTTTTTTTAAACTACCTATTTGTAGTTTACATACCAATCCTAGTTCCTCTCTCTCCCCTCCTCTTGCTTCCCTCTGCTTCCCACCACCCAACCTGTATCTATTCTTCAGAGAGGATGAGGCCTTCTATGGGAGTTAACAAAGTCTGTCACATCACACTGAGGCAGCACCAAAGCCCTCCTGCCTGTATCTAGACTGAGCAAGGTATCACTCCATAGGGAATGGGCTCCAAAAGTCATTTCATGCAGTACAGATAAAGCCGGGTGGTGGTGGCACACACCTTTAATCCTAACTTGGGAAGCAGAGGCGGGAGGATCTCTGTTAGTTCAAGGCCAGCCTGGTCTAAAGAGGGATTTCTAGGACTGGCTCCATAGCTATTGAGAAACCCTGCCTTGAGCTCCCCAAACCCCCGAAAAATTCTGGTCCCACCAACTGACGAAACCACACAACTGCCACCCACATTCAGAGGGCCTAGCTCAGTGTCCTCTGCAGTTTCCCCAGCTGTCAGTCTGGGGTCAGTGAGCTCCCTCTAGCTCAGGTCAGCTGTTTCTGTGGGTTTCCCCATCATGGATCTTACCCCTTAGCTCATATTATTACTTCTTCCTCTCTTTGACTGAACTCCTGGAGTTTGGCCCAGTGCTTAGCTGTGCGTCTCTGCTTCTGCTTCCTTCAGTTACTGAATTAATGTTCTATGATGACAATTAAGGTAGTCGTCAATCTGATTACAGGGGAAGTGAGATCATATGTAGGATTGTAACAAATACAATAAAGACATATGTATCTTAAAGCTGATGGGTTGTCTAAGTCGGGATGGGAACTGTGACCCGCATCTCATTTCCTACAGATGTCTTGTCCTGAGACCTTGCCCCAGCCGTACCTAATGCTTTCCCTTCTACGCTGTGAAACAAATCTTCAAGGGACATTTGTGTTGGGTCAGTTTGACCCTCCAGTGCCTGCTTATCAGGGGGCTGTTCATCCCACTCTCAATGTTGTAGAAGCCAATGTTCCTCTGTTATCATCTACCCACCCTTCCCTTCCTTCTTCCCTTTCCCACAATCAGAGACTGGAAAGACATACACATTTTCACATCTGATTACTTTTATTGGCACCACCAATGAACTTGTCCTCGTGTTAAAATGTGATTTTCACATCACTGACCATGACACAGCTGCCAGACCTATGCACTTGTGTTTCTTGGGTCTTCATCTGTGCCTTGAGTCTTGGAGCTGGTCAGGTCCTCAACACAAATACGGGAGCTGTCTAAGCCCGGTTGACTCTGCTCAGGTGTGCTCAGGTTGGCATTATTCTCACCTGTTTCTTCAATCAGTAATGCCAACGCTGTTTCGCTAGGCTCCTTTGGAATTCTTATTTGGATGGCTTTCCTAGAAGCCTTTCCACGAGTATTTCTTCGCAACGATTGTTTCTTCTTCATGGTAATCTGGAAGGATCACACACTAAGGTCACAGGGCACTGCTTTGGGAAAAGATAGATACACATGTGGAGGGGATTTATGAGAAGGGGCAGAGGTAGAGGAGGGGTTTATAGGGTGCCAGAGAAAGTCCTAGGGGTGGGAATAGCTTCAGAAAGGAGGAAATAAGCTTAGGTCCTCTCACCTTCACAATTTGATGACAATAACAGCGACACTGGGTTTTCTGCGTGGAGCTGTTCTTGGGATGATGGGCAGTCTTATGCTGCTGCTTCTTCATCTTCGACCCTAGGGTCGAGGGGGTTGCATCTGCACTAGTCTCTGGAGGTTTCTTGGGCACCTTTCCCATGCTAGGCTTTCTAGCAGACTGGCCCAGAGCTCTGAGTACCCTGCTTATCTCCTCAGCCAGAACAACGGAGGGCCACACCCTTCAGTCCTGATTGGTCAGCAAAGTCTGCCCATGCCAAGAGCAGCTAAGGTGCGGTTGAGATGTCACAATGCCCCACCTCAGACACCTTTGTGGATGAAGGGAATCCAAGGCAGGCTGCCTGAACATCCCAGGTATGACTTACACTCTGGGGAAAGCGGCAATGTGGTAGAACTACAATGTCTGGTTGAAAATGGGCAGCTTTACTGAAACTTCTGCTAGAGAAATTTCTTATGCTTCCTCCCTTCTTCATATACCAAAGTTAGACTGTGGTGAACTCAGAGAGTTTGCTACTTCAAACCTGTACTTTAAGTTGCATTGACTTTCCCTTCGTCTTCTGATCATATTTTAGATATTATACCTAATTACTGTACAAAGTAACAGGACCCTATTAAGAGCACTCGGGAGGCAGAGGCAGGCGGATCTCTGTGAGTTCGAGGCCAGCCTGGTCTACAAGAGCTAGTTCCAGGACAGGAACCAAAAGCTACGGAGAAACCCTGTCTCGAAAAATCAAAAAAAAAAAAAAAGATTACATCAATATGGGTAACATCCTATAAGCAGCAACAGTAAAAACATGTGTCCTATAAATAGGCACCACCTTACCTATTTGACATCTATGACTGCCTGATTTTTAATTCCTGGTTTAAAATAGATGTTATTTTTCTACCAGTCTCTTCACTTAAAGATAGAGAATGGGGTAAATTGCCAGCTATTGACAGTTATATGTTTATTTGCTTGCATTATTGAAATCTATCACACTGTTTTTCATTTTATGAGATTCTGTCCCTCCTATTTTCTTCACTATTTTTCCCTTTTCTAGCACTATTTGCCTCCTTCCTCATTCGGTAACCTTGACTGATATATTTGAATCAGATCTCCATATAGATATTTTTCTGAAATACATTTGTGTTCAAGTGTGGTATAATGGACTATGGTAGTCTGCGCTCTGCTATCTCTACTTCTAGCAGTATAAGATATTTCATGAGAATGCACACACCAACTTTAGCTTGCTCATTCCTGTCCTCTTTCAAAGGAAATCTATGTTTGTTCAATATCCCGTGCCACAAATATAGATGTTCTATTCATTGTTACTGATGTCCCTTGTGGACTTCTAAACATATGTATATGATCAGAAAGCAACATTCTAAGTATTAGATTGATGTAATTGTCTCATTTCATGGTCAGAAAACAGTTATATTATGGTTTTCTACAACACAGATTTATTGCTTACCACTCTTAAAATACAGGTGATGTTAGAGTAGTTATAGTCAGACTTGTAGTTATAGTTAGACTAGTTATAATGAACACTCTTTTCCTGGTTTTGTCTTCATCTAGCCTTTCTTGTTGAGCTATTCAAACAGAGATTTACCATAAACTGAATTTCTGCATCCTCCTGTCTCAAGAAGGAAGCATAAGCTAGGAGGCAAGACTTGTTTGTAACTTCACTTTCTGCCTTCCTTTCTTGATGTCAGCTGTTCTGAAGTGGGAAATGAGCTGACACTCCCACCAATCAGCACACCCAGAAGCAAGGTGGCTCTGTTGTTCTGTGTATCATTTCACTAACGAAGCTGAGTAGTGACTAAATCTTGCACTACCTTGTGTTCAATAAGCCAGTATTCTCATTTTCTTGGAGTGGGATTGGTAGGTCCCTTTTACAAATTAATTACATCCAGGCCTTAGTGGTGCACACCTTTAATCCCAGCAGTTGGGAGACAGAGGGAATGAATCTCTGAATTTGAGGACAGTTTAATCTACAATGCAGGTTCCAGGATAGGATCTAAAGCTACACAGAGAAACTTTGTCACAAAAAATTAAATATATACAGCATTAACAGAAACCAACATAAGATTTAGCATTGACTGAAGATAACTGCAAACAGTTTAAATCACATTGTACAAATATTTTCGAAAGTAATTACAAATATGTTCTAAAATTCAACAAACAGATATTAATTAGAAATTATAGCACTGAAAATCTAAAACTAAAGTAACTTGAGTGGATTTATCCAGGGTGAAGAAGACAAAGAAAAGATCAGTGCACTTGGGGGAACATCTCTGTAATTTATCTAAAATGAGCAGAGAGACTATGAACTTTAAGAAATCACAGCAACTTAGAGGCTTAGAGACTAATGAGAAAAGACTTGACTTTCTAGTGATGCATGTACAGAAGGAAATAAGAGTCAGAGTGAGGTTAATGTTTTGTTTCTTTTCTGTTGCTCTGATAAAAACACCATGGCCAAGGCAACTTAGAAAGAGTTTATTTGGGTTGATGGTCTTAAAGAGTTAGATTCCACAATGGCAGAGACAGTATGACAGCTATGCAGGCTACTGGAGAGGAAAAGTCGCCAACAGTCTTATCTATCTGTGAACCCCATGAGCTGCAATAATGGCTACCATGACAAGATATACCCATGGATGCAATACTCGCATAAACGTTATGATGATAACCATTTTTTTTCTGATTGGATTTAAGGACCCGTTCATAGGAAGAAATATATGTATGTCTCTTACTGTGAATCTGGCCAAGAACCCATGGCTGGGGTGTTTATAGGCACTAGTAGAGAACTTAGAACTATTATTTTGCAAAAAGATAGTGTGAAGCTACCTTCTAAATGCATATGTTTATATCTACAGGTTACTGCAACTCTCAGTCCTCATCAGAGAAGCTTCGTCATGAGGTTGATAACGGTTAATACAGAAACTCACAGGTGGTCAGCGTAAAGAGTTCCATTGTAGCATGGAAGAAAGAGCATAAAGATTATAAGGATCAAAAGGTGGAGAGGATAGGGGTCAGTGATCCAGTGTCTTCTCTACATGACAGGACCACTACACCCATGTATTCAAATAGCTGTGGTTGTCTGTACAAGAACAAACCAGCCAACCTTACAGCATGGTTGGGGGAAGGGCACTTGAGTCCCCACCCCTACCTGAGGAGCTAGTGGCAGTTGATGACTGTTAGGTAAGAATCCATTTCCTTAATGGCTTTGGCCCCTGACAGGTTGATCATGCTTCAGCAAGTTACCCCACACCCAATGTGTATACGAAGTAGCATTAATTAGACTCATTGGGTATTAAGAACAAATAAGAGGAACAACATTGGAAGGTAGATATAGGAGAGATTTCCATGTCAGAGGTTCCTCCTGACTTAGGACCAGTCCTGCAGAGGTCTCTGGCTTGGGCCTGCTCCCTTAGTGGTTGCTTCCATGTACTTGCTCCTGTGCTTGTTGCTTTCAAGGGCCTGCTCCGGCGCATGTCACTGGCTCGGGCCTGTTCCTGCAGATGTCTCTGACTTGGGCCTGTTCTTATGGAGGTACCTGACTTGGGCATGGTCCCACAGAGGTCTCTGACTTAGACCTGCTTTTTTGGTGGTTGCTCCCTTGTACCTGCTTCTGCTCCTGTGGAGGTCACTGCCTCGGGCCTGCTCTGGTGGAGGTTGTTGGCTTAGGCCTTCTCCAGCAGAGGTCACTGGCTTGGCCGGGTCCTGCAAAGGTCTCTGGCTCAGGTCTGCTCCTTAGAAGTTGTTCTAGTCAGTGGTCTTAATATTGAGTCATTTTTCCTGTTCTCTTTTCTTGGCATTTTAGTGGAGAACATTGGATTTAGATTCAAAACATACAGTCCAAACCCTCAACACTCTTACTATTTATGGGATCTCTATGAACTTCAGTGTCTTAATTGGAAGAAAATAATGTCTACTTGAAAACACCACTTTAAAAACACCACATATAACTATTGCTGTGAGGGTTCTCCTTAAGTTAGTTAGTATAATATTGACTAAGTATTTATTCTTATATCAAGAAGGAAGCAAACTTAAGAACTTAGAAAATTAAAAAAAAGAAAATAGAATAGAATAGAATAATAAAACTTACAAATTTTCTAAAAATTGGAGGGGTCCAAAAGACAAAAGAGGATCATAAGTATACAAAGATCAAGAAACAATAAAATTATTTTGATAATCATAAAATATCCTTAAGGATTGCCCTGAAGTTAGCGATAAAGAAGTCAAAATTGTAGCATTTGACCAGGGTGAACATCTCATTTATCTAGAAGACAGGCCTTCTGACCTTCAAGAATGTGATTCTTCTGTGATTTATGAAAGGATACACGAACCTACCTTCTTCAGTTTATTTACAGATACTCATACAAGAAAATCATTAATAAGCAGCTATCTAATTTGGAGTAAAACTTCATAGAAGGAAAGGAGAGAAAGATTCATATTCTCAGAGTGAACTCCTAACACATGGAAATTAATGGAGTAGTTCATGAAGCAAATTTCATTTGAGCCCTACCTTTAATAATGGAACTATGTTTCAACTGTAAAAAGAAATTGCTATAATGCAGGAGACGCAGGGATTGTGAGTTTTTGAAGGATGAGGATATGTGAGCCATAAAACATAAATTACACTAAGTTCTGAAACTTGATTCTATGTCAGTTGGATAATGGAGAGATATTTTCTTGAGGAATTATGAAAAAACGGTATGGTGAAGTTATGTAGTGAGGCCTTAGAGGATTTGTAAAGCTTGCATGATGAAACCTGCATGTTAAAAGTGATCCATTCCATTTTAAAGGAGAGAGATGCCCACCAGAAAAGAATAAAAAAGCGTATCTGGACTGACTTACTGGGTTTTTTATTGAGGCATTCTGTAAGATAAGGGAAATAAATGCAATCAATCAAAGAATATTCTATGTTCTTGGCCTGTGAACTAAATCTAATATAATTTCTATTATCACCATCCATGTTTGTTCTCCTCCATTTGATGTCCACTTGAAAATGTTTACTGTGAGTGCAGTAATATTGGAAACCAGGCATATCTGTCCATCTTACTCTGTCAGGTTCCTTGTGAGTCTTCTCTCCTTTACACTACTTTGACAGAGCTCTTTGTCATTCACATGAGACCACACACTGTGTTTACCCAATCATGGTACATTTTTTTTTTTAGACATGGCGATTGGTCCAAAAGTGAGCAAGAGGAGTACTCTCAGTCAGAATCATTTTCAACCACAGTTTTATAAATGACTAATGTTTATTTTAGAGTTTTCCAGAACAGAGTAACCCAAATCCTTGGCTGGCACATGTAAGAGTGACAAAGACGGTTTCGTTGATCTCGCTTCTTCAGTCTCAGATTTGGCTGTCTGAGTCCAACCTGCCCTTGTTATGCCTGCATTCTCTCATATTAGGAGGAATACTTCTAAGTCAGGTTAGCAAGGATTCTCCACTTTTATATCTGATTAACCCTAGAGAACTCACAAAATTCCTTTGCCTCAATTTTTGATGCAGACATTCTTGCCTGCCTTTTATAAGAATCCTGCTAGGCTGAATTATTAGATTATAGCAGCAAATACCCTCTTAGGTTTAAGATAATTTTGAGTAATTTTCCGTCCATCGTCTGCTTCATAGGACTCCTTGGCTATAAATATCCCCTTTTCCTTGTTTTGTTCAAACTTGAGCCAAATTTCTGATTCTTATTACAACAGTCTTTTTAAAAAGCTTTTTGTAAAAGCATTTTATTTATTTTAATGTGTGTATGAGTGTGTGTGTGTGTGTGTGTGTGCGCGCGCGCGCATGTGTGTGAGTCTGTGTGTGTTTGTATTTGTGTATTTGTGTGCTTGAGGTCAGAAGATAATTTTTGGGAGTCACTTCTCTTTCTCCACCATGTGGGTCTTTGGCATTGAGAGATGGAACTCAGATCTTCAGGTTTAGCAACTGAGCCATTTGACAGGCCCTACGATTGTCTTGAGCAGAGTATTCCTAACCTTTTCATTGCCATTCCTGGGGTCTCTAACCTGGTACCTTGTGTGTGCTAGGCAAGTATTCTACCTCTAAACTAATTTCTCAAATTTCTTAACAAGAGTGTAGGTCTGCTCTTTTCCTCCTTAATAGAGCTTGGCACAGCTCAGTGAAACAGAAAGAGGAGGAAAAGAAAACTGACCGCACACTTCTATATGCTTCATAGTTATTTGTGCCATGTGAGCCCTCTATCCTCTTTTTACACAACCTAAATTGTGCTTGCTTGTTAAGGATGGCCTTAAGGAAAGAAAGTTCAGATGAGGAATCCAAAACCATTAAAAAATTCTGTAGGCTTTCCTTTTTTGAAATGGGATATAAGTTGGTATTTCTTATGGCTATTTTGTTCTTTCAAAAAATTAATGCTTTAGGAATATATGTTGGAAAGCATACATTGCACTAAATGATTTTACATGGGCTACTTTATTTTACCTTGTCTTTAAAAGTCCTTATTATGGCTAATACACAGATAGGACACTAAAACACAATGTGTTTTGGATGAACCTTGGACTGCCTGTTCTCAACTCATATGTTTTGTCTTTTAGAGTTTTCCAAATGTCCATTGATGAAGAATTCTGCATTACCTAATTTTTTAATTAGTGCCCCCAAACAGATAGCTTAGTTGGTAAATTATTTGCCATACAACTAGGAAGAACAGAGTTTGATCCCCCAGAACCCATGTGAAAATGTAGGAATGTACCTTGTTATACCAATGTTGAAAAGACAAGAGACAGGAGAACCTCTGAGGCTCCCTAGCTTGGCAAGTTACAGTTCAGTTAGAGAGCTGTCTCATAAAACGAGATGGAAGAATCCTGAGAAACAATACCTAAGACTGATCTCTGCCACACACACACACACACACACACACACACACACACACCTGCACACACATGAACAGACATAAATATTTCTTGGTTAGTTTCTTCAAACTCAAGCTCATGTGAAAAAAATGGCATAATTTTAAATGTCACATATTTAGCCATTTGCACAACATGGAAGGGCATTTCAGAGATGAAAAGAAGCACTTTTGGTTTTCAAACTGTACAAGCAAAGCACTATTGTATGAAAGCTTTTTTTCTTTTCTTTTTTAGTTTTTTGATACAGGGTTTCTCTGTGTAGCCTTGGCTCTCCTGGAACTTGCTTTATAGACCAGGTTGTCCTCCAATACACAGAGATTTGCCTGTCTCTGCCTTCCGAGTGCTTGGAATAAAGGCATGTGCCACACGGCCCAGCTACAAAAGCTTTCTAGAATTATTTATTTATTTAATCTGGAAAATAGATAACAATGTCAAGCTCTTTAAATCCCAAATACACAATAAACATCACAATTGAAAATGAATTATGTTCCTAGTCATGAATCAAAATAAAGTTATTACTATTAATTAAGCTAAATTCCCCAAAGATGAACATATAATTAATCCTTTAGCCAATAAATATTTAAAATATATTTCCACTTTTTGTACTTCCTTTTCTTAAGAAGAAATAATGCTAATTCTTTTTCTTTATAATATCAGGAAGAAAGGCCTTCTTTTAAATCATGCCTATACAAAAAGGACAATTTGGCATTGCTATTAGCTTTGTGAAATAGTGTGATTTGGTACTGCATGTTAAATGTTATCTTTTCCCACATGTTAACTCTTATAAGAAGTCTTCTAGTCCATTCTATAAGGAATGAACACAGAATTTAGCATAAGTCATTGGAGATATTGTACATTCAATAAATGATCAACTACACTTTCATCAGTTCAATGTTTGTATATCTTACTTGCATTAAAAAAGATACAAAATATTAATGATAAAGAGCTACACCAAAGAGATTTACATTGTGATTATAGTCTCAAAATATAATATATTTGTTTTTTTGAAACAGGATTTCTCTTTGTAACCACCGTGACTGTCCTGGAACTCACTATGTAGACCAGACTGACCTTGAACTCACAGAGATTCACCTGTTTCCATTTCCAGAGAGCGGGGAATAAAAGGGTATGCCACCCATGCCTGGCTCAAAATATAATTTTAAGTACACCACCCTATAAAATTAGACAATTCTAAATCTTCTGCAGCTTTTGACTGGGCTAGTTACAAATATTTTTTTCCTCAAAAACACAACAGAACAAAGCAATACAATTTGAAACAGTCTTCAGCCATAACAGTTTGCAAACATGAATATTTCCCAATAATAACGTAGTGGTAAATTTTAAATCATGAAAATACAATATTCAATGTAGTTTACATATTTTTCCTTTTCTTCCCTCCCTCTATGCATGTGCATTCTTTACAAAATAAAACAAATAAAAAGTAAACAAAATAAAACAAAACTGTATAAACATATTTTAAGCATGCTTCAGTACATATCAATATTAAGGACAACTGCTGGGCCCATAAATCACCTCAATATATACTTCCAACATTAAATAAGAACAAGATTTCCTTTTTTATAGGCTTACTTTTTATCACTTTTAGACTCATGGTGGATATTGAGCAGAAATTCCAGAGATTTACCATATGTTCTCTGCCTTTCCCAGCCACGGCCTCCCTCAATGTTAATATTCTTCATCACTGAAAAGGTTATTTATTGCAATGAATGATTTACATGGATACATCATCATGAGGCAAAGTTTAGGCCTTATGCTGTTGTTCATACTTGGTGCCGCCTATTCTATGGGTTTGTACAAATATACAATGGGATGTTTCCCAACTCAAAGACGTTTCTGCCTGACTTGGTCCTTGCAAACCACTAATTGCTTTACTGATTCTGTAGTTTTGCTTTTCTGAATTGTCATACAGTTGGTATAAATTCCCTTTATAGTGCTTTAGACAAATTTTATTAGGTGAGATTGGGGCACATTCAGGATGGTATGGCCATAGCCCAAGACCAGATGGTTTCAGCTCAGAATTCTACAAGACTTTCAAAGAAGAACTAATACCAATATTCCTCAAATTATTCCACACAACAGAAACAGAAAGAACAATGCCAAACTCTTTTTATGAGGCTACAGTTACCCTGATACCCAAACCACAGAAAGACATTACTAAGAAGGAGAATTACAGAACAATCTCACTCGTGAACATTGATGCAAAAATACTAAATAAAATACTGGCAAATTGAATCCAAGAACACATCAGAACCATCATCTACCATGACCAAGTCAGCTTCATTCCAGAGATGTAGGGATGGTTCAACATATGAAAATCTGTCAAAGTAGTCCACCATATAAACAAACTGAAAAGTAAAAAACACAGGATCATCTCATTAGATGCTGAAAAAGCTTTCGACAAAATTCAACATTGCTTCATGATAAAGGTCTTGGGAACAGCAGGGATACTAGGAACATACCTAAACATAATAAAGGCAATATACAGCAAGCCAACATCAAACTAAATGGATAGAAACTCCCAGCGATTCCACAAGGAACAAGACAAGGTTGTCCACTCTCTTCATATCTATTCAATATATTTCTTGAGATCCTAGCTAGAGCAATAAGACTCCAAATGAGATCAAGGGGATACAAATGGGAAAAGAAGAAGTCAGACTCTCATTGTTTGCTGATAATATGATAGTTTATATAAGCAATCCCAAAAATTTTACCAAGGAACTTCTACAACTCATAAACACTTTCAGTAATGTAGGAGGATACAAGATTAACTCAAAAAATTCAGTAGCCCTCCTATACACAGATGACAAAGGGGATGTGGAAGAAATTAGAATAACAACACCCTTCACAATAGCCACAAAGAGCATAAAATATCTTGGAGTAACTCCAAGCAAACAAGTGGAAGACTTGTATGAAAAGAACTTTAAATCTTTTAAGAAAAAAAAATAAAGAAGACACCAAAAAGTGGAAAGATCTCCCATGCTCTTGCATAGACAGAATTAACATAGAAAAAATGGCAATCTTACCAAAAGCAATGTACAGATTCAATGCAATGCCCAGCAAAATCCCAGCAAAATTCTTCAAAGGCCTTGAAGGAACAGTACTCAATTTCATATGGAAAAGCAAAAAGCCCAGGATATCCAAAACAATACTGTACAATAAAAGAACTTCAAGAAGCATCACAATCCCTGACTTCAAACTCGACTACAGAACTACAGTACTTAAAACAGCCTGGTATTGGCATAAGAACAGATAGGAGGACCAATGGAACAGAATAGAAGAACTGGATATTATTCTACACACCTCCAAACACCTGATTTTTGACAAAGAAGCAAAAAAATATCAAATGGAAAAAAAGGAAGCATATTTAACAAGTGGTGCTGGCATAACTGAATATCAACATGTAGAAGAATTAGAATAGATCCATATCTATCACCATGCACAAAACTCAAGTCCAAATGGATCAAAGACCTCAACATAAAGCCAGCCACACTGAACTGGATAAAAGAGAAAGTGGGAAGTGCACTTGAACGCACTGGCACAGAAGACCACATCCTAAATATATCCCAGCAGCACAGACACTGAAAGAAACAATAGTAAATGGGACCTCCTGAAACTGAAATGCTTCTGTAAAGCAAAGGACATGGTCAACAAGACAAAACGACAGCTTACAGAATGGGAAAAGATCTTCACTAACCCCACATCAGAGAGAGGGCTGATCTCCAAAATATAAAAATTACTCAAGAAATTGGTAATCAAAAGAACACATAATTCAATAAAAAATGGAGCACAGACCTAAACAGAGAACTCTCAACAGATGAATCTAAAACAGCTGAAAGACACATAAGGAAATGTTCAACATCCTTAGTCATTAGAGAAATACAAATCCAAACAACTCTGAGATTTCATCTTATAACTGTAAGAATGGCCAAGATCAAAAACACTGATGACAACTTATGCTGGAGAGGTTGTGGGGAAAAGGGAACACTTCTGCATTGCTGGTGGGAATGCAAGCTGGTACAGCCCTTTGGATGTCCGTGTGGCAATTTCTCAGAAAATTAGGAAACACCTTCCTCAAGACCGAGTTATACCACTTTTGGGTATATATCCAAAGGATGCTCAATCGTACCACAAGGACATGTGCTCAACTATGTTCATAGCAGCTTTGTTTGTCATAGCCAGGACCTGGAAATAACCTAAATGTCCCTCAACCAAATAACGAATAAGAAAAATGTGGTACATTTACACAATGGAGTACTACACAGCAGAAAAAATAACGACATCTTGAATTTTGCAGAAAAATGGATAGAGCTAGAAAACATTACTTTGAGTGAGGTAACCCAGACACAGAAAGACAATTATCACATGTACTTACTCCGAAGTGGTTTTTATTTTATTTTATTTCATTTTATTTTATTTTATGTTCACCGAGGCCTTTATTCTGCATGTAAAACCACTGGGGCAAGCGGTCTTTCCTGTGGCCACCCTAGAGATTACACTGGGCTCCAGACACTAGCTTGGAAGTGAGGTGACAAATGATTCGGACCAGTCACATGATTACAAAGCTGAGATTTCCTGCAGGGCTCCAGGTGGTCAGGTGAAGATGTCTAAGGAAGCAGTGGCATGGGAGAGGCAAGCACTGGGCCTGCCTTACGCCGCCTTGATGACATCAGGGACAGGGTCTAAGCAGCTGGTGGCTCCAGGGATCTCCATCCACTTACTTGGTCCGGGGGTTCCTAAAGGACCTGCAAGCAAACTTGGCCTTGCTGCCCAGCTCTTCCTTGATTCTAAGAATCTGGTTGTACTTGGCATAAATGGTTTTTAAACATAAAGCAAGGACAACCAGCCTACAAACTGCAATCCCAGACAAAGGTAGACAACAATTAGGACATTAAGAGAGACATACATAGATCTATTCTACTTGGGAAGTAGAAAAAGGAAAGATCTCCTGAGTAAATTGGGAGCATAGGGAGCTTGGGGAGTTTTGAAGGGGGTGGAACAGAGAGGAGCAGAGAAAAATGTAGAGCTCAATAAAAATCAATTTAAAAAGACAAATATTGTTAAACACAATGCTCTATATGAACTCAAATGCTTTTATGTTTTTCTGCTTACTGAAAGTTATAATCATGTATTGGGTATGTTAAACACTTTGACTGAAGTTTTTGAACAGAAATCTCATTTCTGTTTCCAAAGTTAATACATAATTGACCTAGAAATTAATGTCTACTACAATAATGTTACCCATAAGAGAAAAATCAATTAATGCTAGTTAAATGGTTGAAGGTGAACTATCAAATATTCATGTCAATAGATGATGCAGAAAAGTACTTAGTTATTACTGTTGAAAATTTTATTGATCATTATATTTGAAGATACTTTATCAGAAAGGAAAAAACTAGTATTCTCGAATGACATGATTAACTCCATAGAAAAGTCCAGATCATTTACAGATAAGCATTTTCAATTACTGAATATAAAGTAAACACACAAAAAAAGTTTTCTTTTTTCCACTAACAAGTAAAACATAAAAAAGACCAGCCTCATCATGTGAAAGTGTTTAAGAATGGTGTCTATGAAGCTTTCTGAAAATAATTAATATCATAATTGAGTGTCATTGGAAATGATTAATAAAATGAATTCTACAATATTTATTGACATGAACATGTCTATTAATGAACTCTTGCTTCATAAGAAATTACAAAAAGTTAGGACAGCAAGATGGCTGAGTGGGTAATGGCACTTGTGCCAAACCTGATGACATGAGTTTCAACCCTGTGGTTCACACAGAGGAAAAAGAGAACTGATTCCCACATGTTGTTCTCTGACCACCACAAGCATTCTGTGACATGTGTGCATCCATCCACACACCCAACCAACCAACAAATTAACATAATTTTTAAAAGGCATTACACAAAATGTTTTATTTTAAAATAATGAATACTTGTTACCTTACAGTTTATACACAATCTTTCTTGAAAAATGTAGTAATAAGGGGCGGCGGGGCTGCGTCACTGGCACCCCAGCCGCCTGGCTAGCTTATGCCCCGAAATAACAACACACAAACTGTATTCTTTTAGACACTGCTTGGCCCTTTAGCTCTAGCCCTTACAGGCTAATTCTCACATCCCAATCAACCCATCTCTAATAATCTGTGAGCACCGGTCTTACCGGGAAAGGTTCAGCATGTCTAACCTGGCGGCGTGCATCTGCCTGGGAGCTGGGAGCATGGCCTCTCTCTGAGGCGTCTGCTCCCGAGAGGAGAGCTGTGGAGTCTGAGCTCACTTCCTCTTCCTCCCAGCGTTCTGTTCTGTTTACTCCTCCCACCTATCTTCTAACCAATAAAATGGGCCAAGGCAGTTCCTTTATTAGCCAATGACCTTCCTCCATTAGAAAAAGATGGGAGAACTTGTCTTTTCAGAAATTCAGAACATTATGAAGGTTAATAATTAGGATTGAAATACTGCCTATAGATGAAAAAGTTGACTAGGTTGGCACAGGAAAAGTCTGAGACATTGCTGTATATATGAAAAGTTGATTTTATTGGTAAAGGTGTGTGAGGCCCAAGATCTGATGTGAGGAAAGTAGGAGGATCACAGGAGACTGGAAAGCCAAAGACTTCAAGAATCTCATGGCAGATAAGAGATATGGTATTAGGTCTAGGCAACTATATCCATGCAATCCAGTGGAGAGAGTCGTTGTCAGACACACAGATACATAGCAGCACTGTGGGCCTCATATGTTGGGCATAGACACACAAACAGACCACACACAGGCTGCGTGGAAGTGGGCACATAGACACACAATAAGCTGGCAAAGGCAAAATTAAAGGTTTATACAGAATTGCAAAAAAGTATCATTCTGCCCCTCCCCCAGAAAATTATGTAATGAATTACATCACTTTATTTTGGGGGACCCCAAATACCCATTGTGACATTCTGTGCTGTTCTTAGATGTTCAATTTGGACATTCCAAAATGTCCTTTTGACCCATGAAAGATACCCATATCAGTTCCATGTTGTTTAAACATACATTAGCCCTTATAATCCTCTCTAAAATTCTACCCATTTTAGACAACAAGGGCTTTATCAGAGCAGACCAGTAAGAGTACTGTTTAGGTCCATAATTCATGGAACAATATGCAGAACAAGACTCACTGTGGTTAGTAGGTTTTTAGACCTTGTAGGTTTTGCTAGGCTTGAGGACTCAGTAGGCTTTCAGACCCATCGCTGACTTTCTGGACTCTATAGGTTTCTCAAGCTCTCAGGCTCTGTAGGTTTTTTCCACCCTAAGGTCCACTATTAGCTCTCTAGGCTATGTAGGTCTTCCTACAGGGAAGAGTCCCATAGGAATCAAAGTTCTACATCCCAATCTAATATACACATGGAATAGGGGAGTAGGGAAGGATATTTTTGACTACTAGCCATTTAACACTTAATTCAGCCCACTGGCCATCTTGGCCAACATTAGTAGACAGCTGTACTGTTGCCACCTTCCAAGTGTCTTTGTGGACTGTCTTAGGGTTTCTATGGGTGTGAAGAGACACTGTGACCATGACAACCCTTTGAAAGGAAAATATTTAATTGGTGCTGGCTTACAGGTTCATTATCATCATGGCAGAAAGCATGGAGGCATGTACTCAGACATAGTGCTAGAGAGAGAGGTAGCTGAGAGTTCTACATGGCAGGCAGCAGGAAGAAATGGTGACACTGGGCCTGGCTTGGGTTTCTGAAACCCCAAAACCTACTGCCAGGGATACAATTCCCCAAAAGGCCACACCTCCCTATAGTTTCACTCCCTATGAGCCTATGGGGGGCCATTTTTATTCAAACCACCACACTCCAATCCCTTGCCTCCACAAGCTTGCAGCCATATCATAATACAAAAAGAATTCAGTCTAATTTCAAGTTCCCATGTCTATCAATCTTAAGCCCATTTAAAAGTCCAAAGACTAACTAACGTCTTGTTTGAGACTCATGGCGATCCCTTAAATGTAATCCTCTATAAAATCAAAATTAAAACTCAGATCACATATTTCCAACATATAATGGTACAGGATATATATTACTATTCCAAAAGAGAGGAAAAGGGAACATAGTGAGGAAATATTGGACCAAAACAAGACCAAAAACCAGCTGGGCAAACTCCAAACTCTGCATTTCCTTGTCTAATGTCAAAGTGCTCTTCAGATCTCCAACTCCTTTTAGCTTTGTTAACTGCAGCACACTTCCCTTTCTTGGATTGGTTCCACTCACTCTCTGTTAGTAGCTCTCCTTGGCAGGTATCCCAGAGCTCTGGCATCTCCAAAATTTTAGGGTCTCCAAGGCAATCCAGGCTTTGTTTTCACAGCTTCACACAATGACCTCTTTAGGACACCATACAGGGACACCCCTGCTACACACTGGGCCTCAGAAGATTTTCTTAGACATGGAGGGAGATTCCCAACTCCCCCTTTTTCATTCTTGACTCGAAAGCAAGAAACAAATGGCTGAAGTGGCCAAGTCCTGTTGCTTGCTGGGACTGGAACATGGTCCCCTCGTTCAAACACATTTTCATCAGCTTTCTGTTTTCAATGGTTTCTTTCACTGCCTAAGAATGTCTATTCTGGAACTCGACCTGTAGACCACACTGGCCTTAAACTCAGAGATCTGCCTTCCTCTGCATCCTGATTGCTAGGATTAAGGGTGTGTGCAACAACACCAGATCCTAAGTTTTTCTTTAATTCTTTTTTACAAGTTGGGCACTTATGTGGGTGAAATCCTGCCCTAAGGTCACAAATCCTTTATTCCATTCAGCCTCAGGTTTTATTTAATTTCTTTATCTCCTGGAACACAAAACTTAATTCCATTAAACTCTTTGATGTTCTTTTTCTCCTCAAATGGCACATTTTGTATTTTTCTTTCCTCATTCAACTTGCTCCTTTTTATTATAGATCTATATAATAATGGCCACTAATAACCAAGTAACACAGTCAACAGTAGGCTGTCTGGAAATCTCTGCCAATACTGCTAATCAGTTTAGACTCATGTAGATTTTTTTGGACAAGGGCAGAAAGCAGCCACATTCTTTGCCAAAATATCACAAGAGGGACCTCTAGGCCACATACTAAAATTCTTCTCTGAAACGTCTTGAGCTGGGACCCCACATTCAAATTACCCGTAGGAAAACTGTCTTCCATGCTCCTAATAATACGGCCGATTGAGCAACACTTAAAGCATTTAACTGCTTTCATAATCTGACATCCCAAAGTCTACATTCCTCTAAACAAAAGCATGGTCTGACCTATCTCAGCAATACCCCGGTCCCTGGGACTAACTTCTGTCTTAGGATTGTTGTGTGAAGAGAAACCATGACCTCAGCAACTCTTAAAAATGAAAACATTTAATTGGCACTGGTTTACAGGTTTAAAAGTTTAGCCCATTATCTCATGGTGGAAAACATAGTAGCTTGAAGGGAGACATGGTGCTGAAGAAGAAACCAGGAGTTCTACATCCAGATTGTCAGATAATAGGAAAAGAGAGTGCCACTGGGCCTGGTTTGGGCTTGCAAAACCCTAAAATCCACCCCCAGTGACATACTTTACTTCCTTCAAGAAGGCCACATCTACTCCACCAAAACCACACCTCCCAATATTGCCACTCCCCATGGGGTCATTTTCATTCAAATTACCACATGTCCCTACTGAAATTAGCAGTATACTAGACATCTTTTAGTGAGTCAATATTGTGTGAGTGTGTGTGTGTTCATGCGTATGTGGTGTGTGTGCATATTTGTGTGTGTGTGTATTGCTGTTCTGTGAAGGCCCAAAAATGTGAGCCCATTTCCACCTTGTCTCAAGGTCAGAGAGTTTTAGCTTGTTCAGAGTTGTTGAAAACAAGTCTGGCTACACACCTTGACCTAGAGTGTGGTTACTTGGTATTTTGATGGCCCATACAGGTATATCCACCCCACCCTGACAAAAGGTCAGGAAATTCAAACATACTTCTGTTCCTTCTTTTAAATTAAGAGGTTTGGCTGCCATCAGGATATTTGAGGTAGGGTGGGTTCACTGCCTAAACAACAGAATGTTTTTCTCATGAATTAATGACTTGATGTATCAATGTATTGATGTAAGTAACTGTTCTAGTTGTCCTTTATATCATTTTAAAGCAGTTTTGCCCCTTCGTCTCCTTTTTGTGTTGGAGTATAAAAGTGTATAGAAAATAAATGTGGGCAAATTTCAGTATTCACTGGAACTCCCTTCTAGTACTAACCTATGCTTTTGTTTTATTATTTTCACTCACATCTTCATTCTCTTATTTTTTTATCCTCATGCCCAACCCTTGTAAGTGTTATACTTGTCAAAACTGATCCTGACACTGTTCCCAAGATTTCTTGTAATTCTGTTTTTAGGAAACCATTTAGCATCCCCTTTCAGATAAGCTAGCCCCTTGTACTAAAGAGGCATTCACTCTTTGCCCCCATAATTTTCGAACAGTCCCCAAAGAACCTCTCAGACTCACAGCTACAAATGCAAAATCTGTATGAGAAAGGGAAAGAAAAAGCATACATCATCAATATAATGGTATACAGTAACCACCTTGGGTTCTTACCAGGACACTTAGTCCTGAGACATCAAACCACGATGAATGATGAAACTATATAAAAATCCCAGGAGTAACTCTCCATGCACTACATAGTAATACCAACTAAAATGTTAGAGTTTTATTACTCAATTAGGTCCATAATGAGTCACATAGCAACATGTAGAGCCTCAGTGATCTATAGTCATTCTCTAGGTGCTATCTGGCTTCTTTGCAAGCTACACAGAAGCATTGTCAGGCTATGTATCACTCATGTAATATAAGCATGACTCTCAGACACTGATATTGGTGTGTATGAACCATGGCTATGTGGTTGGAAAGCCCTGCAAGAGTGAGTAGTACCTTATCACCAGTTTGACAATCCCCACTCAAAGTTTGAAGTCCCTGGTAGTTGGAGGGCTACCAACCTCAAAAAATGTCCACCCTTATTTTCAACCATAGTACACTATATATGTTTGGGAGGTCAAAGGGCAACTATCCAAAGTCACAGTCACTAGTTTGACCTTGATTAAATGACTGCTGTAGCCATCTATGTGGTTTTCAACCCATGGGTCTCAAACTATCTGGGGTTGCATATAAGATATTTATATTATGCTTAATAACAGTAGCAAAATTGCAGTTATGAAGTAGCAATGAAAATAATTTTATGGTTGGGGCTTACTTGTACAACATGAGGAACTTTGTATTAAAGGGTCATAGCATTAGAAAGGTTGAGAACAATTGGTGTATGCTATAGGCCAGGGAAAGCAGTCCAGATTCTCATAGACTAAAATACAGTCAGCTCCAATAGCAATAAAATATATTTCTGTGATGGATTAAATAAAAATTCTGTGTATCCCTGAGTGACTGCAGCAGCAGTAATGGTGCAGGTCCCCAAGTTGCAGCAGCGGGCAACAGGTTCCAAGAGCAGCCAATCCCAGGCAGGGACAGCACATTTCCAAAGTGGCTGCAGTGGGCCACAAGGGGAAATGAGTCCCATGAAAAGAGACAGATGGAAGGGCATGCCATGAGACCACACCACAGGTTTTCTAAGGCAATTGGTTTGGGGCAGGGAGCCACATGGCTAGCAAGAGACAGAGACATGGATAGCCCACCAAACAGAGTGAGGTTGGATATTTATTTAGTGGGTTATGGAAGGGAAGGGGAGAGGAGGTAGGGGGAGAAGGGGGAAGAGCAGAGAGAAAAAGAGAGAGAGAGATGGGGGAAGGGGAAAATTGGGGAAAATGGAGCAAGGTAGAACATACCTCTTTGGGGGAGAGACAGAAAAAAGAAGGGACTAAGGCTAGAAGTTGAAGATCAGCTTGCCTCAGCAGATGAGGGAGGGAGTAGGTGTGGCTTGTCTCTTCAAGGGACAGAGCAGACCATTACATATCCATCTCTTTTTATAATAAAAAGGCAGGAGTTTAGGCACAACAGGTTAAAGGAATTGGGTAGCAAATTCTCAAGACTGCTTCCTGCTTACTTGTGGGTGTCATCTAGGGGGGGACCTAAGAAAGATGGGCGCTGGTCACATTCTGGCATATCTGGTCTGTTTGTTCCTGTCTGGTGTTTGTGGTATGGAAATGTATGGTGTCTCTTATACCTGTTTAAGGTATTGGCAGAACAGAGGACAGAGTTAAGTTTAGGGAAAAAAAATTTAGGACCAGGGAATTGAAGGGGTTAAATCTGACCTGTTTAAGGAAGATCCTTCAATTTGGCTCCCTGGAACTCACAAGAACTTTTGGTGTTTATGAAAACAGAAATTTTAGGCATTTACATTGTATAAACAGTAGCATATTTAGGACAAAATGATTGTGACAGATATTTTTGCATAACAAAAAGTATTTTTAAGATTATCGAAGGCAGCATGAGAGAGAAATTTGATAACTTGTATTTCTTCTCGTGCCTTTATAACTTTCAGGTCTTGTGTTTGTATTTTATTTAAATTTGTTTGGTGACATACTAATTTTAAACTGACAAAACCTCTCAGCTATCAAACTACATCAGATATCTTTGAGAAGGATAAAATGTTACTTGAGTTATTGATTTAAAACAACAGAGAACTTACTTGGTTGATACCTAGAGCTACTCCTCAGGGTCTTCCATGGTTGTTGAAGGTCATATTTGTCTTTTGCTGTTTAGTGCAGGGCCTGCCAGGTTCCAGAAGATCCTTTGGTCTAATCTGTGGGAAGACAAGCCTACCTTGACCTGAGCAGCTAAGCTCTTGATTCCAGCAATTCTGTCTACTGTCTGGTGATCTTCAGTTTAGAGGAAAGGCAGTTGAAGTGAATTGCAGATGGACATTGTTCCATGCCCATTTGTCTTCTGTCTTCTTCGGAGGAAGTAGAGTGCTGCTGCTAGGAGCCAACCTGTCTCTTTTTGTTATGAAAAGCTTTATTTATTTTTTTTTAGGCCCAAAGCAGTTCTTTTATTTATTTTATTATTTATTTTAAAATTTATTTATTAAAGATTTCTGTCTTTTCCCTGCTGCCGCCTCCAATTTCCCTCCCCCCTCCCCCAATCAAGTCCCCCTCCCTCATCAGCCCAAAGAGCGATCAGGGTTCCCTGTCCTGTGGGAAGTCCAATAATTAAATATTTAAATACCATATTCCTCAGATCTCTAAGCAGTTGAGGGCTGTTTATCAGCTACAGCTACAGTATAGAATCTGCCTGGAGAGCTGGATCTGAGCTTGACTGTATTGACTCTTAACTTAACAGGTAAGATTTACACTCGTAAAAAAGATAGAAAGAAGAAAAAACTGTTTGCAATAGAACATTAATGGCAGAGCTGACAATAGTAGAGAACATGTTAATATATTTTAAATGAGGTTTAGATTAAATATAAAGTATCTTTGTAAGAGGATTAAAAATATATACCAGTTTAAAACATGAGACTTATTGTTACTGTAGTCTGAAATGAGATGTAATAAACATACAATTATAACATTTAACAGTAAACGTAGGTGCATGTAAATTACATGTATGAACACATACACAGAGTAAACAAGAATTGGGTGAAATGGATGCTCTAGGTGGATCCTACCAAGGGCATGCCACTATGCAAAACACAATGCAACAGAGTCAGGAATAGAAATTTAGAGCCAAAAACATAAGAAAATCTGGGGACCAGGAAGGGAATACCTCAGTAAAGATGGTGAAACTTGTTCATCTGACCTGGATCTCAGCCAAGATGGTGGCAAGCTCACTTGACTTCAGTTAAGATGGTGGTAAGGTCACCTGACCTCAGTCAAAATGGCATCAGTCACATGTTGTATGGAAAAGCCACAATTTTTGAGCTGTAGGAATTCTAAGTTTAATAATAAGAGAGTCCTAGATGTTTGATCCATCCTGTCACTGAGCTGCCATGCCACAAGCTACAGCAAGGAGCAAAATGCTGGAACTGAAAATAGCTGCCTCATGGATCCAACCAATCTTGTTGTCAGCAGTAGCAGTGGTAGGGACATTTTAAAGAAATGACTTCCATTTTTCTGTGAGCTGACAGTAGTCAGAAAGCTCCCCTAAAAGTGGAAGCATCAGGACACTGGTGGAGTGAGGATTAGAGCTGAAGAAGTAGGGCATTAAGGCCTGGGGTTTTAGAACTTCTTAAAGATATCACGGGGGAGGCTGGATTGATGGGCTTGGATAGCTTGCTACCCATAGCTGATACCATAAAAGCCCATGAAACAGCAGAACCACAAGACCTATAATGTGGAATCTCCCTCTAGATGCAGGTTGTAAACTGTCAGCAAACATTGCAGGACCTCTAGGAGAGTGTCCTCTGACTACAGATGGGGTACTATAGACTGACTGGTTCAGGTCGATGCGACTCAGAAGCCAGAGAGGCCAGAGGCCATTCCAAGTGGCCTTTCACCAATGTAATACTGCAGGTTTCCGAGTGGCTGCAGCAGGCAGTGGGCCATGAGACCATGCCACATGTCCCCAAGCAGGGACAGGCAATGAGCAGCAGGTCCCGAGAGCAGCCAGTCCCACAAGGAGAGACAGACAGATGGGCACACCATGAGACCATGCCACAGGTCTCTGAAGGTAGCTGGTCCCAGGAAGGAAGACCCGTGCAGGCAAGAGACAGATGGATAGGCACGCCATGCAGAGTGAGGTTGAATATTTATTTAGTGAGTTATGGAGGGGAAAGGGGAGAAAGGGAGAAGAGCAGAGAGAGATAAGAGAAAGAGAAAGAGAGAAAGAGAGGGAGAGAAACAGACAGAAGGGGGTAGAAGAGAAGTTGGGGGAGAGAGAAGCTACCTATTAAGAGGGAGACAGAAAAGGAAGGGACTCATGCTGGAATCTGAAAATCAGCTTGCCTCAGTGGATGGGAGGAGAGAGTGGGCGTGGCTTGTCTCTTAAAGGGACAGGGCAGACCATTACAATTACCTTTTATAAATTAGTGTGTCAGGGGGAACCAATGAATAATAAGCTCAACATGAAGTCTAAAGTCTTCTGGGGTCTTCTTTCCTAAGCACTTTGACCATACCCCAGGACATACTTAGGCATAGAGAGATAAATACCCAGCATATTAGAGAGTGTTCTTCCGATTTTATGGTCTCAGGACCTATAGGTACTACCTTAAATAGAGGTGGGTAGTGAAGGAGGTTAACTTCTCCATCACCTGTGCTGTCAGCAAGATGCTATATGTCCTTTAGTTTCATAGATACAGGGATTGGCTATCCCAGATTCTGACTGCATTGTTTTTCTTTTTAGAAATGTCTTAATGAGCTTGTGCTCTAAATGATATAACCAAGCTTTCTGTTTCTCCTGCAGAACTGATCATAGACATTTTCTCTCACTCCAAAATGTCCTCATAGCCATCTTTCACTATAGTCAAAGCAGTCTACTGTGATATAATGGCTGGGGGAAAAATCAGGAAGAGGTAGACAGGACCACAGTTTCACAGAAAGAGAAGATTCCAGAGTTTCTTTCAGATACTTTGTAGAGATAGAAAAGTAGAGTGAAAGTGCCTCTTGTAGATCAATAGAGACTGGGTGCACTTTCTAGAAATCATTTGGTCACACTTTGTTACTTACATAAGGAAATTGCTTTAAATGGGTTGCAGACTAGAAAAGTTTAGAATGTACTAGAAAATGATTTCTTAAATAAGAAAGTACAACTGATGGCAAAGATGAATGAGTCTGATTTCATTTGTTTATCAAAAGAAGCTGCAGACTTCTATTTCAAGTCATGCCAACACAACTAGTGTCAACTTGAGCTTTTACCTAAAGCAATTTGAAACTGGGCAAAATAGATGAGAACAACCATTTTATACAAAGAAGAAAGCCAAGAAAACAAAAGAAATATATGAGGTGAATTATGTGATTGTCCTGGCTTTCATCATAGAGGCACTTCTTGAATGCCACAGTGTTTTGGAGAAACCAAATAAAATACTTCAGGTTCTATAAATTATAGAGACAAGGATCAGAGTTCAAGATGAAAGACAGAGTGGTGCAGCGGCACGGGGGGGGGGGGGGAGTGTCATACTGAGGGAAAGCTCCAAGATTCTTCCTAGAAGCTTCAAATGAAAATTAAACTGCTTGCATAGAAGGTGTAATTCCACAAAAAATGAAAAGAGCTCCCACTGCACAGTTCTAAGTTAAACAATTTCAGAGTTTACAGGAGGCTAGGCTCATCAAACACAGTAGACAGACATTTCAAAATTTGTATTTTCAGTGTAGACCAACAAAGGGACTCTTTATAGTAGCAAATTTGGCATAGGAAAAGTTGCTTTAAACTCACTATTACAAAAGTTAAAAACGAGTTTCTAAAGTGTTGACCATATCATCAGGTAATTGCTTCTGAATAAAAACAACTTTCTTTTAAATGAAGATAGCAAAATCTAGGGGCGACGCACCTATAAAATTCACAACGTCTAGCTTCTCTAATAAAAAAATTGAAACACATGTCTGGAGCACCTAAATGTGATTCGTATTCTGAACAATACTCAGTACAAACAATAATGATAATGTAAATAAACAGGAGGCAAGGGCTCCCTATGGAAAATATAAAACTATGAAATTTAGGTGTATTTAGTTGTTTTTCTGTTGCTGTGATAAAATATCTGGTCAAGGCAACTTATAGAATAAAGATTATTTAGGTTTATGGTTCCAGTCCATTTTGGTAAAGGGACATGGCAGCAAGTAGCTGACATGGTGGTAGCAGTAGAAAGCTGAAAGATCACATCTCGACCACAAGCAAAAAGCAGAGAGCAAACTGGATGCAGGGTGAGGATTTAAAGTATCAAAGCCCTTCCCCAGTGCAGGGATGAACCTCCACATAACCTCTTCAAAAAGCAGCACTAACTGAGGATCAATTGCATTCTCTTTCATCATCCCCTCTGTCTTTATCACACACACACACACACACACACACACACACACACACACACTCAGAGAGAGAGACTGTAAAACGAATAAATGAATAGAAACTGAAGATAAAAAGAGCACAGAACATGAAGACAAGAACAAAATCATTCAAACTAAAACAAAGAAAAAACTGAAAAAATGAGAATTCCTGTGATACATAGTACAATATTAAATAGCCTACCATATAGATATTTGTAGTCACAAACACAAAAGAGGTTCAGAAAAATTTGGGGGAGAAAGAATGCTTAAATAGTCCTAAATTTAATGAAAGAATTATTAATCTAGCCTTATGATCAAATAAAATTAATCTGAGAAAATAACATTTTAAGTTAAAATACACTTAATGACTTTAAAAGTTAGAATACTGATAATAGCAAAGAAGTAGAACATCGATGGGCCTGTAAATTTGATCATTCTTTTGGGAACATTAAAAGTGCATTCTAGGTTCGGCGAGAGACTTGACTCTAGAGGTGTTCCCAGGTGTCCATGGAGATGTCCCCATCTAGATCCCTGGGCAGCTAAGGCGAGGGAGCCTGAAATGGCCCTATCCTATAGCCATACTGACGAATATCTTGCATATCACCATAGAACCTTCATCTAAGCTAGAGACAGAGACCCACATTGGAACACTGAACTGAGCTCCTAAGGTCCAAATGAGGAGCAGAAGGAGGGAGAACATGAGCAAGGAAGCTAGGACCTCGAGGGGTGCGCCACCTATTGAGACGGTGGGGCTGATCTATTGGGAGCTCACCAAGGCCAGCTGGATGATGGAGCATGTGATCAAAACGGACTCCCTGAACGTGGCTGACAAGGAGGGCTGACTGAGAAGCCAAGGACAATGGCAGTGGGTTTTGATCCTACTGCATGTAATGACTTTGTGGGAGCCTAGTCTGTTTGGATGCTCACCTTCCTAGTCCTGGATAGAGCGGGGAGGACCTTGGACTTCCCACAGGGCAGGGAACCCTGACTACTCTTGAACTGGAGAGGGAGGGGAAGGGGGATGGGGGGAGCGGGAGGGAAACGGAAGGAGGTGGAAATTTTTAATTAAATAATAAAAATAAATAAAAAGTGCATTATCTCAAAACCTTAAGGATGCACTGCTATATATCTTGGAAATTTCATTCGTAGACAGAGATTTTTGAGAGTTCCTTGAGCTTGTTACTCTAAGAAATGCATATATGAATGAAAACAATGTATTTGTAACGATCAGAAAGTCTGATTCAATCTCAACACCCATCTGCATTGCAAAGGCATAGTCATATATTTAGCTATACAATGGTGGAGAATACCCTACAAAAAACTGAGGATTATATTTACAGCCGATTACATAAATGAACAGCAGAAAAATAGGATAACAAAGATTAACTAGTGGAGAGATATATGTAGGACAACTGTTTAATTTTTTAAAGGTTCAGATGCATGTGCATTCACATACACATGAAGACACACACACAATTTTTCTCATTTATGATTCTCATACAAATGCAGATGGTTCCAGGCATATGATGGTTTGGGTTCTGATTTGTCATGGGGCATATTGGACACTGCAGCATGTCCATTAACATCTCTGGCCTCTACCCACATCAAAAAGGTTCCACAGCATAGGCTTTCTGTAAACTAGATTTCAAATGCTAGATTTTTGCTCTTTTATTGGTCAAGAGATTGGTAGACTGACGCTCTCTGGTTGAAAAGTCCAAGAATAAGAATCTAGAAATGTAGATTCTAGAAATAAGAATGTATAAATAAAGAAATACAAAGCTGTAAGCCTAGGAGAACGAGACCAGGCTGTCAGCAGATTTCTCAGCAGCTTAAGGATTAACTGTTAACAGTGGGTTACTTTGCTTTACAACCCATCTGTCTACCAGACCGAAGCATCCCTCTTCTGAACTGAGGGTCAGCTCTGCAAACTAAGGATTAGCCCTAAGATAACACTCTGGTCACCCATGACCAACAATGGACATAAACTGAGTTAAGCTTTAGCGGGTGGGATGTATGTGACTTTTCTGTTATGCATTGTCCCTGGTACATGAAACTGACAGCATTGGGGGGAGTGCAGAGCTTTGGTAAACACCATCAGAGAGTAGCAGGGGAAAAAAGACCTAAAATACAAACACTGGTCTAACTAAAAACTCTGTTAATAAAAATTGCAAAGAAGGACAATTTGTATCTGAGTTTTATCTTGAGATTGTAAAAGTTTTTTTGTTATTGTCTAATGCTTGTTGTCTCTTGCTATAAAATGGAGGAATTTGAAAACCAACCTTTGCCACAGCCTTACAAGTCTATCTCTGGCTGTGGTCTCAGCTAGCTGATAAACTTTTTGTGCCCCACAGAGATTTTTTTTTTAATTCTTAAATTTTTTTTCCTGGAATAAAGTTTGCTACTGGTTTACTAGACTTTGGTGGTCTGTCCTCATCTTTAAGAGACCCCCATGGACCCAACATGGTGATGTTTGCAGATCTGAGGGGTAAATAGTCCATCAATTACAGTACATATTGGTGGTGGCAAGGTGAGGCTTTAGGTAGATTAGGTGTTTTAAATGTATTTAAGACCTACAATGTCGTCAACTTGTGAAAATAAAACCTCATTGTACATTGAGGAAAATCTTGTAAAATAAATATGCAAGAAAATGTTGACAAAAGAAAGAACTAGCAGGATGGTAAAAGGCTGCTTCAAAGAGCATTTGGAAAAGAGATTTATGTATATAGTTAGTCAGCAGAAGGATGCTGGAATGCATTTGCAAGTTAGATTTAAAACTGATTACATCCCACAGGGCAATTAAACTGTAACCTTTGGGGTTATCTTCCTTACCCAGCAAAAATAATTTTCATCTTTACTGAGCAAAAGTATGCAAGTTAAGCTATAACTTTCCCAAGTCTGTGCCTTGGTCAATAGTACATAGTAAGTCAAATCGAATTATGTTTTCCTGAAGAATGTAATCCTCCTTGGGTGGGCTGGTTGGATAATGTTACAGTATGACATTGAAAGGACGTGAGGTCAATTGTAAGTATTTTTCTTAACAATTGGGTTTATATGAATTTTGTAAAAAGTGAAACAAAACAATGTTTATTCATATATGAGTGATTGAAAAAATATCAAGCAAAAATCTAGAGTAAGATTTGCTAGAGCAGTGGTTCTTTTTAAAATTATTATTACACAAAGTACTTTGTTTACTTAATAGAGATGAGATTTAACTTCTTTAAAATTTAAGTTTATACACATTTATAACAAAAGCAAATATACCACTAAATAATGTGTGATGATACAATTATAATTATATATACAAATGCAATTATATAGATAAACTACAGTATATATTATTTTAGCATAATTTAGGCATCATACATTTCTCTTGACAACTAAAGATGATAGTTGGCTAGGTTAAACACAGTATCTAGAATAATAAGCTGTGTTCCTGGAAGTCTTCCTAACAGTCACCCAACCTAACCTTGCTTAACAGAAGAGGACAAGTTGTTATGGCTAATGAAGATAATGCCCTCCACTCTGTAAATGTTGAGGTTACTGATTATGTCAGGCACTTGCTTGGTGTTGGGAATATTAAAGTCCATAGAACATAGCACCTACATATAGGCAAGGGGTGCTTAGCCAGCATAGGCCATAATTTTTAATGGGACAATCTGTGTCACATAGGGACATTTGGTAATATTTGGTGACAGTTTGGGGTTTCTTCTCTGGGGAGATGCTTACTGGCAACTTTTGGGTAGTGGGCAAGAATGCTGATGAATATTCTACAGTGCACAGAATGTCCCCATGACAAAGAATTATGAGGTCCTAAAATACTAGTGGTGTGGAGACTGAGAAACCTTAGGCACTGCAGTGGACTTGGAGACGTGGCCTCTGAGTAGGAAAATAATGGTGATAGACTTCAGTTCTTTAAAACTGACTCACCAGGGCTGGGGAGATGGCTCAGAGGTTAAGAGCATTGCCTGCTCTTCCAGAGGTCCTGAGTTCAATTCCCAGCAATCACATGGTGGCTCACAACCATTTGTAATGGGGTCTGGTGCCCTCTTCTGGCCTGAAGGCATACACACAGACAGAATATTGTATACATAATAAATAAATAAATATTTTTTAAAAAACTGACTCACCAGTGCAAACAGGAAGATATTTTAAAATAACTTCAACTCATAGATAGCAAAACATTCTTTCCTGTATATTTATGTTTAATGAACACAAAAAAACATTGAATTAACAGATCTTTGTACTCCTTAGGCATGGAAGGCAGGGAATATACATGCAGTTTTGAACTATTACCTGTAATTTAATAGCACCCCTTTCTTTTTGCTAAGAGAAAGCCTGCCAAGACACCATCTCTAGGAACTCAGCATCTTATAGAGACTAGAGAAGCTCTTCACAATCTATAATATTTTGAGAATGGCCTTAGATGCAGACTACAATTATACATTATGATAAAACTGTTTGCTGAATTTTACGAGCCCACATTTGTCATTGCAGGTACTTCTGGTCATTTGATGTTTCACCTTGTCTCAGACAGGACAGAAAAAGTAAATTCAACAGTGAGACCAGGACTTTTTAGCAGTGAAAAAATATTAAGTGGACAGAGGCCTCCATGATGTCACAACTCAGGCACCCCATTAGCTAGCTTCAGTGCTCTTCCACTCCTGGCAGGCAGTGTAAGTTAACACCATCCAGAGAATTCTAGGCAGGTGAAAGCAATTGACTCTAAACCCAAAGTCCAGACCAATCAGATTCTCTAGGGGGTGGGCTAAGGGCATCTTTAGCTCGATCTGAACTCTCATATAGGTTTGTGCTTGCTCTGGACTTCCAATGAATGAAAATCAAGTTTCCATGATTAAAAGCAAATGTTCGAGTTGGTGCCACAGTTGCAGAGAGATGAAGGTCTGCAGTCTGTATCTTACACCAGAATGAACTAGAGGAGACAGAATGAGACATGAAATTTGGAGAAACATGTGATCCTTTTTACTTTTGGATTATGCTCTGATTTCCCCCTTAACCATGTAGCTGAATTTTCACACATGAAAATAATATCTATCTGTAAAACAGATGCAGGCTTTCTTGAAAGAGGGTTTGCACCTTATTTTGTCTTTCATACGTCTAAAAATTATACTTAAAAACCTCAAATATGAGCAATTCGCTTAAACTTTGCCAACCCTTTGTGTTTTTAAGCAGCCGACCAGGAGGCAGTGGGGCTATTCAAGTCTTAAAAGTGTGTAATTACTCCCATTTCAGAACCTGAAATGCAGTCCATACTCCGAGCACCCACATTTTCTTGGCGGTAAAAAGTAATGGATACTACTTTTAGGTATAGCAGGATGACAAGCCGTGAGTCCAAAGGAGGAGCTCAAAGCAGCTCAAAAGAAATGGGGCCCAGTCCCCTGTTAACTCTCCTTTTAAGCATCAACCATTTTGGGTTATATTTTAAGTACGTTTTAAGATAGGTTCATCACCTGAATAAATTCTGGTAAAGGCAGCAGCTATGGCTTTCATCTACTAAGAACTTGTTCAGATTTTAGTATCAGAATTTTAGAAATCTAAATATGTAAACTATTTTTTATAAAAAGAGGAAAGGATTTCTTTCAAAAGTAGCCATCATGCTTGGAAAACTTTTGGCTCATAAGAATAGCAGTGATCGATGAGGTCTCTTCCTGAAAATTTAAGGACAAACTGTACAGAGTCAAAGACTGTGCTAGAAGAATTCTGTCCCACCATTTACTTTCCTGTGTATTCTCTTGATTCTGTTTCCTTTTGCATGAAATGTGTATTTTAGTCCTGTGATTTCTAAGTTTCCTTCTATGACTAGAAAATATGATTCTGAAAGTTAGTTAAGTTTCACCTGCTAGAATATTTATTCTCCCATTTCTCTTTTATGTTGCTGTCTGAATAAAACCACAAAACTTGATCTATCAATTTACTGGGCTGTGAGACCAATATGCTTGAAGTATCTCAAATGAATCTGGGCACTTTTGATGTGGGTCACTGGACCTTATACATGAGAAGTGGGGATAAAAATGAAAGAAATGTTGGGAAGAAGTGGTCCCTCCTTTGAGTTTATTTAGAGGTCAATGAATACACAAAGTGGTGGGGGATGAATAGGACATATCTTTCCCAGACTTCTCTTAATAAGAGAGACTGTACATCTGGGGCTAGACATAGGGAAAGCAAGATGCCTCCGTGGTTGTTTATGGTTCATGGCCATACAGTCTCAGCTAAAATCTACAATTGACATTGTGTCTCTTATCTATTGTTGTCTAAGAACATCACCATAAAAGAAGGGGCTAAAGATGAAGCACACTTTGGTTTCACAGAACAGTGTAACTGGTTCTTCTGCAAGGTTGCCATCAGTGTTGGCAGGGAGGTCATGTCATCTGGAGCACAGGGTCTTCTTACGAGCTCCTCGAGGGTGTTGGCAGCATTTGGTTCCTTTCAGGTTGTCAGAGACAGGCTCCGGTTTCTCCCTGGCAGCTGGCCACCCAGCCGACTGCTCTTCTCCACAGGCAGCTTGCAACATGGCATCTCGCTTCTGTAGGAAGCTCCAATTTTTTGCTCCAAAAGATTGAACTGTGCTTGCTAAAATGAGAAGATATTAGAATAACACGGGGAAGTATACTAGTATGCATAAGAATGCAAGTCACACAAAATATGAATGAAGCTCAAAGAAGAGCCAGTGGGTTAAGGTTTACTCCCCTCATCATACTGAAGAGGGTAATGTGAAGTGAAGGCAGTTTAGAGAGCTAAATTGTTTTAGAGGTGATGAAAGGACTTGAAACACAGAAATCAGCTTGTAATGTATTCTCATTGGAAGTTGGATGAGCCTAAGAGACAAACGCTGTTTTATCACAACTTCACATCTTAAGAACTGTTTGAAATTTCCCTCTGCCTGAGTTCTAACTAACAGTTTAGAGCTGAAGCTGTGAATAGGTAGATCTAGCTCAGCATTGTTGAATTTGAGGCTGGAGCAATCTCTGTGCTGGGATGTCCTATGTAGACTAGATGCCAATATTATCTCTTCTTTAGTATTAACAAAAAACTGTTCTAGACACTGCTAGTCTCCTGAAGTAAGGCTCACCCCTGGTTAAGAATCACTGCTTCAGACTGAAAACTAGCATAACTTAGATTCGAAGTGTCTTTCACGGTGCTGCAAGTAATCAAGAAGGAGGCACTACTGATTAAGTCCCATCTCCATCAATGATGTTGAGACTTACTAGACTATTTTGTATGTGTCCCAATTATTCAATTAGTGACAATATTCGCTTGTTTTGAAAGAAGTAGAAATTTAATTATGATCATCTATTCAGTCATGATGCACAATTAGATCCCTGGCAGGTGCTTGTTAGTGAGCAGCAACCTCTGAAACAAGAAGAGACAAAGCTGTAACCTGTGCAAGTCCCAGATAGTCATTAAAAGTTGACAGCTCACTATCTTCAGAAAGAGTGAATAACAGAGACCTAGAAAGGAGGTAATTAGGGACCCATATATTCCCAACCTACAATGATATGAATCTAAAGATAACTCCAAGGGAATCTTCACAATTCCCATCTACAAACATAAGGATATTTTTGTTATACATTAAATTACTCAACTTCCTAGAGATAGAAAAAGACAGGTTGAAACCTGCAGACCTTTCAACCTCATCAGCTATCCAATAAAAAGGAGACCACACTACCAACACCAAAGCAGAGGCTCATGCCTTATTTTTGGTCAAGTACAGTAGAATGTGGAATTTTATATGTGCTATAGTCTTCCAAATGTTATATTATATTCTTTTATAGTAAGAGATATGTTTAAATCAGCTTATAAACACTGTGACTTCATAAAATCACAGCAATTTCCTAAATTCATTTCCTTAATAATTTCTATTTCCAACAACAGTGCTTCTGGTGAATAAAAGTGGAAGGAAACAATTATCCCTTTTCTTCCTTTTTGTTACCTCACTGCTTCTTTGTATCTGTTTCTCCATCCTTCACTTATTCTCTCCCTTTCCTCCTTCTTCCTACTTCCAGTCTGTGTTTCTTAACTATGTATTTTCATGTTTGCACATAGAATGGAAAGATCACAGATGGATTCATCAGACTGAGAGCAAGATGGCAGGAGAGATTGCAGTCATTAAAGTACCTATGTAATACAAATGACTTGGAATTCTCCACACACTCAGCTTTTCCAAGGCTTCCAGTGATGGGTGGTTTTCATGGAACAAATCATCAGTAAATGGAGAATGGAGATTCATTAAAGTTAATCCTTAACCCTTTGTAATTCCTACCTAAATTTCAGATTAACCATTAATGAAAATGAATGCCTGAAAGAGGTAAAAATAGTTTTGTAGTGCAGTGTAATCTTAATATCGAAAGGAAAGTAAGCTACATTAGCGAGCCATGGACATTGGCCTCCAAAGACTACCTGCTGCAGACATGACCACATCCAGGTATGTAGAGCTTCCAGCTTCCCTTAGAGCATCGCTGCAGATTTCCTTTCCTTGGTTGTCTTCTTTTTCATTTCTTCAGTATCCATTTCAGAAAAGGGTGGTTGCTTAGGGGACTTAATGCTCTATATTCCTAAGGCCACTGTTAAGGGCATTGTCTTGTCTACCTGTACTGAAAAATACAGTTTGATGAATTTCTACCTTGTCAAGTTAGTTGCTGCCTATGACAAACACCTAATGTTGCTTCAGCTTCTTCTACCAGAAAAGAAAACCCAAAGAAAAAAAAAGAAAACAAAGATACAGAGCGGGGGAGGGAGAGAAAGAGGGAGGGAAAAAGAGAGAGAGAGATCATTTTATAAATGATGTTTACAAAACACATTAGAATTTTTTGCTTGAGAGAAACAAAATTGTGAGATTAGGCCTGCGGATATTTTGCTTGACACAGAGTTTTGTAAATTACATAGTGATGCCTTACTTATTCATTATTTCAGAAAGTCTTTGAAAAGTTTGATTTGAAAGTTATTGGGGGCAATGTGTCAAGCATCTGGTCTAAGAAACCTGGGGTTCAAAGCCTTGTACTACTTTACCGCCTAGTCTAGAAATCTAGAATTAGAGACATCCTTTGGTAACACAAAACTAAATGATAGAGCCTAGGGCATAAGACCTCAAGTAGTGTCTGTTAAGTATTGTTCAGATGACCTCTGAAATCAGGCTTGGGCAACCAAAATTGCCCTAAAGAAATTTCCTCAAATCATAGCACAGAGTTTGAAAAATGAGATTTGATGAAACATTGAATCAAAAAGACAAAAAGAAATGATTTTGTTTTTGAAAATTCTTTGACTGAGGCAGGAAAATGGACCTGAAGTTCTCTCACTGGCAATTCTGTTGGTATCTGTAGTTCAAGGTCAAATTATCTAAATTATGATTCAAATCATTTTTACTGATGTAGAAAAACAGCAACACTGGGATTGGCGGATTATGTCTATAATCCCAGAATTCGGGATGGTGAAGCAGGAAGATTGCTGCAAGTTGGAGGCCTGTCTGGCCTACATCGTGAGTTCCAGAACAGTCTGGGATAGATAATATCTTAAAAAGCAAATGATGAGGAATAATGAAAGTCAGTTCTTCATTTGTTATGCATTAGAAGCCTCAAATTTGAAAGTATTGAACACCATGGCAGGCACTAGAGTCACTAAGACTCAGCCAATGGTGACTTTGTTTATTTATTTATTTATTTATTTATTTATTTATTTAAGATTTCTGTCTCTTCCCTGCCACCGCCTCCCATTTCCCTCCCTCTCCCCCAATCAATCTCCCCCAATCAAGTCCCCCTCCCTTGTCAGCCCAAAGAGCAATCAGGGTTCCCTGCCCTGTGGGAAGCCCAAGGACCACCCACCTCCATCCAGGTCTAGTAAGGTGAGCATCCAAACTGCCTAGGCTCCCCCAAAGCCAGTACAGTAAAGTATTCATTTCCTTCTCAGCTGTCAGTTTGATCCCAAATCTAAATTAGCTATCCCATTCAGAGGGTGAGGGAGTGGCTTAGTGGAAGAGCACTTGCTTTGCACTAGCGAGACCTTGGTTTTCATTCTGAGCACCAAGAGAAACAAAATTAAACAAAACAAAATTCATGAAACCAAAAGCTTGCGTCTTCCCATTTCTATCTTTGAGTATCTGTAGAGTTTTTCATCAGTTGATGAAATTACTACAGAATTCATGGTCAGCCAGTATGTAGAAAGTCAGTTTTTGCGGTTTGTTTCCAAGAAGTTGTCATCCCTATAACTCTAATTAGACTCAGCTGGATATTGCTTTCCCTCATGCTCTTCTCAATATACTCAAAGAAGGCAGAGCAGGCTATTGCAAAGTCTTGAATCTCTATCTCTGTAAGCAAATAGAAACCATTTTCTTGAAGTTCAAGCAAAGTGAGTCCCTTTCCCCTCCTTTCTCAAAGGTTTATACCTTTATAAAAGGCTTGGCCAGATGCCCTTTAAATTAAGAGCATACTGAGGAAAGTCTTTTTCCACAGAAGAAAATTTCCTCCTCATCAGGAGAGACAAGAGTTTCCTTTCCTCTTTTCTGAACTATGCATAACTGAATGTGTAAACACTTGGTCTGGGAGGTGCCACGTGGGGTGGGAGTTACCTTTTGGAATGGTTCCAACCTAGCATTCTAGAATTGTCTTCCTCCTGCAGAGTTGGCACTGGAGAATCAATTCAACACCCTGTCCCACTTGCATTCCCTGTCAGGGGACTTGCAGTTGGTTTAGACTCGATGAACTTTACTTTTCCTTTAAACTCCCTTAGTCCCACTCCTAGAAGCACAATTGTGCTTGTCTCTTCCAGGTAATCTTTGAGGTAAAACACCTGGTGTTTTATTTGAAGAGCTAGAACCTGAGCCACTCTCCACTGGCCTCCACATTTAATCTTTGCAGCTGGAAAGCATGTTCACTCACAATGCATTTTTACCATACAGGAAATCCTCCAGGGAGGCCTGGGTACATGTGGTACCTTTGAAGTACCACAAGCAATTTTCCCTTTCCTACTTTTCCTCAGTGTTTCGTTACATTATTTCAGTTGATGTATTTTGTCTAATGTGCTGTATTAGGAAAGCTTGAAGGATGATGTGTTTAGCATACAATGTCTATTATGATTAACTCTATTTATGGAAGCATGACGCCTGCATTACGAGTCTGTTCACTATCCCTGGTACTGGGTTGCAACAACACAAGCTAATCCTTTGCACAGTCAGGGAAAACCCTCAGACATTATCTCCCATTCCCTGCTGAGCCAAAGGTGAAAATGTATAGCCTTGTTGCACATTTTAAAACTTGAATTTTTGCAGCAAGCATTTCTCCATTTGAGGGTCATTTTTGTCAAGTAAAGCATTCAATGACATATGCATATTCATGTACAAATGTAGTTTCTTAGTATTCTTGTAGAGCTCCACAGCATTGATAAAATGGACCTAATTATCATGTAGTTTAAATCCAAGAAAAGTTGACAAATTCCAGTGTTGCTGCTCACTGTGCACTTTTATGCTGGTTTAAATTTTAGTTTGTGGTGATCTTTTGAAACAAACACACTGCTACATCATTCAAAGTAAGGAAGAAATATCCAGAGTAATAGATTCTTTCTGACAAGTCACTTGCTCTGAAGAAGTAAAATGACAAAACAAAACAAAACAAAATTACCCCACCCACTCATTAATGTTTAAGTCTAATGAGTCCACACTGTCTCTGGAAGAAATTCAAAGAATAAAAACTCTACACGTATTTACAATCACCCAGGTCTAATCTGAGATAAACTAGCAAGGACACCCAGCTTCAAATACTGTTTTAGACATAATACAAAACTATTATTCATAATGATTTTTAATTTAGAAGCTTTTCTTATGAAACTTTCTAGATTTTCATTTTTGTCGCAGTGAAACATTGTTCTTTTCAAATGTCTTTATCTTCCCTTACCACTTTATATTTAAATTATTCTGAAATGAATCCTGAAATAGGCTTGGTATTTTAAATAAAAAGCACCAAATAATGAATTTGGGATGATTTTTGCCTTCTTAATTGGTCAGGGTTTCTTTGACCTTTTAAAGGCTGAGGTAGTTTTCCTGTGTTAATCATAGCACAAATAAGAGCCCCAGTAAGCCAATTCCTATCTTTCTGTGTCTCAAACTCTCAAACATGTTCCAATGGATTAATCCAATTTAGATTAGGAGAGCAGGGAAAGAGAACTGCTACAATTGGACCACCTCAGAATTTTCCTTGGTCTAGTACAAACACTGCACAAATTTATATCTATCTATCTATAGATATAGATATAGATATAGATATAGATATAGATATAGTGTGTGTGTATATCTGTGTGTTTGTGTCTGTGTCTCTGTGTGTGTGTTCAGTATAGAGCAGAGGATTCAGCAGTTTAGTGCCATGGGCTAATATGAAATGCAGTTTGAACTGCATAGCAAAAGAGGCTCCAGAATTCATAAGATAAATGTCCATTATAATTCTGGATATGAAAACAGACAGCTTCTTAGATTGTGTTCTAAGAAAAGTATATTTGGCTCAGTGTCCTAAGATTTTTAAATCTGTACCCTTGATGCGAATACTAAGCCTGGGAGAAAACTTAAACAGTCTTTAATTTCCAGTAGAAATCCTCCCCTGAACCATTTGCATGAATCTGATCAGTTATTTCGTGTCATTAATTCTTTATTATGTCTGTGAGTATGTGTGTGCCTCTGTGCATGTGTGCGTGCTTGTGTGTGTGTGTGTGTGTGTGCATGTGTGTGTGTGTGTGTGTGTGTGTGTGTGTGAATGGAGGTCACAAGAAATTGAACTGATCTGGAAAACTGAGACTATCTCCTTTAAGAAAGGGTGCTTCTTGTTTCAAAGGTTGTTGTCCTTTGCTAACTCCTCAGCCCGCATCCCTTCCCTGATTGCAGCTGTTACAAAATGATGGCTGCTGGCAGGACCAATCAATGATGAAATGGAAAATGGGGAGAGGAGAGCCCCAGGAGTCTATAAAAAATCTAATCCCAGAGTACCACCTCTTTGCAGACCCTTTCTTCCAGGGCCCCGTCCATCTCTGTGGTGGGAACTGTTTGCTGGGTTTTGTTCTTTTATCTCTCTGTGGCTGTTTTGTTGTTGTTGTTGTTGTTGTTGTTGTTGTTGTTCCTTGTTCATCCATAACTTTCTGTCTAGTACACTCAGGATCTCATGACTCTTGGATGTTGCAAACTTCCCTGCTCTGGGACAATGATTTGTTTCTTGTACTGCAAAGATTTGTTTCTTGTACTTGTTTACTAAAATGCTGTTTGGCCAGTATCCAGGCAGGAAATAGAGGTTGGGTAACAAGAATTCTGGGAAGAGGAAAGCTCAGTCTACAGTCATCACCCAGACACAGAGGAAGCAAGATGTTAATGTTTTGCCAAATAAGGTGAAGTAATAAGGGCGGCGGCGGGGCTGCGTCCCCAACACCCCAGCTGCCTGCCCAGCTAGCTTATACCCCGAAATAATTACACGGACACTGTATTCTTTTAATCACTGCTTGGCCCATTCTCTTCTAGGCTAATTCTCACATATTAATTTAGCCCATTTCTAATCATCTGTGTGTAGCACCCCAAGGTGCGCTTACCGGGAAGATTCTAGCCTATGTCCATCCTGGGTCAGACCTTCATCGCGTGTGTCTGCCAGGGAGCAGGGCATGGCGTCTCTGCTGAGGCGTCTGCTCTGGAGAGAGCTGTGGAGTCTCTGACCTCACTTCCTCTTCCTCCCAGCGTTCTGTTCTGTTTACTCCTCCCACCTATCCTCTAACCAATAAAATGGGCCAAGGCAGTTCCTTTATTAGCCAATGACCTTCCTCCATCATTTCCCCTTTCTTGGTTTAAACAAAAAAAAAAAAGGCTTTAACATAGCAAAATTACATATAACAAAACAGTTATCAAGTAAAAGTTACAATAATCTTTATCATAACTAAGGAAAACTATAACTATAACTAACTATTCTTAACTCCATCAAAGACTCCAGAAAGATATATTACCTAAGTAAACAAGAACTAAGAAACTTCAAACTCTAGAAATGACAAAGACATCTCGCTGCCTGGACAGTCACCCAAAGTTCTTTTGTACCGTTGGGGCATCCATCTTCAGCCTTCAGGCCCATGGTATCCAGCAGACATTTCCATAAAGCAGGAAAATTCAAAGTCAGTTCAGTCACTATCTGTTGTGTCCTGCAGAATGTCTCACAGACTCTTTCAAAATGAATCAGGAACCCCGAAATATCATCTCACATTAGGCAAGTTCAGTAGTCCTCTCTCTGTGGGATCTCTGTGTCCAGTTTATGCAATAGTCCAGGCAAGAGCAGTTTCTTGCCCAAATGGCTATCAAAACTCCATAATGAGCCTCTTTGATGCCCATCTTCCTCTTGAAGTAGATTGGTGCTGCCAGGAGCAGAGTGTCTCATTGTCATGAAAAGTCCTCAGTTATTAAAACATTAAATGTCCTATTCTGTAATCTTTGAAAGACATGAAGAATGTCTATCTAAAATATATCTCTAGAAAATCTAATTAACATGACTACAAGCTTTACTATTATCGATGATTATCCATTAACAATCTATATTTCTTAATTATACAGTACATATTTAAATGAACTACACAATCACAATACCTTAATCAAAATCAGAAACACTTATACATATAACAAAATTGACCTTAAATCTCTATCAATAAAGCAAAATCTATACTAATGCAAATTATTCATACCTATATCATATCCCCCTTTAAATGGAAAAGGACGTTTATAAACCATATTTGGGAACATGGGCGCAGTTTTTTATCTCCAAACTGCTTCCTGCTGAATGGGGGCGTCGTTAATTAGGTCTTTCATGGTATAACCTGTGTGCTAGTTTCATCTCAGTTGGCAGTTGAGCAAAGCAATTTTTTGAAGGCGTTCACACCAACCTTTCAGGAGGGCGTGGTCCATCATACCAAATCGGAATAGAAGAAATGAACAGCGTCTCATCCTCTGTGAAAACAAAATAAAAACTCCTTTCCAAAGTATCATGTCCTTAGATCCAAATTTCAAAGTCAAGGCATCAAAATATCTATGTCGGATTAGTTCAGCAGCATTTATAAATAAATATCTTTTAGCAGCTGTTGCTCCTTCCTCAGCATTCAAACAATTCAAAGAGAGCATAATAGCATACAGTATCAAGATTCTCTGTGTATTTTCCATCTTTGTACAGCTTTGTTTTAACCTCTATTTTGTTTATTTTTACTTTTAACTTTTTGCTTTTTGAGACAGGTTCTCTGTATCTTTGATTTGAAGTAACTCTGTAGACCAGGCTGTCTTTGAACTCTCAGAGATCTGCCTGTCTCTGCCTCCCAGGCATTCGGGATTAAAGGTGTATACTACTACACCTTGAACTCACAGAGATCTGTTTGTCTCTGCCTTCTAGGCACTGGGATTAAAGGCGTGTGTTACCACACACAACAACTCTCTTCCTTTTTTTGTTTTTTACTTTAAGAACTTCAACTTTTAGTCTGCATATATTTTTAACACACTTTAAACCATTCAGAAATTTTCTCTGTCTTTGAATCTCTCTTTACTGTATATCTCTCTTTTTCTGACCACATGAATCTTTAATTTACCAAGCAATCTCAGTAGGACTAAAGGCGTGGCTTTGCCAGCTAGATCCAGTCCATTTCTTAGCTTTCCAGCCTCATGGCGGATATACAGGCTGTAGTCATGTTTACTGCCACAACTGTATGGCATTTCAAGGTCCCTGCCAGCAAGTGAGCTACAACAGACAATACTCAAGTCCTCTCTCGGTAGCCGGCCCTCCTGCCTCAAACAGTCAGAGTTTGCCCTGGCAGGACAGCCCAGAAAGCCGGCATTTTTAAACGGCGCAGCTTTTTTCCTGCTACGGCTGAAAACCAAAAAGCATGTGTTCAGCTTTTCGTCAACACCGTTTAAGTGTTTTGTGGCAGGACCTCTTAATGAGCTGCAGGCTTTGCAGCTAAAGCTGAGTCAGGAAGCCTCTTTAGATGAGGCGCTTGCTTGCGTCTAGCAAGCAGAGTAGAACCGAGAAATCGCTGCTACCAAGAAACCAGGCACAATGCTTTCATTTTGTTCTAGAATCACTTCCCAAGCTGTCTCAGGCTTTATGTGGAAGCAGTTGTCCACGTGTGTGCCATATGAAGTAATAAGGGCGGCGGCTGGGCTGCGTCCCCAACACCCCAGCCGCCTGCCCGGCTAGCTTATGCCCCGAAATAATTACACGGACACTGTATTCTTTTAATCACTGCTTGGCCCATTCTCTTCTAGGCTAATTCTCACATATTAATTTAGCCCATTTCTAATCATCTGTGTGTAGCACCCCAAGGTGCGCTTACCGGGAAGATTCTAGCCTATGTCCATCCTGGGTCGGACCTTCATCGCGTGTGTCTGCCAGGGAGCAGGGCATGGCGTCTCTGCTGAGGCGTCTGCTCTGGAGAGAGCTGTGGAGTCTCTGACCTCACTTCCTCTTCCTCCCAGCGTTCTGTTCTGTTTACTCCTCCCACCTATCCTCTAACCAATAAAACGGGCCAAGGCAGTTCCTTTATTAGCCAATGACCTTCCTCCATCAATAAGGTACCAAGCCACTTGGCTAACATAGACAAGAATAATGGGCTAATATAAGTATTAAGAATTAGTCAATAAGAAAAGCCTGAGCTACTAGGCCAACCAGTTTATAATTAATCTAGACCTCTGTGTGTTCCTTTGGGACTGAATGACTGAAGGAACAGGTGGGACAGAAACCTCTGTCAACATTTCCCTTCCACCCTCAGATCTGAAATCAATGTTTTGTGTCTGATACCCTCAGAATCTCAACTTTCATACATGGTAGTGGCATTGCCCTTTTGGCATTCCTGCTTGAGATATCTAGATGTCATTGTTTTTCAGTGGTCCCTCACTTTCCTATAGTCACTTCACTTTCTTTTCTGGCTTAGCCATCTTTTCAGGATGTACAATACTTGGTGTGTCCCAGGGGACAAATCCAACAAGACCCCTGTAACATTTGTGTTTGTCTATGTGATACAGGGGTACAAAAGTGCAGGGAAGAAGATAACTTTATTAACTATGATTTCTTTTTCCATGTTAATGTTGGTATCAGAGATCAAACTCAGGTTGTCAGACTCATGAAGTCTCACTTTATACACTGAAGTCATCTGGCTGAGCTTTATCTGGTGTCTTATTAAGGATCTGCTCAAATCAAGTATTTGATTGGGGATTGTAGTAATATGGGCGGCGGGCCTGCTTTTCGTCCCGCCTGGCTCCCGCACAGCTAGCTTTACACCAGAAATAACAACACACAAACTGTATTCATTTAAACACTGCTTGGCCCTTTAGCTCTAGCCCTTACAGGCTAATTCTCACATCCTGATCAACCCATCTCTAATAATCTGTGAGCACCGGTCTTACCGGGAAAGGTTCAGCATGTCTAACCTGGCGGCTTGTTTCATCGCGTGTGTCTGCCTGGGAGCATGGCCTCTCTCTGAGGCGTCTGCTCCTGAGAGGAGAGCTGTGGAGTCTGAGCTCACTTCCTCTTCCTCCCAGCATTCTGCTCTGTTTACTCTACCCACCTATGTTCTAACCTATAAGATGGGCCAAGGCAGTTTCTTTATTAGCCAATGACCTTCCTCCATCAGGGGATCAATCAGTAGTGGCTAAAATATGATTTGTCACCATTGCAGTACTTTCTCATAGCTGGAACAATATGCTTGACAAAAGCAGAAACAACAAAAGTGAAGAAGGTGCGTTGGTTTGAAAGAAAATGTCCCCCAAAGGGAGTTGCACTATTAGAAGGTATGGCTTTGTTGGAGTAGGTATGGTCTTGTTGAAGGAAGTGTGTCACTGTTGAGGCAACCTTTGAGGTCTCATTTGATAAAGCTACACCCAGTGAGACAGACCACTTCTTGTTGTAAGATGTAAGAACACTCATCTCCTTCTGTAGAACCATGGCTTTCTGCCTGATAATGGACTGAATTCTGAAACTTTAAGCTACCATTATTAAATGTTCTCCTTTATAAGGGTTTCTGTGGTCATGATGTCTATTCACAACAATAGAAACCCAAACTAAGACAGAAAGTTTATTTTAATTCAGTTTCAGAGGAATTAAAATTCACTTGATGGCAAGAGTGGCTCTACATGCAATGATAGTAGAGTATACAGCAGTGGCTTACTCACATGGTATACATCAGGAAGCATAGAAAGCTAAAGCAGAACCAAAAAGGTATGACCTCCAAGGCCCATGCCCAGTTCCCTACTTCTACCAGCAAGGCCCCACACCCAAGCATTTCAACAATTTTCTAAAATGGTGTCATTATCTGAAGAAACATATGCTCAAACACATGATTCTGTGGAGGACACTTTATATTCTAACCATAGCATTCACCAAACTCATGTTAAAATTTTGTTGTCAATTGTAACATGAGGTCCTGCTTGTTTGAGGTTTCTATCCTGCCCAGTTCCCACTGCCGACAAGTCCCAAAGAAAATCACACAGAGTTCTCCATAAGATTATAAACTGATTGGCCCATTGGCTCAGGCTTCTTATTAGCTCTTATCACTTATATTAACCCATTATTCTTAGCTATGTTAGCCACATGGCTCGGTACCTTTCTCAGCAGGGTAGGTCACATCTTGCTTTCTCCGTGGTCTGGGCAGGACTGGGGAAAGTATAGGTGGGGAGATCAGGCAGGAAGTAGAGGCAGGGCAACGAGAATTCTGGGAAGAGGGAAGTTCTAATCTGCAGTCATGATCCAGCTGTAGAGGAAGCAAGATGTGACTGCCTCACAGAAAAAGGTACCAAGCCATGTGGCTAACACAGAGAAAAATTATGGGCTAATATAAATTATGAGTTAATAAGAAGACTGAGATACTAGGCCAATCAGTTTATAATTAATGTAGACCTCTGTGTGATTTCTTTGGGACTTAATGACTGCAGGAACCAGGCAGGACAGAAAGCTCAGTCAACATAGGTCTGAGTGTGCCCGAAGCCTCATAAGAGCCAAAGATGTACTCTAATGTCGTTAGTGTTTAGGACTGTAGAGGCATGCCAAATGAAAGCTGTAATGGTATGCTTCTTAATTGTGATTCATCTGATCTCTTTCTTACTCTGCTATCTCTTCCTGCATCATCACTGTACCCAGTATGGTGTGTTGGAGAGATAGAGTCACAGAGAGTCCAAAATAATATTGAAATGAATTTTCAAGTATACTGATTCTGTATTTTTAATGAGTTTACCTCTGTCCAAAGATATTTCAAATCTTAAAATGGCTTTAAAGAAAGACAAACCTATTATTACTTTCTCCAAGAACACTTCAGATTTTAATGACTGTAATAAAGCATTTAACTTATTAAAATGGTTATTAAGGGCCTGGGTAAATTGCCCAGCAGATAATAGTACTTGCTGAGCAATCATAAGGATCTGACTTTGGATCTTACCAGTCATGTAAAAAGCTTTGTATGACTATATGCAGAACTGAAACCCCAGCGTTGTAGGAAATTGAAACAGGAGGGTTTCTGGCTAGCAGCCAGTCTAGCTGCAGTTTCAATTAGAGAACCTAGAAACAAGGGAGAGAATGGTAGAGCAAGATATCTGATGTCTTCTGTGGCCCACACTCATGCATGTAAGGGCATTTACAGTAATGTACATACGCATATGTGCATACAACCCACACAGATACCGTATTCACACACACCACTGTTAAGTAATTTCTGACCCACAAACCTCTCTTCCGGTGCAATAATCCTAATCAGACCAAATCAGACTGAATTAAAAGATGCCCAGGTTTATTGGCTGCCAACACTCCCGGATGGCCCCATGGGAAAACATGGAGAGGGGAAAAGAGAACCAGAATGACCACCAGAGAGGGAGAAGAGGAGACCACATGTTCATTCTCTGGGGGGGGGGGCAATTTAAATAGCCTGTGGGAGTGGTCTTGATACTCCCTAGGGTGTGGTCACCTTTTGGCAGGCTTCTTTACTCTCCCTGGGGAGGCTTCCCCATTTGGCAGACTTCTTGACCCTCCCTGGGGAGAGGTCACTATTTGGTAGGCTTTCTTGGATTTGGCATCTGGACTGCAGCCACTCCCAGGGGAGGGGTCTTGAAACTTTTCTGCCCAATATTTCAAAAATGGACGTCAGGGGGGTGAAGCCCCCAACTAAATAACCACCACCAATACCACCATCATAATTAATATTAAATAGCTGAAATGTTAGCTTTTATTAAAACCTTAAGCCTGTTTCTATAAACAATATCCAATATCATAGTCAAAATGTAGCAAAATTTTCTTATCTCTGTCTTCCAGAATTTTGAGTCCCTGAAAGACCCATTTCTGTTGGATGTAAAGAAGAAAATGCAGAGGATAATTGGTTCCATTCACTTCGAAATTCCTTATAATACCATGAGGAATTAATTCATATTCAAAGAGAAGTGAACAAAGCTTTAGAGAAAGCCACTGTGTTCCACAGTCCCCTTTCTATGGAGGGGGGTAGTGTTTTGGCAGTGGTGGGTAGAATATTTCTTAGCAAGTTCATTCATCATAATTTTACATGTCACCCAGAACTCTCCAAGCCTGGGAATAGGTCATCATTTCGAGGCTCACATATTTGTCTTATGAATACAGCCCACACAAACATGTGCAGATATATGATGTTTGTGTTCTTTATATCTGTGATTCCCAATCAGAGTTTTGTGAATCAGAACCGCTCTGGGAATGACTGACTCTAAACAAGATCAGATATACTGTACGAACAAATGATCCCTGAATCTCTAAGTTTACATTAGCAAGATTAATTTGGTCTCACCATATGTGTTTTTTGAGGGTGGAAAATGACTTCGCTTCATCTCGTCTTCAAGGTGAAAGAGTAGCTGAAATATGGCGAGTTGTCATGACACACAGTTAAAAGACTCTGATAGACTACAAAGAGTCTGGCAGCTTGCTAACCTCTTGCCATCACTGTCCAATTGCATTGAACAAAGAAAATCACATAGCACAACTTAACAATAAGTTTGAGAATTACAATTCTCCTCCTCAGACAACAGTGAATCTTTTGAATAATGGTATTAGTTAAGGCTCTCTAGAGTAACAGAATTTATAGAAGTAATATCTCTCTCTCTCTCTCTCTCTCTCTCTCTCTGTGTGTGTGTGTGTGTGTGTGTGTGTGTGTGTGTGTGTGTGTCAATATATATTAGAATGTCTTACAGGTTGTGGTCTAGCTAATACAATGGTCACTGCCTATGGCAGAAGGTTGAAAAATCCAGTTGTTATTCAGTCCAAGAGACTAAATGCCTGGAAGTAGGCTCTAATGCCAGTGAAGGAATAGACATGATAGTAAGGTGAGAGCAAGCAGGAAAAGAAAGCAAGCTTCCTTATAATATGTCTTATTGCAGGTTTCCAGCAGAAGTAACCCAGATGAGAGGTGGGTCTTCACACCTCAAAAGAGCTGGATTAAAACTATGACTTGACGTTTTAAGAAGAAGTAACCCAGATTAAAGGTGTGTCTTCATGCCTCAAAAGAACTGGATTAAAAGTATGTCTTTACATTTTAAGAAGTAACCCAGGTTAGAGGTGGTTCTTCACACCTCAAAAGAACTGGATTAAAACTGTGTCTTCACATTTCAAAAATTCGGGTTAAAGTTGTGTCTTCCTGCCTCAAAGATGTGGATTAGAAGTGATCTTCCCACTTCAAATTAAGCAAAAGTCCTTCACAGGTGTGCGCCTTCATTTTGGGATTTTAGGCAATGCCAGATGCTGTTAGGTCAACAAACAAAACAGCCATCACAAGTATTATCTCCTATAGGAAAATTTAACATGTGCATGTAGCTCAGTTGACTTTTTCTTTTCAAACATATTATTTTTATTGATTATTTGGGAATTTTACATAATGCACTCCAATCACACTCACATCCCAGTTGTCCCAGGTCTGCCCTGAAATTTGTGACCTCTCCCCCCAAAAAGAAGAAAAATATCTCATCTAATTTGTGTTGCTCATATACTCATGGGAGCATCGTCAAACTTCCCTTAAATAAAACTGAGTCCTTTCTCACCCTGACTCTTGCCGGAATCCATCAACTGTGGGGGACTTACACTTCAGCATCCATCTCTTTATTTTTAAGGGTTCTCTTCATTGGCTTCCTGTTGTGGCTGTTTCTTTTTTGGAGGGGTAGGCTGAGAGTGTGGATCGGGAGACAGATTGTCACAACAGCCTTTTATATCTCTTATTCTCAACTGTGAGTCTACTAGTGTGTGCTGAAATTGGTTCTTGTCCACTTTCCATCTCCTTTTCTTATAAAACAATAGATAGAAGGATCAGTGACTAGTGCTTCAATCACATGTTCTAGGATACTTTTAAAATTATGCAGGGAGGGTTTGGGGGATAGAATTGGAAAGGCCATTAGATGATATTAATTCTGGCTCTTTAATCTTATAGAATCCCAAATTAACACCTTACCCCAAGATTAATGCCTTGCACCAAATGATTGCAAAACTGATAAATATAATGCTTATATTTATAGGCATGTTTATTTTCATTACTGTCTCTCTTCGGGAAGCAACCTGTGCTGAAGGAATTAGCTTTAAGGTATCATTGTACCTTATCCGAACTGCTGCAGTAGCCTCACCTCTGTTTCCACGTCTATGACAATGTCTCTATATTTAAAGACCAATGTTACTATATTCTATACATCAAGAGGAATCCCATACATCAAGAAGAATCTCATTCTCTTGAAAATCTTTTTCTACTACCAGTATCCAGATCACTCCAATCAACCTATGTAGTTCATATTGGTTCAATCCATTGAACATTCTACTTTTTTATTTCCTCTGGGATTGGATAGGTCCCATGAGTTCAAAGACACAGAAAACAGGTGCCATCAACATCTATGTACAAATTTATAATTCGGTTATCATTTCATTTAATGGTGATCAAACATAAGAACAAATTCATAATTTTTCTGTCATTTCACTTAATGGTGACCAAACACTCAAATTAGTTCATTTTCATCAAAGTCCCCAATTATCTTCGTGATTATAAATACATTTTTACTCATACACATGGTGCATGAGTATCTTAGTATGATGAATCATACAGATTTTACAGTAAGTATAATTGTTACTTAGCTAGCTCATTGAAAGTAAACTAAATGAAGCTTTATTTAAAATTACATATGTTTAGGAACATTCATGTTCTATGTACCAATAATTCCTACCTGAGATGACTCTGTTACCTTAGACATTTAGATTCTGAAGTCATTTTCTTATTAAAACTTACTACAACCAGGTAAGATACGAATGTTATCCAGTAGGCAGAGGCTAAGGATACTGCTACACATTTTACGGTATATTAGACAGCCATACAGAACAATAGCTCAAAATGTCAATAGTACTGATGTAACTGAACCTTGGTATAAACTGTATGATTTTTGTGCTGATAGACTGTAGTAAAGTATGTAAGAAATGGTCATATTTCCTGACGTTATCAATGTAAATAAATTGAGTCCTTATTTTGTCAGCATGGTAACATGAAGAGAAAATGAAGAGGCATTTCATATTTTTTAAATTATGGAGGTTGTTCTGCCCTTTGTCCACTGACATTAAAGAGGTAGTCACTGAAAAAAAAATTTCTGAGAAAGAAGGAGAGAATACTGCATCAGGCTCAAGATTTTCAACTTCTTTGGAGGTGAAAAGGACCATAATGAACCGTAGCCTTAAAGTCTGTGATTAGAAAACTCTCAAGTCATATAGGTCACAGTCAAAAACAAACAAAAACCTAGGGGTGCTCTGTAAGAAAGTAAATCTGCAATAGTTTTATTTTCAAAGCTCCTATAAGATTTACACATTCAGTGATTATGAGCCCTATTTGAGATTTTCCTGATGCCTAAAGAGACATCAATGCAATCTAGATGCTCTTGAAAAGATTTTTACAGGTTAGAAGAGGAGAAAAAAAATATGTGTTTGCTCCACATAGACAGAAGAGAAGGAAAGGTACATAAAATGAAGAGGGAAGTGGGTAGAAAGATGGCTGGGCATGAATAAACACTTTTTATAGATATTCTGAGCAGGAGACAGAAGTAGGGGCATGTCACAAGCCAGAAAGTAGGAGAGTCATCAGACAGGGTGGCAATCATGATCTTGTAGAATGTTTGAGAGCTCAGTACCACAGCAACATCGAGCTCACAATTGCTGCTGCTGTTGAAGCCAGTGTGGCTTTTTCACTCTGGGAAAGCAGTGCTTTCATGAGTTTCATCAGCAGGCCCAGGGATCTGTGAGTTGCTTAGCATGGACGGGACTGGAACACCTTTGCTTTGTAGGATTTAAGTAGGATATATCTTATAGGTGCTATAAGCATTGGCAACTTGTGAAGCAGCTCGGCATACCACCACCTTCAGAAATATTTAGCTTTTTGAAATTTTCTTTTTTCCCGTTTTTTTCTTCACTTGTGTTTTGTTTCTAAATTCCTTTTTATATTTATTTATTTTATGAGTATTGAATGCTTTGTTTGCTGTATTTATGTGCACCACATGCATGCCTGGTGTCAGTGGAGTTCAGAAGAGGGCACTGGATTCCTGGAAGCTTGAGTTACAGATGGTTGTGAGCTCTCATATAAGTAAGTACTGGGAACTGAACCTGGGTTGTCTGCAAGAGCCAACTCTAGTAACATAAACATTTTGAGGTACCATCTGAGATGCTCATTTGAAAGCAGTTTACTTTGTGATGGAGTGTAGAATTTGCACCTTTATCCCTAAGCAGAGTTTGTTGTCACGTGAGAGATAAGATAAACCTGTGAAGTGTTCAGGCCAAGGAAGCTCATTATCATTCATTAACACATTCCCAGTCATCAATTCAGCACCCTAAATCATCCTTGCCAAACTAGAAAGCTGTGGGATAGTGAATTCAGGACTTAGGACACATTAGATGGGAATCAGGTATTAAAGATGAAAAGATCAATCTGAAAAGGCTCTGTCCTTGAGAATCTGATAGAATTCAAAGTTTGCATAGTGTGGCTTCATAGGGATTTGGCAGTCTCATTTTTTTCATTGGCCTCCAGAAAACCAAACAGAGATACTAAAATTTTCAATTGTGTGGAAGTGCAAATTACACCAAAGTTAAAATAAGTCTAGACTGTGTGAAAAGACTGGGGGACTTTATTTTTCTTACAGCATCTGTTGTTACTTTCATGTTGTGATAAAATAGTTCTTGTCTTCAAAAAACTATTCTCACCATGAATCAGCACATAAACTGCAACAGCCTTTAGGGAAGACAATTTGGCATCAGTATCAGAAAGTTTAAAAGCCTGCTCATCATTGTAACTGATGATTGCTCACACAGAACTTCAGGTCAAAGCATCAGAGGAATACTTACACAAAGGTATATCATCAAAGAATGCCATTAAAATATTGATGATTTAGAAGAGACAAGCCAAGAACTTATAAAATTTGCTACGCTGGATAAATTATGAACCTCTCCTAGGTAAGATGAAAGGGCACAAAAATAGGTACGGTTTCAAAGACAGTTTAATGATAAGGGCACTTTCCATTATTTTTAAAAGATATTAATTTATATACTATTATTTATGTGTGTGTATTTGTTCCTATTTACACACACGTCTCTGTAGAAGCCAAAACAGGGTGGTGGATCACCTGGAATTGGCATTACAGATGGTTGTTAGTTACCTGATGTGGGTGCTTGGAGCTGAACCCAGGTTTTCCTCAAGAAGAGTAAGTATTATTAACTACTGAGCCATCTCTCCAAGTCCACTTTTTATCATATTTTTAATAAAAACATAACTTGCAAAATACTATATTTTATGTCACTTTTGTAAGGAGCAGAGAAAGCCCTAAGTGAGTGAAATCTTTTTTTTTTAATTTATTTATTTATTAAGGATTTCTGCCTCGTCCCCACAACCGCTTCCCATTTCCCTCCCCCTCCCCCATTCAAGTCCCCCCCCCTCATCTGCTCGAAGAGCAATCAGGGTTCCCTGACCTGTGGGAAGCCCAAGGACTGCCCACCTCTATCCAGGTCTCGTAAGGTGAGCATTCAAACTGCCTAGGCTCCCACAAAGCCAGTACGTGCAGTAGGATCAAAAACCCACTGCAATTTTTCTTGAATTCTCAGTATTCCTCATTGTCCGCTATGTTCAGCTAGTCCGGATTTATCCCATGCTTTTTCAGACCTAGGCCAGCTGGCCTTGGTGAGATCCCAATAGAACATCCCCATTGTCTTAGTGTGTGGGTGCACCCCTCGTGGTCCTGAGTTCCTTGCTCGTGCTCCGTCTCCTTCTGCTCCTGATTTGGACCTTGAGATTTCTGTCCGGTGCTCCCGTGTGGGTCTCTGTCTCTGTCTCCTTTCATCGCCTGATGAAGGTTAATATTCCTGAGGATGCCTATGTGTTTGTCTTTGGATTCACCTTATTTAGCTTCTCTAGGAACATGAATTATAGGCTCAATGTCCTTTATTTATGGCTAGAAACCAAATATGAGTGAGTACATCCCATGTTCCTCTTTTTGGGTCTGGCTTACCTCACTCAGGATAGTGTTTTCTATTTCCATCCATTTGTATGCAAAATTCAAGAAGTCCTTGTTTTTTACTGCTGAGTAATACTCTAATATGTATATATTCCATACTTTCTTCATCCATTCTACCGTTGAAGGGCATCTAGGTTGTTTCCAGGTTCTGGCTATTACAAACAATGCTGCCATGAACATAGTTGAGCATATACTTTTGTTGTATGATAGGGCCTCTCTTGGGTATATTCCCAAGAGTGGTATTGCTGGATCCAGGGGTAGGTTGATCCCGAATTTCCTGAGAAACCGAAACACTGCTTTCCAGAGTGGTTGCACAAGTTTGCATTCCCACCAGCAATGGGTGAGTGTACCCCTTTCTCCACAACCTCTCCAGCAAAGGCTATCATTGGTGTTTTTTATTTTAGCCATTCTGACAGGTGTAAGGTGGTATCTTAAAGTTGTCTTGATTTGCATTTCCCTGATCGCTAAGGAAGTTGAGCATGACCTAAAGTGTCTTTTGGCCATTTGAAGTTCTTCTGTTGAGAATTCTCTGTTCAGATCAGTGCCCCATATGATAATTGGGTTGATTAGCCTTTTACGGTCTAGTTTCTTGAGTTCTTTATATATTTTGGAGATCAAACCTTTGTCAGTTGCAGGGTTGGTGAAGATCTTCTCCCAGTCAGTGGGTTGTCTTTTTGTCTTAGTGACAGTGTCCTTTGCTTTACAGAAGCTTCTCAACCTCAGGAAGTCCCATTTATTCAATGATGCCCTTAGTGTCTGTGCTGCTGGGGTTATACATAGGAAGTGGTCTCCTGTGCCCATGTGCTGTAAAGTACTTCCCACTTTCTCTTCTATCAGGTTCAGTGTGTTCGGACTGATATTGAGGTCTTTAATCCATTTGGATTTGAGTTTTGTGCATGGTGATAGATATGGATCAATTTTCATACTTCTACAGATTGACATCCAGTTTTGCCAGCACAATTTGTTGAAGATGCTCTCTTTTTTTCATTGTATACTTTTAGCTCCTTTATCGAAGATCAGGTGTTCATAGGTTTGTGGGTTAATGTCAGGGTCTTCTATTCGATTCCATTGTTCGACTTCTCTGTTTTTATGCCAATACCAAGCTGTTTTCAATACTGTAGCTCTGTAATAGAGTTTGAAGTCAGGGATGGTAATGCCTCCAGACAAACCTTTATTGTATAAGATTGTTTTGGCTATCCTGGGTTTTTTGTTTTTCCATATAAAGTTGATTATTGTCTTCTCCAGATCTGTGAAGAATTTTGATGGGATTTTGATGGGGATTGCATTGAATCTATAGATTGCTTTTGGTAGAATTGCCATTTTTACTATGTTGGTCCTCCCAATCCAAGAGCAAGGGAGATCTTTCCATTTTCTGGTGTCTTCTTCAATTTCTTTCTTCAAAGACTTATAGTTCTTGTCAAGTAGATCTTTCACTTCCTTGGTCAGGGTTACCCCAAGTTATTTTATGCTATTTGTGGCTATCGTGAAAGGTGATGCTTCTCTGATTTCCCTCTCTGCTTCCTTATCCTTGGTGTATAGGAAGGCAGCTGATTTTTTGGAGTTGATCTTGTTTCCTGCCACGTTACTAAAGCTGTTTATCAGCTGTAGGAGTTCTTTGGTAGAATTTTTGGGGTCGCTTATGTACACTTTCATATCATCTGCAAATAACGAAAGCTTAACTTCTTCCTTTCCAATACGAATCCCCTTGATCTCCTTATGTTGTCTTATTGCTATTGCTAGAATTTCAAGCACTATATTGAAGAGGTATGGCGAGAGTGGACATCCTTGTCGTGTTCTTGATTTTAGTGGGATGGCTTTGAGTTTTTCTCCATTTAATTTAATGTTAGCTGTTGGCTTGCTGTAAATAGCTTTTATTATATTTAGGTAGGACCCTTGTATCCCTATTCTCTCCAAGACCTTTATCATAAAGGGGTGTTGAATTTTGTCGAATGCTTTTTCCGCATCTAGTGAAATGATCATATGGTTTTTTTCTTTCAGTTTATTTATATGGTGGATTACATTGATAGATTTGCGTATGTTGAACCAGCCCTGCATCTCTGGGATGAAGCCTACTTGATCATAATGGATAATTTTTCTTATGTGTTCTTGGATTCGGTTTGCCAGTATTTTATTGAAGATATTTGCGTCGATGTTCATGAGTGAGATCGGTCTGTAATTCTCTTTCTTGGTTGGGTCTTTTTGTGGTTTTGGTATCAGGGTAACTGTAGCTTCATAAAAGGAATTTGGCAATGACTCTTCTGATTCTATATTGTGAAATACCTTAAGGAGTATAGGTATTAATTCTTCTTGGAAGTTCTGGTAGAATTCTGCATTGAAACCATCTGGTCCTGGGCTTTTTTTCGAAGGGAGATTTTTGATAACCATTTCTAATTCTTCGCGAGAAACCGGTCTATTTAGATCATTCACCTGGTCTTGGTTTAGCTTTGGTATATGATACTTATTTAAAAAAATGTCCATTTCTTTTGTATTTTCCAGTTTTGTGGCATACAGGCTTTTGTAGTAAGATCTAATGATTCTCTGAATTTCCTCTGTGTCTGTGGTTATGTCCCCCTTTTCATTTCTGATCTTATTTATTTGCATGTTCTCTCTCTGTCGTTTAATTAGTTTGGATAGGGGTTTGTCGATCTTGTTGATTTTCTCCAAGAACCAGCTTTTTGTTTCATTGATTCTTTGGACTGTTTTCTGTGTTTCTATTTTGTTGATTTCAGCCCTCAGTTTTATTATTTCCAGTCTTCTACTTCTCCTGGGCGCGTCTGCTTCTTTTTTTTCTAGAGCTTTCAGGTGTGTTTTTAAGTCCCCAATGTATGCATTCTCCGTTTTCTTTAAGTGACCACTTAGTGCTATGAACTTTCCTCTTAGCACTGCTTTCATTGTGTCCCATAGGTTTGAGTATGTTGTCCCTTTATTTTCATTAAATTCAAGGAAGACTTTAATTTCTTTCTTGATTTCTTCCTTGACCCATGTGTGGTTCAGTAGTTGACTGTTCAGTTTCCATGAGTTTGTCGGTTTTTTGGGGGCAGCGTGGTTGTTGCCTTCTAACTTTAATCCGTGATGATCTGATAAGACACAGGTGGACACTGATATTTTTTTGTATCTGTGGAGGTTTCCTTTGTTTCCGAGTATGTGGTCAATTTTTGAGAAGGTTCCATGAGCTGCAGAGAAGAAGGTATATTCTTTCCTATTTGGGTGGAATGTTCTATAGATGTCTGTTAAGTCCATTTGCTTCATTACCTCCAATAATTCTCTTAATTCTCTATTAGGTTTCTGTCTGATTGACCTGTCCCTTGGAGAGAGAGGTGTGTTGAAGTCTCCTACTACTAGTGTGTGTGGTTTGATGTCTGCCTTGAGTTCTAGTAATATTTCTTTTACATAAGTAGGTGCTTTTATATTGGGGGCGTATATATTCAGGATTGAGACATCCTCCTGATGAATTGTTCCTGTTATGAGTATAAAGTGACCGTCTCGGTCTCTTCTGATTGATTTTAGTTTGAAGTCAGTTTTGTTAGAAATTAGTATGGCCACACCTGCTTTTTTCTTAGGACCATTTGCTTGAAAGACCTTTTCCCAACACTTTACTCTGAGTAGGTGCCTGTCTTTGTGGTTGAAATGTGTTTCTTGCAAACAGCAGAATGTTGGATCCTGTTTTCGTATCCAATCTTTTAGCCTGTGCCTTTTTATAGGTGAATTGAGCCCATTAATATTAAGTGATATTAATGACCAGTGGTTGTTTACGCCGGTTATTCTTATTGCTTTTGGTAGTAGAGATTGTGTGTCTCCTTTCTTTGAGATGTGCTCGTGAAGGGTCATTAGATGCCTGGGTTATTGTAGGCAGTGTTGGCAGTGTTGGATTCCTTGGGTTGCGATTTTCCTTCTATTACTTTCTGTAGGGCTGGATTTGTGGCTACGTATTGTTTAAATTTGTTCTTATCCTGGAATGTCTTGTTTTCTCCGTTGATAGTGAACGATAGCTTGGCTGGGTATAGTAGTTTGGGTTTGCATCCATGGTCTCTTAGCTTCTGCAGAACCTCTATCCAGGACCTTCTGGCTTTCATAGTTTCCATCGAGAAGTCAGGTGTAAGTCTGATCGGTTTACCTTTATAAGTTACTTGCCCTTTTTCTTTTGCAGCTCTTAATATTCTTTCTTTAACCTGTATATTTTGTGTTTTGATTATTATATGGTGAGGAGATGTTTTTCTTTGATCCAGTCTGTTTGGTGTTCTGTATGCTTCTTGAATATTTAAATGAATATCTTTCTTTAAGTTGGGAAAGTTTTCTTCCATAATTTTGTTCCAAATATTTTCTGAGCCTTTGAGCTGTGACTCTTCTCCTTCTTCTATTCCTATTATTCTTAGGTTTGGTTTTTTTTATTGTGTCCCATAGTTCCTGAATGTTTTGTGTTGAGAATTTGTTGGCTTTGCTGTTTTCTTTGATCTGTTCGTTTATTTTCTCTATGGTGTCCTCAGCATCTGAGAGTCTTTCTTCTAGCTCTTGTATTCTATTGATTATGCTTGTTTCTGTAGACTCTGCTCGTTGGCCTAGATTTTCCATATCCAGCTGGTCCTCAGTTTGTATTTTCTTCTTTGCCTTCATTTCAGTTTTCAATTCTTGAACTGTTTCCATTACCTGTTTGATGGTTTTTTCTTGGTTTCCCAGGGTATCATGTACGTATTTACTCATTTCTTCAAACTTTTTGTTATACTTCTCATCCATTTCTATAAGGGCATTTTTTACATGTTGTTTAAGGGACTCTATTATCTTCATGAAGTCGATTTTTTCCACTTCTTCTGTGTTAGGTTGTTCAAGTACTTCTGTTGTAAGATCATTGGGTTCTGATGTTTTCATGTTGTTTTTCGGATTATTGGGTGAGTTCTTGCCTTGGCGCCTGCCCATCTCCTCCTATTGATCCTATCCAATGGATCCTTTAGAAACCGGATCAGGTTTCCCTGCTGGCCAAGGGCTCCGCTTACAAAATGCCCTCACTCTCTTTCGTGGTTCCTGCTGCAGGCCAAGAACCCTCTCACCCCTCCGAAGGATCTTCAGGACAGGACCAGGCTCCCCTTGTGCCAGTGACCTGTCCAACCAAAGGCCTACCTCTTTGATTCAATTGTAGTAGGGCGATCTGCTCTCCTTATTGCACGCCTGTCCCAGCCACTTGGGTCTGGCCGCTGCTGAGCTGCGTCTGGCGCCTCTGCCATGCTGCTGCCGCTGCGCCTCTGTGCGTCTGGCGCTGCTGCCGCTGTGCCTCTGTGCGTCTGGCGCAGCCGCCACTGTGCCTCTGTCAGTGAGTGAAATCTTGATTGAATGTGTGTATGTTAAAGTGAGCTCTCCATTTCAAAATCCCCAAAGCTTCAAACCCATGGGAAAATAGTAAAGCCTTCCCCCCTGGGTTGGGGCTGTGTGTGTGTGTGTGTGTGTGTGTGTGTGTAAATAGCAAAAACCTTCTATTTGCATAACCAAGCACTATTGTCCACAGTGTGTGTAGAGAATCTTTACCATAGCTTACTTTATGGCCTGAAGACTTCTTCCTGATCTATGAGTTTTGTAGTCAGAAAAACTTACTTTAAAACTCAACTTTACCTTTTGGCTTTTGGTTTTATGATTCCTGTTAGAAAAGGCTTTCTGGATGGTGGCATATGCCTATAATTCTAGCACTTGGGAGGTAGATGCAGGCAGATTGGAAATTTATAGCCAGCCTCAGGACTGGAGAGATGGGTCAGAGGTTCAGAACACTTCCTGTTCTTTCAAAGGTCCTGAGTTCAATTCCCAGCATCCACATGGTGGCTCACAACCATCTGTAATGAGATCTGGTGCCCTTTTGAGGAAGAGACCTGGTCGGTAGTCCTCATAAACTTATACCATGAAACCCAATATGGACAAGTTCAACAGAACCACCATATATAGTCTACCCATGCATGTTTCAGCATTTCCAGGGCATTAATTTCAATTTTTCATTTTCTTTCCCCCTGGGGTGAGGCTCAGAGGTAAATGGCAAAACCTCTGCATGACCAAGTGCTAGTGTTGACAGTGTGTGCAGAGAATATTTACCAAGCTAGAACAGGCTTGATACCAATGAAGAGATTCTAAAAAGACACCAGTGTTTCTCATTATGACTCTCAGACTACTGAAACAATGGACCCCAAAGAAATGGGAATTTTCCTAGGAATCTCATGCTCAGAGAAGGAAAATTAACAGTTGGCATGGAATCTTGTCTATTTGGGGGAGATTCCACACAATTTAAACAATTTGTGAAACCACTTTATGGGATAAGACTAAAGCACAGACATAGATGGTGAACAAATTTAGAGTTCTATTGAGCTCTTTGGGGCATCTGCCATATGACAGTAAAGGTTTTGTGCTCTCTTGAGAGATGGCAGAGGTGCTGATGAGATCTGCCATGATTATACAGCCATGAAAATACTAAGTCTTTACTAGTTTGCTACCCCTTAGACAAAACTGCAATTGTCTAGTCTTTCATAAATTTAGGACAGATTAAAGATAGTAATAGAACAAAAATCAGTCTCTGCTCCTGGAGCTCCTTGAGAGAAAACACAGGAGAGTTTAGTTTTGCCTTTCTATTTTAATGTCATTGTGCCACAAATAATCATGATTGGCATGTTTTTTTTTGTTAAATGTCTGAGTATTCGTGTGTATTGATGTGCTTGGGTCATTTTGGACTCTATTAGAGAATTCCTTCTGTTTCTGTTTCTTTTTTTAGGGTAAAAATCTAATGATTCAAACTTTTTAAAGGATAAAAAAGAAACTGGTTTCTGGATTTTACTTCTAGTAGACTTATTTAAAACTATTGTTAGTTTTAAATTTATACCTTAAGCTAATTTGAGTTCTGTGCTTTCACATGTTAATTATGGAAACACAGATTTATAAAAAATCTGATTGATGAATGAAAAAAAGAAATAAAAAGGAAAGGACATAACTGCTTGTAAGTATGGTGGAGGAGAAAGTTTATTGTAAATAAAAAGGGCAGCATAAGTAGAGGCAGGGGCATCTAGGAAAGTCCAGGGTGATCATAGCCCTGAGCCATGTGGAAAGCTTTTGTGGGGTGATATTTTTGTACACAGTTAAGATGAGTCTTTGCCAAGGTGCCTTCTGATTGGTTTAGTAGAGATCTGAATGGCCAATACCTAGACAGGCGAGGATAGGTGGAATTTTCAGGGAGAGAGAGGAAAAGGGGAGGAGATGCCAGAGAGAACTGAAGAGATTGGACCTTGTGAGGATCTGACTTTGCATACTCCATTTTAAAGAAGGAGCTTCATCTTAAGCCAGATAATGAGCTGGGGGTTGGGCATTCTCACCTATAGAAATATGTTGCCATAGCAGAAATTTGAACAGATACCCTAAAAATAGCCAATTAAGAATATAAGGGGCAAGGCCATAAAATCTAACGAGGTCCAGATGTTCTTGGGAGGCATCCTGTACTTGAACATGCCTTGTCAGTAATTTATGGATCTTTGTTAGATTTTTGCACCCCAAAACTGACCAATAGTTTCAGAAACTACCTTACCCAATCCCAAGACAACAAGACATGAACTCCTCTGATTACAATGTTTCCCCTTTAAAAACCCGACCTCGAAAGAACAAAAAAAAAAACCTACCCTTCCAGGGTTCCCTGCCACACTTTCTGCACCCACCATGCTGGGGTAGCAGAAAGGTTGGTCCAAACTTAAGTTTAAATATTATTCAAAACCCTCATATAATTTGCATCAGAATTCCAGCTCTGTAAATTCATTTGAGTGGTGCGGGAGAATTGTCTGTATTTTGTCAATCATGTTTCAAATAAAAGCTGATTGGCCAGGCAGGAAGTATAGATGGGTCAACCAGACAGGAAGTAGAGGTGGGGTGATGAGAACAGGAGTATTCTGGGAAGCAGGAAGCTCCCTCTGCGGTTCTGCCCAGACCACTGAAAAAGCAAGATGCAACATGCCTAGCTGAGAAAAGGTACTGAGCCATGTGGCTAACATAGATAAGAATAATGGGTTAATATAAGCTACAAGAGCTAATAAGAAAACTGAGCTAATGGTCCAATCAGTTTACAACCTAATGTAGAAACTCTGTGTTATTTTCTTTGAGGGCTTGCCAGCTGTAGGGTACCAGGCAGGACAGAAACCCCAACAAGCCGGCTCCTCATGTTAAATTTGAGGACCAGAAATTTGGGCGTAAAAGACATAAGGTACAGAGTAGAGGCAGAGTAGAGGTAACTGAACCACTTAACAGAATGTAGATTAATAAGAATTAGTGGGACAAGCCTAAGCTAATGACCAAGCATTTATAATTAATAAGAAGTCTCCATGTCAATATTTGGGGCCAATGATCCAAAGGTAGTGTCTCAAGAAAACTTGCTTCAGGGGAGAGGAAGAGAGAATGGAGAGAGGGGAACCAGGTGCAGCAGCCAGGAATCCAAAGGTCTAAAAGGGGCATGTAACCAAAATGTATAGATTATATGGGGAAAAGCTTCTGGGGGAAGGGCAGCCCAGCCCCTGGACTGGAGAGTTCAGGGCAGAGGGCATGGTATGCAAGCATACCTTACACAGACGGACTGAGGGGTGCTGGGAGAACCTGGAGGCCAGGTCTACTTGATATGTCAAACAGGCACCTCAGCTATTTGTCCAGGTTAGAAATTTAATTATATAATTTTGGAGAGATAACTTAATGATAGAAAGTGTTGTTTTTGTTAGACTGATTTTGTTAGACAAACTTTAAGAGTATAATTAAAAGATTAGTTTGAGGATTGACCTGTAAAGATACTTTAGCCTTGGGTAAAGTGTACAGATACTGTTAATGTTGAGATTGTCTAACTTTTGAAATCATTGTTAGAGGAAATATATTGTGTTATAAGTAATGTATTTTAAACTTTAGATATATTGGGAAGAGAAAGATTGCTTAGTGGTGTTCTTGCAGAGGTCCCAGGTTCCATTTCTAATACCCACATCAATTCTCTCTCATGCTCTCTCCCTTCCCCCATATACTCATACTCACACACACAAACACACAGTCATACTTTTTTATTACTATATTGATGGTGCTTAATGCTAAGTATTTTGTATATTGAAAATTGAGATGCAATATCTTCACTTTTCTGTTCTGACTCTGCTTGTTAAGATGTTAGATGTACTACATTGTAACTCTTAATAAAAGAGGAAAAAGCATACATTTACTTAACCTGTGTTCATGAAATGGGTAAATTAAATGTGGCCCCTGACTGCCCAAGTTTTCAGAAAGTTGCTTTTGGAAAATAAAAAGCAGAGACTGTCAGTGTGCTTCCTACCATTCTCTTTCAGAGCAGTTATGAGAGAGGAAGGGAGACATTTTGTGAGTGTTTGAGTAGCCTGAGTAGCCTACTTCATTGGTGTGCCAATGTGGGGCTGACTATATCCAAGTAAAACCTGAGAAAGATTGGAAAGGAATTCTAGACATAAATACAAAGTTTAGCCACAGTTTTTCAGCTGTGTGGCATGTAGCAGCTCCCTTAAGAGAGGGTTTCCTGATTCAGCAGTAGCAGAAAAAAATGTGTGGTTTTGAAAGGGCTGATTTTTGGTCCATGCTGCTAGTGTGAACTATGGTTCTTTCAGGAGGTCGAACATTTAAATGGGGTTTGTGGGCTGCATGCTGTAAGTTACTTGGTGGCAGCATGAGCCAACTGGTTATCAGAGTTGAGGTGGTGAGGACAGCTTCCACCAGGAAGTCTCAGAGGCAGTGAACAGATTTCCACCGTGTTGAACTGGGTGGAGCAATCAGGCAGGGCTGTATTTGCCCTAGCAATGCCACTGCTTAGAATTTTAAGAAGCCCTTATCATTTTAAGAAACCTTCCTGGCCAGAAAAGGATTTCAGATATGCAAAAAGACAGATTCATACATAAAAAACCTCTAAGTGAGTCACAATGTGTTTAAAAATTATATGTAGGCTTGGGAGACAGAAGAAAAAGAGTAAAGAGATAATAAATATAATATAAAAGAGTACAGAAGGTCATAGATTAAAGGAGTAAAGATAATAAAATAAATATTAAACTTGTAGAAAAAGTAAAAGAGTAAGAAAAATAAGACAGGTAAAGATGGAATATACACAGAACCTAGATTATGTATATTATTGTGTTTTCTTTGAATTTTTTGACTGTAGAGGAGCTAAGAAATCAACATATATACTTTAAAGGTATCTTGTCTTCAAAATTTTGGTCTAAGGATATATTGCTTTGGAAAAGAAGTTCTTTTCTTTCCACAGAGGATAAGAACCTGTGGAATCCTTCCAGACTTTTGTGGTTTGATGGACCAAGATCCCCCAAAAGGTCACCATGCACACCCCCAAAAATTACTTCACTTAACAAAAAGCAGGAAGCAGTTTTGAGAAAACTATGCCTAAATTCTCAAATATTGTTGAAGAATAGATAGTTATAATTATAGTTTTCCTTAGTTATGATCAAAGATAAAGTAGATATAAATAATGTAACTGTAATTCTTGCCTGATGCCTGTTTTGTCATATGTAATTTTTATGTGTTAAAGTTAAAACCTTCCTTTTTATTTAAACAGAAAAGGGGAGGTGATGTGGGATTCTCCTCAGTATGCTGTGAATGCCATTGTTTAATAAAGAAACTGTCTTGGCCTGTGATAGGGCAAAAGAGTAGAGGTAGGTGGGGAAAACTAAACTGGATGCTGGAAGAATGAAGGCGTCAGAGAGAAGCCATGTAGCCCTGCTGGAGACAGACACTAGAACATTACCCAGAAAGCCACAGCCTTGTGGTGATACACAGATTAATGGAAGTGGGTTAATTTAAGATATGAGTTAGCCAGAAATATGCGTAAGCTGTTGGCTAAACTGTATTGCAAATAATATGATTTCTGTGTAATTGTTATGGAGATGAGCAGCCTGGAACAAAGAAGCAGCCTCCTACAACATAGTTCAAATCTAACAAAATATTTAGCAAATGCTTTCTTTCTCTGTGATTCATAATATCTCATTTTGATCAGTTTCTCTGATGACTAACATTTCAGTATTCTTACCTGGTAATTGGTTTTTGAATATGACTGTACTTGTGTGTCTTTAGTTCATATTCGTATGTTGTGAAAGCACAGTGAAACCACTGAATTAAACCACTCTATTGATAGAAAGAAAAGTTTATTGGGGTCTCAAACTGCTTGATTGTCTCTCAGGGGTTGAGAACTGCAGGGAAAGGAAAAAGTCTTTTCAGTTTTAAAGAGACAAGTAGTGGCAGGAAAAGAGTTGCAGGCCAGAATAGTCTTGAACTTAGCATGGCATCTTTGGACTGGAGCAGGATCTTTGGGGCTTAGATGCCCTTGCAGAGGTAGCTGATGGTTGCATTGGATAAGGGAAGTAGTAGCTTTAAAAGGAAACCAGCCTTAGGAGATTGATGGAGGAAGGTCATTGATTAATTAATAAAGAAACTTCTTGGCCTGATAGGTTAGAACATAGGTGGGTGGAGTAAACAGAACAGAATGCTGGGAGGAAGTGAGGCAGATGCCATGCTGCTCCTCTCCAGGTCAGACGCGACAAAGCAAGCAGCCAGGTCAGACATGCTAAATCTTTCCCGGTAAGACTGGTGCTACATAGATTACTAAATATGGGTTAGGCAAGATAAGTCACCACCTCATGGTGCTACATATTAATTAATAGAAATGGGCCAAGCACTGTTTATATGAATACAGTTTGTGTGTTGTTATTTTGGGGAATAAGCTAGCCAGGCGGCTGGGAGCTGGGTGGCAGGAACGCAGCCCACAGCTCCATTCTACAGAATGGCCCCCAGAGGTGGATAACTGAATCCACAGAAAGCCTGAGAAAGCTTGGGAAAGAATAGAATAAAGCATGTTTTCTTGGTAGCAGCAATTTCTTGGGTCTGCTCTGCTTGCTAGAGGCAAGCAAGCACTCTCATCTAAGAGAGGCTTCCTGACTCAGCTTTAGCTGCAAACCCCTTCAGCTCTTAAGAGGTACTGCCATGAAACACTTAAATGGTGTTGATAAAAGCCAACTGAATGCTTGTTTGTTTTCAGTAGTAGCAGCCCGCATCTCCCTACTACAGAATGACACCTACATGGATAACTGAATCCACAGAAAGCCTAAGAAAGCTTGGGAAAGAATAGAGTAAAGCATGTTTTCTTGGTAACAGCAATTTCTCGGGTCTGCTCTGCTTGCTAGAGGCAAGCAAGTGCTCTCATCTAAGAGAGGCTTCCTGACTCAGCCTTAGCTGCAAAACCCTGCAGCTCTTTTAAGAGGTCCTGCCACAAAACACTTAAATGGTGTTGATGAAAAGCTGAATGCATGCTTTTCAGTTTTCAGCCATAGCAGGAAAAAAGTTGTGCTGTTTTAAAATGCTAGCTCTCTGGGCCATCTTGCCAAGGCAAACTCTGACTCTTTCAGGCAAGTGATCCGACTACAGAGTGTTTGAGTGTGGTTTCTGAGTGCAGTGCTTTGCTTGCTTGCTGGCAGGGACCTTGAAATGCCACAAAGTTGTGGCAATAAAATGGCTCCAGCAGGACCTCTGCCATGAGGCTGGAAAGCTAAGGAATGGGCTGGATCTAGCCGGCAAAGCCACGGCTTTAATCCTACCCATATTGCTCAGTAATTTAAAGGCTTGTGTGGTCAGAAAAAGAGAGATATATACAGTAAAGAGAGATTCAAAGACAAAAAAAAAACCCTTTTAATAATTTACAGGGTGTTAAAAATATATGCAGGCTAAAAGTTAAAGTTCTTAAAAGTAAAAAAAAAAGGAAGAAAGAAAGTAGTTGGGTGTGGTAGTACACACTTTTAATCCCAACACTTGGGAGGCAGAGGTAGATTGGCCTCTGTGACTTCAAGGTGTGGTAGCACACGCCTTTTATCCTAGTGCCTAGAAGGCAGAGACAAACAGATCTCTGTGAGTTCAAGGTGTGGTAGTACACACCATTAATCCCAATGCCTAGGATGCAGAGACAGACGGATCTCTGAGAGTTCAAGGACAGCCTGGTCTACAGAGTTATTCCAGGTCAAAGATACAGAGAACCTGTCTCAAAAAGCAAAAAAATAAAAGTAAAAATAGAGGTTAAAATAAGGCTGCACAAAGATGGAAAATACACAGAGAATTTTGATACTGTATGCTATTATGCTCTCTTTGAATTGTTTGAATGCTGAAAAAGAAGCAATAGCTGCTAAAATATATTTGTTTATAAATGCTGGTGAACTAATCCAAGATAGATATTTTGAAAATACCTTGACTTCAGAATTTGGATCTAAGGATATGATAATTTGGAAAAGAGATTCTTCTTTTGTTTTCACAGAGGATGAGACCCTATGGATTGCTTCTATCCAAATATGGTATGATGGACCACACCCTCCTGAAGGATTGCTGTGAACACCTTCAAAAAATCGCTTTACTCAACTGCCGACTGAGATGAATCTAGCACACAGGTTATACCATAAAAGACCTGATTAACAGCGCCCCCATACAGCAGGAAGCAGTTTTGAGAGAAATAACGGTGCCCATATTCCCAAATATTGTTTATAAATGTTCTTTTACATTTAAAGGGGGATATGATATAGATATGAATAGTTTGCATTGGTATGGATTTTAAGGTCAATTTTGTTAAAAGTATATGTATTTTTTATCTTGACTAAGGTATTGTGATTGTGTAGTTCATGTAAAAATGTAATGTATATAGGTTGTTAATGGATAATCATTAATAATAATCAAGCTTGTAGTCATGTTAGTTAGATTTTCTAGACATATCTTAATTTAAGATATGAGTTAGCCTTGGCATTCTATCAACTAATATGAAACTAATTAAATCTGTCAGTTTAAAACAAAACAAAGAAAGAAATCAACTTTCATGGGCCCATTTTAACAAATGCTCTTGTATTATAAATTTGTTGAAGATACATTTTAAGGTAATTCTCGGTCTTAATATTGTACAAAATAAAGTACTATGATAGAATCTTTTCAACATTATAGAATGGTTGCTTAGCTAGTCAACATTCTAGCATAGATAGGAGAGGGCCACCATCCCCAACTGAGGAATTATTGACAGTTGATGTTTGTGGGGAAAAGAGAGCCAGTTTTCTTTAAGAGCATGGCCCCTGGTAGGTCAATGGCACTCCAGTGGATGGCCCCATTTCTATGAGTATATGGTAAGCACAATTGGACTAAGTAAGTTATTTTAATAAAAAAGAAATAATCAGTTCTAAGGGGATGAATCGTGGAAGAACTGGGGAGGAATAAGAGGTGGACATGACCAAACTACATCGTATGAGATTCTCAAAGAACATCAAAATATTAAAACTTGTTGCTTAATGTTTATGTCTACAGTTACCATTTTTATGAAATTCAGAAAACTAATATAAAATAGAACAAAAATAAAATGGTGCAGCTATGCCAAAACATAGGTTTTAACTATCTCACCCTTTTGAAGTCAGACAAATAGGGTGATTTGTATATTCAAGTCACTACCTATAGTGTTTGAATGAGAAATTTCCCCCATACTCTCTGACATTTGAATTCTTTCTACATGGGGAGGTCTAAGAGGTGTGACCTTCCTGGAAGCAATATGTCACTTGGGGTGGGCTTTCAGATTAGAAGGATATGTGATCTTAACATCCAGTTCCTGCTGCCATCCCTACTCTAGGTGTCATACTCCTACTTGGCCATCAGGAACTCTTATCTCTTCCTTAAGTTGCCTTTGATCATGGTGGTTTATTACAAGAACAGAAAGTATCTAATTTACTATCCTTTGACAGGTACAGCTTTTTGTGAGTTTTTTTTTATTGAGAAAAGGAAAAAAAACAAGTTTCCCCCTCCTCCCACCCTTCTCTCCCTCCCCCTACTCCTCTCCCCCTCCGTCTCCAGTCCAAAGAGCACTCAGGGTTCCCTGCCCTGTGGAAAGTCCAAGGTCCAACCCCCTCCGTCCATATCTAGGAAGGTGAACATCCAAACTGGCTAGGCTCCCACAAAGCTAGGACATTAAGTAGGATCAAAACCCCCTGCCATTGTCCCTGGCTTCTCATCAGCCCTCATTGTTTGCCATGTTCAGAGAGTGCGGTTTTATCCCATGCTTTTTCAGTCACAGTCCATCTGGCTTTGGTGAGCTCCCAATAGATCAGCTCCACTGTCTCAGTGGGTGGGTGCACCCCTCGTGGTCCTGACTTCCTTGCTCATGTTCTCCCTCCTTCTGCTCCCCATTGGGACCTTGGGAGCTCAGTCCAGTGCTCCAGTGTGGGTCTCTGTCTCTATCTACATCCATCACCAGATGAAGGTTCTATGGTGATATGCAAGATATTCGTCAGTATTGCTATAGGATAGGGTCATTTCAGGTTCCCTATCCTCAGCTGCCCAAGGAACTAACTTGGGACATCGCCTTGGGCTCCTGGGAGCCACTCAGTGTTCAAGTCTCTTGCCAACCCTAAGGTGGCTCTCTTAACTAAGAATTGTGCTTCCGTGCTCACCTATCCAACCTTCCTTTATCCCAATCATCTTTTTCCCCCAAGTTCCCCCCATCCTCCCCTTCTCCCTTTTCTGTCCCCATCTCCCCATACCCCCATCTCACCCCACCCCCAAAATCCCAATTTTCTCCACGGCAATTTTGTCTACTTCCCATAGCCAAGAGGATAACTATATGTTTTTCCTTGGGTTTACCTTCTTACTTAGCTTCTTTAGGGTCACCAATTGTAGACTCCGTGACCCTTATTTATGGATAGAAACCAATTATGAGTGAGTAAATCCCATGTTCATCTCCTTGGGTCTGGGGTACCTCACTCAGTATAGTGTTTTCTATTTCCATCCACTTGCGTGCAAAATTCCAGAAGTCATTGTTTTTCACCGCAGCGTAGTACTCCAATGTGTATATATTCCACACTTTGTTCATCCATTCTTCCATCGAAGGGCATCTAGGTTGTTTCCAGGTTCTGGCTATAACAAATAATACTGCTATGAACATAGTTGAAAAAATGCTCTTGTCAAATGATAGGGCATCTCTTGGGTATATTCCCAAAAGTGGTATTGCTGGGTCCAGGGGTAGGTTGATCCCGAATTTCCTGAGAAACTGATACACTGATTTCCAAAGTGGTTCCACAAGATTGTATTCCCACCAGGAATGGATGAGGTTACTCCTTCCTCCACAGCCTCTCCAGCAAAGGCTATCATTGGAGTTTTTTATTTTAGCCATTCTGACAGGTGTAAGATGATATCTGAAAGTTGTTTTGATTTGCATTTCCCTGATCGCTAAGGAGGTTGAGCATGACCTTAAGTGTCTTTTGGCCATTTGAACTTCTTCTGTTGAGAATTCTCTGTTCAGTTCAGTGCCCCATTTTTTATTTGGGTTAATTAGCCTTTTAAAGTCTAGTTTCTTGAGTTCTCTATATATTTTGGAGATCAGACGTTTGTCTGTTGCGGGGTAGGTGAAGATCTTCTCCCAGTCAGTAGGTTGCCTTTTTGTTTTAGTGACAGTGTCCTTTGCTGTACAGAAACTTCTCAGTTTTAGTAGGTCCCATTTATTCAATATTGCCCTTAATGTCTGTGCTGCAGGCGTTATACATAAGAAGCGATCTCTTGGGCCCAACTGTTGTAGGGTACTTCCCACTTTCTCTTCTATCAGGATCAGTGTGTTCTGACGGATAGTGAGGTCTTTAATCCAGTTGGACTTGAATTTTGTGCATGGTGATAAATATGGGTCTATTTTCATTCTTCTACAGGTTGACATCCAGTTGTGCCAGCACCATTTGTTGAAGATGCTCTCTTTCTTCCATTGTATACTTTAGCTCCTTTATCAAAAATGAGGTGACCATAGGTTTGTGAGTTAAAATTGGGATCTTCTATGTGATTCCATTGGTCGACTTCTCTGTTTTTATGCCAGTACCACACTGTTTTCATGACTACAGCTCTGTAATAGAGTTTGAAGTCAGGGATGGTCATGCCTCCAGAAGATCCTTTATTGTATAGGATTGTTTTGGCTATCCTGGGTTTTTTGTTTTTCCATACAACGTTGGTTATTCTCCTCTCAAGATCTGTGAAGAATTTTCATGGGACCTTGATGGGGATTGCATTGAATCTATGAATTGCCTTTGGTAGAATTGCCATTTTTACTATGTTGATCCTCCCAATCCAAGAGCAAGAGAGGTCCTTCCATTTTCTGGTATCCTCCTCAATTTCTTTTTTCAATGCCTTAAAGTTCTTGTCAAATAGATCTTTCACTTCCTTGGTTAGAGTTACCCCAAGATATTTTATGCTGTTTGTGGCGATCGTGAATGGTGAAGCTTCTCTGATTTCTCTCTGTGCTTCCATATCCTTTGTGTATAAGAGGGCGACTGACATTTTGGAGTTGATCTTGTATCCTGCCACATTGCTAAAGCTGTTTATCAGCTGTAAAAGTTCTTTGGTGGAGTTTTGGGGGTCGCTTATGTACACTATCATATCATCTGCAAATAATGAAAGTTTAACTTCTTCCTTTCCAATTCGAATCCCCTTGATCCCATTATGTTGTCTTATTGCTATTGCTAGAACTTCAAGCACTATATTAAAGAGGTATGGCGAGAGTGGACGGCCTTGTCGTGTGCCTGAGTTTAGTGGGATGGCTTTGAGTTTCTCTTCATTTAATTTGATGTTAGATGTCAGCTTGCTGTATATAGCTTTTATTATATTTAAGTATGACCCTTGTATCCCTAATCTCTCCAAGAGTTTTATCATAAAGCCATGTTGAATTTTGTCAAATGCTTTTTCAGCATCTAATGAAATGATCATATTGGTTTTTTTCTTTCAGTTTATTTATATGATGGATTACATTGATAAATTTTCGTATGTTGAACCAGCCCTGCATCTCTGGGATAAAGCCCATTTGATCATTATGAATAATTTTTCTAATGTGTTCTTGGATTCGGTTTGCCAGTATTTTGTTGAAGATTTTTGCATTGATGTTCATGAGTGAGATTGGCCTATAATTCTCTTTCTTGGTTTAGTCTTTGTGCGGTTTTGGTATCAGAGTAACTGTAGCTTCATAAAAGGAATTTGGCAATGCCTCTTCTGTTTCTATATTGTGAAATACATTAAGGAGTAAAGGGATTAGGTCTTCTTCGAAGTTCTGGTAGAATTCCGCATGGAAACCATCTGGTCCTGGGCTTTTTTTGGTAGGGAGGTTTTTGAAGACAGCTTCTAATTTTCGAGACTAACAGTTCTATTTAGATTGTTCACCTGGTCCTGGTTTATCTTTGGTATATGGTATTTATCTAAAAAACCGTCCATTTCCTTTACATTTTCCAGTTTTGTGACATACAGGCTTTTCTAGTAAGATCTAATGATTCTCTGAATTTCTTCTGTGTCTGTGGTTATGTCCCCATTTCCATTTCTGATCTTATTAATTTGCAAATTCTCTCTCTGCCGTTTGATTAGTTTGGATAGGGGTTTGTCAATCTTGTTGATTTTCTCCAGGAACCAGCTTTTTGTTTCATTGATTCTTTGTATTGTTTTCTGTGTTTCTAATTTGTTGATTTCAGCTCTCCGTTTGGTTATTTCCAGTCTTCTACTCTTCCTAGGTGAGTCTGCTTCTTTTTTTTTCTAGAGCTTTCAGGTGGGCTGTTAAGTCTCCAATGTGTGGTTTCTCTGTTTTCTTTAAGTGGGCACTTAGTGCTATGAACTTTCCTCTTAGGACTGCTTTCATAGTGTCCCATTAGTTTGAGTAGGTTGTTTTTTTTTTTTATTTTCATTGAATTCAAGGAAGAATTTAATTTCTTTCCTCATTTCTTCCTTAATCCAGGTATGGTTCAATAGTTAACTGTTCAGTTTCCATGAATTTGTAGGCTTTCTGGTGGTAGCATTGTTGTTGAATTCTAACTTTAATCCATGGTGATCTGAGAAGACACATTTGGTTACTAATATTTTTTTGTAACTGTGGATGTTTGCTTTGTTACCGACAATGTGGTCAATTTTCGAGAAGGTTCCATGAGCTGCAGAGTAGAAGGTATATTCTTTCCTATTTGGGTGGAATGTTGTATAGATGTCTGTTAAGTCCATTTGCTTCATTACCTCCATTAATTCTCTTATTTCTCTGTTAGGTTTCTGTCTGATTGACCTGTCCATTGGTGAGAGAGGAGTGTTGAAGTCTCCTACTATTAGTGTGTGTGGTTTGATGTCTGCCTTGAGTTCTAGTAATGTTTCTTTTACATAAGTGGGTGCTTTTATATTAGAGGCATTGATATTCAGGATTGAGACTACATCGTGATGAGTTGTTCCTGTTATGAGTATAAAATGACCCTCTCCATCTCTTCTGATTGATTTTAGTTTGAAGTCAACTTTGTTAGAAATTAGTATAGCCACACCTGCTTGTTTCTTAGGTCCATGTTCTTGATAAACCTTTTCCCAGCCCTTTACTCTGAGTAGGTGCATGTCTTTGTGGTTGAGGTGTGTTTCTTGTAAACAGCAGAATGTTGGATCCTGTTTATTTTCATCCTATCTCTTTGCTTGTGCCTTTTTATAGGTGAGTTGAGTCAATTGACAATAAGTGATATTAATGACCAGTGGTTGTTATCTCTGGTCCCTTTTTTAGTCGTAGAGTTTGTGTGTTTCCCTTCTTTGAGTTGTCTTCAGGAAGGGTCTCTAAATATCTGAGTTATTGTGGGCATTGTTGGACTCCTTGGTTAGTAATTTTCCTCCTATTACTTTCTGTAAGGCTGGATTTGTGGCTACGTATTGTTTAAATTTGTTTTTATCCTGAAAAATTTTGTTTTCTCCATTTATAGTGAATGAAAGCTTGGCTGGGTATAGTAGTCTGGGCTTTCAACCATGGTCTCTCAGTTTCTGCAGTACATCTATCCAGGACCTTCTGGCTTTCATGGTTTCCATGGAGAAGTCAGGTGTAAGTCTGATAGGTTTACCTTTATAAGTAACTTGGCCTTTTTCCTTTGCAGCTTTTAATGTTCTTTCTTTATTCTGTATGCTTTGTGTTTTGGTTATTATATGGCGAGGGGATTTTTTTTTTTGATCCAGCCTATTCGGTGTTCTGTATGCTTCTTGAACCTTCATAGGAATATCTTCCTTTAGGTTAGAAAAGTTTTCTTCTATAATTTTATTAAATATATTTTCTGGACCATTGAGCTGCACTTCTTCTCCGTCTTCTATCCCAATTATTCTTAGGTTTGGTCTTTTTATTGTGTCCCAGATTTCCTGAATGTTTTGTGATGAGAGTTTGTTGGGCTTGCTGTTTTCTTTGATCAGTGTATTTATTTTCTCTATGGTGTCTTCAGAATCTGAGATTCTTTCTTCTATCTCTTGTATTCTGTTGGTTATGCTTGTTTCTGTTGTCTCTGTTTGTTTACTTAAATTTTCCATGTCCAGCCGGCCCTCGGTTTGTGTTTTCTTCTTTGCCTCCATTTCTGTTTTCAAGTCTTGAACTGTTTCCATTATCTGTTTGATTGTTTTTCCTTGGTTTTCTAGGGTATCATTCACTGATTTATTCAATTCTTCAAATTTTCGGTTATATTTCTCATCCATTTCTATAAGGGCATTCTTTACATGCTGTTTAAGGGTGTCAATCACTTTCATGAAGTCAATCTTTTCTACTTCTTCTTGATTAAGGTGTTCATGTCCTCCCGTTGTGAGGTCGCTGGTTTCTGGTGGCTTCATGTTGCTTTTCAGATTGTTGGGTGAATTCTTGCATTGGCGCCTGCCCATCTCTTCCTCCGAATGGATCTTCTTTTACAGGATCAGGTCTCCTTGCATACTGATGTATCTTCCCAGTGATGGCTCTCCCCAGTGATGGCTCTCCTGGTGCCAAGATCAGATCTCCATGCCCAATGATGGCTCTCCCCAATATTGGCTCTTCTGGCGCAGAGATCAGGTCTCTGTGCCCAATGTTTGCTCTCCTGGTGCCGAGATCAGGTCTCCGTGCTGTTTGGGTAGCTCGTAAACAAAGTGCCTACCTTGCTTGGTGAAGGCAGGCTAGTGAGTCAAAGGAACTCATGCCCGCTTGGTTGCCCTGAGGATTCGGATGGACCCAGCACCCAGACAGGCTGAGCTGGGTGATGTTATGTACCGAAAGAGGGCAGGGGTGCCGAGGTGGGGAGGGTTCTGGATGCAAGTTGGGTGGGATATGAAGAAAGAGGCAGTATGCAGGGAGTAGTGGCCCTGCAGAGAGTCCAAGGATAGGGGGTTGAGGAACTTCTGAGTTCCCTGTCCCGGGCTGCCGCCGCGGGGTCAAAAACTCACCCCAATGTTGGCTCTCTTGGTGCCGAGAGATCAGTGACAGGTACAGCTTTTAAGAATGGAAATTAAAGGTGTGGATTTCAGGAAACTTCCTGACCTAGCAAATATTAACACCTTACACAGGATATTTTGCCTAATCTTCAAGAATTAAGCAGAAAGATATTTATCGTATTTTGTCTGTGAATGTTGTGTAAACTGTTGCTTGTGGGGAGGAGGCAGTCCTACAAGTGGGCTCTACATATGTAGGCAATTTCACCCATCCCTGTGGCCATCATCAGCATCTTCATATACACATGTGAGAGGCATTGGAATATAGCAAGTCCCTCAGAAACACATGGAGAGAAGAGTTTGAATGCCAGCTGTTTATTTAGGCAAAGGCCCCAGAGAATTGCTGCTATCAAGCCGAATGTCACTGTGGTAAACTATGCTTAAATCAAACAGGGCACTCCAAGTACATCTAGATAACACAGGTATTTCTGAGTTACCCACCTGGCAGATGAAGGAATTCCCATCACCCTAGGTTGAAGATGCTTCCCAAAGTATGGTCCTAATTGCTATTTCTGTTGCAAAATTGTACTTGAAAACCAGAGAATGATCTCTCTCTCTCTCTCTCTCTCTCTCTCTCTCTCTCTCACACACACACACACACACACACACACACACTCACAAGTATTTGCAGTTGGATCTACTTGATTGCCTGGGTTACACTGAAATAGTAAGGTTGAAAAGCCTGCAGCTTTTGTCATGAACTCATTTACCTTACTGGGAGGATCTGGATCCAAACAGAATTCCAGAGGCTGTCTAAATCCAGGAAGTATACCTAGAAAACTTCTAGGCTATGGAAAAGAGGATAAAGTGGTAAATTGTTTGATTAAAACATGGATGTAGTGATGAGGCTAGTAGGCCTGCTTTTCGTTCCATCTGGAATGGCTAGCTTTATACCCAAAATAACAACACACAAATTGTATTAATTTACACACTACCTGGCCCATTAGCTCTATCCTCTTACTGGCTAACTCTTATATCTTGATTAACCCATTTCTAATAATCTGTGTAGCACCACGAGGTGGTGACTTACTGGGAAAGATTCAGCATGTCTGACCTGATGGCTGGCTCCATGGCATCTGCCTCATTGCCTTCTTCCCAGCATTCTCTTCTGTCTACTCCGCCCACCTAATTTTCTGCCCTTTTAAAAGGCCAAGGCAGTCTCCTTATTAACCAATGAAAGTAACACATAAACAGATGACCCACCTACATCACATGAAAGAGAGGAGACACATAACTCATGTGTCAGTTTGAATGATGCGTGTCACCTATACTCTATGGTATTTGAATGCTTGATTCTCAGTTAGAGGCCCAGTTTGGGAAGTGTGGCTTTGCCAGAAGTATGTCACTGGGGGCAAGTCTTGAGAGTTGAAAACTTGTGTCAATTCAAGTTTGCCCTCCGTGCTTCCTGGTTTTGGTGTGAAATGTGTGTCCATAGCTTCCAGCTATAACCAGCATGTCTGCTCTGCTGCTTACTATCCTAACCATTATGCATCCAAATCCTCAGGAGCTGTAAGCCCAAAATAAATTCTTTCCTCTACAAGTTAGCTTGATCATGATATTTTATCACAGCAATGTAAATATAACTGAGAGATCCTATGACCTATAATGTATCTCCCATGTGCATCCAGAGAACAAATTTTTTATTATAGAAGTCTTGGTAATGGGGGAAAAGGAAAACAATTAACAACCATCTGTTGTTTAAAGAAAAATGTAAAAACGAAAGTGTAAATGGAGACTGCTAAAGAAAAAGATGCCAGGAACTTACTGGTAAGCTACAACCTTGTGGCAATGCACATATTACTAGAAATGGATTAATTTAAGCTATAAGAGCTATCTAGGAATTCCTTGAGCAATTGGTCAAAGCAACTTCTTCGTTAACCAATGGAAATAAAACATATTTACAGCATACAGAGGGGAATCCCACATCAGGAAAACGTTGAATGATGACTCTAGATATCATGCATATAATGCTTAAGACATACAAAACAGCATTATATATTGTTTCTGGATGTGTAAGCCTTCTCATATGTTGTTGGCATTTCTATCCTGCCCTGTTTCCATAGTTGTGAAGTCCCAAAGAAATCACTCAGAGGTATACATTAATTATAAACTGATTGGCCCATTCACTCAGGCTTCTTATTAACTCTTATAATGTATATAAGCCCATTATTCTTGTCTATGTTAGCCACATGACTCAGTACCTTTTTCAGTGGGGCAGTTCCATCTTGTTTCTTCTCTGTCTGGACGGGACTGCGGAGGAATGGTTTTCCTTCTTCCCAGAATTTTCCTGTTCTCATTGACCCACCTCTACTTCCTGTCTGGCTACTGGCCAATCAGCATTTATTTAAAATATAATTGACAGAATACAGACCATTCTCCCACACCTCTCATAGGAATGATGAACCCAATATTTTCAAAGGTTACCTCTCAAGTCTAGTAAGGAGGGGCCACTTGCTGGTTCCTGGCTGCCCAACTAACTTAGCTCCAAAAGAATCACACAGAAACACTATTCAATAAATCACTGCTTGGCCCATTAGCTCTAGCTTCTTATTGGCTAACACTTACATCTTAGTTTAACCCATCACCATTAATCTGTATATCACCACAAGGTTGTGGCCTACCAGCAAAGTTTCAACACATCTATCTCCAGCAGCAGCTCCATGTCTGACACTGCCTTTCTCCTCCCATGCTATAGGCCAAGCCAGTTCTTTATTCATGAACCAATAAAAGCAACACATAGACAGACAGAAGGACCTGCCACACCACTCATGTACATGTGAAACAGATAAGATGTAATAGGGAGGACACAGCGGTCTTGACCTTCATCAAGATTATTTTGTTTTTAAATTATCTGGAATAATTATGGTACAATTTTTTGTGGGTTCATGAAGGTTCTTTAAAAATACTCTGTACATTTCTTTATGCCCAAAATATTTCTCCTCTTTCTCTTCTTCTATGTTCTTTAGACAGGGACTTACTGAAGCCCATGATGGCATGGAACTCAAAAAAAGGATCAGTCTGGCCTCTAACAGATGACTTCCTCTTGTCTGAAACATTTCATATTAAAACTAAAAGGGGGGAAAAAGCAAAGAATCAATTTAATTTGTATCTTCTGTAGTTTTCTCATATTTTAGAAAATAAAATTATTCAATTGAGTTGTGGATTTGCTTTTATTCCTGCAATAGAATGTATGTTTGAACTTTGAACTTTATAGTTTAAAGTGTAAATTCTCCTGTTTTAATATTTGAATTCTGAAGTTGTATATGCTGTGTGACTGTATGCACTTAAAATATAATCAGTTCTTTTCCATTCATTCTCAGATTTGAGGGACAGGGAATACATTCAGCAAGATGTCAGGCATTGTTATCTGAGAGTATGTTTTCAGTGGAAGCTGTCAGTAGCACCGAACATAAAATATGGACCCAGCTAAAGAAAGGGAAAGAATTAATGCTCTTTAAGACTTTGATTTTGGGATTTTATCTGAGTGTGCACTGAATGTCTGTGACATTCCAAATATCTGGGTGAAAAGCAATAAAACAAAGATCAGATCAGGATTCATTATTAGTTACCTGCTGAGGTCATGGGGTAGATCACGTGACTGATAAATCAGCACTGACTTGTCCAGTCTCTTTAGAACAACCTGGCCTCCAGATTTCTCCTGACCCCTTTAGAGTGAGAACAGCCTCAGGCAAAGCAGAAAACAAAACTAAGTTTGTCTTTGGTCTGCCCTCTTCGGTACTTCCTTGTAAGACAGAGCACGAGTTAACAAAGTTTTAAAAATAGGCACTATATTCGCTGGGTTTTTTTTTTTGCAATTCAAAACTTACAGAAGAGTTTGCAGCAATAAGTGTTCACCACATTTCTTCTCTAAGCACCATATCTTTAACTTAGTGGCAGCCAACATTGGCAGATGTTTTATGTACCATTCCAAAAATATGTTAGTGCTATGCACAAAAATATGTGATATATATATATATATATATATATATATATATATATATATGAGTAATATGCACACATTTCTGGACCTTATGTTTTTCATTGAATATATGTCTTGGATATTGCATCATACTCATATTAGTATCCTAAAACTTTCTCATTTGTAAAACTAAAGCGTAATATTCTCTTGTATAGATGTATTGTAAGTTATTTAAATAGTTCCCTCCTAATAGGCATAGAAGTTATTTCAAATATTTGGCTATTACAAGTAATGCTGCAATAATCTTCACATGTGCTAGTGTTTAGAAAATAAATTCCCAAAAGTAGAAATGCTAGGTCAAAAGGTATAGTATTTGTAGTTATGACAAAAATCACCAGATTGCCCTCTATAAAAGTGATACCAGTTTATACTCCCACCAGAAATGTATGGGAGTAATTATTTTCCCCAAGTCTCCTTAGTAGTCTTTTATCAAACTTATTTTTACATTTGCTGAGTTCATACAAGAGAAATGCTATCTTAATGTGTGTGCATTTCTTTCATTACTTTAATCTGATAACAGTTGTTTTTGAGCCAAGTGGAAGTGAAACACACCTTTAATATCAGCACTCAAGAGCCAGAGACGGGTAGATCTCTATGAGTTCAAGGCCAGCCTGGTCTACAGAGGGAATTCCAGGACAGCCAAGAATATAAGCCATGTCTCACAAAAAGTTGTTTTTGACATGGGATATCTGTTTTGTGAAGTACCAGAAGTCTTCTTGGTATAGGACCTTGAATCTGGATAAATTTTGACATACTTTTAGTGCAATGCTGAGTCCCCAGTGAAGGGAAGGAAAATGATAAATATAGAGTGGTGTTAATAATAATAATAATAATAATAGAATTAACAAGAATTCTCACAGTCGGGACATGGTCAAGAAACTGTCAGAAATATTCTTTGAATGAGTTCCACTATTTTTTCAGGAAAGGATGGACAGGACAAAAAGATGGATATCAATTCTGGAGCTTATGGAAAGTAAGGGCACTGACACTTAAACCCTTATATTGATCCAGGCCCCTAAGAAGAGTTTCTGAGTGAAAAAATAGAATTAGCAATAATAAGAATTCAGGAAAAGAAATGTTTTAAGAGCTACCACCTCAGCCAGAACCAATGAAAATCACAAACTCACACAAGAAAGTAACATTTAGAAAATTCAAAGTTAATAAAGCATTATGCAATCTATTTCTGGATGTATTTTTTATGTTTATGTTTATTTAACATATCCTTTAGAGTTTGGTTTATCTTTTTATAACTGCCTGTCCTGTAGGATTGTGTGGTATACCTGTAATATGACTTATATTACAATAAGCAAAATATTGATTCATTTTCTTAGAGACATATGCTGGAGCATTTTCAGTCTTTATTTGTGTAAGTATATTCATGATGGCCATAACTTCTAGAAAATGTATGATTACCATATCAGCCTTTTCCAAACTCAAAGTATTTGCTCACTGAAAATATGAATAGGTATCAATGGTGTGGTATACATATTTTAGGTTTCCAAATTCACAAAATGGAACTCATCCATCTGCCAGATTTCATTCCTCTTAGTATCCTTTGGGTTACTTCCTGCAAGTAGTGGTGTTTGGTTTTATAAACAAAATGTAGGGCATTTCCTTATAACCTCCTTGAATTGTTGCCATGCAATAGAAAAGTCATTTTTTAAACCTTTGCTACTGACATGACTTTTGTGAAATTCCGAGGCCTTCAACACATTTACAAGCAATAATTGATCAATTTCAGCATTATCTTTTGCTAGAAGGTCTGATAGACCTATATGGGATCGGATGTGTATTACATATATGGAATTATGCCTATATTGTTTATATATTGTACCTGAATAAATATTGTAGTTATAAGTATTTTATTGTACTTGAATAAATAATGAAGTTAATTCTTTTGTCTTATATTGTACCTGATTATATATTATACCTGAATAAATAATAACATCAATTCTTTATCATCTGGTATATATTTAGTGGTTTCAACTTATAAAACAGCTTTCTACATATTGCAAATCAGTAATTATGTTGAGAAGTTCTTTAAAATGCCATAGTACCAAGAGAATAGCAAATAATCCTCACTTTTGGACAGAATCATACAGGTTTTCTTCCATTGTACTTAAATTTTCTGATTTATTCGCATCAGTATAGAATGTAGGGGCTCCAGTTATTGGTATGTCCCATACAATGCAAGGAAAGATCCAATTAGCTCTCTCTATAAGTTGAATTCTTTTGCATTTGGGATAGTTGTTGTTAATATCTCCCAAAAAATTGCTACATGCTCTTTTCCAGGCTTCACTTCATCCCAAAATTTATTGGGTTCATCATTATTGAAAGGTACTGTAATTTCTGCTGAGTCTCTTCCTGTGAATTGACTAAGTCTCAATTTTCCTTTTATAATTAACTCAGAGACTTCTTTGCATAAGTTTTTAATTTTTTACTTGGTTTATGTGGTAAAATGGTCCATTCTAAGATAATATCTTCCCTCTGCATTAAAATTCCTGTAGAGAAATGTGGAGGGGAATATGACCTGTAGTAAATAGGGGCGGCGGGGCTGAGTCCCCCAGCACCCCGGCTGCCTGGCTAACTTATGCCCGAAATAACAACACACAAACTGTATTCATTTAAACACTGCTTAGCCCTTTAGCTCTAGCCCTTACTAGCTAATTCTGATATCCGGATCAACCCATCTCTAATAATCTGTGAGCACTGGTCTTACCGGGAAGATTCTAACCTATGTCCATCCTGGGTCAGAGCTTCATTGCGTGTGCCTCAGAGAGCAGAGCTCTCACGTCCGCCCTGGAGACGGGAGCATGACATCTCTCTGAGGTGTCCGCTCCCGAGAGGAGAGCTGTGGAGTCTGAGCTCACTTCCTCTTCCTCCCAGCTTTTTGTTCTGTTTACTCCCCCCACCTATCTTCTAACCAATGAGGGCCAAGCAGTTTCTTTTTATTTAACCAATGACCTTCCTCCATCAATGACCAGAATACAGTTAAGATTCAGACCCACATGATCCACATGTGTCTTCTGTAATTTCACTTCAATCAAAGTCAATTCTCTCTCATCTTCAGTTGATAATTCCCTACAACTATTTAAGTCCTTGTCACCATCTAAAGTTTTGTTTAAATGAATCAGTTCATTGTGTTTTATCCCAATAGTGGGCAGTAGCTGGGAAGTCTCCTAGCAGTCTTTGGAAGTCATTAAGAATTTGCAATCGATTTCTCTTAATTATCACTTTTGGGGTCTAATTTCCTGTACACCTATTTTATAACATAAATAATTAATAAAATCTCTTATTTGTATTTTTCAGGAGCAAAATTGCAATCCCCAACAAGGATAGAATTTCTTTACTTCTTCAAATATTCTTTCTAAAGTATCCCACAAATTCATCACTATGTTAGCTACATATAGTTTTAACATTACTTTGTGTCCTTCTAGCCCTATATATTCAACCCATCTTGCACTTTGCTTTACCTGAACAAAGTTCCAATCCCTAAAAACTGAACATTTATGTCCTAAAGTAGCCAGCTTGGATGCCAAGATTCTGATTAAATTATTGTTACATCGGCACCTGTGTATACCTTCAATGACCACATCATTTATTCGTATTTTTAATTTTTCTCTTCGTTCATTTGTAGATGTGTGCCAGCTGGATGGTGCTGGTGCTCACCTTTAATCCCAACACACTGGAGGTAGAGACAGGTAAACCTCTGTGAGTTTGAGGCCAGCTGGTCTACAAACGCTAGTTCCAGGACAGGCTTCAAAGCTACAGAGAAACCCTGTCTTGGAAAACAAATTAAGAAACAAAAAAGAAGTGTGCCAAAATATCTGCTTTATGGTTTCTCCTGAATTTTTTGATCTCCCTTTTATCATTGTTCTATTATTCAGAGAAGTGTGGTTTCTTACAATAGGAATTAGGTACTTTAATTTCTCTGGGAAGGGGTTTTCTCTATGATGGCAGGAAATGACTGAACTGGATTTGGCATAATGGCTGAATTTCACATAGGGGCCTACAAGAGGCCCCTCAGGGAGTTTTCCAATGGCAAATGATGACCTTGAATATTCATTTGTTGACCTACATTCATTAGTCCAATGCCTGGTTTTGTCATACCGTCCACATAATCCAGATGGGTGGGGCATTATCAATGAATTATTCTTAGAAAAAAAGCATTGTTTCTAGGAATGCCCTGTTTGCAATACCTTTTAAGGTTATCTTGTTGGAAACAATTATAACACTGTACATTTTGATTTTTCCTCAAACTTCTGGAAATCACCTCTCCTATCCATGCATCATCATGTTCCTGAGATTCTATATTAATTATATATTGGATCCATTCCTCCAAAGGTTCTGACTTTGCTTTTAATGGCCTAATTATATTTTTTCATAAAATCCAGGTTTTCAATTATTATTTGTCTAGTTTCTCAATTTGGTATTATTCTATTTATTGCTGATGTCAATCTTTGTAAGAAATCTCTAAAGGCTTCCTTTGGGCCCTGCATAGTAAATGACTCATTTTTCTTTCCTATTTTTCCAGTTCTGTCCCAAACATTCAAATCTGCTACATGGCATAAATCCAAGGTGTGATCATCATATACAGCCTACCTTTCTATAGTAGCATAGCTTCTTTCACCAAGATTTGATTTGGGGAAATTTCTCTACCTCTAGCTTTAGTCCATTGTTCAGCAATCTTAGCCTAGTCTCTGAACCAGGTACTCTATTGTAATTGTGTACCAGTATCTAAAACTCCATTAACAAATTATTTCCAGACATTAGGGATAATTCTATTAAAAACTGACCATGAGTTTACATACCACTATAATTAATGATATAGCGAAAACATTTCAGAAAAGTAGAATAATAAAGAAAAATTAGAGTTAGTTAATTCTAAAGTTTCTGAGTTTCTTTTGAAAACAAGTTAGCATGTTGGTCAAATTTATATCTTGTTAAATATTCATGGTAAGATTTTAAAGTTATAGCTTCTAAGCTAATAGAAAGTTGAATATAATTCAAGTTATCTAAAAAATAACAAAAGTCTTCTTTTTATGACTCAGTAGAATTCTTCATTTATTTTTTAAAGATCCTACACATTTACCATTAAGTTCATTTTTATATCTATTTATCATCTATCTATCTATCTATCTATCTATCTATCTGTATAAATTTTAATTGTTTTGATTTGAATGAGAATGGCTCCTATAGGATTATATATTTGATTACTTGGTCTCCAGTTTGTAGGAGTGCTTGTGAAGGATTAGAAAGTGTGGCATTGTTAAAGGGTATGTGTCACAGAAACAGGAATTGAGGTTTCAAAAACCTCCCTCTATTCCCCAGTACTCTCAGTCTCCTGACAGAGTGTAACTGTTCCTGTCACCATGCCTTTGCTCCACTGTCATGAACTCTAATCTTCTATAACTATAAGAAAAATTAAACATCTTCTTTTTAAGTTGTTATGTCTATGATGCTTTTTCGCAGCAATAGAAAAGTAATAACACAGATATATACACACATATTATAAATCAAATCATTTTTTCTTGCAGTTTCTTGTAGGTGTGGGGAAAGTTATTAAATTAGAAAACATTGCATAAAAATATTTTTCCTATGGGAAAGAATTAGTATAACACTTTACTTCTTTGTAATAACACAATTTGAGAATTGTCAAGGCCAAGAAACTAAATAAATAATAATCTATGGGATATTTTAATTGAAAATGCATTATGGTACTTCTAGTAATTTATTTTTTAAAGCACATACAATAAATTCAAAAATAATTTTAATTATTATTGATTAATTTTGTGTTTATCCTTATCATGGATTACTTATAACAATTTTGTATTTTTATTTAATCTGATTTTCACATTATACTTTGTCCAGTGAATTGACTAATCCATCATTTTCACTAATTTGAGGCAGTCATTGTATTAGATACTGAAATTTAGTGACCTTTTTATATTTACATTGCTACCACGTGTCAATTATTGTGATTTTATAATGTGTTTTAATGTATCTCTGAGCAAGTTTTCCATTATTCTATTTTAAAAGAAGCTTTCCATTTTTTTATTGTTTAGTTTTCCACATCAGCTTTAGATATTCTATTAAAAATTATTGGTGTTTTTGTTAAGATATTTTTATATTTTTTATTTAATCCAGGGCAAATGATAACTTTAGACCTCTGTTTAACAATTGTTCATTGGACATTTATTATGTGTCTAGAGAATTTTGAACATAGGGACAAAACAGTGAACAAAACACAAAAAATAGGGTTCCTGCAAACATATCATTTTAGGTGGGAAAAGCAATAAACTTGAAAAATAAAATATAAAACTACAGTATCTTACCTGGTCAAAGAACTAGAGAGACTACTAAAGTCAACATAAGTTAGTAGGAGTGTGTCGAGGATGGGTATAATTTTGAGAAAACTGTCCAGGGATAGTTTCATCATGAAGGTGCATTAAAGTAAAAACATGACTAAAAGAAAAAGCCATGTGCAGTATTTAGGAAGAGAACTTAGGCAGAGAGAAGAGACAATATACAAGTCTACAGCCCTGCAACTTTCAAGTCTGAATCCCAGAGTGTTCAAGGGACAAAGAAGCAGTCTGGTTAGATCAACACTCGCCAGGGCAGCAGATACGACACTGTCTAGAGTTCATGAATGTTTAATAATTAACTCTCAAAAACAATCCTGAAATATAGACTTTTCCAGTTTCTACCACATAAATACTTCCACCATAACAGATTTAAAGCCACTAGTGTTGTCCCTGAAAATGAATGGGTAAAGTTCACATAATTGACTTCTTTAATCTTGTGAGAGTCAACTCAAACAGAAATGAGTGCTATAGAGTTTAAGTCTTGTTTGAGTATGTCCCATCAAGGGTTGGTGTGTTTAAATGTAATCCCCTTTCTGAGTTATTAACAGGGTGAAAATTTAATCTGACCATGTTGTTTAAAGATGAAGCCTTTAGGTGTTGATGGGAATTAGATAAGATCTTTGAAGTGGAACACCCCCCTATTAAATATTGTGTTTCTTTAAGAAAAACAAGAGAAGGGCTAGAGAAATGGCTTTGTGATTAAGAGTACTGGTGGCTTTTCCAGCGGACCTGGGTTCAATTTCCAGCACCTACATTGTGGCTCACAATTCTTTGAGTCCTAGGGGATCCATTCTCTTTTTACCTCTGTCCTTTGTGGCCACCAGGCATGCATGTGGTGCACAAACATCCATGTAGACAAGACACCCATACTGATAAAATTAAATGAAAGTTTAAAGAAGAAAAAATGGAGCACTCATGGGTACCCTGTCTCATCATACAATACCCTGAACCTCCTTAGGGTTCTGCCAGCAAGAAGTTCATCACAACATATGAACTTTTAATTTTGTATTTCTGGAACCCAATCTCTCTTTTTGTTTAAAAGTTACTCAGCTGCAATCTTAAAGTATTTGCATCAGAACACAGACCAATACACATGGCATTAGGTAATTTATTGAAACTATGTGAAGCTTTAGATGCATACCAGGTGGACTATAAGGAGACAGGAATCATCAATCCAGTAGTGATCTTGCAGAAACCGCTATCCTTACATCATAACCTAGCAATGTCCTAAAGTTGCTCAAGAAGAACCATATTGAGTTTCCTGCACATGGCAAGCAAATCATGTTACTTTTCATTACCTTCAAGTCTTGGGCCAAGTGATCTGTTTGGCAGTCTCTTAAGAAGTTCCATGTAACATCCTAGTCACAATGGAATCTAAAAACATCTTCACGTCTTCAGCTTTTCTGTGACAAATGTGTGAAAGGTATATTTCACTGGCTAGATAAATAATCTTCAAAAATTCCCTTATTTCTATGAATTGTAAAGTTTTTTGAAAACTTTTTTGCTTTTAAATAAGTTTCAGCTGTGTCATGGTGGCACATGCCTTTAATCCCAGCACTCAGGAGGCAGACGCAGGCTGATCTCTGTGAGTTTGAGATCAGCCTGGTCTACAGAGTAAGTTCCAGGACAGACTCCAAAGCTACACAGAGAAACCTTGTCTCGAAAAACAACAGCAACAGCAACAACAAAGTTTCAGTTGCATAGTTGCCAAGATAGTAGAAAGAATTCTCATATAATCTTCACCCAGCCTCCCACAATTTTGACATTGTAAATAATTATGACATGGGTCATGATTAATTTTTCATAATATCTAAATAATAAAGGCTGGACTTTAGAACATGGTGAGCTTTATGGTTTGAATGTAAATTCTCCTCCATGGGTTCATGGTTTGAACATTTGGTCTCCAGATGGGTGGACTGTATCACAATGTTATGGAACCTATAGGAAGTGGAGCTTCACTGGAAGAAATGGATCACTGGGGACAGTCCTTGTGATTTTAGAATTGGTCCCTGCTTCTTATCTGTCATCTGATTCCTGCCTTGGACACAATATGCCTAGTCACCTCAGAGTCGAGCTGTCATGCTTTCTACACCACCATGCCCTGCATCTCTCTAACCTGTAAGCCAAAGTAAACCCTTCTTCCCTTAAGTTGCTTCTTTTAAATTTTTATTAATATTATATTTTAAAATTTCCATTGCTTGTTGTCAGAAGTTTAGACATAGCAAAGTGCAAAGCAACTAAAATAGTGTTATTGATTATCATAGAGCATATCGTTAATAAATACATTAAAATTTCAACATCAGGGGCTTTCTTTGGTCTTTGCATCTGATCTTGCTATATATTGATGTGAAGGCTTCTGTTTTTCACATGGCTTCATGTGGACCTCATTTTGGCTTACTATTTCTCTTTAGTGCCAATAAATATCCTTGAATAATGTGTGAAGGTCATAATTGGAATGTGAGGTGCTACCCAGTGACTCAGTTCCTGCTGTATAATGCTGCTCATAGTATGTGTAATTCCAACATAAAATGATCTTGTATTTATAGACTGAGTTGAAGAGAAGACCCTTAGCTTCTAAAGCTAGATGTTCAACTTATTCTAGTACACTGTAGAGTACAGTAGGCGTTTGGCTGCCCTGTGTCAGTGTGAGTGTGAGAGACTGTGGAGATGCAAATTCAACAGGCTTTGCTTGGAGCCTGAAACTGCACACTTCTAGTGAGCTCCTGATGATAATCACTGCTGTTGTTCCACAGATCGCACTTTAATTCACAAGGGTACGAGAATGGTGCTTTATTGGCCATGATGCTGTTTTTGTAGACACTAAAACCATAAAGGAACCATCTTTTCCATAGTTGATGAGAAACTTAAGGCAGGCTGGAATCATATGAAGACTCTAGCTGGTGCTGGCTTTTAGTATGAATTTAAATACTCGGCTTGTGTATTTCTCTTTGTGCATAGGGATAATCTTCAAACAGTTAAATATTACAAATTATGTGTCTGACTTAAATGGCCCACTATGATCATTTAAGTCTCTGTGATCCTAGAGATGGAGTAACCCAAAATTCATGAAGTATTTTACAACATGGAAGAAATGAATTTGTTGAATTTAACCTGAAATAATCCTTCATAGTCCCTTATTATATTAAGGACAGTACATGGGGTGTAATGAATTATTTGGAGTTGGAAATCTAACTTGACATTTCATAGAAGACTTTTATTTATTTTGATTATACTCACAGGCTAAAGATTTTTAGACTTCATGCCTCTTGAGGGCTAGGCTAACCTTGAACTTGCTTTATAAATAAGAAGAACCTTGAATTTATCGTCCTCCTGACCCCATTTCTTGATGCCGAAATTACAGGCAGGTACCAATACCAGGTTTATGCAGTGCTGTGGACTGAACTCAGTGCCTCACGCATTCTACCACCAAGCTACATTTCTAGTCTCTCAGAGGTCAATTGATTAAGGAGATCACAATCACGTGCTATTACGGAAGATAAAAATGAGGTATTTTAGAATATTAAAAAATTAAATCAATCCTCAATGTCATAAAAAGAATTCGAGAATTAGCTTTGCAACTCCTTTAAATTGTAAAGCAAGAGTGAACGTTTGACTAGGAACAGCTCATGAGCCTTGAAATAGAAATGACTATTCATATAAAAGCACAATTTAAATTTGGGGATAAAACAACTGTTTTCAGTTCAGACATTATGGCATATTCTTGCAATCCTAACACTTGAGAAGCTGATGCAGGAGGATGGAGAGGTTGAAGCCAATTTGGCCTACATAATAAGAGCCTGTCTACAAAGAGATAAATCAAAACACCAACCATTTTGCATCAGATGTACTATAAATTTTGTGTGTTTATATGTTTCTATTTTAAAGGCTCAGAATTTTCAAGCCATATATACCATATCTATTTTATGTAACCTATTAACCCCAACTATGGAGAGTGGAATGCCTGTATTAACTCAAACATCACAAAATGTTCGAGGCTACCACTCCTTAGAATTTATCCCTATAGTCACTCTGTTACCTGGGAATGCTTCTAAGACTATCAAATACTTGAATGTTATGAGAGGTAAGAACTATGCTCTGGGGGACATTTATTGCTGAAATAAATTGAGCTGGATAATCATGTAAGAGTCTAGATATATTTGTGAGACAGAATGTGGGCCACTGACCATGAACTGATAGTAATGGAATGAAGACACTTTAACAGGACCTCCCTCTATTCAAAGAGAACAGTATGCTTGCTATTTAAAGCAAAGAAGGCATGGGGTAGAAATGTGAAGGTTACAGAAGACTTCTTTCTCTGAATAAGATAGGCTCAGTTTGTAAACTATTCTCTCAATTACCAGTATGATAATTCAATACAATGGCCTATTGGTTTTATACTGCTATGTTGCCATTTTTTTTAAAAAAAAAAACTTGGTATCTTAAGACAATACACAATGCTTATCTTACAGTTTCTTTAGGACAGGAGTTAGCACCAAGGAGATGGCAATCAAGTATTGCTTGATGGAGGAAGGTCATTGGCTAATAAAGGAACTGCCTTGGCCCATTTTATTGGTTAGAAGATAGGTGGGAGGAGTAGACGGAACAGAACGCTGGGAGAAAGAGGAAGTGAGCTCTGAGACTCGACAGCTCTCCTCTCTGGAGCAGACGCCTGAGAGAGACGCCATGCCCCGCTCCCGGGATGAAGCTCCGAACCAGGATGGACTAGGCTAGAATGATCCCGGTAAGCGCACCTAGGGGCGCAACACAGATGATTAGAAATGGGCTAAATTAATATGTGAGAATTAGCCTAGAAGAGGTTAGATAGAAATGGGCCAAGCGGTGTTTAAATGAATACAGTGTCCGTGTAATTATTTCAGGCATAAGCTAGCTGGGCAGGTGGCCGGGGTGCTGGGAACACAGCCCCGCCGCCCCTATTACTACACTTTGGCGCCCCACGTGATGAACTAAACCCACTTAAAAAACCTGAGAAGGGCCGGGCGGTGGTGGCGCACGCCTTTAATCCCAGCACTCGGGAGGCAGAGGCAGGCGGATCTCTGTGAGTTCGAGACCAGCCTGGTCTACAGAGCTAGTTCCAGGACAGGCTCCAAAGCCACAGAGAAACCCTGTCTCGAAAAAACCAAAAAAAAAAAAAAAAAAAAAAAAAAAAAACCTGAGAAGGCTTAAAAATAAGGGAGAGAGAGTTTAACACAGATTTTTGCTGTTTGTTGGTGGCGTGCTGTAGAGAGATTTCCTGATTCGGCAACAGTAGCAGAAAAAACGCTGTGTCATTTTAAAGTGCGACTTCCCGGGGCTGTGCCTCCATTGGGATCTCTGGCTCCTGCGGGAGACAGAGCTTTTGAATAGAGCATTTGGAGTAAAGTGCTACGATTTGTTTGATGGCAACAAGACTCGCTGTGTTCTCGGGTCTACTCTGCTTGCCAGAGACAAGCAAGTGCCTCATCTAAGAGAGGCTTCCTGACTCAGCTTTAGCTGAAAACCATGCAGCTCATTAAGAGGTCCTGCCACGAAACACTTGAACGGTGTTGACGAAAAGCTGAACGCATGCTTTTCGGTTTTCAGCCGTAGCAGGAAAAAAGCTGTGCTGTTTAAAAATGCCGGCTTTCTGGGCCATCCTGCCAGGGCAAACTCTGACTGTTTGAGGCAGGAGGGCCGGCTACCGAGAGAGGACTTGAGTGTTGTCTGTTGTAGCTCACTTGCTGGCAGGGACCTTGAAATGCCATACAGTTGTGGCAGTAAACATGGCTACAGCCTGTATATCTGCCATGAGGCTGGAAAGCTAAGGAATGAACTGGATCTAGCTGGCAAAGCCACGCCTTTAGTCCTACTGAGATTGCTTGGTAAATTAAAGGCTCTTGTGGTCAGAAAAAGAGAGATATACAGTAAAGAGTGATTCAAAGACAAACAAAATTTCTAAATGGTTTACTGTGTGTTAAAAATATATGCAGACTAAAAGTTGAAGTTCTTAAAGTAAAAAACAAAAAAAGGAAGAGAGTTGTTGTGTGTGGTAGCACACGCCTTTAATCCCAGTGCCTAGAAGGCAGAGGCAAACAGATCTCTGTGAGTTCAAGGTGTTGGAGCTTACACCTTTAATCCCAATGCCTGGGAGGCAGAGACAGGCAGATCTCTGAGAGTTCAAAGACAGCCTGGTCTACAGAGTTACTTCAGGTCAAAGATACAGAGAACCTGTCTCAAAAAGCAAAAAGTTAAAAGTAAAAATAAACAAAATAGAGGTTAAAACAAAGCTGTACAAAGATGGAAAATACACAGAGAATCTTGATACTGTATGCTATTATGCTCTCTTTGAATTATTTGAATGCTGAGGAAGGAGCAACAGCTGCTAAAAGATATTTATTTATAAATGCTGCTGAACTAATCCAACATAGATATTTTGAATTTGGATCTAAGGATATGATACTTTGGAAAAGAGTTTCTTATTTTGTTTTCACAGAGGATGAGACGCTGTTCATTTCTTCTATTCCGATTTGGTATGATGGACCATGCCCTCCTGAAGGGTTGCAGTGAACATCTTCAGAAAATTGCTTCGCTCAACTGCCAACTGAGATGAAACTAGCACCCAGGTTATACCATGAAAGACCTAATTAATGGTGCCCCCATTCAGCAGGAAGCAGTTTGGAGAGAAAAAACTGCGCCCATGTTCCCAAATATGGTTTATAAACGTTCTTTTACATTTAAAGGGGCATATGATATAGATATGAATAATTTACATTAGTATAGATTTTGCTTTATTGATAGAGATTTAAGGTCAATTTTGTTATATGTATAAGTGTTTCTGATTTTGATTAAGGTATTGTGATTGTGTAGTTCATTTAAATATGTACTGTATAATTAGAAATATAGATTGTTAATAGATAATCATAATAGTCAAGTTTGTAGTCATGTTAGTTAAGATTTTCTAGATGTACATAGATATATTTTAGATAGACATTCTTCATGTCTTTCAAAGATTACAGAATAGGACATTTAATGTTTTAATAACTGAGGACTTTTCATGACAATGAGACACTCTGCTCCTGGCAGCACCAATCTACTTCAAGAGGAAGATGGGCATCGAAGAGGCTCGTTATGGAGTTTGATAGCCATTTGGGCAAGAAACTGCTCTTGCCTGGACTATTGCATAAACTGGACACAGAGAACCCACAGAGAGAGGACTACTGAACTTGCCTAAGGTGAAATGATCTTTCGGGGTTCCTGATTCATGAAAGAGTCTGCGAGACATTCTGCAGGACACAACAGATAGTGACTGAACTGACTTTGAATTTTCCTGCTTTATGGAAATGTCTGCTGGATACCATGGGCCTGAAGGCTGAAGATGGATGCCCCAACGGTACAGAGGAACTTTGGGTGACTGTCCAGGCAGCGAGATGTCTCTATCATTTCTAGAGTTTTAAAAGTTGCTTTTTCCTTGTTTACTTAGGTAATATTATATCTTTCTGGAGTCTTTGATGGAGTTAAGAATAGTTAGTCATAGTTATAGTTTTCCTTAGTTATGATAAAGATTATTGTAACTTTTACTTGATAACTGTTTTGTTATATGTAATTTTGCTATGTTAAAGTTAAAGCCTTTTTTTGTTTAAACCGAAAAAGGGGAAATGATGGAGGAAGGTCATTGGCTAATAAAGGAACTGCCTTGGCCCATTTTATTGGTTAGAGGATAGGTGGGAGGAGTAGACAGAACAGAACGCTGGGAGGAAGAGGAAGTGAGCTCAGAGACTCGACAGCTCTCCTCTCTGGAGCAGACGCCTGAGAGAGACGCCATGCCCCGCTCCCGGGATGAAGCTCCGACCCAGGATGGACTAGGCTAGAATGATCCTGGTAAGCGCACCCAGGGGCGCAACACAGATGATTAGAAATGGCTAAATTAATATGTGAGAATTAGCCTAGAAGAGGTTAGATAGAAATGGGCCAAGCGGTGTTTAAATGAATACAGTGTCCGTGTAATTATTTCGGGCATAAGCTAGCCGGGCAGGTGGCCGGGGTGCTGGGAGCACAGCCCCGCCGCCCCTATTACTACAATTGTTGTAAATAAGAGGCTTTTTCTGGGGGGAAGAATCTGCTTTCAAGCAACTTCTGCCTGTTTCTGGACATCCCTTCCTAATTGTGGTATACTCAACACATGCCTGCGTGTTGGGAAGACACTACCCTAAGGTTTCAGAGGCTACTGACAGCTCCCTGACACATGACTCCATAAGTGGTTCACAACATGGTTTTCCTTTCTTCCCAGACAGTAGGAAAAGGTATATTGTCCTTACTGTAGAGATGAGTAAACTGAGGCCAGGAGGATTTGCCTAACTTGCTCTGTGGTTAACAGCATTAAGAACAAAGTCAAGAGTAAAATCCAAATCCAGGATTTTCACCATATCTCCCCTCTAAATTTCATGTTTGCTCTTTATAGAGCCAGGTTTTTGTTGTTTATTTTATTTTTCTTGTTCTGCTCCAAATAAATCAGGATTTTCTGCCCCGTCTGCAGTGGTCGTTCCTGCTATGGTCATTATACCACTCAGCTTGTTAGACATTCTTCAGTCTCTGTCCACAAAACAGTGCTTGGCAAGCTGTGTTTTCCTCAGTTGAGGCACATCAGTTTCATGTTCTCATGTGTATTAAATGACAGCTCACACCCCTTGGAGTGACTGGCAGACAGCTTAGCAGTGATTGTTATGCAATGAGTTTCCATATGATCCCCTTTCACAAGGACACAGATCTTAGCACTTGACAGTTAGTAGGCATCTTGAACAGAATCTTATTATTGACCATAATCTTCTAGTCAAGGGGGTAATGAAAAGTCAAGCAAAATAAAGAGCATTTTACTCCTGTCACCAGGGAACTATAGGTTTCTTTCTTGGTCTTCTAAGGTGTGATGGTATTGTCCACTGTGTCATAATGATTCCACAGTGGATTACTTTTGTAATTTTGGTGTGCCTTACTGTATCTTTGAGGAAGATTTCTTTTTCTTTTAGGTTCTTGCTAGTTGAGTGTGGTTAGAGAATCAGTAATGGAAATTTGAGAGTTGTTTTAAAAAACACATTAGGAAAGAAAAATATTTGTCAGTTTTTCAATGTGGAAATGAGCATCAAAAATTGCTGTAGCAGGTATTTCTCTTGTTTTTTTTTTTAATACAGAAATTCATACTGCTTATGTTCCTCAGAAGTAGAACCAGAAAGGAAGCATGGATGGAAATTCCTTTTTTTTTTTTAGGGTTTATCACATAAAAATGGAAAGAATGGCAAAACTTGTCTATTGTCTGAATAGTACTCTCTTGATACCAGGAAGTCCTACTTTGATTGCCATTGTTAGCCTAACTAAATTTATTTTCACTTAATAGGTAGTAGGGTCTGTATTGGGCATATTCATCCAATGTTGCAATGATGTATGTTAGATTCTTGTTCAGAAAATATTCTCCCTTCCATACTCATTGCCTTATTACCTCTGTAGGAGTACATTTTTCTACTTCATTGGAGTTAGCTATGTGGCCATGGTGGGTCAATGGACTAGTTGCAGAAAAAGGAATTAGTTTTTGTTTTGAGGGTAAATCTTAAAACCAGTAAGCCATATGGGAGCTTCTGACTTCAGTCAAGAGAATTGTATGCTCAGTATTTATTTCTTCTCCAGCTTGAGTCTAGACGATCAGTGGAACACATCAGGACTCCACCTGCCACCTGATACAAGCTGCCTGGGCTACCTGAAGGGGTGCAGAGTAAAGCCATTGATGTGCAAAGCTACTGATTTGGTGGCATCATATTCTCCAACTAGTATAGAATTTCTAATGCTAACATTGTCCTAGGTCACCACAGTTAATCTCCAGCTCTTCCTCATCCCATGACAAGAGATCCCAAATCCATTGTTCTCTGTTGGAGTCCAAGAATTTGCATTTGTCATAGGGTTCTTGATAATGCTAGTGCTTCCGATTCAAGGGTCCATTATATAAAGCAGGGATTAATAATAATATTAACTGTGTTTAGGCAGCTGATGCTGCACATTTAGAAGTGGCTGTGCTCTTAAATTGCATTCACTTTTTTATAAAAAAAAGTGGTAAAAGCTACGAACAGGACCAATTACTTGAGAAAACAGGCTTTAATGAAGAGGATACAAGCAGTGTTGTTGATAGGGTGGTCAAATGATGAAGGAGATAGTCATGTGATAATGATTTTACCTCTGAAAGAATGGCATACATGGCTGTAGAGGCAACAGTTTCGGGAAGTAGCTCTTACATGTTCAGCCATACTAGGGAGGAGGCTGGCGTATAGACAAGAATTTTGCTTTTGTTAAGAAACATTCACATGCCTTCTAATCTGAAGATATAGAAGCTGAGATTAGGACATGTAGATTTATCAGAACACACTTGAAGTATACAATAAAAAGTGTGAATGTAGGCATCTTTACATTAGTTTGAGGAAGAACAAGTTAAATATTCATCTGGAAGTTTTCCAACATCTGTAGACTTGGCCCCATGTTGAGTCATCTGAATATAATAAGTATATAATGTGGAAATAGGAAGAGACAAGTTTAAAACAGAAAGTGTTGCATCAACATGCATATTCTGCTCTCAGTGAAAATGAGGTCCCAGTGGCCTGATGCCGTTGATACAGCAAGAGGTAGTAAGCTGGTAACAGCTTGGGCAGGCACAGTTTCCTGGAAAAGGGAGAATGATACGCATCCACAGTGACTCCTCCAAAGGCTCAAATTAGTTGTGTAACATAGATTATTTGATAGAAGTCACTTTACGGGTAGAAAGCCAATTTGAATTTTGAACTAATATTAATCTTTTTCATATTTATCAAGAACCTGTTTTGTCTGCAATGAGGATAATATCACCCCCTGCTGATACAAGTCTAAGTCTTACCTTCTGAACTTTAGCAGAATGACCCTCAAACTTCACAACATATTAGGACTTTTGTACAAGCTCCAAACATCTGGATGCCAGCCCAGACAAAGTTCATCGGGGGTAGAACCCAGTATCTTTGGGGATAAGACCCAGAAATTGAATTTTTCTTTTCTTTCTTCCTCCCCCGCTCCCCAATTCTGAGGGACTTTCTATTTATTTATTTGTTTGTTTGTTTGTTTGTTTATTTATTAAAGATTTCTGCATCCTCCCCACCACCACCTCCCACTTCCCTCCCCCTTGCCCAATCAAGTCCCCCTCCCTCACCAGCCCAAAGAGAAGTCAGGGTTCCCTGCCCTGTGGGAAGTCCAAGGACCACCCACCTCCATCCAGGTCTAGTAAGGTGAGCATCCAAACTGCCTGAGGGACTTTCAACCAGCATGCTTGTTTGGAGGAAAGGGTTCTCCTTAGAGATTCAGAGGGGCACTTGCTCTAGAGTGTTGGCTTCACTTGGGAATTAGAATTCTCAAGTGAAAATGCTGCCAGTCCCACTCTGGACTCACTGAATCAAAATTTATTCTTGGTGTATGTTCCAGGTGATTAACTTGAACACCCAGATGTAGATGGAAGTCACACTGGGAGGCTGAAGATTTCCATCTGTCCCGAGATCTAGGTGACCAAACATGTCTCTGACATGGAGCAAAGAGAATCATGCTGAAACTCCTGCTCTGAACTCATCAACAAGCTGAGCACTGGTTCCTTCACCTCACTCACCTTCTTTTTTTGCTTCCTGTGAGAAAATCTGAAAGTTTCAAGTGGCAGGAGGTGTAGGGAAAGAGAATAGGAGGTATTTTCATTAGTACTCATTTCTCATCTTAACTTAGAAACTGATAGTGTTAGGCACCATGGATGAGTAGAAGCAAAACTCTAGTTTCTTTCCATCACTTAAAGGAGGAGAAAAGAAGTAGCTTGAATCATGTTAAGGTCAGAAAGACAGTGGGTGGAGGTTCATATATCTCAAGAGTCAGCAGCATTTTCTTATAATAACCCTGACAGATAGTTATTAATTTTGTATCTGTGTCTATATGGTCCCTGTTACTACTACTGACATCTGCTACTATAGTAAAAAAAAACATAAAGTATAAACTATCAGTGTGGTTATGGTACAGTAAAATTTATATTCAAAAGGCGACAGCTATTTTGCTTCTATGAATGTACCAAAAACAACTGAAAGTAGGTACTCAATTATATACACATTAGTAGTGGTAGCACTAGTCACAGTACTCAAAACGTAAAAACAATATAGTTCATGGAATGATGAATTAATAAATTGTGTTCTGGAGTAGGATGGTCTTCTGTCTATGTGTTACTTTCATTGGTCAAATAAAGAAACTGCCTTGGCCTTTTGATAGGTGGGTGGAGTAGACAGAACAGAATTCTGGGAGAAAGAAACAGACTCAGGCCAACACCATGGCTCTCTTCTCTGAGACAGACACCAGTTAGACTCATCCCGGTAAGCTGCAGTCAAGTGGCGATACAGATTATTAGAAATAAGTTGAATCAGTATGTAAGAGCTAGCCAATAAGAGATTAGAACTAATGGGCGAGGCAGTGTTTAAATGAATACAGTTTTCCATGTTTTGGGTAAAGCTAGCCAGGAGCTGGGTGGCAGGAAGCCACCCACTGCTCCTATTACTACAGTGTTCTATCTACTCAGTAGAATAGGGGTCAGCCAACAGAGAAAGTATATGAAGCTCAAAATAATTATGTTGAATTGCATGAGCCATATATGAAAGTTTGTGTGTTGAACAATTCCATTAATATGAAATGTTTCTGGTAGGTTAACCTGTAGATACAGAAAGATAGTTGGTTGCCACGGGATGGGAAAGGGCAGAGGGAGCATAATGGCTTGGTAGGTACCAAATATCCTAACCTAGGTTTGGCCCACGGGTTTTACTTTTCCTGTACTTCATTTGTACCTTAATCTGAGAGCTGATAGAGTACCTGAGCCAAAAATCAGCTTCCAAGTATTCTATGTCTAAAATCATCACAGCTACAAGGTAAAATTCTAGATAGTCTTTCTCCTTTCAGCTCTGATTCCTCATCCCTCCATAGTCTCTTTGCTCCTGAGCTGGTCCTGTCTTCTCCAGCTGGGAACAAATTTCCATATCTTCTTAAAGCTGTAGCATAAGGGCTGTGTAGGCTGTAAGAATTAGTTTGTAGATGGCTTCTTTCTCTCATGGGATCTTCATATTCAACATCTCTTCCCAAATAATGTGGCTTGGTACTTCCATTTAGTGAAGTTTCACAACTTCACCTTAGGCAGTTTTTAGCCATGGAAACTGCTGTGCCCTGAGAGCAAAAAGATGACTCTTAACAATCCAAAGGCTTTTTTTGGTTTTTTAAGACAGTGTTTCTCTGTAGCTTTGGAGCCTGTCCTGGAACTAGCTCTTGTAGACTAGGCTAGCTCAAACTCACAGAGATCTGCTTGCCTCTACCTCTCTAATGGTGAGATTTAAGGTGTATGCCACCACTGCCTGGCTATAATCCAAGGACTCTTGATGTCTGTGTTATCGTGAAGAGATTCCCTATTTTATGTATTCCTAAAGGGATCCTAAAATTCATTCCTGTTTCTTCACCAACAAATACTAGTGCACAGAATATTGTTAATATCTAATGATGACTGGACAACTTTAAGCACACTGAGTGAGTGATCAATGCAGAACAGAGTCTGGTGAAATAAAGGGCCTATTCTACTTTGATGGTCTCTGTGCATCACTTGATGATGGAGGAAGGTCATTGGCTAATAAAGGAACTGCCTTGGCCCATTTTATTGGTTAGAAGATAGGTGGGTGGAGTAAACAGAACAGGATACTGGGAGGAAGAGGAAGTGAGCTCAGAGACTCTTGACAGCTCTCCTCTCGGGAGCAGACACCTGAGAGAGACGCCATGTCCCGCTCCCGGGATGAAGCTCCGACCCAGGATGGACATAGGCTAGAATCTTCCTGGTAAGCGCACCTTGGGGTGCCATACACAGATGATTAGAAATGGGATAAATTAATATGTGAGAATTAGCCTAGAAGAGAATGGGCCAAGCAGTGTTTAAATGAATACAGTTTGTGTGTTGTTATTTCGGGCATAAGCTAGCCGAGCAGGCGGCTGGGGTGCTGGGGGCGCAGCCCCGCCGCTCCTATTACTACAACTTGATACTTAGCTTGAATTTCCATAGTCTTTAAAAGGCATCTAGTTTTACATCACATATTAAATAATTTAGTGTATGTGGAGCAACCATATACATTCTATACTGATATAAATATTATCAGATAGAAGAGTCTTAAGAGTCTAAGGAAAACAACTTGGGGCTTTATATTAAAATTTTATTGTAAATACAGTAATCTAAGTGTCTTTTTCATACTTGTGAATGAAGTCATTCTCCCCATAGCTATTATTAAAACGATATAGGCTATATTGTGTTAACAAATAAACCTTGAAATAGTAGTGACTTAATGTGATAGCACTTTATTTCTCAATTACTACAAAAATAGATAATAAAGATCACTATATTTTCAGAGATTTCAATTCATTCTATCCTGTTTATCATTAGGGATATAGTTTCAGTCTTAGATTAGTGTAGTAATAATCTCACAGTGAATAATGTTTTTGTAATTGTTCCCCAACACAAACCTTTTTCAGAATCTTGAACTCTGACTCCTTCTGATGAAATCTTCTCTACCATATGGAAAAGTCCTGGCTAGTCTGCTGGATGATGAAATCACATGGAGTAGTAGATGAACCTCTGCAACCGAGATTCCACCTTCAGTCAATCCCATCGACCAGAGCTGCGCGAATAATCTCCTATAACCACCAAATATATGGTTTACAGAAGTGTCCAGCTGAGACCCCTTTGAAAATGTTTAAATAAAATTGTGAGCAAATACAATATTTGTTTTGTTTCAGTTTTAGGTGGTTTGCTAGGCAAAAAAGATGGATGGATACATATAGTCTAGAGTAATTTTTCCAGCCTGGTCTACAAAGGGAGTTCCAGGACAGGCTCCAAAGCTACAGAGAAACCCTGTCTCGAAAAACCAAAAAAAAAAAGAGGCTAAAAGGTTTTGTGAAATGTTTCTAAAGGGTGGGAGGAAACTGATTTTTGTGATTTCTTATTACATATTACATTTTTTTAGCATAGACTTAGTTATGCACCCCAATTTAAAATACTAGGGATCATTAGATCCCCTTGCCTTCCCTTCAGTAGCTAAGCCTCTGATTTTGTCAAGAAGACCTAGTACAGATTAGGATACAGAGTGACTCTGAGATTCGGTTTGCCAATCTAATAACCTTTGGTATCCATCAATGAAGGTAATATATGAACCATCAGTTCAACTCTGAGGACCAAGCATGGACAACATATCATAAATTCATCTGTCTGCTATAAAATCTGTGCTTTTACCCTTCTTCAACTTTATCTTTGTAATAACCCACATCACACAATGGGGAATTATTTGCTCCCAGAAAGATTTAAGAGACAAGTGCAAAAGTGATAATCACATGTCCAACTCAACTGATTTGTTGCATAAAAACTTTTCTTGGATTATAAAATTTAGATTTCTGTGCATTAACTATACCCTAGTAACATTTCCTCAGCTATTTAAATAAGATCATATTCGGAACAAAACTAAATAGGGGTTCAACTTTAGCAAGAAGCAGGCTACTTCGGAGAGTAAATCACTCAACTCAGGAAACAAAGCTGGAAAAGAGCATCAGTGAAATATTTGTGAAAAAATCAATCTTCTTTAAGCAGATACCCTGTGTTCTGATTGACTGTCTGTTGTGATATGAGTGACAGGGCTGTTGAAATAGGAGCGGCGGGCTGCGTTCTCCCCACCCGGCTAGCTTTACCCGAAATAATTACACGGAAACTGTATTCTTTTAAACACTGCCTGACCCATTAGTTCCAGCCTCTTATTGACTAGCTCTTACATGTTGATCTAACCCATTTCTAATATTCTGTGTAGCCCATGAGGTGGCTTAACAGGGAAGATCTTAACCTGCGTCTGTCTGGAGTGGGAGAATCATGGCAACCCCTTCACTCGGCTTCTTTCTCCCAACATTCTGTTCTGTTTACTCTGCCTACCTAATTTTCTGTTTTATTAAAGGGCCAAGGCTGTCTCTTTATTTACCCAATGAAATTAACACAAGCCAAAAGACTCTCCCCCATCAATTGTCCTCTTTGTGGTCCTTCAGTATGTCTCATCTCTTGACCTCTGTTCTAAAGTCCAAGTGGCCAACTAGAATAAGATTTTGAGAGTTTCATCTAATGTAGTCTCAGTGTTCCCACCACTCCACATGAAGAGAATTTAGAAATCTAACTAAGAATCCAGTTTTCCATTTATTAACTGTGGGAGACATTATTAGTGCATTTCTGAACTCACTGATAACCTCTTCCTAGGCCCTATGGTTATTGTCTTAGTATAGAAATGCTTATTGGGGGCTGGAGAGATGGCTCAGAGGTTGAGAGCACTGACTGCTCTTCCACGGGTCCTGAGTTCAATTCCCAGCAACCACATGGTGAATCACAACCATCTGTAATGAGATCTGGTGCCCTCTTCTGGCCGGCAGGCATACATGCAGACAGAACACTGGTATACATAATAAATAAATAAATCTTTAAAAAAAGAAATGCTTATTGGTTTCAGTCTTGGTCACTTGCCTGGGCAGTGAACTGAAATGAACACATTAAAGAAAACATTTTGAAATAGGCTCATTTCCATGCAGTTATCAAAAATATTATTGAATATAAATAATGATAGAAAAAAAAAGCAAACTTTTCCTCTAAGTACGAGATCTCCACCCGTTCTGCTTCCTTGGCTCAGTCCCTGATATAATGATCAGGAGACAAGGAAAGAAAATCAGTGTGCTACTTCAGGGAAATGAAAAACACTAGCAATACATAGAAAATTCTTGATGTTAGCATCTTTTCCAAACAGTTTACTTCAAAGGAGAGCATCCATTGAGAACAGCTTGCATGTGTATTTCTACTTGTTCTGTTGCTTGCTCATGTGCTCCTGCCTACATCATGGCAAAATGCCGGAGTTGGCCTGCTGGAGGGATGTAGAGGAGGGGCAACGTGTAGTAGTCAACCCAGTTGAATCTGCTCTAGATCTACTGTCCAGGAAGCTCACTGCAGATGCTTGAGCAAATCCAGACAACCGCTAACTGGCTCATACAGTCAAAATCCATAATACAGTTGTTATAAAAGACTGAAAATAGTAAGATTAGCGAAAGGTTGTGAATGAGCTCACAGAAACTGTTGAAAATGAAGCATTGAAAGCCCAGGAATAGAAAATTTTAAAGTGAGAAAGAAGAAAGTGATACATTTAATATGTTTTTAATTGAGTTATACTGCCAAAGAGAAAGATCAGTAGATAAGTCATTTTTAGGCAATGAAAGCTGAGAAAACTTTAGGAATGATCAATGACATCAATACACAGCAGTCTCAGAATCCCAAATAGATGGAAAGTACCCATAATTAAACAAATTGTATTAAATTTTAGAAAAGAGAATCTTTAAGCCATTGGTTTTATTCTAATTGCCCAGATACTAACTACATAGAAACAACTTCTTAAAGTAGAAATTGAAAATACAAGTTTTAAAATATTTTTAAACTTTATTTTTGTTTATCTTTGGTTGTTCTGCCTGAATGTATGTTTACACAACACTTACTTGTGTGCCCAGGGCCCACAGACCAGAAGAGTGCATCAGATCCCCTGGGACTAGAGTTATAAACTCTGTAATTTGAAATGTGGATACTGAGAATTGAACTCAGGTCTTCTAGAAGAGCAGCCAGTATTCATAACTACTGAGCCATCTCTCCAGGACCCCAAAATAGTTTTTAATCTGATTTATTTAGAGTTATGTTCCCCAACAAACACTGAGAATTGTATGCTAAAAGAAAAAAAAAGGGATACATTTACATGCATCTATTTCCAAGATTACAACTAGTAAATTTCAGCTTGGATATTTGATTAATCATATTCTGGCTCCTCAGCATATGCTGTCAACTACTACTGCATAATATAAGCATAAGACTGTGATCCAAAGTTGAAGTATGCAGCCATTGACCACAAATCACCATAGTGTATGCAAAAACATATAACAAGTACAAAAGAGAGAAGAGACACAAAACTCATGTTTTCAATCCCCATAGCTTAGTCTAGTCAAGATAGCTTTGACCAGAAACTTCAATATTGTTTGAGATCATAAGGACTATGTTACACATCCCACCAAAAGTGTATAATATGCCAGCTTCAATAAGTTTAAATCTTCCTAGTAATTTTTGCCACCTGATTGTGAGTGTGCGAACCAAGTTTTATCTCTTCAAAAGTTAATTTCTTAGGTCTCAACGTAAGTCTGAAGAATTCAAACAGAGGAAGGAATGCAAAGTTGATTCTTGTCTTTCAGCATCTAAGTCAACTTTTTCAGATACAATCTCAGGTATAATCCAGGTGTGGTGGCACACACCTTCAATCCCAGGCACAGGCAGGTGGATCTCTTGGATTGAGGCCACAGTGGTCGGCATACTGAGGTCCAGGTTAGCCAGGGCTACATAGTGAGACTCTATCTTAAACAAAACAAAACAAAACAAAACAGCAACAACAAAAATCCAATCTCAGGTACATATTAAGCATAACTATATATACATATATATAGTGATTACATATTAAAATATAATGCATATTTTAATGTAGCTCTAAGACTATATGTAAAATATTAATATTACATAATGTATATTGCACATTCTGTTAAGTAGCTCTTCTAGCATTGATAAAGTTTTATTGGTACAGAGCCACACCTGTTCATTCACGTATTATCTACGTCAGCTTTTGCACTCCAATGACAAAACTTAATTGTAATGAAAACCATATGGCTTGACAGGCCTAAAATATTTACTATCTAGTCCTTCCCAGAAGAAGCTGCCTTATTCTTATTCAAAAGTAAAGACAGTTTCTTAATATTTAGGCAAATATCAGCCTCATTTTAGTGGAACACGTGGACTGTCTTGTCTCCTCTCTTATTTTCTTATATTTAAGTGTGAGATTTTTTTAAAGTATTTATTTATACTATTTTGTAATTATGTATGCATGTGTGTATCTGCATGTGGGTATGCACAGATGAGTGCAAGTGCCCTTGCAGTTCAGAGATGCAGCTAGATTTACAGGCAGCTATGAGCCACTGTGTGGGTACTGAGAACAAACCTCAAGTCCTCTGAAGGAGCAGTGTGCCCACTCTTAACAGCTGAGAGTTAATGCCTGGCCCTGTGGAATGCTTCTGACTGTGGGAAAACTACAAAAGTGGAACTTTTGGATTTTGTTGGATATATATATAGATAGATAGATAGATAGATAGATAGATAGATAGATAGATAGATAGATAGATATAGATATAGATATAGATATTAAATAAACAGCATATCTTAAATTCTCAGCTTCTATTTTGATAGTTCATTTTCCGAATTTCAGTTTTCCAAAATCAACTTTTTCAAACAGCTTAATAAATATAAGCTAAGAAAATATTCCCCCATGACAAGAAAGGATCTACTACAAGTACAGATTTTTTTATTTTAAAGAAAGACCATCAGTTTCTCTATAAGATGACTAAAAACAAAAGATACATTTTACTGAGTCAGAACATAAGAAATCATAAATTGATTTGTTCCCATTAATTTTTGGCAATGTCTCACTTCTTGATTTTTTTAAAGAAATTTACAAAATGGTACAGAAAGCTTCTGGGACATGAATAAAAAATACATACATTTTATAATTTTAGTGTAAACAAATTCCAAACATATGGATTACATTTCCTTTTAAAAATAAAAGGTTTTAGCATTTAATGGGAAAAGCAATTTTCAAAATATGCTTTGGATTTTGCCAAAACTGAAATCAGTCAAAATGTGCAATTAACTTTAAATGAAACCAAATTCAACTGTCCCTGTTTGCAATGACTAAAAAGACATCTCCCATTCCTGGTCATGCCTTTCAATTCCTGAGTCATGAAAGGGAAATCAAAATGTGCTGGGTACTGTATAGCTGGCTGTCAAGCCTTCTGGCAAAATGGAATCGAGCAGTACTATGTTTCCCAGGGGAATGTATGTTGCCTTCTTAAGTGTAAATCCACTTTGACTGTTCAGGATATGTAAGAGGAGTTACGGAGAGGAACTGAAATGTTTCCTGGTATATGAACAAGTCATTCATTTCACCAGCTATGAAATACTGAGAGTTGAGTCATCTAACAACAGTCTTCTACATTTTCATGACCTTTTTGTATTTAAAATGAGAACATTGCGTTAGTAATAAATGTACCATTAAAAATACACTTTTTTTCCAATGAATTTTGGTGAATGCAGGGACTCATGCCTCCACAGGATGCAAAGAATAAGTGACATATCAGAGCTCCTTCCTAAATAAGACATGTATAGCATCACTTCTAAGGATCAGGGAATACTGCAGAAGAAAGAGTCGAAAGAATGTAAGTGTCAGAAGATAGGGAGAAGAACTGGAAAATGTAACCTCTCCTGCAAGGCACAGCCATTTCAAACACAAACTTACAGAAGCCTTGGGACTGCCCACAAATGTGCCTGTCAACAGTCAGACATTGATGGTGGAGGGGCTCGAGGGCTTCTTCTCACCACTGCTGGGCTATTTGCTTCTGATAGACACAGGGAGAGTCAAGATCATTGTCTGCAGTTGTGTGCACACTGATATCCTCATCAGATTCTAATGGTAGCTCTAATTCAATGATCACATAGATGGCTCTGGTTAAAATAAGTCAATCATAAAACCAAAAGATGTAAATCTGGGTGAGGGCTCAGTAATGGTAAAGGGGATGGGAGAGACATAAGACAGAGTGGAGGAGAGAATAATTAGAATTCATTACATATATAAATTGTCAAGGAACCAATTTAATTAATAAAAGATTTTATAGGATTTATATTAGATCACATTTATTTGTACATGCACGTCTATTTTAGAATCAAATAGGACTGGTTAATCAATTGTTAGTATACACACCTGAGTGCCTCTGTACTTATCAATCTCCAGTTACTCTCGGTGGTAGGTGCTGACTTGACTGGGGTAGGCACAAATTAAGTACACAACTCCAAACTCCTGAGGACAGTAGAATTTATTAGTGCCTGTTCTGCTCTTAAAGAACAATATGGGCCTCCTTTGAAAACATAGGAAACTTTGAAGTAGAAGTGTTTGTGATATGCATATGATTCTCATGAAAATTTAAATTTTAAATGTAATTTACAATAGGAGAAGGTCTATAGGCCATTTGTAAAGAATTGAAAATTGTAATAAAATTGAAAAGTACATTATAATGATGTAAATAAATTCTTAGTTGAGGCCTCTGTGGGGGAAACAAAGAGACAGTATTTAAATATTGAAATTTGGAGCATTATTAGAGCAAGTGCAAACCTGCTATATGCACAGTAATGTATACAGAGAACAATAAACAATGTGAGTTAATGCTTATGTGTGTGAAAGAGGAAGTTAATGATGGGAAAATGAAAGAGGGAAATAAATGCACCCTGCTTGCTTCCGTTCCAGCCTTGTACACCCTAGTACAACATTCAATTTATTGTTTCAAAAAGTAAAAATTTCACAGATCCATGCATGGTATAGAAACAGATTTTACTTTTACATACCTTTCTCTAACTCTTTGAGGCCACAAAAGATTAAAAAAGGGGGGAAAAACCCAGTAAGGCTGGTATCCAAGAGGTCAATGTCTTTCATGCAACCTTATTATATCATCACATTTAGGGCTCAGTGTGAATCAGTATTCCACCCACTATATGTTGCCTTTTAAGCAGTACGTTTCCCACAAACATCACTAAGTTCACAGTCACTTAGGTTTCATGTTTTCCATTTTCATCAAAACTGATTTAAATGTGGCACCTATATTACTGAAAGAGCAGCAGAGCTATGGAGGGCAGTTAATCACCCCTGTTGCCTGTCAATCAAAAGCATTTGCAATTTAAAGGATTGATCCCAGCAGTCTTGTCATTATTTCTAGAGTTCCGCATTATGTTATTAAAATTTACATAAATATTAGTCACACTCAGTCCCTTCTCTGTGACTTTTCCAGAAGGATCACATTCTTGTATATTTATAAGACACTTTCAAGATTCCTTCTTCTTCTACCTTGCAGAAAGAAGAAAGTAAGAAATACAAAGAACTGAGCTATAAAAAGCAGGGAGGTTCTCTGTCTCTTTGGAAAGCACCATGAATTGTCCCTTTCTGGTCATTGCATAGTTTCTTACCTCTGCCTTTATTTTTAGGGGTTATAGTCTCTGTTAATTTAATAGGACATACAATGCCTATCTTCTTTCCATTAGAGACCCCAACTTCTCTACTTTGACTCTTTTTTAACTTTCCTCTTCATCCTCTCCTGCCTGTTTTCATTTATCAGGAATGGTTGCTTTCTTGCCATGCCTACCTAACTTCCATTTTTTTTATCTGTGATGGCATTTGTGCAAGATTAAATGAACTGTTTCTATATTAACCTGAGCCCATTGGGTGACATTTGCATGAAATGGGCAATAAGCTGATATCTGTGTGATGAGTTTGGGCTACGATGCTGTTGACCCCTTGCAGATCCGGCTTCTTAAAATTCCAGAAGAATTCTTACATTTTCTTTTCACATTGACCAGTTTTTTTTTTTAAAAAATATACAGTTTATTATAAGAATCTTAAAAATAAATAAAAACAGCATTCATAAAAAATAGCCATACACCAAGTCACTGAACTTCTATACAGTTAGAATAGACACTGGAAATGTTTTTTCCATATGAAATTGAGTATTGTTCTTTTGAGGTCTGTGAAGAATTTTGCTAGAATTTTGATGGGCATTGCGTTGAATCTGTAGATTGTTTTTGGTAAGATTGCCATTGTTACTATGTTTATTCTACCTACTCAAGAACATGGGAATGGAAACTGTGTAGATTTATGTTATATTTTAAACTTTCAATATCTAAAATATTATTTGCACTTATTTTTCAACTAAACAAAAAATCCATGACAGAATTAGAATTAGAAAAACAATTAGCTTTATATTCTCTTTCATAACTCATGTCTTCTACCCACATTCAGTCCTTCCTTGTCCTCTTAGCCTTTCTTGGTCTCTTTTCTTTAAGTTATACTTGACCCAAGTGTACATTGTTTACACACACACACACACACACACACACATAATATATGCATACATATATGTATTATTGGTTAGATTCTACATATGAGAGAGAACATGTGTTTTTCTCTTTCTGCAACTGTGCAGCATTGCATAATATTGTACATTCTAAGTATACATATTTTCTTGCAATTTTTAAACTTCATTTTTCTTAGAAATGAATAGTATTTTTCTTATAACGCAAACAGTATTAATTTATCCATCTGTATGTATGTATGTATATATATATATATATATATATATATATGAACCAACCTTTCATTATTCATTCACCTGTTGATGGACAACTATGTTGATTACAATTCCTGAAATTCTGGAAGAATTTTCACCTTCCTTTCCTACATTGGCCTCTTTTGAAAGGATTCAGCAGTGTACTTTAAGATTCTTGGTCATTCTGAAGCTTTTGACGCTTGTGCAATCACAAAATAGAGTCTGATTGAAAGATATGACAGAAGAGCTATGTGAAAGAGACAGCACAGAAACCTCTATGGTATAAAGCTACTACAATGGGGGCAATTTTTTTGCAGCAGTTTGTACCTTGGTTTTCTATAAGGCCATGCTCGTTCAGTCCTTCAAGTGGCTCTTCTTAATGATAGAAACTTTGATTTCAAAAGGGAGCAAGGTGGGTGCATAGTGGTTGAAGGGATGAAAGGACGGGAAGTGGGAAATGACATAATTATGTTTTAATTTAAAAAAGAATAATAGCCAAATTTTTTAAAAAGACAAAATCATTTTATTTTGGGGCTATTGCAACACCTGGAACCAAATGGAAAGAATCTCCCTCTTTCAAAAGAATGCATCGTATCTGGAGAAATTCAGGCACTATAGCTGTTGGGTATGAAATGGAGTTGACTGATAATTGAAAGTATAGAGTCAGCCATGTTTCCTTCCACACCATCTCTTCCTTTGTTTATTGTACAAGAAATACCTCACCATCGTTCACCTTGTAGGCACTGGAAAGAAAGACAAGTTAATACAACATAATAACTGTGCTTTCACAATCAATCATGAAACAACTATAGCAGTTTTGTTTGCCAAGCACTAAAGAGAAAGAATCAAAGATGATAGAACAAGTCCTTGTCTTCCAGAAACTTCTATAATATCAAGCCATGGAGATTTGAGGTTGGTTGTTACAACAGCTTGTATGTGTCATCTCAGCCCTTTCTTTGGTGACCTATAAGACTCATTTCAACCATCATAACTTCTATCCAGTGGTTGAATTTTTGTACTAACATAAGCCTTGGCTTCCTTTGCTGTGAATTCTTGTCCACCTCATCACTTTCTTTTTTTTTTTGATTTTTTTAAATATTTATTTATTTATTTATTTTTATTAAGAAAAGAAGAAAAAAAACATAAACAAAAAACAAGTTTCCACCTCCTCCCAGCCTCCCATTTCCCTCCCCCTCCTCTCACCCTTCTCCCCCTCCTCCCACCCTTCTCCCCCTCCCCCCACTCCTCTCCCCCTCCCTCTCCAGTCCACAGAGCAGTCCGGGTTTCCTGCCCTGTGGTAAGTCCTAGGTCCTCCCCCCTCCGTCCATATCTAGGAAGGTGAACATCCAAACTGGCTAGGCTTCCACAAAGCCAGCACATTAAGTAGGATCAAAACCCCGTGCCATTGTCCTTGGCGTCTCATCAGCCCTCATTGTTCGCCATGTTCAGAGAGTCCGGTTTTATCCCATGCTTTTTCGGTCACAGTCCAGCTGGCCTTGGGGAATCAGGAGAATTGGGATAAAGGAAAGGTGGATAGGGGAGCACGGAACCACAATTCTTAGTTAAGGGAGCCACTTTAGGGTGGGCAAGCGACTTGACCCTAGAGGGGCTCCCAAGTGCCCAAGATGAGGTTCCCAGTTAGTTCCTTGGGCAGCTGAGGATTGGGAACCTGAAATGACCCTATCCCAGAGCAATACTGATGAATATCTTGCATATCATCATAGAACCTTCATCTGGTGATGGATAGAGATAGAGACGGAGACCCACAAGGGAGCACTGGACTGAACTCCCAAGGTCCCAATGAGGAGCAGAAGGAGGGAGAACATGAGCAAAGAAGTCGGGACCACGAGGTGTGCACCCACCCACTGAGACAGTGCACCTCATCACTTTCTAAGGTATGTTTTCCTCACTTTAGTTTTGTTCTCAGTCTCTTGCCTTCTATCTCTGCAGAATGGGAATCCTTAACTGGAGACTATGTTCCCCACCAGAGGACAATCAGCAATGTATGAAGGTACTTTCGGTTGTTGTGTATAGTCAGGGGTCACTACCAGTATCTAGTAGGGAGAGGCTATACGTTCTATAATATAGGGAACAGTCACAATCAAAAGTTTTCTGATTTAGAATGTCAATAGTTATGAGGATGAGAAACTCTGATGTAAGATGCATCATTCTGGTCATATATCTTGCCCTAAATATCTCCCAGGAATGGTCATTTGCTGTTATTGAGTTCCACGATTTGTTCTATTCCCTCTGTTGTATGTAGCTTCTTCAGCCTGGATGAGGGATTTCTTACTTCTTACTGCACTGCACATTCATCCTTTGGGACTTCCAGGAAATCATACCTTTTTTTTCTTTCTGAATGTCTCACAGAACCTGAAACAGCCCACTCTTCTCAGATTTCCACTGTACTCCAGGCTTCAGGACTCCCAGTTTTGCCCCCATATAAGCAGGAAGCAACCACGATTAATTTCTATGCCCCCTTTGTTACTTCCCCTTTTTCTATACTGAACTCTCTAGCACAGGGGCTGAACTGCCCTTAAAAATTGCTCCATTGCGATCACCGGGCGGCGGAAGGCTGCCGGATCTCCGGGCGGCGGAAGGCGGCGGGAGGACACCCAATGCAGCCGGCGGGGACCGACTGGGACAGGCTGGAACCAGCTGGGACCATAGCGGCAGCAGAGGACACAGGCTGCTGGTGGCAGGATCCGTCCCAGCAGCAGAAGCAGGCAGCAGGGACCGCGGCGCAACACGGAGAACAGATCACCCCACTACAATTAAATCAATGAGGTAGGCCTTCGGTTGTGGAGGTCCCTGGCAAAGGAGGAGCCAGATCCTATTCCTGAAGACCCTTCTGAGGGGTGAGAGGGATCTTGGCCCCCAGCAGGAACCAGGAAACAGAGCAAGGGCATTTTGTAAGAGGAGCCCCTGGCCAGCAGGGAAACCTGAACCAGTTTTAACAGACCCCTTAGATAGCATCAATAGGAGGAGATGGGCAGGCGCCAAGGAAAGAATTCACCCAATAATCAGAAAAACAACATGAAAACACCAGAACCCAATGATCTTACAACAGAAGGTCTCCAACACCCTAACACAGAAGAAGTGGAAAAAATTGACTTTATGAAAGCAGTAGAATCCCTTAAACAACATGTGACAAATGCCCTTATAGAAATGGATGAGAAGTATAACCAAAAATTTGAAGAAATGAGTAAATACGTACATAATACCCTGGGAAACCAAGAAAGAACGATCAAACAGGTAATGAAAACAGTTCAAGAATTGAAAACTGAAATGGAAGCAAGGAAGAAAACACAAACTGAGGACCAGCTGGATATAGAAAGTCTAGGTCAATGAGCAGAGCCTACAGAAACAAGCATAATCAATAGAATACAAGAAATAGAAGAAAGAATCTCAGATTCTGAGGACACCATAGAGAAAATAAACGCTCTGATCAAAGAAAACTGCAAAACCAACAAATTCTCATCACAAAACATTCAGGAATTATGGGACACAATAAAAAGACCAAATTTAAGAATAATAGGAATAGAAGAAGGAGAAGAGTCACAGCTCAAAGGCCCAGAAAATATTTTGAACAAAATTATGGAAGAAAACTTTCCCAACATAAAGAAAGATATTCCTTTGAATATTCAAGAAGCATACAGAACACCAAACAGACTGGATCAAAGGAAAACATCCCCTTGCCTTATAATAATCAAAACACAAAATATACAGGTTAAAGAAAGAATACTAAGAGCTGCAAAGGAAAAAGGCCAAGTAACTTATAAAGGTAAACCGATCAGACTTACACCTGATTTCTCTATGGAAACAATGAAAGCCAGAAGGTCCTGGATAGAAGTACTGCAGAAGCTAAGAGACCATGGATGCAAGCCCAGACTACTATACCCAGCCAAGCTTTCGTTCACTATAAATAGGGAAATCAAGACATTCCAGGATAAGAACAAATTTAAACAATACGTAGCCACGAACCCAGCCCTACAGAAAGTAATAGAAGGAAAACCGCAACCCAAGGAATCCAACATTGCCAACACTGCCTACAATAACTCGGGCATCTAGCGACCCTTCACTAGCACAACTCAAAGAAGGGAGACACACAAATTCTTCTTTCAAAAACATTAAGAATATCTGGCATAAACAACCACTGGTCATTAATATCACTTAATATTAATGGTCTCAATTCACCTATAAAAAGGCACAGGCTAAGAGATTGGATACGAAAACAGGATCCAACATTCTGCTGTTTTCAAGAAACACATCTCAACCACAAAGACAGGCATCCACTCAGAGTAATGGGTTGGGAAAAGGTCTTTCAAGCAAATGGTCCTAAGAAAAAAGCAGGTGTGGCCATATTAATTTCTAACAAAACTGACTTCAAACTAAAATCAATCAGAAGAGATCGAGACGGTCACTTTATACTCATAACAGGAACAATTTGTCAGGATGACGTCTCAATCCTGAATATTTACACCCCTAATATAAAAGCACCCACGTATGTAAAAGAAATATTACTAAAACTCAAGGCAGACATCAAACCACACACACTAGTAGTAGGAGACTTCAATACACCTCTCTCAGCAATGGACAGGTCAATCAGACAGAAACCTAATAGAGAAGTAAGAGAACTACTGGAGGTAATGAAGCAAATGGACTTAACAAACATCTATAGAACATTCCACCCAAATAGGAAAGAATATACGTTCTTCTCTGCAGCCCATGGAACTTTCTCGAAAATTGACACATACTCGGAAACAAAGGAAACCTCCACAGATACAAAAATATATCAGTGTCCACCTGTGTCCTATCAGATAACCACGGATTAAAGTTAGAATTCAACAACAATCCTACCTCCAGAAAGCCGACAAACTCATGGAAACTGAACAGTCAACTACTGAACCACACCTGGGTTAAGAAAGAAATTAAAGTCTTCCTTGAATTTAATGAAAATAAAGGGACAACATACTCAAACCTATGGGACACAATGAAAGCAGTGCTAAGAGGAAAGTTCATAGCACTAAGTGCCCACTTAAAGAAAACGGAGAATGCATACAATGGGGACTTAAAAAAAAACCTGAACAGAGAAAGCATACATCGGAGACTTAACAGCACACCTGAAAGCTTTAGAAAAAAAAGAAGCAGACACGCCCAGGAGGAGTAGAAGACTGGAAATAATCAATCTGAGGGCTGAAATCAACAAAATAGAAACGCAGAAAACAGTCCAAAGAATCAATGAAACAAAAAGTTGGTTCTTGGAGAAAATCAACAAGATCGACAAACCCCTATCCAAACTAATTAAACGACAGAGAGAGAACACGTAAATAAAGAAGATCAGAAATAAAAAGGGGGACATAACCACAGACACAGAGGAAATTCAGAGACTCATTAGATCTTACTACAAAAGCCTGTATGCCACAAAACTAGAAAATGCAAAAGAAATGGACATTTTTTTAGATAAGTGCCACATACCAAAGCTAAACCAAAACCAGGTGAACGATCTAAATAGACCTGTTAGTCACGAAGAACTAGAAACCGTTTTCAAAAATCTACCTTCCAAAAAAAGCCCAGGACCAGATGGTTTCAATGCAGAATTCTACCAGAACTTCCAAGAAGAGCTAATACCTATACCCCTTAATGTATTTCACAATATAGAAACAGAAGAGTCATTGCCAAATTCCTTTTATGAAGCTACAGTTACCCTGATAAAAAAAACACACAAAGACCCAACCAAGAAAGAAAATTACAGGCCTATCTCACTCATGAACATCGACGCAAAAATTCTCAATCAAATACTGGCAAACCGAAACCAAGAACACATTAGAAAAATTATCCATTATAATCAAGTAGGCTTCATCCCAGAGATGCAGGGCTGGTTCAACATATGCAAATCTATCAATGTAATCCAGCATATAAATAAACTGAAAGAAAACAACCATATGATCATTTCATTAGATGCTGAAAAAGCATTTGACAAAATTCAACACCCCTTTATGATAAAAGTCTTGGAGCGATTAGGGATACAAGGGTCATACCTAAATATAATAAAAGCTATTTACAGCAAGCCGTCAGCTAACATTAAATTAAATGGAGAAAAACTCAAAGCCATCCCACTAAAATCAGGAACACGACAAGGCTGTCCACTCTCTCCATACCTCTTCAATATCGTGCTTGAAGTTCTAGCAATAGCAGTAAGACAACATAAAGGGATCAAGGGGATTCGTATCAGAAAAGAAGAAGTTAAGCTCTCGTTATTTGCAGATGATATGATAGTATACATAAGCGACCCCTAAAACTCTACCAAAGAACTCCTACAGCTGATAAACACCTTTAGTAATGTGGCAGGATACAAGATCAACTCCAAAAAATCAGCTGCCTTCCTATACACTAAGGATAAGGAAACAGAGAGGGAAATTAGAGAAGCATCACCTTTCACGATAGCCACAAATAGCATAAAATATCTTGGGGTAACTCTGACCAAGGATGTGGAAGATCTATTTGACAAGAACTTTAAGTCTTTGAAGAAAGAAATTGAAGAGGACACCAGAAAATGGAAAGATCTTCCTTGCTCCTGGATTGGGAGGATCAACATATTAAAATGGCAATTCTACCAAAAGCAATCTATAGATTCAATGTAATCACCATCAAAATCCCATCAAAATTCTTCACAGATCTGGAGAAGACAATAATCAACTTTATATGGAAAAACAAAAAACCCAGGATAGCCAAAACAATCCTATACAATAAAAGATTATCTGGAGGCATTACCATCCCTGACTTCAAACTCTATTACAGAGCTACAGTAATGAAAACAGCTTGGTATTGGCATAAAAACAGAGAAGTCGACCAATGGAATCGAATAGAAGACCCTGACATTAACCCACAAACCTATGAACACCTGATTTTCGATAAAGGAGCTAATAGTATACAATGGAAAAAAGAGAGCATCTTCAACAAATTGTGCTGGCAAAACTGGATGTCAACCTGTAGAAGAATGAAAATAGATCCATATCTATCAGCATGCACAAAACTAAAGTCCAAATGGATTAAAGACCTCAATATCAGTCCGAACACACTGAACCTGATAGAAGAGAAAGTGGGAAGTACTCTACAACACATGGGCACAGGAGACCACTTCTTACGTATAACCCCAGCTGCACCGACATTAAGGACCTCATTGAATAAATGTGACCTCCTGAGACTGAGAAGCTTTTGTAAAGCAAAGGAGACTGTCGCTATGACACAAAGGCAACCCACTAACTGGGAGAAGATCTTCACCAACCCCGCAACAGACAAAGGTCTGATCTCTAAAATATATAAAGATCTCAGGAAACTAAACCGTAAAAGGCTAATCAACCCAATTATAAAATGGGGCATTGAGCTGAACCGAGAATTCTCAACAGAAGAACTTCAAATGGCCAAAAGACACTTAAGGTCATGCTCAACTTCCTTAGCGATCAGGGAAATGCAAATCAAGACAACTTTAAGATACCATCTTACACCTGTCAGAATGGCTAAAATAAAAAACACCAATGATAGCCTTTGTTGGAGAGGTTGTGGAGAAAGTGGTACACTCATCCATTGCTGGTGGGAATGCAAACTTGTGCAACCACTTTGGAAAGCAGTATGGCAGTTTCTCAGGAAATTTGGGATCAACTTACCCCTGGACCCAGCAATACCCAATACCACTCTCGGGAATATACCCAAGAGTGGCCTTATCATACAACAAAAGTATATGCTCTACGATGTTCATAGCAGCATTGTTTGTGATAGCCAGAACCTGGAAACAACCTAGATGCCCTTCAATGGAAGAATGGATGAAGAAAGTATGGAATATATACATATTAGAGTACTACTTAGCATTAAAAAACAAGGACTTCTTGAATTTTGCATGCAAATGGATGGAAATAGAAAACACTATCCTGAGTGAGGTAAGCCAGACCCAAAAAGAGGAACATGGGATGTACTCACTCATATTTGGTTTCTAGCCATAAACCAAGGACATTGAGCCTATAATTAGTGATCCTAGAGAAGCTAAATAAGGAGAACCCAAAGAAAAACATATAGGCATCCTCCTGAATATTAACCTTCATCAGGCGATGAAAGGAGACAGAGACCCACATTGGAGCATAGGACTGAAATCTCAAGGTCCAAATCAGGAGCAGAAGGAGAGAGAGCACGAACAAGGAACTCAGGACCGCGAGGGGTGAACCCACACACTGAGACAATGGGGATGTTCTACTGGAAACTCACCAAGACCAGCTGGCCTGGGTCTGGAAAAGCCTGGGATAAAACCGGACTCTCTGAACATAGCGGACAATGAGGACTACTGAGAACTCAAGAACAATGGCAATGGGTTTCTGATCCTACTGCACGCACTGGCTTTGTGGGAGCCTAGGCAGTTTGGATGCTCAACTTACTAGACCTGGATGGAGGTGGGGGTTCCTTGGACTTCCCACAGGACAGGGAACCCTGATTGCTTTTCGGGTTGGGGGGGAATTAATTGGGGGAGGGAGATGGTAATGGGAGGCAGTGGCGGGGAAGAGACAGAAATCTTTAATAAATTAAAATAAATGAATAAATAAATAAATAAATTATTAAACCTCTAAATAAATAAATAAATTTTATACCTTAAAAAAATTGTTCCATTGCTAATTGTGTAAATTCTGCCCATGATGCTGATATGTGTATTTTGTTACAAATCTTGTTTTGTACTTCAGACAAATGTTCTATTATGTAAATCTTGCTACATATGTACTAAGACAGATTGGCACTGCCCTTTCATAACTAAAGTGGTTTATTAGCTGCTTTGATTACAAGTTTAAAGCTTCTCCCACAGCCTTGACTCAGCATTTACACACCGCTACTCATGTGAACCCTTTATCTAAATATATTTTATTGCTATTGGCCATTCTAAAAGAATTGATCTGAGATTAATAGATAATAGTTAATGTTCTAGAAAAAGCTATTATGATAACTCAGATTCAAAATATTTAGACACACTCAGCAACATCATGTCATATTAGCTATTACATTTACACCTGCAAGGTGCTTGAGTTAGCCCTCAGTTTACCATCAATATAGATCATTGATTTACAATTAATTATTCAGGTTATTAATTACTAGTTCTAAATATTGAATATTATTTTGAATATATATTATTCATTATAGGTTATTGATCAGATTGGTGATTATAAATATTGAGATAGATTATTGACCCTTATTAATTTCAAAATCATTACAATAATTGCTTGTCAGTTTTCTTCAGATGACTTTTAATTATCCACATTGCTTGCTGCTCTAAGAGAGATTTACACACTTCTTTTTTTTAATTGAACAGAAAAGGAAATATGCAGAATGTCATGGGAATGTATAGCAGTGACAACTCGTGTTTGAGGAGCCGACCCATCAGGCATGTGATTCCCTTTTTGGGAGGAATCATAGGGTCACTGGCTATGGAAACCAGTTGCTCCTGTCTGTAGTTTCTCTCATGAGTCACTTAATGTCTTCCCTAAGAACTTCATTTGTTCCATAATATAAGAAAAATTATATTATAACATAATATAATTTTGTTCCAAAATTGGGTATATTTCCACTGCTTGTGTGTTTATCTTGTGAAAATATTCCACATATTGAGTATAAATATAGCTGTGAATGGTCAGAAATATGATTTCTGCCTACATTTTACATTACACAGACAGACAGAAGATTCCCAGTCACAAAGGCAGCCTTCTCCACAGACAGCTAAACTTTAAACTTCAGAGCAGATTCAAAGCAGGTTGGTTGCCCCTGGAGATAATATCTGGTTACCTCTAGAGAAAAATAGAGGAGGTCATTTTCCCAGGTGTTATTTTGCTAATTCAAGGCCAGAGCTTGAAGCAACTTTAGTCTGCACGTACTCCCTACCACTCAAGGTCCAGCTAACTATTTGTTATTGTTATGTATTGATTTCTATTGTCATTTTCTGTCTGGGAACCCTCACAAAAATCAGAGCTATATGCATGGGTTCATGTAACATTCCTAGCCTGAGATAAACTATGTGACTTATCTTGGGTTTTGAGAATGGATCAGGCCCTAAAAATGTAACTTATTTGTCTAGAGTTGGGCTGGAAAAGGGACAGAGGCAGTGGGACATTGTTAGGGGAAGTTGTTGTTCATTCCCAGCTGCCCAGAAGTGAAATAACCACACAGAAACTGTATTATTTGTAGTACTATTTGACCAATAGCTTAAGTATATTTTTGGCTAACTCTTATATCTTAAATTAACACATTTCTATTAATCTGTGTATCACCACGTGGTTGTGGCTTACCAGGTAAAGTTATGTCTAGTGTCTGTCTCCAGTGGGCTACATGGCTTCTCACATTCATTTTAGTTTTCCTGTCTAGCTATATTCTTTCCTAGCACAGGCCAAAGCAGTTTTTTTATTTATTAACCAATAAAGCAACACATATACATAAGGACTTCCCATACCATTTCCCCCTTTCTATTTAAATAAAAAGGAAGGTTTTAACTTTAACATAGTAAAATTACATATAACAAAACAGACATCAAATAAGAATTATAGTTATACTTATATCTACTCTATCTCTTATCATAACAAAGGAAAACTATTACTATCTATTCTTCAATTTCATCAAAGACCCCGGAAGGATATATTACCTATATAAACAGGAAGTGCTTTGTAAGCGCCTTCCAAAACTCTTGAATTAACAAGTTAACAGCAGAAAGCATGTGCTTGTTCGTTTTTCCCTCGAATAGAAAAAGTCTAGCAACCCTCAGATAAGAAGTTTTCGTAGTCCTACTCTGAGGTTTTTCTTTGTTTACCCTGGAGCCGATCTCAAGAGCTGACCTCCCATGATCTGCAACAATTGGGCTTCTTGGTTCTTTGTTTAATACAAATCTTACCCCAGAAGCAAAGAGTAGAACCACATGAGTAATGCTTACTTATTTTGTCACTGTAGCAAAATATATAATCAAAACAACTTAAGGAAAAGAAGGCCTTATTTTGGCTCACAGTTTGAGGGTACAATATTTTGAGGTGTGGAAGTCATAGTAGCAGGAATTTGAGGCAGTTGGTGATGTTTCCTCCCCAGTTCAAAAGGATGGAGTGGTGAATACTTGGATTTTTAATCCTTGAAATAGGACTAGAATTTAGGGTAAGCCTTCCTACCTCAGTTAACCTACTCACAATAATCTCTCACAGAAGTATCCAGAGGCTTGTTGTAGGTAATTTAGATTTCTATAAAATTGGCAATTGTTATTAACCTTCATAACATGTGAATTAAGCTTGACTTTAACATCCCAGCACACACACACACACAAAAAACACTTGGGATATTGAACCTATTTATTTATATTTCTAGACTGAAAGGCTATCACAAATATATCTAGAATGAATAGTTTTGTAGTGTATGCCACATCTATTGTAAGGTACAAACAGTGTCATAAGGCCACATTTCAGATATACTATGCTAAATATTTATTTATTGGTTTATTTATCTTTATTAACTTGGCTATCAAGAATTTTGATATCATCAAATTTTGATGTGGATTTTATTTCTTGTTTCACTCTGGAAACTCCATTTTTTTTGTTTTACATTCAGGGAAGCATCAGATATGAATCTTTGAATTCTGTCTTTCAGTGGTGACTTCTTGCAACTCTATTCTTTCTTAACTGTGATACCCTAACCCCTCCTCCATGAATTAGAAACAGCTTTCCTCCGCATCCCATCTTGGTGGTACTGAGACTGAATTTAGGGCTTTGCATATGTTAAGCAAGCACCCAAAAACTAGAGATAGACTTCTAATTTTCTTTCTATTTTGTGAACAGTGTTGCTAAATTGACCAACAAGGCCTCAGACTTACTCTGCAACCCAGGAAGATCATGAAATTTCAATCCTTCTGCCTCAACCTTCCAAATAACTGGAATTATTGGCATGATCCACCAGTATTAGCATAAATTCTCTTCATGTAGGATTCTAGTCCACTCTCCAGTTACTTTTCTGTTGCTGACACAAAACCATGACCAAGCAACTTATAAAAAAACAGCCTTTACTTGTCCTTACCATTTCAGAGACTTAGAGTTCATGATAATAGGGCAAAGGCATGAAGGCAGGAACAGCTGATAGCTCACATCCTGATCTGCAAGTAGGAGGCAGAGAGAGGAGAGAGAGAGAGAGAGAGAGAGAGAGAGAGAGAGAGAGAGACAGAGAGAGAGAGAGAGAGAGACAGAGAGAGAGAGAGAGAGAGACAGAGAGAGAGAGAGCACAGGGGATGGCTGGAGAATTTTGAAGCCTCCCAGTGACACACCTCCTTCAACATAGCAACACCTTCTAATCTTTCCCAAATAGTTCCACTAATCAGAACTAAGCATTCAAGCACATTAGCCCATGGGAGCCATTCTCATTCTAAACATCATACTAAGTCATTGTGGGTCATTTTCAAAATCAATATATCTTCTAAAAATGAATTAATGGCAAGGACTGTATCAGAGAAAGACAACAGAAACCTCTCTTAAAAGCCCTACGATGGGAAAATGCAATAAGGTTTACCTGTTTTCAAGCATTTTGCTTTACAAGTATGAGTAAGGAAATGATTTAATTTCTTTTTTTTTTGATTTAATTTCTTATACAATGTCTTTATATAGAAAACTTTCCTTCAACACTCAGCATCCTATTTAATTTACTAATCCAATTGACATTTTTCAAAACAATATGAACTTAAAGGATGTGGGAGAGTGAATATGGAAGAAAAGATGAAAATAAGAAATGTGGGAAAAGTAAAAAAAATCAACAAAAAGGAAAGCATGAGCAGCAAATGCCTCAAAAAAAGTTTAGTACTTGAAGGATTACTTGTAAGATGTATAAAATATATTTAGAGGAATCTATGCTCTTATTTCAAAAGGATTATGTAAATAGACTATTGTATTAAATAAATGGTATCTAAAGTGAATTAAAGGCTTAGTCCCCATTCTCAAGGATTTCTAAATATTTAAAAGAAGAAAGGAGAAGTGAAAAAGATGTGTGACCCCTGTTACCAGATAATAATGTTCTTACAATTGGACAGAAGTTGATATAATAAATGTTACATGTCAGGATATGTATGTGTCTTTTAATAGTGTAAGCATCAAGTTTAGAATGTGGGGATAGACATGTTGGATGAGAAAACCATATGTACAAAAGGGCAAAGATAGTTTTGCTATGCTAGTTAGGCCAGGTAAATTGTAGCAAAAGGTCTAGCCTAGAGAAGAAGTGACTGAATTTCAGAGGTAAGTAGGGGGTTGATTGTGAAAAGAATGAAGTTTAAGTCTAAGACTCAGGGCCATGCCAAGGTCCAATAAAGATGAGTCCATTCAGAGGCACTGCTATGCTTCTTTCCCTTAAAAACAGATTTAGGTGGCCAGATTGGAATGTTTGACACTCCCTGAAAAAACAATTTCTTAAAAGCAATCAGCTTTCTCAAATAAGTCCCAGATAAGATTGGAGAGAAGATGATACGGGCTTTGGGAAATCCTACGTGAAGCAGAATTGGCTTGTTAATGGCAGCTGTTCCAACAATTCAGTTCAGCACAATGATTCAATTTAGATTTAATGAAGTCAGGTTTTACATTTCAGCTTCCTAATGGCTTCCACTCCTTCAATGCATCAGCAGAACTTGGTTTGGGTATGCGACACTGCCACTCTTGTTCAGTCAACACTAAGACAACAAACCAGAGAAAGAATGTCCACTCTTGTACTCTTGCTAAAATAATCAAATCACTAATAGCTTAATCTCAAGCAATTGGAAGAAAGTGGGTCCAACCGACACATCCATTGAGATTGGTTAATTGTTATTGTGGGGCTAAAACCTTATTTTTCAAAGAGACCAATAGGCTTTTGAATTGTGTTCAAACAAACAAGAATATACACAAAATCTTTCTTCTGCAAATATCACTTTTATAAAAAGGATAATCTATTGTACAGATGCATTTTATTCAACAGATGCTTGTCCCAGATGAATTCCCTCTTCTGCATTATCTGTCAGAGAAAAAAGACGGTTGCCAACATAGTGACCCATGGTATGGTGATGGCGTAAAGCCAGTATTCTTTTAGGCACAGGTGTTTTCAGAGACAAGGATTTGGTCTAAAAGCATCTTTGTTCTCAGATTTACCTTCTGGATTCCTCTATGGAAAGCTGGCTTTATGAAGTAAAAGGAAAACAAAGGTGGAAGCAGATAAAGGTCTGATGATTTTCAGTAGCACAACTGACTGAAGCAGAAAAACTGAAATTAACTCTGATATTCACCAAAGGATTTGAGCTTTGACTAAGAATTCTTCACCTACTTTTGCAGAGAGTAAAGCTCAGGAAACCAAAGCCCCTGATTCTTTTATTTCCATTGTTGTTTGAAATGTTCACTTGCAAAGCATCAATCTCTCAGAATCTTCTGGAGAATCATGTGATGTGTGTGAAAGAGCCCTTACACATCTGGTATTAGAAAAGTTGAATGACTGTATCAGTTCAGAAAGTAAGGGGAAAAGACATTGGCTTTTTATTGTTTATTATTATTATTATTATTATTATTATTATTATTAAAAATTTCTACCTCCTCCCATTTTCCTCCCCCTCCTCCAGCCCCCCTCCCTCTCCAGTTCAAAGAGCAGTCAGGGTTCCCTGCCATGTGGGAAATCCAAGGTCCTCCCCCTTCCATCCAGGTCTAGGAAGGTAATCATTCAAACAGACTAGGCTCCCACAAAGCCAGTACATGCAGTACATCAAAACCCAGTGCCATTGTCCTTGGCTTCTCAGTCAGCCCTCCTTGTCCGACACGTTCAGAGAGTCTGGTTTGATCACGTGCTCCATAAGTCCTGGCCTTGGTAAGCTCCCATTAGATCAGCCCCACCGTTTCAGTGGGTGGGTGCACCCCTCGTGGTCCTGATTTCCTTGCTCATTTCTCGCCTCCTTCTGCTCCTCATTTGGACCTTGGGAGCTCAGTCCAGGGCTCCAATGCGGGTCTCTGTCTCTATCTCCATCCATCACCAGATGAAGGTTCTATGGTGATATGCAAGATATTCATCAGTATGGCTATAGGATAGGCCATTTCAGGCTCCCTCTCATCAGCTGCCCAAGGAACTAGCTGGGGACATCTCCTTGGACACCTGGGAACCCCCCTAGAGTCAAGTCTCTTGCCAACCCTAAAATGGCTCCCTTAATTAAGATATATACTTCCTTGCTCCCATATCCAACCTTCCTCCATCCCAACCCTCCCATTCCCCCAAGCTCTCCCTATCCTCCCCTTCTCACTTTTCTCTCCCCATCTCCCCTTACCTCCCAACCCCCAACCCCAAGTTCCCAATTTTTTGCCTGGTAATCTTGTCTACTTCCAATATCCAGGAGGATAAGTATATGTTTTTCTTTGGGTTCACCTTCTTATTTAGCTTCCCTAGGATCACAAAATATAGGCTCAATGTCCTTTATTTATGGCTAGAATCCACTTATGAGTGAGTACATACCATATTCATCTTTTTGGGTCTGGGTTACCTCACTCAGGATAGTGTTTTCTATTTCCATCCATTTGCATGCAAAATACAAGATATCATTGTTTTTTTACCGCTGAGTAGTACTCTAATGCGTATATATTCCACATTTTCTTTACCCATTCTTCCATTGAGGGACATCTAGGTTGTTTCCAGGTTCTGGCTATTACAAATAATGCTGCTATGAACATAGTTGTGAAAGATCTATTTGACAAGAACTTTAAGTCTTTGAAGAGGACACCAGAAAATGGAAGGATCTCCCTCGCTCTTGGATGGGTAGAATCAACATAGTAAAAATGGCAATTCTACCAAAGGCAATCTATAAATTCAATGCAATCACCATTAAAAGCCCAACAAAATTCTTCACAGACCTTGCGAGAAAAAATAATCAACTTTATATGGAAAAACAAAAAACCCAGGATAGCCAAAACAATTTTATACAATAAAAGAACTTCTGGAGGCATTACCATCCCCGACTTCAAACTCTATTTCAGAGCTACAGTATTGAAAACAGCTTGGTACTGGCATAAAAACAGAGAAGTCGACCAATGGAATCGAATAGATGACCCTGACATTAACCCACAAACCTATGAACACCTGATTTTCGATAAAGGAGCTAAAAGTATACAATGGAAGAAAGAAAGAATCTTCAACAAATGGTGCTGACATAACTGGATGTCAACCTGTAGAAGAATGAAAATAGATTCATATCTATCACCATACACAAAATTCAAGTCCAAATGGATTAAGGACCTCAATATTAATCTGAACACTCTGAACCTGATAGAAGAGAAAGTGGGAAGTAGTCTACAACACATGGGCACAGGAGACCACTTCCTAGTATAACCCCTGTAGAACAGACAATAAGGGCAACATTGAATAAATGGGACCAACTAAAACTGAGAAGCTTTTGTAAAGCAAAGGACACTGTCATTAAGACAAAAAGGCAACCTACTGACTGGGAGAAGATCTTCACCAACCCCACAACGGACAAAGGTCTGATCTCCAAAATATATAAAGAACTCAAGAAACTAGACTTTAAAATACTAATTAACCCAATTAAAAAATGGGGCACTGAACTGAACAGAGAATTCTCAACAGAAGAAGTTCAAACGGCCAAAAGACACTTAAGGTCATGCTCAACCTTCTTAGTGATCAGGGAAATGCAAATCAAAACAACTTTGAGATACCATCTTACACCTGTCGGAATGGCTAAAATCAAAAACACCAATGATAGCCTTTGCTGGAGAGGATGTTGATTAACGGGAGCACTCATCCATTGCTGGTGGGAATGAAAACTAGTGCAACCACTTTAGAAAGCAGTGGGTGGTTTCTCAGGAAATTCGGGATCAACCTACCCCAGGACCCAGCAATACCACTCTTGGGAATATACCCAAGAGATGCTCTATCATACTACAAAAGCATTTGTTCAACTATGTTCATAGCAGCATTATTTGTAATAGTAAGACATTGGCTTTTATTCTATCCCTATATTTTAAAACTCAACTCATTTCTATTTTCAAAGTTGAACTGTATTTTTCAACTAAAAAACCATAAATAGACAAGTTTTTTGGGAAACATATTTTTTCCCTCCAAGAGAGGTAGACCATAGTCAAAAGAGGAAATTTCTACTTAATGAGGTAGAATGTAGAATTTCTGAGGCCAGGATGGGTGAAATCTTGCTAGTTTGTTTTGAAATGTTTTTCTCAGTCAGGTTTGTTCAGCCATTTGACATTATCTTTGTCATTTACAAAGTTTACACTAGAGAACAGAGATAGAAAAGAGTTAGGCCCCCTGAATGTGAGTGACAGTTTTGTTTCTTGGTCTTTTTGTGTGGTCCCTGGTAATGGGACCAGGTTTTATTACTGGTACATGAACTGATTTTTTGGAGCCCATTCCCTATGGTGGGATGCCATGTTCAGCCTTGATACATGAGGAGGGCCTTGGTCCTGCCTCCACTTGATATGCCAGGCTTTGTTGATTTCCCATGTGAAGCCTTACCCTTTCTGAAGACTTAATGGGAGACAAGGGGAGGGGAGAAGAGGAGAGAGACGGGAAACAGTGTTTGTCATGTAAACTGAATTTAAAATATTTTTAAAAGAAAAATTTTTAAAAATCATAAATCATCAACTCCAAAAAAACTTAGAAGATTCTTGTGACCTTAGTTTCCTCAAAAACAAGGATTTTTTATCTTGCATTATGCCTTTGTGATCTTCTCAGGTGTAGCAGATAGGAATGACTTTACTTCTGATTACTCATTACTGGCTATTGATAATTTTTATTTGCCCGTATGGGGAAAAAAACATGTTTTTTGCCCGGTGTGGCTTGTCCTTGTGATGATCCACGTTACTCATGTATACTCAGAGTATAAATTGCTGGTGCTCTGAATAAAGTTGACCATTGCATGTTCACAAAAAGCCCAAAATATCTCATAATATTTAAGTTTACAATTCCATGTTGAACCATGTTCATAGATATCTTAGAGTATATATGGCCTGTGTATACTTAGGGGAAGAACTTCAAAGAAGAACATTCACCTTGGTATAAATAAGCATAAGCTAGAAACCTGGAAAAGAATAACTAGCCAATTTCAGTAATGCCTAGCATGCTAGGCACCACATCCATACAAGTGCAAAGGTTTCAGATGACTTCATTACACATCACCTGACGAGGATTGCCTAAAGCCCTAAGTAAGACCCTACAGAAGAGCCTATTTTATCCACAGAGTCATCAAGGTAGAAACAGATGATTTAAAGCTATAGTTCCCATCAGGGCAGTTTACTGTACAGCACTGGTTTATTGGGATAGTTCTTGAAAGTAACTTCAACACACATGTTTGGTAGTGAACAGATAAAGATGATATAGATGAAGCTCAGACTCACAGCTCAGCTATGAGGCTGCCTGAGTTTGACCCATGCTGGGTGTTTACATATTCTTTCCAAACATTAGTGGTTTGTTTATAAAATGTGTATGGTAATAATACTCATCTTTGGAGTTGTGATTTTAGGGTGCAAATAGATTCACATCAAGTGGCTAGCATACTGCTTGTAAAATCATAAAAAAATTAAATTAGCTTAATGTGTTTTCATTATTAACTCAACTACTCCACATAAATGCAAAATCGCTAAGAGGAAAATAACTTGTTTGCATATTTAGATCCATGGTTTCCATATTTGGACAGTTTATCTTGCTGATTCCAGTGGGTTTACAGACTCCATGAAAAAGAAGAATCTCTATGAGGTAAGTGAGAAAGAAGCAGACACACTGAAAGACTGGTCAGAGGGAATGAGATGGTCTGTCTTACACGAGTGAAAAGCTTAATATTTCTCCTAAAAACCAACCAACAGAAAAGCAAATACAAAAACGAGTCTTAATGCATCTGTGGCAAAGTTAAGTCCACTGGGTGCTGGGTAATGTATAGTGTACATTCCAGGAATGGTGCTGCCTTGGAAATTTATTATGTGTAACATTTAATAAAGAGAAGAGCTTAACAAAACGCCCTGGAGACCTACGTTTTAATTGAGTATGCGCTTTGATGTCTGACTTAGGGCAAGTCACTGGAGTTCTGTCTCTTATTTCCATCTACTATAAAACAGGATTACAAGCACATTTGTAGCACTTTCAGACACTAAAAAATAAAGGGGGATGGTAGAGCATCTGAAAATATGGATTCATAAAAGAGAATGGCCAGGAAGTTTGCATGGTAATGCTGTCCAGAGTCCCTTTGGTTTTCAGCAGGAACACATATTTGGAAGGATCATGATGGAATTTAACCTGTAGATGTGGACACCTTCCCAGTATTGACTTATTGACACCACAATGTTTAGAGACTAGAAAGGATCACCTTTTTGTCTGTAAAATGATGTGCTATATACCATATGATTAATATACAGGTACATGCACACTGGCTTATCATTAAAACAAAACAAAATAAAGCAAAACAACAACAAAAACAACAAATGGAAGTCATATTCATCCAACTTTGATCAAATATATACCTCTATGGTCAATGGAGCCTGTGTTTGATACTTTGTGTTGGCTTCTGAAACTGTCCTTATAAAAGGATAAGCCAATGTAGAATGTTCCAGTGACTGGAAAAGTTATGTCTACTGTACAAAATAGTGTGAGGGTGTTGAGTTCAGAGACTACTCATCACATTCCACTGGAGAGGCTCACTTCTACTTTACCATTCTAAAACAATTGTTGACAAATATTTGACTTTCCTCTCTATTCTTATTTGGGTTCTGTAGTAATAAGGGCGGCGGGGCTGCGTCCCCAGCACCCCGGCTGCCCACATGGCTAGCTTATGCTCCGAAATAACAACACACAAACTGTATTCATTTAAACACTGCTTGGCCCTTTAGCTCTAGCCCTTACAGGCTAATTCTCACATCCTGATCAACCCATCTTTAATAATCTGTGAGCACTGGTCTTACCGGGAAAGGTTCAGCATGTCTAACCTGGCGACTTGCTTCGTCAGCGTGCGTCTGCCCAGGAGAGTGGAGCATGGCATCTCTCTGAGGCGTCTGCTCCCGAGAGGAGAGCAGTGGAGTCTGAGCTCACTTCCTCTTCCTCCCAGCGTTCTGTTCTGTTTACTCCTCCCACCTATCTTCTAACCAATAAAATGGGCCAAGGCAGTTCCTTTATTAGCCCATGACCTTCCTCCATCAGGGTTCTAGCTCCCCATGCCATGCCCTGTAGCCAAGGATAATCTGGAGCTTACTATGATACACAGGCTGGCCTCAAACTTGCAGAAATCCTCCTTCCTCAGCCTCTCAAACAATGGGATTAAGGGTATGAGCCATCACATTTTGTTACTGGTTCCTCATCTTGATTTTTTTATCTAAATAACTCTTGTTAGCATGATACTTTCTTCCAAGTTGGATACATGCTTCAGAATCTTCTAAAATTTTGTCACACATAGTCACTGAAAGTTATAGGTAGACTTGCAATATATGGAACTTATATCCATTTAAATATTTTGTAGGAAAGATATTTGGAACCCCAAAGGCATTAGATGCTTAACAGATTTATATGATTGTATAGCTAAGTTCTTAAGGCTCTATGTCTGTGTTAGCCAAAATTTTATGCAATAAGCCTCATACCAAATGTTTTTATTTCTGTGGGTTTCAGTCTATCTTTCATGCTCCTGATGGACTCATTGAGCCAACACCAATTGATTGCTTATACAGATGTAGACTTCCTGAGTCTGAATCTGTATTATAGTAAGAGGGCACCTGATGTATGGACACACTAGAGTGTGAACTGAATGGCTTAAGGTTTCATGGTGTGGGACAATTCTGTTTTCTTTCAATTATGTTTTAAATAAATGCTGATTGGCCAGTAGCCAGGCAGGAAGTATAGGCAGGACAACCAGATAGGAAGTAGAGGCGGGGCAAGGAGACCAGGAGAATTCTGAGAAGGATGAAGCCCACTCCTCCCCAGTCCTGTTCCAACCACAGAAAAATGAGATGTGATTGCCCTGCTCAGAAAGCTATCGAGCCATGTAGCTAACATAGATAAGAATAATGGGTTAATATAAGTTATAAGAGTTAATAAGAAGCCTAAGCTAATGGGCCAATCAGTTTATCATTAATACAGATCTCTGTGTGATTTCTTTGGGGCTAAATGGCTATGGGACCTAGTTGGAGGACAGAAGCTAGGCAGGACAGAAACCCAGTTAACAGTTTCACAAGAAAAATATCATACTTTGCTCCCTTCAAGTATGGACACATAATATGCCATGTCTAAGAGGCACAGGAACACTTTCAAGCTACTCAAATTCTTCAGAGTCTTCCAGCATCTTTAATTTTCATTTTTTGGCCTAGGAAAGACATAGTTTTAAGTAAGAAGGTTTCCATAGAGCAGTTTTTTGAATTCATCAATTCTAGCCCCTGTATGCACAGAACACTGGTAGGTAGTTAAATAACTGGACCAGTGATGGCAAAAACCAAAGACTTAAGCCCTTTACTACAAATCTAGGCTCCTGCCTTCTCAATACTTACATTTTCAACAATTTCTTACAATCCTTCCACTTTCATAAAGCTGAGGTTGCTTGATTTCTGACAAAGGAAATTTCCATCCAAACCTCTTGCCATCTTTTGTAGTATACTGGACCCAACAATGATGCTAACAGTCAGATTAAGACAAATTTCCAAAACTTCAATCACTTAAGTCAATTCTGCCTTTTGCATATTTTTGTGTCAAAAATCCCAGAATTGATGAGGGAGAAGGATTTTCACTCTGTGAAAAGAAAAACAGATCTCTATGCAGAATTTATTAGATGAGTCTAGCTTTGTTTTCAAAAAGGTGTACCCAGGATGGGATGTCATGTGTTTCTAGTTGGTATGGGCTCCTCTATATTTCTCTTTTTACTTATTTCATGTTTTTCTGTAGTGTTAGAGGTTAATTCCAATGTCTGTGTTCCTTTTAGAATACAAAGTCAAATACATGCCCATTTTGACACAATACAGACAGGAGACTTTTTAGCTTTTGTTATTATCTATTTTTGCTGTCATTTTAATGACAGCCCATAAGAGGAAACTTGCAAAAAGCTTTAACATTTTGGCATATGTTCTTATGTGGAATTTTATCATATGAAAAATTCTGTAATTCTATATTTCTGATGAAATAGGATTTCAAGAAATATAACATATCAAAAAGAATCACTGAAATGAGTGACATGAGTTTAGTGCTTGAGTAGTCACTTTAGTATACACTCTTATATGTGTAAAATGACCTAGGCAAAAGTGTGACCTGCCTTTATTCACCTCATTGATGTACATATGTCAAGATAGAGGCAGGAAAGATGTTAGATTCTTTTACATCACCCTCCCTTACTCTTTTCCCTCTAATACCCTTCATTCACTACACATCACTTGCTCACTCACTGCTAAATACAACCTGCTCGGTCTTACAATGTTACTTGTGTGTATATGATCTAAGGGCCTATCACTTGGTATTGTATAACCAAATGGGAGACTCTTTCCCAGAAAAGACTATTTTTATTGCTCTCAGCACTCTCCAGTAGCCTATGGTTCTTTGTCTAGGGTTGAAGCCATATGCAATATCTTTTTCTTTTATATCTTGAGGAGAAGCAGTGGGAGTGTAGAGACTGAGTCCAAGATTTTTTGTACATATTTGACTACTGAACCACATGCCCAGCCATTTAGTTTATTTGTTTGGTTTTGTTTTTTTGAGACAGGATTTCTCAACATAGAATTTTTCTACATAGTATTTCTCTGGCTGTCCTGGAACTCACTCTGTAGACCAGGCTGGCCTCAAACTCAGAGATCTACCTGCCTCTACCTCCCAATTGCTAGGATTAAATTAAATTGTTGGGTGATGGCATGCAACACCATCACTTGGTGCAGCCATTTATTTTAAGGTATAAAATCAGCAACTTGCCTGGTGTGGTGGCACACAGCTTTAATTTCAACACTTAGGAAACAGAAGCAGGTCAATCTCTGTGAGTTAAAAATATATATATAGTGAGATACAGGATGCCAAGTCTGCATAGTGAGACCCTGTTTCAAAAAAAGAAAGGGATGAGGGGAGTGGAGGAGAGGAAAAATGAAAGGTGATGTGGGATTGCCCTCTGTATGCTTTGAATACAATTGGTTAATAAAGAAACTGTCTTAGGCCTGCACAAGGCAGTACTTAGGTAGGTGGAGAAAACTAATCTGAATGCTGGGAGATGAGAGGCAGAGTTAGAGAGAAGCCATGTAGCCCTGCCAGAGAGAGACACTGGAACTTTACCAAGTAAGCCAAAGCCTTGTGGCAAAACACAGATTAATAGAAATGAGTTAAATTAAGACGTAAGAGCTAGCCAATAAGAAGCTAGAGCTAATAAGCCAAACAGTGATTTAATTAATACAGTTTCTGTGTGGTTATTTTGGGTCTGGGAAGCCGGGAACAACAAGCACCCTCTTACTAGAGAAAGGGAAGGGGAGTGAAGGGAAGGAGGAGAGAGGAAAGGAGAGGAAAGGAAAAGAAAGGAAAACCAGCAACCAAACCCAAACCCCAGGCCCACAAATTCCATCTGAATTGCCTTAATATGTGTTTTTAGGTGATCATTCAAGTTATTGATTATAATCTTGAGAAGAGCAAGTGTTCACAATATTGAGGGGAAATGACATCTATTTCCTGTTGAACTCTGAGTGCTCTTGTGCTTATGTATATTTGCTCCCATCAATACACTCTTCCCTATATCTTCATCCCAACTTGAGAACATCCAACTTACCCTTGCAGCTGATTCAGCCTCTTTGATAAGGAGAAAGCACCTCTCCCTCTTTAGTATTGTGTGTATGGTTCTTTATTTCTATGTCTACCTTCCACAAATGAACACTTCTTAAGTTTAGAGACTACCCTTCCTCTAGGCAGTGTCTTGTTCTGTGACTGCTCAGATCGTGTATGTTTTCATGCCACAGAGAAGGTAAAACTATAGACAGCTGAGTTCACTGATAGCTTGTTCTTTCTGGAAATCAAAGAGCCCTTCTAGTTATCTGGTAAGCTTAGTATCCAATGCATGCTTTTGGTGTCTTCTCCAATACTCTTTGTTGTATATCTCTCTTCTTGTTGTGTTCTAACACAACAGCAATTCTATTCATTTCATTCTACTGGAAACAATTTTAGAGATTCTGCCTGCTTTGTCTTTCCTCCAACCTAATGTCTCCTTTCCTCAGTGTGGTTGAGATTTCTTCTATACCTCACTCCAGGTCTCCTGTTTTCTGAGTTGTCTCATTGTTTCTTCTTTACTACTTGCTTAGAGGAGTACATTGCTTAGGCTTAAGGCATTCCTGAGAATGAGTGTACCAGATGTGGATATTTTAAGACATCACATGATCCTCATTTGATAGCTTTGTTGTACTATGGAATCCTATGCTGGAGGTCATTTCCCTCCTAAAGGTGAAGAGATAGCTTCTGTTTCTGATCTGGTGTTGTTATTCATAAATCTAATTGCTGTTTGTTCTTTGAATGACATTGTTCCACTCCCTCCCCTTACTGAATACTTTGTTGAGCTTCATAATGAGTTTGTTGATATGGGAGTCCCCTTTTTATGTTACTTATATTGGTTAATGAATAAAGAAACTGCCTTAGCCTGATAGGGCACGACTTAGGTAGGTGGAGAAGACAGAACTGAATTCTAGGAGGAAGAAAGCAGAGTAGAGAGATGCCATGGATCCACAGGAGACAAACACTGGAAATTTTACCTGGTAAGCTACTTCCATGTGGCAATACACAGTTTAATAGAAATGGGTTAAATTAAGATGTAAAAATTAGCCAATAAGAAACTAGAGCTAATGGACCATGCAGTGATTTAATTAATACACTTTCTGTGTGGTTATTTCGGGGCTAAGCTATCCAGGCGGCCTGGATGAACAAGTGGCCCACTCCTTCCAACAATTGGCACCCAATGTGATTAACAGTGCCCCCAAACGGCAGGAAGCAGTATGGACAAAACTATGCCCATATTCACAAATATTGTTTATAAATGTTCTTTTATATTTAAAGGAGGTATGATATAGATATGAATAATTTGCATTAGTATGGATCTTGGTTTGTTGATACAAATTTAAGGTTAATTTGTTATATGTATTTCTGATCTTGATTAAGGTATTGTGTTATGAAGCTCATTTAAAAATGTAATGTATAGTTAAGAAATATAAGTTAATAGATAATCATCTATAATTGTCAAACTTGTAGTCATGTTAGTTAGATTTTTCTAGATGTATAGAAATATATTTCAGTTAGATAGGTACTCTTCAAATCTTTCAGAGACCTTCAAAATATGGCATTTAAAATGTTTTATAACTTAGGACTTTTCATGATGGTGAGACACATCTGCCCCTGGCAGCACCAATTACTTCAAATGAAAGAAGGACTTCAAAGAGGCTCCTTAGCCATTTGGGCAAGAAACTGTTCTTGCCTGGACTGCTTTACTGGACATGCAGTACCCACAGAGAGATGACTGGTGAATTTGCCTAAAGGTGAGATGGCCCTTTGGAGTTCCTGCTTCATGAAAGAGTCTGTGAGACATTTGTCAGGACACAGAAGAAAGTGACTGAACTGTATTTGAAATTTCCTGCTTCATGGAAAAATCTGCTGGGTACTATGGTGGGTCTATAGGCTGAAGATAGATGCTCCAATGGTACAGAAGAACTTTGGGTGACTGTCTAGGCAGTGAGATGTCTCTGTCAATTCTAGAGTTTTGGAAGTTGCTTACAATGTACTTCCTGTTTACTTAGGTAATATTATATCCTTCTGGAGTCTTTGATGGAGTTGAAGAATAGATAGAGGTATAGTTTTTTTAGTTATGTTAAAAGATAAAGTAAACAAATATTGTAACTGTAATTCTTGCTTAATACCTGTTATATGTAATTTTACTATGTTAAAGTTAAAACTTTCCTTTTTATTTAAACAGAAAAGGGGAGATGATGTGGGAGTCCTCTTTGAGTGTTACTTGTTTTGGTTAATGAATAAAGAAACTGCCTTGGCCTGATAGGGCACAACTTAGGTAGGCAGAGAAGACAGAACTGAATTCTGGGAGGAAGAAAGCAGAGTAGAGAGATGCCATGAATCTGCAGGAGACAAATGCTGGGAAATTTACCCAGTAAGCCACTGTCACATAGTGATACATAGATTAATAGAAATGGGTTAAATTAAGATGTTAGAATTAGCCAATAAAAAACTAGAGCTAATGGGCCAAGCAATGATTTAATTAATACAGTTTCTCTGTGTCATTATTTCGGGACCAAGTTAGCCTGCCGGCTAGGACGAACAAACAGCTCACTCCTTCCAATAGTTTGTAGTTGTAGTTAAACTTTGAATCCAATGCAAAGCGAGTAAGTATTTCTTACTGGAGAAATCACATCTTTTGTTTCTTGGAATTCTGTTGGATTATTTAAATTTTTCCAATTTCTCTCTCTTTCTCTTTTTTCATTGTTCTGTACTTGGCTTCCTCCATTTAAATTTTGTGCTTCTTTAACTTTCTTTGCACTTTCCTTTTCTTTTCTAAAGCTATTTACATCAGATTTTTCTCATATTTCCATCTAACAATTGAAGACTTTCATTTCTATTACTTTTTTCATTTTTAAATTCTGAAAGTCTTCCTTTTTAATAGCACCTATTCTTGTTATTTCTCCAAATGTATTAACATGTGAACTTTCTTCTCATTATGCAGTCTTGTTTTGCACCATTTAGTTTTCTTTTATATCACCTTTGATATTACATGCCACCTTCCTCACAGGTTTGGAACCTTTTAGCTGCTGCATAAGAATGGGGGCCTGCCTCTGGCAGAAAGTTCTGAACTCATGGTGAAGTTGTTTGTTCTGGGTTTCTTTCAAGAGACATGTATATTATTGGGAAACTTCTGGGGCCGGGCTTTTAGGTATCCTTCTCTCAAGACAGCAAGATTTCTCTGAGAAGACATTTACATTCCTGTCTCTTATCAGCACTATGAGATTCAGCACTCAAAGCTGTGTATGTGAAGCTAGCCCAAGTTGCCATGTTGGTGTCTCAGTATTTAGAAGAGACATGTTTATCTATTTAATTTATTTTAATGTAGGCTCCTTTTCCTCACCTGAAGTTTCCCAGTTGGGCACTGATTACAGTTTTGGAAGAATGACCCTTTGCTTTGCATAGTAATGTACTATGGTTAGTAGCATCTTTGACTTTTACTCAGTAGATACATGTAGCATACATTACTCCTGTTCTAACAAGCAAAAATTTCTCCATACTAAATATCTATCTCCTGTAAGAAACATTGCTCTGTGTTGAGAAGTACTGTTCTGTATCTACCAGATTGGAGGCACTCTGCCTCTTTCTTAAGAATAAGCATCCATTTTTATTCTGGTTTTAGTGAATGAACATTAGATCAGTACTTTCTCAGAGTATCTGGGGTTTTAACTGTTTCTTAAATAAACATTCCACTAACCCTTTTGTCATTAGCCTCACATTTGCACGTTTTTGTCGCTGTACCTGAGCCAATCAATTCCTGTGCCTCTGGGATTTCCATAATACCGGTTTTCCCTTAGCTTTTTCCATTGCTGATTTAGGTTTCCACTTTCCTGAGCCTGCTAAATCAATTAGCATATCCATCTGTTCACCAGCTGCTGAAATTCTGTTCCTATTATCTCCTTTTCCTTTGTTGTTCTGTGTTTCTGCCTTCCTTTAGCAAATGTCTTTACAGTCATCAGAGTTAAAGAAGGAGTTTAGGGAAGGGGAGAGTACACATATATATTCTTGCCCACTGTCCTTAATGAAAAGCTGTGTCCATTATGTTCAAGTTGTAGAAATGCAGTCTGTTATGTAGCATAATTTTTGAGGACAGAATAGGACAGAGAATGATAGCTTCAACATAGAAGGACTGCAATGAACCAAGAGGAATGCATACATTGCATCAACCATGTTCAAGATTTGGTGCCTTCTAATTGGCTATCTGCTGAATGAATTAATATTGCCTACTTTGTATAATAGTTTTGGACTTGCTCGAATGATTTCAATCCAGTGGATTTAAGGTGTCCCAAGACCATCTAGCACATCATATTCCTGTCAAATTAAGTTGTTGGTACAACAATAACACGTTATGGGGAGAAGTAGAAGCAGTCAAACAAGCCTATTCTTTAGCATTTGCTTTTGTCCTGTGTAGGATTATTTAGTAGAGGAGTTTCTGTGTTCTTCATAATGTGACTTATACCAGCAAGGCACTAATCCCCATCTCATGTTCCAGGAGTGAGCTATTTAGTTGGTCTAAATCTTTCCTGTAAGAGAAAAGCAAAGGAGAACTGAGTCTCAGGGAAGCATCTGAGTGTGGTCCAAATGTGATGGTCCACGTAATCTATCAATTCCAGTGATCATGGCTTCAGACTGTTGCTACTTTTTATGCGCCACCTCTCTTCCTGTCTACTATGAAGGTGGATAACTCTTACTGTCTTGCCCCTTTAATAATTCCTGGTTCTGTTCTTTCATAAGTTTATATTCCTATCAGATCAGTCAGAGGAAAGGTGGAAAGGTAAGCCTATTTACTGTGGCACAAGTCTTTTACCAACCTAGGGAAAGATAACAAGATAGTTTAATGACTAGGTTATAATGACAAATACAAAGTGATAACCTGCCCAATTTTCACTTTATGCGAAGATGTAGTCATTCCCTGACTCATAAACGTGATTGACTTTACTTCTTAAACCTTGTCTTTCAAAAGAGAGAGGGAGGGAGAGGAGGGAAGGAAAGGAGAGAGGAAGAGCGAGGGGAAAAGGGAAGATTGGAAAGATGGAGAGAAGGGGAGAGAGGGAGGGTTGAACATCAAAATCCTGTTTTGTAGGAAACTTCCTTCATAAACTGTTCTCATTTACTGTAACTAGATAATACCAAATAGAATTTTAACTGTCCTCCTATTAAGCTTTTTTACACAGCATTTCTAACATGTTTATAGCTCAAGTGTTACAAACATTATAGAAGTTATGGATGTCATCACAAACTATTTTAAGTCTGTTTCCCGACATGCCATAGAATCTCATGGCTGACTTCCCGGTGGTGGATGTAGACAAATAACTAAATCAGTTCAACCAAATGCATCTTAACATTTGTGCTCACCTACACATTCCAAGTAGATTTCCTATCAGCTTGATTACCTTTGTGACTTCAATGAGAATACTGCTAACTTATTTTGATTATATAATATGAATAAGAATTAAATTTTTGTTTGATTAAGGATTTAGGCTTTAGAACTGTTATTGAAGCATAATATGGCATCTGTTGACAGCTAAAAACCTAATGCTTAATGGAGCTGTCTTATTAGTTACTTATTTATGTAATTATTCACTGGTCCTAGCAAGTGAAATCAGGGCCTCACACAAACTAGGCAGGCACTCTATCATTGAGCTACAACCTACCCTCATCACTCACATCTTTGAGATAGTTTAATATAGTTGAGCTGGATTTGACTCAGTACATAGCTGAGGATGACTGTGGATTTCTGATCCTCCTGCCTCTATCTTCTGAGTACTGGAATTAGAGATATATATTATTCCATGTGGTCCTCATCTTGATTAGTATTTAAGAAGTGCATCAAGATGCAAAATTCTTTAATTTTATCTTATTGTAGTAAAAGTCACATAATATAAAACATACATTTTAAATATTTTAAGTGTGAAGTTCACCAATATTGAGTGTATTTACCTTTTTTGCTAATCATCATCTATATACAACTCAGGAATTTTTTAAACTTCCTTTTTTTCAGTCTGGATTTATATATATATATATATATATATATATATATATATATATATATTGTTTGGTTTTCTTTCTTTTTTTTTTCAAGACATGATTTCTTTGTGTGGCTTTGGAGGCTGTCCTAGAACTTATTCTGTAGACAAGGTTGCGTTTTCAACTTTTTTTTTTGATTTACAATTCACCTTTATTTTTTACATCATTTCTATATACATTTTCTATATTTATATATATATATCATAAATATACACTTGTGATTGAAAAGTTCATATAAAACCCAAGTACTACAAAGATGGAAAGAGACATACTGCAGAAAATTTAGAGCGTTTTCAACTTCTTTCTCTTACTAGGAATTTGGTGATTGAAGGTACATGCTGTGGGTAGACTAAGCATGCAGCATTTTTCTGTTTACAATCAATTTATTTTACTTACTTTTCTCAAGGTTAACCTTTGTTGTATCATGGATCAGAATTTCCACCTTTTGAAATTTGAATAGTATCGAGTATGTATGCCGTGTTTTATCTATATATGCTTCAACGGGTTACTGTGAGGCTTTCACATTTTAACTATAGTGAATAATGTTGATAGGAGCATGTGTACAAGTATCTGTTTAACTTCATTCTTTCAGTCGCTTTGTGCCCAGTGCAACTAGATGTGGATTTTCTAGGGCATCCAGCAATTCTATCTTTAACTTAAAAAAAAAAAACCAAAAACTTTCCATAACAGCTGTTCTACTCAACAGTTTTACTAGCAGTGCATAAAGGCTACAATTTCTAACCATCATTACCAACATTTATTTTTCTGGTTTCCTTTTTTCTTTTCGAAATAACAGCCATCCCTACTGGTCATGAAGGAGTATATTATTTTGATTTTTATTTGCATTTCCTGAATTATTAATTAATAGTATTGATCTCTATTAGTGTGCTTAAGGTCTTTTTTGTTGTTTTGTGTGTGTGTGTGTGTGTGTGTGTGTGTGTGTGTGTGTAGCTTTGGAGTCTGTCCTGAAACTCACTCCGTAGACCAGGCTCGCCTCACACAGAGATCCACCTGCCTCTGCCTCCCAAATACTGGATATTAAAGACCATCACTGCCCAGCTTGAGATTGTATTTTAATTAAAACATTTCTCCCTGCCCTTTCCTTCCTCCAAACCTTCCAATGTACTACTCCATGCTCTCCTTCAAATTTATGGTCTCTTTTCTGTGTGCTTATTAATCATTTGTTTATCTTCTTAGAATGATGTTTGCTCACATCCTTGGCGTATTTTTTAAATGAGTCTTGAGACTTTATCATTCAGTTGTCAAACTTCTTTTCTCCTTCTCCTCTTCATTTTCCTCCTCTGCCTCTACTGCTGCTGCTGCTGGATGTGTCTATGTGAGAAAGTGCACATGTGTGGTGTGGGTGTCCTCGGAGGTCAGAAGAGGGTGTTGGATTCTCTAGAGCTGGAGTTACAGGTAATTGTGATCAGCCTGATATGGGTGTTGGAACTGAAGCTCATATCCTCTGGAAGAACAACTAACATTCTTAACTGCTGAATCTGAATCAACTCTCCAACTACCCAGCTGTTCTTTATACATTCTTGATATTAGCCCATATATATACATATCAAATTTTATCCCATTCTGTGGTTGCTTTTTTATTCTGTCATAGTGTTCTTTGATACACTAAAAGCTTGCAAAACTTTCATGTGATCTAAATTATTTTTTATTTTGTCTGTGCTTTCCATGTCACATTCAAAACATCACCACCAAATTTGGTGACATAAAGTTTTTCCACAGTGTTGTCTTCTAGGAATTTTACAGTTTTAGCACTTATGTTTATAGATTTTTTTACCTATTTTCAGTTAATATTTTAATATGGCATAAGTCTATCACTTATACATCTAATAATTCTTCCCCATGTGGATATTCCAGTTTTTAAACACCATTTGTAGAAAAGAGCCTTCCCCCATCGAGCAATCTGACACCTCTGTTAAAACATTTACCACACATTATCAAACCTTTACATGCATATTGAATAAAATACATATGCTTGTTTCATAGGATACATATTTTAATGTTGGTATGTATACTAGTACCACACTTTATTTATTATTGATATTTTGAAATAAGTTTTAAAGTCAGGAGTGTGAGACTTTCAACTTTGTTCATTTTAAAGACAGGTTATTCATGTCCTATGAGTTTTTATATTAATATTAAGACAAATTTTTCTATTACTGCCACAATTTCTGTTGAATTTCTGTTAGTGTTTTTACTGACTATATTGATCACTTATTAATTATGAAGATGCTTTAATAATACTAAGTCTTCTAGTACAAGAGCATGGGGTAACTTTTCATGTATTTGTGACTTCTTTGATTAATTTCAACAATGACCTTACAAATTTTGTTGCAGGTATCTTTCATCTCCTTAGGTAAGTGTATTAAGTATTTTCTTTAATTCTTTAGATTTTTCTTAATTTCTGTTTTATATTATTAGTTGTGAGTTTATATGAACACAACTGATTTTTGTGTGATGGTTATTGGGCAACCTTGCTAAGTTTATTAGTGCTAATCGTGTGTGTGTGTAATCGTGTGTGTATGTAATAGTTAGGGTTTCCCCTAATGAAGTGGAAACTCCGTGGAATCTATGAGAACAACCCTAGAAAAGAATTCTAGCAATGAGTGTCATGGAACCTTAATTGACCTTAGCCAGAGAGTCTCACCTTCCTTGGGAGAATATCCAAACTTCCCTCCTTTCCAAAGAAGCTGGGGTTTGCTAGAGTAAGTGATTCTATTGAAACTTCAGTAATCAGAATTTCCCAGGGACATGTAGACTATCAAAGCCCCCCCCAAGAGATTCTGTCACCCTGTCTACTTAGCAGGAATAAACTTCCCCTCTAATCGCACTCCTATCCTACTTAATAGAAAGGGCTTTAATATTTACAAAAGCAGAAATGATAACTACATGAAACAGCTCAAAGTTGCTTAGCAAAGTATACTTTTCATAGAAATCAAAGCTAAAATAAACGGAAATGTTATGATTGAAATGATTAACGTGAACTAACTATATTGTCTTATTTTTCGATATAGATAAAACAATCCACACAAATTCAGTGAATCTACTGAAAAAAAATTACTGGTGTCAGGAAAAATATTGACAGTTCTCTTGAGGGGAGACATTTCACCTTTTACTAAGCTGAATACTGTCATAAGTAAAAAGTATGAAATAAGAATGTCTCAAAATAGCAACCTCTTACTTTTCCTTACATGCTTTATATCTTATGTCAAATATAGTTGATTTCCACAGCTGTATAGAGTTGGGTGCTGACATACTCCCTCAGCCAACGAAAGAAGGCTTTCATTAAACGCGACTAAGAAAAGCCAATGCATGTTTTTCCACCCCACACTAGAGGATATAAGTTTGAATAGTTTCTGATCTGATTTGGGCATTGAGGCACAAAAAAAATGTGGGGAAAAAAAAGAATGTTTCTTACGCTATATAGACACTTCCATAAAGCTCTCCTGTGGCCTTCTTGTGGGACTAATTGCTTCTTTCTTGTTACTTCCAATGACATTTTATGAGAAGTATTACATGAGAACTGATTTTATTATTGTTCATAGAGGATTACTGGGCCTCTGTTAGTTTTAAATGCCCTCGAGATCAGTGGCTGTGCCCCCATTGCCCTGTGACCCTTAAAGTCCTCACTTCCTTATTGTCAGAAATCTGCCAAGTAGGGTGACAATACCTGATCTGTCTCAGTGACCTGACTGTCCTTATCTTCCACCATCCTTAGAACTATTCCAACATCTTTCCCATACTGGTTTTCAGTTATGCTTTCAATTTACAAATGAATTCCATTCATATTCCACTCCCCAAAGTTGTGTTTCATTTGCTTGAAACAAAGCACATTGCCTGAGACATGCTTCTACCAATAACTTCATACTCCTCTTCCCATCACTGGCTTTCTTTCTGATATAACACAATAGGAGTCATGTAACATAAAAGCACAAAAAAAAATTGCCCAAACGTGGGATTTATAGTTAGTTGACTCTGGAACCACATTCCATCTCTATTACCCACTATGTGACCTTGGACAAGTGAAACCTCTTCTGGACACCTTCTTAGCCATGATAAAGTGGATGCAATGTATAAGTAAGGAAATGGATGTGAAGATAACTTTGTTCTGAGTCACATAACCTTAAGAAGTAGAGAATATAGCACAGTTGGCTATCTTAATAAATGTTATGTACAATTGGGTGGACAAGAAAAAAGCTAAAGCTGTAATCTTTAAGGAAACAACCGTCAGTTATATATGTCAGGGGAGGAGGACTTCTCTTTTAGCCACACTGTGTGAATGTACATTGTTTGTGGTATTTTTTGGTTTTGATTTCCATGGTGTTTAGGAAAACTTTATTTCCTTCCCTACTGATCTTCCAATAATGACTGAACTAAGTAGTTGACACAGAAATTGCATGGCCTGTGAAGTCCCAAGTATTCACTGTCGGTGTGCCCCCCCCCCCGTTTTTTTTTTTTTTTGTCTTTTCAAGACAGGATTTCCCTGTGTAGCTCTGGCCATTCTGGAACTTACACTATAGACCAGACTGGCCTTGAACTCAGAGATTCACCTGCTTCTCACTCCTGAGTGCTGAGATCAAAGGTGTGTGCCACCACTGCCAAACTTCATTCTCTGGCCCTTTAGAGGTAAGGTTTATGAACCTTTATTCTAGACTATCAAAATTTGTGCTTTCAATTTCTTAAATCCATTGGTTGTTTTTATGAAATATGCCTAACAGTGTGTATTTAGCAGTAGATGTACCTATTTAGGTTATTCTTATATTAAACTTCCCCAGTGAGGCTTATGGAATTTCTCTATTAATTGTGTCACATCCTTACAAGTGGGTGGGTACTGACTTCTGCACTGACCATCCAATGACATGACACATGGAGAAGGGTAAATTGTATCAGGACTTTCATACATGTTCCTACTGTTAGGGAAAAAAATCTCTCCATTGGCACAAAGAAATCCAATCAGGCCAGATTAAAAAGCATCAAGTGCCCGGGTTTATTAGAGGGCACACTTGGGTGCCCGGAGAGCATAACATGGAAAAGACAAACACACACACACACACACACACACACACACACTCTCACACACACACATATACGCACGCATCACGCACACACGCACGCAAACCCAAACCATGTCTTACTTGTTCCAGTGCTACCCAAAATACCCTGTGGCAGTGGTTCTGACCTTCCACAGGGAGGGGTCAGTGCTTGGCAGGCTGGGAGTTGGAGGCCAAGCACTTGGCAGGCCAGGGTGAGACTTCCAACTCAATAGTACACCTACCATGTCCATGTATCAACGTAAGTGAATATTATGAGTGAGCCGTGGTCAGATTTGTTCAACGGAAATGTCTATCTCAGCCTCAACCCGTGGTTTGCAAGTTACACTTGGAAGCCACAGTTCCTGCAGAAAACTGTGCCTGTCTGGGTAGAAAGTTCCTTTCTGCATTATCAGAAAATCCTATCTAACAACATGTGGTCTCCTTTCCTGAACTCAGGCGGTAGAGCCAATTGGCATAAATGATTATTATATTCTTCATTTCTCTACTGACCTTTCATCTTTTCTGTTGTTGTCAATTATCCTTGTGAAGCGTTAATCTTTTGGTGGGGGTGTGTATGTCACGAAAGCACGTTCGGCATCACATTGAAAATTATGGCCTCAAAGCCTTCTTAAATTACACTCAAATAGTATTTTCTTGGAAGTCATGATTTTCGGTTCCTCCTAACCTTTGCCACTGGGGATCAAATAGCACAGCTCAACGTTTCCGTTGCTGCATTTTATAATGGTGGTAATGTAAGAATTTACTGGAGACTTTTATACAGAGAGACAAAAGCATGCCACTTTATGAAGCTATTAAACACCATGGATTTTCCCACATGAGAGATCAAGCTTATTGTATTTCTCCAGTCTCATAGCCATCACCCCCAGCCTAGCTCCATTGTGTGAGATGGTGTGGTTGGCCCTGCCAGTCTCTAACCAGAAGTTGTTAACATCTTGACTGCAGCCCAGCCATCTTACCACAGCATAGTTGCAGAGACAACACACCCCGTCTATTTTCATGGCTTGTTACTGTGGGACACCTGGCCTTGAAGTAGGAAAGGTTATTAGGTTCCTCTTTGACAATAGTCGCTTTTCAACAGCTAACATTGCATTTTTTTTTTTGCAGCAGAGATTAAAGTTAAAAACATGACAAGCAGAAAGCAGTCTGCTTTTGTGTGCAGACATCAGACATTTGCAGCCAAAGAAGGCAGTAAGCTGCACGAGAAAAATTCAAACTTGAAACTCCCAAGGTTCGCCAATTAGATGCTTATCTCCTCTTTTATGGGCAAGGCTTTGTTCAAAGCAAAATTTCTAACAGGGAAAATATGGTTTCATTACCAAAATGCATTTGTTATGGAAATAACAGGCTAGTAAAACACACAAGGAAAATGATTAACATGAAAAAAGATTAAATAGTATACCTTTATGTTCACAGGATCTTAAAAATTCAGAATGATACTCTTTGCATTGAGGGGCTGTGGTACTCATTAAGGCTCTCTTTGGGGTAATTTAGGTATTAGAATCAATCATGTTTTATGGAAATCCTGAAAACATTTCTTAGATTTGAAGGTTTGTGTTCTTAAAAAGTGAATAGTATTCTGAATCTGGAGGTATTTACTGTGTGGTTTTAGTCATTGATATAACTCTAAAAATATGTGAAGCTGCCTATGAGATACAAATCATCCAACTGTCAAATGTCCTCATTCTTTCTTCAGTGGGAGGAGAGGCAATATTCTTTCCGATGGTGAGCATGTGGACACAAGAGTCACTGCAGCTACTTTGGGACATCCATGCGGATACTGCACCATGAGGCAACATCTAGCCACATACTGGAACGTGGTAATAAGGCCGAGGAGCCAGCTCAGTGGCTAAGAGTATTTACTTTGCAAGCATGGGGGCATGATTCTGAATCCCTAGCACCTACATAAAAAGCTGAGCATGCCTATAATGGGGGACAGGGACATGTGAATCTAGAGAGCTTGTTGACCAAAAGTGAGCTTCTATTTCTGTGAAAGAATCTGCAGCAAGGTAGTAAGAGGAAAGAGGTAGAGGAAGACACCTCTTTTGTTTGAACGAAAATGGCCTCCATAGGCTCATAGGATGGAATGTTTAATCCCTAGTTAATGAACTGTTTGGAGAGGATGAAAAAGAGTGGACTTGTTGGAGTAGGTGTGACCTTGCTGCAGGAAGTGTGTCACTCTGTGTAGACTTTTATGTTTCAAAAGCCTATGCTCCAGGCCTGCCACCGTTCCCTATCCCCCCCCACACACACACACCTCTCTGCCTGTTGTCCAAAGAATAGAATGTAGCTCTCAGGCACTTCTCCAACACTGTGCCTTCCTGCTATGCCACCATGCTCCCTGCCGTGATAATAATAAACTAGCTCAGAAACAGTAAGCAAGCCCCCAGTTAAATGCTTTCTTTTAGAAGAGTTGCCTTAGTCATAGTGTCTCTTCACTGCTATGGGATTTTCTTTTGTGTATGTGTTCTTTTATTGGATAATGAGTAATGCTGTTTCGGCCTTTGGTTTAGCAGAGTAAAGCCAGACAGAAATCTGAACAGAGATTTAGAGAAAGTATGAGGAGTCAGACAGATGCCAAAACCTTACTCAGTAAGCCACAGCCTCGTAGTGATACACAGAATAATAGAAATGGTTTAATTTAAGATATAAGAGCTAGCTAAAATATGCCTAAGTTATTGGCCAAATAGTGTTGTAATTATTACAGTTTCTATGTGATTTTTCAGGTCTGGGCAGCCAGAAAACAAAAGAGCAGTCTCCAACAATACTTCACAGCGATATAAAAAGTGACTAAAAAAATACTTAATGTCCTATTTTGTTCTCCACATGTATACCAATGGGTATGAACAAACTCACATAAATGCACCATACATACCATGTATATGTATATCACACACATATGAAAAAATTAAATAAACGAATGGATAAATAAATAAGAAATGGCATAATACTGGTACAGAGACCAATCTCACTTAAGCGGGGATTTCAGAATTATTGATTATGTAGACAGTTTACTGAGGGTATGAAGATTCACAGAACACAAGGATCTACCCAGAGACCCCTGACACAAGTCATGTGCTTTTAATTTCCTTTCACAGTCCCCCTGAAAACTACGTCCATCCTACTACGAAGCAGCAGGAAATCACACACTGGCCATGGTTAATTCTGATTTTGCCATTCTTGATCCACATAAATTTTCCCTAAAACTCCGAATTCACAGTCAAGGCCAATGGGAATACCTTTAAGCATAAGAAAGTGGAGGCAACCCTGCTGTGGTGTTTGGTTCTGGATGGAGTCATTAGACCTATTGAGGATAACTGACTTTTAGTGACTTATATTTGCTGACAGAATGATGTCAAGAGAATCAAGGTGTTGCAGGAAGGACTGGTGAATGAGAAATACAAGGCATTTTAAGGTCCATCTCCTGAAATGAAAAAAAAATTAAAGCTCCCAATAGAGTGAAGTGAAAGGAGACTTGACCCAATCTTCCAGCACAGTTTGGACTGCACATAGTTTCAACACCTGCCATAAAATTCACAGTACCATAAGGGACTCAAAGTTTAATAACGTGTGATTTTTTCCCTTAACTCTCTTTTTGCCTCTTGGCTGGCATCTGCAAATAAGGAGAAGCATTGATTTTTGTTGTTGTTATTGTTGTTGTCATTTATTTTGCATTTTGATTTAGGAGCACAAAGAAGAAATTACAAAGTACCAAATGTCTTAATTTAAATATACTGGAAATCATGTGGTCAGCAAACCATCCAAATGTCAGTGCTGCTTGACTTATAGAAATACCCAGACCCCAGGTACCCGAGGACTCTAATATTAACTTTCTTTTGGCTTCCTAGACATCCCTTACCAGCACCTATCTGGAGTCACGTAAGACCCAGAATTACTAACTTGTTCATCCTTCAAGCTTTCCTGATATCTATATGGTCAGTGTTTGGTCAACCCTGAATTCAGTACCCTTTTGCTCACTCAGTGCCTCAGCCACTTTGGGATTATAAAGGGTTGCATTTAAGGAGAACCAAGTAGAAAATAAATTTTAATTTCAAAGAGAATCCTTGGTATATCTACATTGTAAATATATGAATATTGTAGGATTTATGAAGTTCTGAGAAATATACTACATTACACAGTACAAGTTAATGCAATCAATGAAGTTTCACATGCCCTTTGGAGTGTTTGAAGCCAACATTTACAAATACAATTTTAAATTGAGAAGAACTAAATAGGTGTTATTATTCTGTTCTGAGTCTGCTAACAAATTCTCAAGAATGTAGCATGAATTGGTTGTCAAGGTAATGTCTGGGAAGGTGGCAGAAATTGTCACTAAGCCAAGTGAAAAAAATTAAACCTCGCCATCATATTCCAGGAATTCTCCAGCAAAAAAAAAATTCTAGACACCTCTCAGAGTCCTTTTGTATGCTTCTCATTCAGTCTCGATTCTCTTTCCCATTGCCCTATAGATGACCAAACAAAGCAGAATGTTCTTTAAAATAAATGAATAAGTAAATAAAACTCCCTCATTTAGAGAAGTTGAGCTCGGGGTCAGTATTTTTGGTTTTTGTTTTGGTTTGGTTTTTAACTCCCCACCTCTCTTTTCCATCTACAAATCTTTCTTTTTATTTATATGCTCTGGGCTGATTCAAATTAGGGGAGTATTTTGGACTCAACAGAGGACACATGGTGGAATATCCTAAATTGGAAATGCATGTTTCATGATAACCGACATTTCCACTCTTGCTGGGCACTTCCAAGTGCTGTAAAGCACCTCTATGACATGAACTAATCCACAGACCCTCTGGAGACTCAGCAGAGAAACTGAAGCCATGAAAGTGATTACAGGGTCATTAAGCATAAATGGTGGAAAAGAAATTACATTTGAATTTTTTTCATGTTTTACTTTCATATAAATTACATAAGACAATGGAAAGAAAAGACCATCTGGGTTTGGATTTCATAAAACGAGGCTCACATCTGCTTTGGTATGTCATATAAATATTCCCTCATTAGAGAGTTCAGGCAATGAAACACTTTTGGTCAAAAAAAGCATTAAGAGAAAAGAAGGGGAGATTGCATTTCATGGATGTTGATTATGTTTAAATCCTCAGTTCTAAATACCAACAAGCAAACACCTCAGAGGACTGTATGTAACTTTATTTTTAGAAACCAGGACATCTTAGGCTGTGTCTACTTGGACTAAGTATTGCGCCTTACTTTTTTTATTGGGAAAACAGCAGATTTACTGTGTCTTTTCCATTCAAATGAAGGGGCCTCATGCTCAAGTCAGCTTTTCAAAAGGACTGGAATGGAAAGGTGAACATTTGTAAATAAGTTGTCTGACTCCATCAGCAGGAGCTGAATGTTGAACTACGTGGCTCTCCAGCAATACTTTTGCTTTCCCTTTATCTCGTCTATGAACTTTAGGCTTCATCTATCTTCAATTGGTCCCATCCCAAACTTTGTGGGATCTTAAGATTGTGGCAACAGGTCCAGACTTTGTTCTCTCTTTGATTCAAGCCCAAAGGAAAGACTTACAGGTACCACTTCACATCTTATCTGCTGGATTGGTTCTGTGCCAGTCTGGAGCTAATCATCAATCACAAGACCTTCAGAAGGTGGTAATCTGAAGGTTGATACCTAATCATATACCTATTACTGAATCAAGGAAGTCAGTAGTGTCTACATCTGACTATGAGGACCACGCCTCCTTGACTCTTGATCCTTGTGGTCAGCAGTTTCTAAAATGGTTCCCAATGACACCCTTCTGGTATTTATGACTTTGTACAGCTCCTTCCCCTTAAGTGCAAGCTGAAGCAAGACACTCACCTCTAGCCAGTAGAGGTTAGGAAAGTGATGGAATATCTCTTCAGTACATAAGAGACTGGCGTCTATCTTGTTAGACTCTTTCCATTGTTTTATTGGCTGGCACACATTGATGAAACAAACTGTTAAGTTAGATGAGACCACTTGACCAAGAACTGAGGGTGACAACCTTTTAATAGCCTTTGAGGTGTGATGATCTTTGATCTAGTCATCCTTAGTGAATTCAATCCCAGTAATAACATTTATATGAAGTTAGAAACAGATTCATCCCCAGCTTAGATTTCAGATGAGACCCGAGCTTCAGGCCAGTCACTTAATTGCTTCCCACCTTTTTGTAAAGAGAAGAAAACAAAAACACAGAGATATTAAACATCCCCAAAGAACACAGAGAGTCAACTATCTCTATGAAAACAAGACTAGAAAGGGCAGAAAGTGCCATTGGCAGAACAATACGTTTTTTTTTACCTTAAGTGTAGTGAAATATGATCTTCTTTTAGTTTCTTCGTAGGTAATGTTGCAGCTTAAGTCTAACATGTTTCTCATAACACAGTCTGAGCACTATTGACTTGCTGGTGGTGCTTTTATGAAAGCCTGTGGAACCGTTAGGAGGCAGGGTCTAATTAGGGAATAGATATCTGGGAGTGTTTCTTTGAAGGTTATAGCCTCTTCTGGTTCTGGCCTTCTCTTTTTGCTTGCTCACAACGTGCAAAGCAGCCCCTGAACCCTCATGCCACCTTGAGAGGTTACTCTATTGTGCTCTTCTCCCTATAATGGACTGCATCTCTTTGAAAGAATGAGCCCAAATAAACTTTTTCTCCCTTTTAAGTTGTTTCTGCATGTATTTTGGTCACAGTGAAGTGCAAGTTAATTAATGCAGCTTAATTTTAACTTGGTATTCATTTGCTATTTTAAGGAATCTATGAGTAATACTAAATAGGAAACTTTTTCTAGGTGGATTGCTTATCTTTCCCAGTACCAGCTATCTAATTGGATTCAAGAGCTAGTTAAACTTACTGGCCCTAAACAGGAGGAAGGAACAAGTCATTGTTATTAGTAATCAACCCTACTGTCCTTTCCTAGCCTGCCCATTGGGATACCATTATATATTTTTCCTAAAAGGTTTCTGGACCAGCACCAAGAAGGCTAGAGTCTCTGTTAATCTGTGTGGGATTTGGATCTTTTCTTACTTTCTTTGACTCAGGTTCTGCATGCCAGGCAGAGGTCATTAATACAATATAATATCCTCCATCTCAGTCATTCTGGTCTCTCTTCTCTTGCGACATTAGCACCAGCAAACAAGAATTTCCTTTCCCTGTGCAAGCAGGATCCCTGGAAGTTAGTGAAATGGCAAAGATGCAAGAGTTCTTCCTATGCAGGCCATGCAATAATAAAGCAATCCAAGCCTAGGGTGGGGCTTGGATGGACTGGAGGCACTCTTTGCATCATGAGAAAATGCAGCTTCACGTTTATCTCTTACTCTCTCTTATTACAATAGCTTTTATTCGTATCTTATTCCATCTATTAGATTCTGAACTTCTTGAGGTTTGTGACCTTATGTATAGTGTACATATTATTTTACTTCTCAAGAATATGTAGTGTGAGTGCATGTGTGTGTGCATATACACGTATATGCAGGTGTGTTTAGGCCTGATGTTAATATTAGGAATCTCCCATGATTGCTTTACACCTTGGTTCTTTTTGAAGTGGGGTCTCTCAATTAACCCCAGTGCACTCCAGCATGACTAGTCTCACCAGTCATCTTCCACTGGGCACCCCTGGTCCCTCCTCCTAAGTAGGCTACCATGCCCACCTGGCATTATTTAGACTTGCAAACTCCTGTCCTCTTCTTTTCCTGGGAAATACATCTTTTCAACCCATACAAAATTAACTAAGATTGTCTTTGGCCGTGGCACATAAGTATATAACGCCTTCTAGTTGCCCTCTCCTCTGTTCTTTTCTCGGACACCTGACATTTGATTTTGCTTTGTAAACATTTTAATTTATAGAACTCTCATCTGTGTCAACTTTTGAAAAAAGTTTTCAACTTTTTAGTCTGTTTACTTATAACTACTTCAAAATAAATTTAAATCTCTTTGATTAACGATTTGTACAAATAGTACAAGGCTAAGTAGCTGTTCCTTTACAGCCAGGGAGATCCCTCATAAAGCTGAAGCTACAAAGAGGAGTGGAAACCCAGAGGAGACCCCAGAATCAAAACCCCAGCAACAGGCCCCTTGTGACGATTGACCATTTAGCCAAATAACATCAGTAAGCTCCTTTCTAGGGGCCATGCCTCCCATAATCATTGGTTTTAATGATATTTATAGTACCAGGTAGCAATTCTCTCCAATACATTAGGCCTCATATCCAATCAAATAAGTTGTTGATTACTCTCATATGCAGTCTTGCCACTTTGTGGAATAAATCTTGCCTGGCAGGTCAGGAAACTAGCAGGATCCAGCATTGGGTAAGACCAGTAAGCATTAATAGAACTTAGTGGGTTATATAAAAAAGAGACATGAACTTGACAAGGAGATGGGAGATGCATTAGAGACATGCAGTGGTGGTGGAGGGATTGCTGGAGGGAGGGCCAACGGGATGGACATGACCAAGAAACATTGCATACTGTGTAAATTCTTTTAGTAAAAAAAAAAAAAGATGCTAAGCAGTTATCATCTAGTTTATGGTATGCTTAATTTTCCTGCTCTTTATTCTCCTTCTTCTTTTTCTACAACAGAGTTTCTCTACATAGCTCTGACTGTTCTGGAACTCACTATGTACACCAGGTTCTAAGTGCCAATGCTACTTCTACTCTTTGCTTTGTGTGGAACTCTACTGGATACAGAGATTAGCCCTTACTGTAAACCTCCTGCTCTCCTGGTACCGCTCTAAAGGCTAAGTGGAAATGGAACCTACTTCTAGGTCATGCTACAGTCTATTATATTTGAGAACTATGAATTCGGACACAGCTGTGACCAGCTTGCTTCTGAACCTATGTGGATTCTTCCCAGTGCCCCCTTGTATATCTAAAAGTAGGATGAACTATGCTTTTAGGTACACTTCCAGGCCTGAGAGTTACCTAAAGAGGCAGTTCTTTGACAAGCATTCAGATGATATCTGGATGCACCAACTGCAATGTCCATTCTCATGTGCCTGAGGCATCTTGTAATTTATGGTAGGTCCGATGACAGAAAGAGAAAGGGATTTGTCCTAGACAGGCTTTTGATGAATATCTTACCTGTATCCTGTAAACTCATCCTGTTGTGGATGGGACACTTTAAGTGTCCTGCAGATATAGAGATTGAAAGAGAATACAATTGTATACACTCAATTGACAATGCAACAGGAAGGTTGTTTCTGTTTCTATCTAGCAAGTGCCTCCAACTTCTTGCTGTAAACCCATTTCACTGTGTTCACTGCTTGCTCAGTGGACCATATAAGGTTGCCTTGTTTCTGCTCTTTGATACCTAGAGGCCTCAGAACAATGGGTGATTCGATAGCTGGGGTTAAAATCATCTGAAAGGCTACTTGATTCACATACCTGGCATTGCCCTTTTGGGGATCAAAATAATAGCCCTGACCTCCCCCTGTGGGTACTTAAGCTTCCTTACAGAATATTCATCCTCAGGTAAGTGGGCTTGGAAATCATTCTAGTCTCAGTCTAACAAGGGCCAAGATGCAGGAACATAGAGGCCTATTCTTGACAAGAAATGATCCTGAGACACATTTAAGGAAAAAATATATGGAACAAGAAACTGTCATGGTCCCGTTGAGAAAAACAGAAAGTGTCATTTAGATACATATTCTTTCAGAAAACTTAACATTTTCCCACTAGACCTATAGAAAGGAAGAGCAAGCTTTTTGCAATTAAATATAAATAGGGAAAAACTGCCCTGATCTTTAGAGATTCTGTAGTAAAAGGTACGGATTCTATGAGGCAAGAGGTCTAAATGTGTACCACTTTAAGTAATGATTAAGGGCTTGTAATGGTTTCATTTCCACTAAGTGGTTGATTCTTTCATTACATTTGCTATGTCCCTGTGGTATAGAGTTACTTTTATACGAAGTACTAAAATAGCTTTTCAAAAACAAGACAGAAAGTTTCATGCTCTAATGAACTAATATAGTAAAAATGTCAATATCATTAGCCAAAAAAAAAAGCAGATGAATGCTTGAGTCAAACTTAGCTTGGAACAATTCTTGAGAAAGTACGTGAACTGAAATGGACATTACCAAGAAATATACTCATCATTATGAATACAGAATCAGAGAAAATCACTGACAAATAAGGAAAGGTTAGACACAAAAGTCCTGTGAACTTGTTGTCTGGATGATTTAATTTAAGCTGTGAGCATATATACAAATTATAAGGATTATATGTAAAGTTCAGAAATGTCAGATATCTATGTTTTGAAAGTAACAAAATGAGTTTCAAGAGTAGAACAATCAGAATTAACAGAGACTATTCCCACATACCATGCCAAAAATCCAAACAGTGTACTTTCCCATGGTCTCTTAAAATTTTTAATGCTACTTGTTCTTTCAGGTTCCAAAAGGGTCTCTCTTAAAATAGATATGAAGTAGGTTTGGTGGTACATGCCTATAATCCCTTGGGAGATAATGGTAAGAGAGCCACAAACTTTGAGGCCAGCTTGGCCTATAGAGTTAGATGCTGGAGAGAAGATTGAGTGCAGGGGAGAAAGAGAACAGGTGCTTCTCAGGCAGCATCAGGAATGAGAGTGAACAGCATCTTCCCTGAAGCTCTTCTATCTACACTCCATCCTTTGCTCAGTTTTGTTAGATGTTAGACAATAGATGAATAATTCTTGATCTTACTATTTTTGTGGGTATGGGAGCCCAAAACTTAGCTCTACTACACCTAAGTTCTTCCAGGACACATTTTGACAATGGAACTTCTGACAAACACGTGGCTTAGCAAACACTAGCCTGACAAGGTGATTAGGCAGAATAAAGTTATTTTGATCTGGAAGGGACATACACAAAAGACAATCACACACACACACACACACACACACACACACACACAACCCAATGGGAGTTAATTTCTTTGTCATAAATTAGAACCGAGCAGTTGAAAGGTTACTCATCCTCCCTAATATATTGTTGTTCAGTGACTCCAGCATCTTAAGCAGAAATCTTGAAATATAAGTTTTGGCTGACTTACCGCTTTCTATACATAAGACATTCTGGTGGACTGCCATACTTTTCACCACATTGCTTCTGGGAAACTGGACATTTTGGAATAGTAGTCAGATGTGTTCAAATTTGACTTGAGAAGCTGAGTGCTGTAGGGTCTCTTGCTACTCATCCTTATTCAAGTTCCTTCATCCTTATTTCTTCCACCAAGCAGCGACCAAACACATTTTAGCTCTCAGTAATGAATGTGTGTGGAAACCTATTACAAACCTCTATCTTCCCAGAGGAAGGAGGAACAGGATATTCTATTTGACTGTACACTGAGGCATAACTGTTCATCACCACTCCTCAGAACTGCTTGCTATTGAGATCCTCAGATCTATTTGTATTAAGCAAGTGCTAATGTATGCCTTGTGATTGTGCCCCTGGACTTGTTACAACAGATTATTACTTGTACCCTCCTCATTGTTACAACCACTTCGGACTCCCTTGGTTTGTTTGGTTATCATGTTTTCTATGATTCTCTCCCTTTATATAGTAGAGACAAATTTCTCCAAACAAATCCATGATTTTCAGTTCTTTGAGGCAGTATCTCACTACACAACCCTAGGTTGTCTTTGAACTAGAGAATCTTCTGCTTCATCTCCTGAGTGTCGAGATTATAGGCATGAATCACCTCAAATAGCTCTGAGTTACAATTATCTCTGTCTCTTTTGAGCGAAAAGCTGTTCACAAGACATGTTTGGGTCTATGTAAATGGGCAGCCTCTTTTGAATATCCATTTTTATTTTGTTTGTAATTTATGTTATGATCTGATAATTGCTTTTTATTTCATTAGTTGCCTTCTATATTAAATATTTATACTACGCAAGAACCAAGAATTTGTCTAGCTTATAAAGATCCTAGAATAAAGCCTACATAATAGAATATGTCCTAGAAATTTTTTTTCAGTGAATACATGAAGAAGTCATCTTAGAAAACTCCCCTTCAAGTCTTAAGTACAGGTCAAAAGACGTTAATGTGGAAATAGCAGATACTGACTAGATATGTTGGAATTTCTTTCCCAGTAAAAGCGATAATTTCAAGGGAACAATAATCAGCCAGCAGTTGCTGGAATGCTGTGTGAGTGGAGCACAGCTGATGGAGCAAGTAAAGCCAATAAATATCCAGCAATGGTTCTAATTGTTGCCTAGAAAATACATGTATTATTGCAGTTCTTAGTTTCCAGATCACGATGAACTTTTTTTTCCCACAACAAGCCAGATAGCTCATGTGTTAGGTCTTGTGGGCCATGTGGTTTCTGTTGCAGCCACTGTACCCTTGCAGTAAGAAAGCATCCCCCCAAATGTGTAAGCAAACAGGTGCGGCTGCATGACAGTAAAATTTCATTTGCGGAAACTGAAATTTCAGTGTCGAGTAACTGTCACATGTTTCAAAATACCATTCCTTTGATTGATTTTTCCCCAGTCATTAAAATGTATAAAAATCATTCTGAGATTACAGACCATAGAAAAATCAGACAGTTGGCTAGATTGCGTTTGTGGGCTATGGTTTTCTGACTCCTAACTTAGACTGTTAGACAACTTAGCTCTGTATTTACTGGGATTATTTCCTGCTTTCATTGATAATTTATGGATGTTTCATAAAATATTTTCAGATAATCCTTGGGCTTGAGTCTCCAGGGGTGTTCTGAGTTTGAGGGAGGTAGTGGGAAGAGAATATCCCAGCCCTAAATGGTTAACGTTTCTATTGCAACATAAATTATTTTTTGCTTCACATTGCCTGTGGTATCCATGTAGAGTGAGGAATGTCAAGATGATAAAATGATGCAGTCTCTTGAATCTGATTCCAGCTGTTCCCGTCTTTGATATGATTTGTGAATGACATTTGTATTTTTCACTGGTGATTAGTTAATGCTGGAAAGGACAACCAGATGATAGCTGTCTAGAATTTTAAAAGCAAAGATTTACTTGGCTTAAAAACTGCTATAAAATACTATTCCAAAATTCACCACAAATTCATTTAGCATTTGTCACCAGAAGGTGCTTAACATCTGCAAAACAAACCTATAACTTAAAGGATATTTTTAGATCATTTGATTATATGGTGATTACAGAATTCTAGTCACCAAAAAAGAGCTCCGTTCACATGATGCATTGCTCTTATTTGGAACTCCAGTGAACTCTGAAGAAACAAGTCCATTTTTCTTCCCTGAGAGTCTTTTACTAGTTCCTCCATAGCTAGCAGAAATCTCAACTGTTTCGCACAGTTTGGAAGTCAGAATTTCCTGGCTTTAGGGAGTGATGGTAGCAGTGACTGTTTTCTATAACCCTCACAATATGCCAGGTTCTAAACAACTTAAACGCCTTTTTGTTGTCTTGTCAGTCAGAATATCCACCCACCTACCCAATCAGTGATCCACAGAGAAGGGGGATTATGCTCTTTTGTCTTTGTATCCCAGTGACCTCTTACATTGTGCTTCTCTAGTCCTAAACGACAGCACTAAGCATTTGGACTTAAATAACTTTTTGTTGTGGGGTTGCCCATGTTACTGCCCATAAGCCCTTCCTAATTAATTGTGATACCCACAACTGTCTTGAGATATTGCCAAAGTTTCCTAAGGAACACAATCACCTCAAGTAGAGAATTACTAGCTTCAGTCAATCTGCCTAGGGTAGTATTTCCACATGTAGAAATTGTCCTTAGTGCTCAGCCCATATTTTCACTTCCTAGGTGACATTGTCTTATAATGACTTTCTCTAGGAATTAAACTGATCAACATCTGACTTATTAATTCTGCTTCAAAGAAAATCGAGTTCATTATGATGTTGGCAAGTGACTGGATACTCTGGGTCTAAAACAACACAAAAGAGGCATCCACTTCTTTTTCAGAAATACGAAGAGCAGATTCTCTCCCTCTCCCTCTCCCTCTCTTTCTCTTTCTCTCTCCTTCCCTGCTTCTTCCCTCTCTCTCTTCCTCTCCTCACCTTTGGTAGATTGGCTTCTTCAAAGAAACTGGTGCTCTCTCTTCATTTGTGACCATAGGCATGTTGTTTGCTTTCCTTTTTCTATGCTCTATTTTGAAAACTTTATGAAACAAACATATATCCTTTTAATCACAAATTCTAGCTGATGGGAATAATTTCTGTGGTCAATGTAGGAGTCAACTTCCTGATCAGAACCTGCATGCAATTGTAGCTCCAATGATAAAATTTTTATGGAGAATTTGCTCAGTGGGTTTTTTAAAAAATGCTTAAGAAGAAATAGAATTAGAATAACATCCTGAAAATGAAAATACCAGGGACCTGGAAAAAAGGTCTCATTCCTAGTTTGTGTTATTTAACACCTTGCATTAAAGAAGTACAGGGGACAAAAGCAACAATTACTTTCAATTATATGAAACAGCATACAGTGGACCAACAAGGTTTTTATTTATGCTGTCTATGTTTGTCGGTTATTGGCTGTCTTTGCCCTTATGCATATATGCTTCCCAAATTGGAGGAATGACCAAAGCCCTGGAAATAAAGGTCAGGTCTTTTATTGATTCTGCATAAGAGTACACCACACTAGTGAGCTTAGTTGCTTTGGCAGAACATTTTGACCACTGATAACAGCTTGCAGAAAATTTAACTCACAATCCCCAGGCCAAGGTGGAAACAGCCTGGGAACAATGCCTGGGAAGGCTTTTTATGACTAAAAAGCCCCAAGCAAGAATACAACTTTCTCAGTCAACACAGGGTACTTTGGCTTGTCATTAAATTGTGGGCATTGACCCAGGCCTACTGCCAGAAGCAAGCTCTGGCCATGGGTCCCCTGACAACTGAGAATGTCACATCCTGAGTAGCTCCAATGTTCTCCTGCATGTAAAGAGAGAAAGAGCTTTCTTGCTGAAGCCTTGTGGAACAAAATTCCAAAATTTCCAGCCAAAAAAGATAGTTATGAAGCAGAAAACCAATGAGTACTGGTACTGATATATGTATGTGCAAACTGAATTCAACAATTTGTTTTTGGGGTCAGAAAGGAAATGATTTAATAGCAGTTTAGAACACCACACAGAGCCACAGCTGCTTTGTCCTTGTAGCATAAGCCAAGGGAAAATTTACCTGAGGTAACAGGATCAGAGGGTTGGAAGCATTAGTCGCTCGGATAGGCAACACTTCAGTGGAGCGCCTTGCGCCATTGTGACAGATTCTATTTGACTCTAAAGTTTTGATTAGCTTCTGGTTTTCTGACGGGTTGAAACAATCAGATTCCTTAACCAGAATTAAGTTAGTAAGTTCCTCTTTGCACAAAGGAGGAAGCATTCTCCAGTAATTTTCTTTAAGAAGAAATGGGGATAAACTAGTCTTGAAATAGTTAGAAGGAAAGAATTAAAATAGTAACTCTGTTCCCAGGTATGGTTTTCTCCCATAGGAAACAGTGCTTTAAAGTTTATGGCGCAGGTTAATGAGTTGGAGAGCCTTGCCTTTTGGCCCATGTCCTAAAATAAGGCTTTTAAACACACTTCAAAAATATATAGCACTTCTCATTAATGGCAAATAAAGAGTTGGGTCTTGAAGCAGGATGTTAAGGTGAGTGATTCATAAAGCAATATGCAGCAGGAATGATGTTTTTAAGAAATGAAAATTTTTGTTGATTAAATGATTCCTAGAACAATGTAGACATTTATTTTGCTTTGCTTTTTCTTCATTCTTATCTCTATTTTTTCAGACTTTTCTTTAATAAAATATACTCCTTGACTGAAGAAAATGGACTGCGTTTAAGAATTGAAAAACTGACTAGATATAAGAAGGACATTTCTAGGAGCTGAAGAGAAAGCTCAGTAGTCCAGTGCTTGCTGATCATGCATGGGGCTATGAGTTCAAGTCCTAGAATTACACATACACATACACATACACACACATGCACTCTAGAAGTTGAGAGTTGCCTTCAAGTGTGTAGATGAGGGAAAAATAAAATCAGGACTTAAAGGTGGTAGAATAGATTAGAAGACCGTTATGTCTGTTCTTTTAGTCTAATTGCTCATCTTTTAGGGTGCCATGTTGGAAGCCTTGTTTTCTTTTCTAATGCTAACTGAATGGGAATGTGTAGAACTTGAAAAGCTGAGCATCTGCTGACATGTTATTACTGATCCTTTTTACTCCATGCAGGGTTTCTCTCAGGTCATCTCGACCAGCACACCCATACCGTTATGCTCTGCATAAAATGATGGTTGTCAGAAGGGTGGCTAATCCCCAGGCTATATGGGGACAAATGAGAGTGGGTTAGGCTAGCATTCAACTGCTTACATTCTATGGAATTTGGAACAAATTTGTATAGTGAAAAATATAAATGTATCATCGATGTCTTTCTTCTTCTATGTCTTTTTTATTTTTATTTTTTTTTGCTTCTTACAATCTTCCCTGCAATTTATCTCTGTGTCTCTACAACCTTCCCCCTTCTTCATTTCTATTTAATAAAACATTCATTACAGGCATACAGCAAAGGACTTCAAATGTCAACAACATTAAAAAGTGATAATTGTTGATAATTTTGATCCCTGGGGAGCTTCTATACTAACAGCAAAAGAAAACCTCAGAGAAAAACAACCATTTACAGACTCTTCTGAACTGTGCAAGAGATGACACGAGAATAGTATTTGGAGCTACTATATTCTTTCAAATAAGCCTTCCCCCAAATAGTCTATTAAGGGCAGATACATCTGTAATCTCAGTCCTTTAAAGACAAATACTGGAATATCTTGAGTTCAAGGCCTGCCAAGGCTACACAGTGAGACTAACTGAACTTAATCTAGACCTTCCTATCAAGTACAACAGCATTGCTCTTAGTGGTACGGCAACATCAAGACACAGATGACTGTGTCGTGATTCTTCAGACTGTTTTACCTCAAGGTCTAATTTGAAAGTTAGACACATTAAAAGGAACTGTTCTACAAGAAAGTACAAAAATAATTCATTGTTTTTGAGTACAAAGAAATATTTTCATAACTTACAGCCCATTTAAATTATATATATTATATATTATTATATTATATTATTATATATTATATTATTATTATATATTATTATATATTATTATATATTATATATTATTATATATTGTTATTATTATATATATTATTATTATATATTATATATATTATATATATATATATTCTATCCCTTTCTTTACATTAGTAATCATTTAAAGAAGATCACAAGGCAAAGATCCCGCCATCAAATTACACAGATGGGATACAGCTGTTTTCAGTGTCACCTTGATGGTATTTAGTGTTCCTACAGCCTAGTCTCCTTCATTCCACATCTTCCTGGTGAGGACTGAATGCAGTCCAGAGGTACTGCTGAACATTTTACAATGCCCTAGGCCATCCCAGCCAGCCAGAATCACCCTGCTCCACATGTGACCAGAAGGAAACCCTTTCTAGGCAAGAGACAGCCTGGATAGAAAGACAACTGCAGCAATTTGTTCCCACAAGCAATGATGAAAGAAAGAAAAGGTATTTATACTGAGTATGCACAGCAGATGCTTGCTTTCCTGTCCTACTGTACAGCCCTGAAGGTATATGAGTATAATTGGCAGCATCATTAGAATCAACACACAGAAGCTTAGACCTTAATATCGTTCCTAAATGAGAAATAAAAATTGGACTTTCAGACTGTAATTAGCAAGAGCAAACACCTTCCTGGTTCTCTTGAAATTCACCAGAGCATTTTAACACCCAGTCGTGTCATTTCCTCTAAGAGCAGTAAAGATGTCATGGGTATCTGTCTCCCCAGGATGGACTTTTTCTCCAAACACTGAGCCTAGCCTTTCCACTGTGCGGATGGTTTGAATGGCTGTGTCCAACACCATTAGGGAAAATTGGTTACATTTGTGTCCAGAGGCTGTCATGAGCTGTGTTGATTTTGAGGCAATCAGAACTGCCCCTGAGGACTTCCTGGGTTTGAGGGCATAACCCTCAGGAAGAAAGGCTGTCTTTGAAAGCTTGCTACCAGATAGCTCTCTGAAGTCCTTCAGAGGGAGCTGACACTCCTGGTGGCCTCTATAGCTTGCTTCCCAGTGGGTCACCAGCAAGCAGCCTGTGGCACTGTTCTCTGTGTTGTGCTCCATACCGGGGGCATTTCCCATGCTATTGCTTGCTGGTACATTTGTATTCCCATCCCTCTGTCAGCGAATGTCACCCTTGCTCAAACAAGCCCATCAAAATTGTGACTGAGTTGGAAATTTGAGGACTATATGTATTTCAGGGTCTAGAAGAAGTCCGGGGAGGGGTGCAGAGGGGTGTTAATCCAGGAATTCACTGGCACTGCTTGATGAGGAAGGTGTGTCTTCCTGATGTGATCAAGGCCTCAGTCTCTGTAGGCCAGTTGACCCTGTGAACTTTGGGGCCGAGGGGTCATGCCCTGGCACTGCTGCTTCCAGTCAGTCATTTGAAGGTTTCAAACACAAGCTCAGCAGCATGTCTCCATTTCACAAAGTCTTGTGCACCAGGTCTGGAATGCAGAATAAAGAGACAAGAGCAACTGATAACAGATGCAGAGACATGACCAGGCGTCCTCCCCCTGCCTGCACCAATTTCCTGTGGGAGAAGGTGGCTGTGGTTAGGAACTTTGACTGGACTCATTGTTCCAGGATGACAGCTACCCATTAATGCATGTTTGAGCCTTTCTCTGCTTCTCAACATGGCCCCTCCAAAATGGTCTCACCCCAATACCTGACATGGAGACTTAAAGTCAAGCAATCCATCTATGTCATCATCCACATCTGCTTATTTATTGGGTGCTGAGTGTAGAATCCAGAAGCAGCTGGCACCCTGAACAACTTCACAAATGACTCACTTCATCTTGTTTGTCTCACCTGACACAGTCCCTACGATCTGCTTCATCTTGGGGAGGCAGTAAGAGAAACATGAGAAGAAGAAGAAGGAATTATGATTGTTTCAGGAACTCCTAGCAAAAGTTAACTAATATTTAAGTAGCAGGGCAAAAAAGTGAAAGCAAAAAGATACCAAATTGTTATTGCCTCATTTAAATACATTTATTTTCTACATTGAAAAATGCTCATGGGAGTTAGAAACTACAACTAGGTATGGTGGCTCTCATCTACAATCTAAGCAATTGGAAGGGAGACTGAAACAGGAGGATTGCCCTGTAATTGAGGTCAGCATGTATTCAATAATGAGTTCCAAGACAGCTTAGGCTGTAGAGTGATATTTTTGTTTCAAAGTAACTACAAAATTCAACCTGTTTTTTTTAAAATTGTTTTTATTTATTCTGTAATTTTGGAGATGATCAAAAATTCACTTTTCTAGCTATAGAAATTGAATCCAGCTACCTACCCTCATACAAATATTTAATTGATATATAGTAATTGTACATACTTATGGGATACATAATAATGTTTCAAAAAAGTTATACAATATGTAATGACCAGGTCAGGTAATCAGCACATTTATAACCTCACATATTTATTAATCTTCTGTGTGAGAAATTTTTATCATACCTGCCAAACATGCTCTGTACAGCTCCTTTCCCATGTCATTCACAGGCTCTGATAGCCTGTATTTGTGGGGACATGTGGGTGTACTAATTTTTTGAGAGGGGCAGAAGGATATTTAGATATGTAAATACAAGAAAAGGTTCTGGAATGATAGTAGAAACAGATAAATCAGCCAATGCAAATTAGCAGTGCAGGAAGATAGAATAAGTGACTCGAGATACTGACCAAGCAAGCAACATGGGTACTGAATATGCTCCTGCTACCTGGAATTCAGAAGTTCACATTTTATATTATAACCTCAAAAGTGAAAAATAGCATTAAAAGTAAAAAGAGAAATAAAAAGAACACAAAGTTTGGTGGTTAGGCAGGTGGGGATTTTCTGAGAGGAATTGAGGGAAGGGAAATAAGATCAAAATCCATTGTATAAAATGTTTATCAATGAAAAGATATTTAAAAATGTGAATTTAAGAGAAAATTGTAAGATGCAACCATGGGAAATTGGAATTCTGCTCTAAATATTTATCAGTTAACTACTATATGGCAAATATTTGGATAAGCAGAGCTTGTTCACAGATTTCAGAGATATTACACTCTGTGGAGGGCATGTGAGCAAAAATAATAAATAAAATTTTCCCTAATAAAAAAACCACAACCAGCCGGGCGGTGGTGGCGCATGCCTTTAATCCCAGCACTTGGGAGGCAGAGGCAGGCGGATCTCTGTGAGTTCGAGACCAGCCTCGTCTACAAGAGCTAGTTCCAGGACAGGCTCCAAAACCACAGAGAAACCCTGTCTCGAAAAACCAAAAAAAAAAAAAAAAAAAAGAAAAAGAAAAAGAAAAAAAAAACCACAACCATGGAAAACATCATGAATATGGGTACAGACGTCTCTGTGAGTGGATGTTAGGGGGATGTGATTCAAGCTTGGATATCAGAAAAAGGTTCCTCCAAGAACTGAACAGTTTGACAAGAAGTAGGTGCAAAACTCAAAAAGGTTTTAGTCAATACAGTAGAATACATTTAGACAAGGCCTCTTCAGTGGTGAAAGTGAGAGATATGAAAGAGATAGAGGTTGTCTGCTGAGGTAGAGGCTAAGTAAAAGACATACTTAAAAGATAAAGTCCAAAAGACTTGGTAATGGATTGAACACAGAGGACTGAAGATGGACGCTAAAAAGAAAGCCCACACTAGCCTAGAATTGAGTACAATAAAAGGCTATTTATTGAGGGGTAGACTCACAGATCAAAGTCTTCTGCATGAGCGGGGAACAGGAACCAAATCCAGCAGCCACGAAAGAGAGAGAGAGAGAGAGAGAGAGAGAGAGAGAGAGAGAACTTAACATAGGCATTTATAGTATAAGAGGCCACACCTAGTGGGCTGGTATTTTAAAGGCTCCTGGCTGAAGGAGTTTCAGCAGCAGAGAAGAATGACATCAAATATGACGTATGGATTTTGGGTAAAAGGGGTTTTCAAGCAGAGATCATGAATGCAATTCTGGACATAACGAACTTGAGGTACCCTTTAGGTTTCTAAAAATGATTACTCCAAAGCAAGCCTATGTATATGGCAGAGACAGAGGAAAAATTAGACCTAGTGATTTGAACTTGTGTGAATAAGAAGTTTTAGTACACAGTGATGATTAGCAATGGTATAGGGAGATTAAAAAAGAGTTAGCTTAGCATATCTCAAAAAACTGTTGTATGTCAAGATGACAGGAGACTTCCTGAGGACATTTTGTTTTCCGAAGTATGGATGTCACTTCTCATATCAGTGAGCACTTTCTGGTGTAATGAAAGCCCCTGAACTTGTCATGGCACTTTGGAAGGTGCAATTCTGGGTAAGGAATGAGCAATGGCAGGTATGAACAGTCCTTTGGGAAGCTTGAGCAAGAAGAGGAGGTGAAGGAGGACAGTAGTTGGAGGGGAAATACCATTAGTTTAGGGGGAAATCATTATTAGTGCTTGAAATGCATTCGTGAATTTGAACAGCTTTTAATGACCGTCATCAAAATTGAGTTTTGAGAATAAATAGACTGTGCAAAAGAACCAATGTTCATTAAATCATTTTTCTGTGCTATTTCTTAATTGGTAATTGGTTTTAGGCCATGACATATTTGCTTGCTAATTGCTATGCTTCCTATCTAATCATAATTTAATAATTCTCTTAGGAGGACATTACTGAAAAAGATCCAAAGAGAGAACTGCATTTATTTCCATGGACTGCCCATACTAAGTTAGGGCAACTTAAAGAAAGAATTTACTTTAAGTCCTAGACCCATTTTTATCTAAATGTGTATTCCATGAGAAGGCTGGTATGTAAAAGAAAGGGAATTTACAAGTCCCAAATGTCTTTCCTCTTGTGCTACTTTTATTATCACAAGCAACTACCCACATAAATATATTACTCTTATTAAAACTAAAAGGAAAGGATGGGATGTGGGCTGCCTTGGTAATTACTTGGCATGCTCTTCACATTAACATTTAAAGGAGATTAATTATGGTGTTGTCTGTAGTGCTTTAAAGGCTCAAGAGAAATGGACTTAAAACACTTGTCAAAGGGAATATCTTTTACACACCTATCACTTGCGAGAAGTCTGATTTGAGTTGAGATTATGAAGGTTGTAAAGCTAATCATTAGAACTTTGTCACGCCCCACTCTAGTCTGTCAAATGAGGAATTTTCCAATATCCATTGAATAGCTATATCTTAAGTAGCCCATAACCAGTTCTCCATGGGTTTCAGAGACATGATGGAATTCAGTGCTGGAGAGAACTTTTAGAGCTCACTGATACATGAAAGGGACATGGCCCAGTCTTGAGTGAGTGAGAGGGTACAGAATGCCCAAGGGTTTTGGGTAGTCCACTGTCCACTACAGCAGAGGACAGTAAACAATGGCTTGCTGGCAAAGCTTTATTGGCTCCCAGTCACATCCATTCATTGACATATTTTCTATGACCACACAGACTGCAAGAGTCATGGCAGAGACCGTGTGCCAGCAAACCTTAGCATTCACCATCTGAACCATAAAGTGACCAACTCGGGCCCTAGCACTGACTGCAAATCCTGGATGAGCTTTAAAATGGTGTTTTTGAAAAGTCCATGCTGCTGGTGGTTTCCCCATCCTTGCCACACCATCTTTTAGAGTAGGACCCTGAGATCAGCATGTGTGCAATGTTTTCATAAGTCAGACGAGTTATCCCTGAATAACATTTTGCTTTGATATTACTTAGCCTTAGAAACACATTTTGGATTGTAAAAACCTTTTTATATGGGCTATGAAGTTGGGGATTTCTGCAGAGAAGTGTCTCCTAAACTCTCATCAGTACCAGAATTTACTGTGGGGCTTTTTGTAATTCAAATTGCTAGATTACTTCTTCAGAGGTTCTGACTAGCAGGTCTGAAGAGAGACAGAGGACCTTTTCAACAAGTGTTTGATGGCCCTGATACTGCTGCTCCGTGCAACTCATTCTGCTTAACACTGACCTAGACTAAAAGGGCTGGAAAAGCCTGCTTCTGGGCTCCTGGCATGGGTATATACTAATAAACCACCCGGAAGGATGCCTGAAGACCACTGTTTCTCTGCTGCCAGTCACTGTTCCCCTCTTCTCTCTGACCCCCGTGATGCCTGACATCAAGCAATCTTTACTCTGGGTTTCCACTCCTTAAAAAGTTTGCTTTCATTGTTTTTTAAAATTCCCTGTAGGGAATTTTCAGTCTTGTAAAATATCTATATTTTGAATATAGATGAATGGTAGATAGTGGATATGACGATTTTAGGCAACCAAACAAAATGAATTGCATAGTATAAAATATTGGAAGAAACAAGCAGAAGTCAAGTAAGTGTTTGTGCCGGTCATGACTGTGAAAATGTAAAGCGGCAAAAAGCAACAAAGCCAGGCAAAGAGCTATTCTGGTGCCACAAAAAGAATTTTATTTTGAACCAGGAAGCAACAGAAAACAAGAAGAGATTCAGGATTGAGGGGCTTGGCAGTTGACTCAAATACCAGAATTGAATTTGTGCTGGTACTAGGAGGCATAGAGAAAACCTTCTCATTTCTACACTAAGCTCATTGGATCACAGCACTTTATTTCCATGATTCGCATTCACACAGTCTGGGATTGCATTAGAAATCAGATTTTCTGTAAGTATTTTGTAAATAATTTTGATGATGAAGGTGCCACTCCTGTGACAGTATTGACTGCTGTGCCTTTTTGTTTGTTTGTCCCTGGAAGAAAGGCAAACCTTCAGGAGTAGCTAAACTAGGACCACAGCTGACATCTTGAGTCAGATACCACTTTTCTGGTGAGGAGCTTCACTGTGCACTGTAGGATGTTTAATGCCATCCCTGACTTCTACCCACCAGATGCCAGGTCTCCAGCTTGTGACTACCAAAATTGACTCCCGATATGGCCAAATGTCTTCTCGGGTAGCAAAATCAAGACCTGGATGAGAAGTACTTGCCAGTGTCATTGTCTCTGCATGCCATTGATGTTTTAACAGGAGAGAGCAGATGTCAGCTTTCCAACACCAGATGCACTGAACAGGCAGGCACATGTCTCTGCAGCCATTTGTATGTGCTCCTGGAAATCCATCTTGAGTCGGAGGGCACTGGCTCATTCCTCAGGAAGTTCAAGGTCCATTTATCAGTACCATAAAAAAAGTCCGTCTGTGTTCAGGTTGCTTCCCCCCCCCCAACAGAAACTATTATCTCTACAGTCACTTTCTGAAGTCACTTTCTTTTAAAGCTGGAGAGAAAATCTTCACCCTGCACCTACCCTCATCGAATCTACTATTTAGATTCGGACTTCAACAATCCGAATCAAAGGCAAGTTTCAACAAGCAGTATCCAACGCTGGATCCATGCTCTCTTTATCCAAGGAAAAGCAGTACCATATTTTGGAGTCCTGTTCCAAGGATGGGCTACATAACACGGAGGGTCAAGAGAAAGGTGAAAATGCTGGTCTTGTGTTCAAAAAGCACTAAGAGTTTCATCACAGTGAAGAGAGAACTAAGCTTAAGCCCTCTGCACTCAGGGCACTTGGTAACTGAGTCATTCACATACACATGGTGCCAAGCCTTTACAGCCTTTGTTGGCATCTCATCAGTTTCATTGTACTAATTTAATTAGCACTGCCATCTCTTGTGGCCCTCTATGGAAATGCTTCCTGTGAGTGGCGCCAGTCTGTTTAAAGGAAATGCAGAGTTATACTGCAGCAAATGTTTACATCATGTATTTGTAGACTTAAAAAAATTCCACACAAAATCTTTTCTACATTATTACAGCAATTAAACACTGTGGCCTTTCACCATATACATATTTTCCTGTAAAAATGACAACCTGGAAATAGGAACTGCTACATCCAAGATGTTTTTAAGTTAGCCAAGAGTAAGACTTCCACAACAAAATTATAACAGAATTTGTCTTGTCCTTACAAAAATAGTCAAAACACACCCTAAACAGCTTGCGGTGAAAATCTGAGCAGTAACATCTTTATACTGAAAAACATATTCATGGAAATAGTGTCCTTCTAGGAAATGCTTTATGTTAACATCATAAGGCAAACTGTAGCATTTATTGTTACCTGGAGACCATGAGTTTTTAAAAACTCAGAAATCAAGTTTTAGACCCTTTTGTTTAGAACCTGCAAGTGTACAAAGTGCATTAAAATATCTTTATCCAGTTACCCAAAATGTACATAAAAATGACTGAGACAACTTTTCAGTTTATTCAGGGAAGGCAAAGACCTATTTTTGTACTGTCAAAAGTCCTAAAAAGTTCCTAGAGAAAAATGAAGATTTTTTTTCCACTGAGATGTCCATTTTTAAGATGGGAAATTGTCTTAAGCTGCTATCAAAATATTCATCTGGGTATAAATAATATAGTAAATATATAAAATATATCCATTAAGAAAAAGGACAGCATCTGCCAGGGAAGAGACAAAAAGACACAGAAGCTTTGTCTTCCATGAAGCCCAGATTGGCAAGCACATCAATTGTGACCACATGATGCTTAAATGGAGAGTGTAGTGAGTAATTTCAGGAAATGGTCGATTTGATTAAAAAACAAACCCAATTCTTCAATCTACCAGTCTTTCAGTCAATGGCTGGCTGACGTGGTAGCCCAGATAAATATTTTAGCAATTAAACCATTTAAACCATTTAGCAAGTGAACCCATGCCAATGTCCTATGCCAAAGACCACCTGAGGAAGTCTTAATCTAAGGATCATTGCACTATATCTGATCAGTGTGAAAAGAATTTTATCGGAAATTTTATTAGCAAGTCCTATTAACCGATTCCCCTGCTGGAACAGTAAATTTGAAATTTTATCTTCCAACTCTATGATAAACTATACTAGGATATAAGGGGATGTCTACATCTTTCAAAGTGTGCTTCCTAAAGAGTGTCGCTTTAGAAGCATGTATGCTGGTGGTGAGTGTTTTCTGTAGTGTGTCGTATCATTTTTCATACATACTGTTTTTGGTGACTTACATTTGGACATGGTAGTGTTCAAGGCCATGTGCTGATGTCCTAGAGAACAAAATCAATTGAAAACGGGATTGGAATTTGTAATGGAACATGTTAATTTCCATAGACCCAGAAAGAAAATGAAAGCTCGATTTGTGGCAGGGCAAAATAGGGCACCTATTAAATGTAGCGAAAGAATTTCACAGGCCTAATATAACTAGTAAGAGGAAATGAGAAACAGTTTTATACCATGGAACAGAATTCCTCTTTTGATAAAATCCAAATCAGCGTGAATTCTTGAATCATCTGTAAGATTCAAAATAACAAGGTTCAATTGTAATCTCATTCATGATGCTAGCCCAAAAGCGTCAGCCCTGGAGAAATGGGTGAAAACATGACCAAAGGGTTAAGAAAACTTTTTCTTCTCCGGATCATCCCATCAGTCACAACTAAACTTGAGGTTCAAAGTTAATTCTCTCCTTCTCCCTTATTCCCCCTACTATTTGATCCAATACAAGTTTCTGACATCACAGTTAAGATATCTCAAGTTCAGCCAGAGAAAGGAAGCCTGTTTACTTCCTTACTGGATTCTAAATGACTTTTTGCTTTTTAAATAGCTGCATACTGTTATTCTAAGTGACAGGACCTAACACGGTCTCAGTACGAAACAGAATGTGAGAAAGTGAATAAACACACAAGTCTACAGAAGGGTTTTTGCAAGCCCATACACTGATGAAATGAAACTGGTAAAGGGCTGGTAAACTTATGGGCCTCTTCACGCGCAAAACCAAGTGATTCTTACAAGCTGCAATCCAGATTATGTTCCTTTTATAAATAATCTATAGATTTTCCTCTAAATACAAAAAAAATCAAAGAAATTATTAAAGCCTGCACTTAATACAAAACACAATAAAAGAAGTGAAATTTCTCATTTTGAGCCCTATCTGAGCTGGTTTCTGGACAAACTGGGGAGATTTAATCACACTCTCGAAGGCTTAGTTTCTCAATCCTCTAAACAGCCTCTACCTTTGTTATTCCTCAGAGCTGCTCTGGGACTGGATGCTCAAGATAGCTGTTCTGTACAGTCCAAATGGTCTGGGATGGGAAGACCCGTTATAATCGTCAAACACTTGTTCCACACAGTAAAGGTGGGGCACACCGGCTGTGAAAGCGCCACATCAAAGGTATAGAGGTGGATGGAGTTCAAAGCATCATAAAAAGCGATGGAACCATTATCATAGTCCAGCAGGATGCCTACGCGCCGGAGGTGGGGGGCTGGATCAATGGGGATTTCCTTGCTGTTATGCCTAACCACCCAATTATTGTTGCAGCGGCAGAGAGCCCAGGAAGCAGAGTTCTTCCCAATCCATTCATGTTTGGGGGCCGATTTGTATGCAAGGCCAATGGCATACCTGCAGAGACAAAACAGCAGTGATAAAAAAAAAAAACCACATAGCATGCGAGTAAAATTTGTTTTGTGTACCATAGGGCTATTAAAGTGTGATTATTTGTTGTTCCTGATCTCTCCCTAGAAGAGTATTTAAATCTAAATACTTTTCACTGTCCTTACCAAACACAAAGAGGTGGAAGGCAGCCACTATGTTGGCCTACAATCCTTTTTTTCAGCTTAATTGTTGCAAGAGAATCCTGACTTTCCTCTATACTGCTTTGTTTCTTTTTTTGTGCATGCCTGCACATGAAATTCTCTGGACCAGTGGCTGATCAACTCAGACCTTTCTGTAATTGAAATGTTCTGCTCTGTTCACTACAGTCATCGTAAACCCCATATAGCTACTGGGCATTTGAACTGTGGCTGTGAGCCTATGAAATCAACCTTAAATTTACAGACAAACTATGATTTGGGGTGCCTGGATTTAAGTTTTGGGTTTTTTTATCTTATTAAAGGCAATGTAGAGTTGCAAAATTATCCTCTGATTTTGTGATATACAATGTCATCCTTTTGTAAGACATTGGGCATCATGAGAGGAAACTGATACTATACACTACACTGTACTGAAGACAATAAAGGATGTGAGATAATCAAGATGTTATTACAAGTAGGGCTTTGTGTTAAAGAAGTTAGTCTGACTGTAGACTCATGTATGTAGTCAGAGAACATTCAAGGTAGGCTAGGTTGAGCTATGATGTTCAGGAAGGTTAGTGTCAGAAATACATTTATTGTTCATTCCCTCCCATGGGATTATCAGCATAACCTCAGCATTTGTATGGAAGAGCCTGTTTCTTTCTTTCTTTCTTTCTTTCTTTCTTTCTTTCTATCTATCTATCTATCTATCTATCTATCTATCATCATCATCTATCATCTGTCTGTCTGTCTGTCTATTCAGTTTGAAAAATAGTTTCACACTGTGGCCCACACTAGCCTCAAACTCTCACAACCTTCTGCTTTCAGCCTTCTGAGTGATAGGACTTGAGGTATTAGCCCTGCTTGTAATGGATTTTTATTTTCATTAAGTGTATTGTAACAACTACACATGTGGAGCAAGGCTGCCATACTGGAAAGCATGATTCTATACAAGCTTACTCTTTCAACAGACTTTAAACTTTAGGATTGTTATCATATCTTCTGTTTGTCCATGGCTTTGAATGAACTTTGGCAAAAGCAAACAGGGAAAATGATTTCCAGCTATAAGGTTAAGTCCATTGTCTTCATCCAATCTCAATGTCTCATCTATAATACAGGAACAAGTATAGTCTCCATATACCCAAGTAAAAGAGAAAAAGAAAAATGTATTTTTAAATCCTAATCACAATGGCTGGCATGTGATATTCTACAACTATTATTTTATCATACTACCTAATGACACACTAACAGTATGTACAGGAATCAGAATTTAAACCTAGGATGAATCAAAAGGCCACAACTTCAGTTAACATTTCATGCCATCTTCCTCTCATCAGAAATCGTGCAATACAGCACTGCCTTTCTGATTATATTTCCTACTACGTGTTAAAGTTTTAAAAATATCTCTGAGAGGGCTGTAGAAATGGATTATAAAGAGTACATGCTGGTCATCCTTTGTTTTATGCAAGGTAACAAAGAGAGAGACATACAAGGATCTGCCTAGGAAGGGGAAATAGACAGGAGCTCCTAAAACCTTCATCCAATAACAGATGAAAGCAGATGCAGAGATGCAGATGCAGAGTGGTTAGTGGTGAAGCTAGCAACCCGACAGAGCTCCCAGATTTCTGTTGAAGAGAGGGAGGAGTGATAACAAGAAAAAAGGGGTCAAGAAAAGGATGGGGAAACCCACAGAAAAAGCTGACCTGAACTAGTGGGAGCTCACTCCAGACAGACAACTAGGAAACCTGCATAAGTCCCATCTAGCCCCCCTGAAAGCAGATAACAGTGGGCAGCTTGCGCAGTTTGTGGGAACACTGGCAGTGGGACCAGGATCAATCCCTAATGAACTGACTTTTTGGAGGCCATTTCCTATAAGGAAAAATCTTGCTCAGTCTAGACACAAAAGGGAGGTTCTTAGCCCTGTCTCAAGGTGGTGATGTGACAGAATTTGTTGACTCCCCATGAAAAGCTTTATGCTCTCTGAGGAGCAGATGGGGGGAAGGGAAATGCGAAGGTGGGAGGAGTGGGAAGGGAGGGAGGGTAAACTGAGATTACTATGTAAAAAAGAGAAGAATACAAGCTAATCTTCCAGAGGATTTGAGTCTGGCTCACAGCTACAACCACCTGTAACTCTAGCTCTAAGGGATCCAACACCTTCTTCTGACACACACACACACACACACACACACACACACACACACACACACCTAAACATAAATCTTATGGATTCAATGTGGCAAAAAGGAAAAAAAAAGAGAGAAGTAATTTTAAAACTGTGTGGGAAGGGATAGGAGAGTTTATAAGGTTGTAAGGGAAGGGGTTGAGGAAATATATTGTATGAAAAATACATTGTTTGAAATTCTAAAGGAATTTAAAAAATATTTTAAATTCTACTGAGCAGATAGTTATTCCATTACTCTAAATATCCTTTCTTATTTCTCAAAAATAAAAATTCTAAAGAATTTTCCTATAATATTCAAAGCTTCTTATTCTCTTTTTAAGTAACTGAGACATGCCCTTTAATACTTAAAACATTTCACAGTTATTATCATAAGCCAAACACATCACTATTAATCAAGAGTGAAAAACCCTGAGTTCAAGTTTTGATATGTTAGAGCAGAAACAAGTGTAATCGGATATTGACATCTAATACCTGACTGTAAGCAGAAAGAGAAACATCACTGGTCTTTGTTTAAAATAACATTTTTAAACAGAAAAATCAGATGTTAGATCTAAAATACAATAGATTTAAGAGAGGTGTGTTTGAAAACATGCTACAACTCTAGAAGATATATTGGCAATCCATTAAGTCAGTGAGCCAGCCCTGCTGTAGTCAACACAGCAACTTCGTGTCCCTCCTGTCAATCTCTGTGCACAGACAGTTCTGGGTTGTGCTACCTAGAAGGCCCATTTTTGTGTGAGTCTGGATCAGATTATGCAATTGCAATATCCTTGCACAAGATCCTGAAGTTGGAAGAGGATCAGGGACACTGTTTCCTAGTGGCAGGCAGCGGGAATGAGGTGTCATGAAGCTTTAGAAGACTTCAGGATGCACCTGCTTTAGCAGAGGACACCAGGTCCTTGTGACTTCATGCACTGGAGTCAGACATAAGTTTTCCACCCCCATTTATCTTTGTAGATCCTTGACTGACTTCTGTTTATTTGCTAAGAGAAAGCCAATACATTTTTGGAATATTCGCCTCCTTTCCCTCCCTCCCTCCCTCCCTCCCTCCCTCCCTCCTTCCCTCCCTCCCTCCCTCCCTCCCTCCCTCCCTCCCCCTCTCTCTCTGTATGTGCTCCCATGCCCATGCATATACATGAAAGGCCAGAGTTTAATACTGGGTGTTGTCTTCTATTGCTTCTCTTATTAAATCCAGACCTTACTAATTTGGTTAAGCTGTTTAGCCAGTCAGCTCTGGGGAATCCTCCTGTCTGTGTTCACCCACCTCCAAACTTGAGTTACAGGCATGTGCAACTAATACCTGGCTTCTACGTGGATACTTGGGATCATAATTCAGGCCCTTATGCTTGCATAGCAGGCACTTTAGCAACTAAACCATCTCTCTAACTCCATGATATGCATTTTTCAATTTAAAATATCTCCCTTGAAGCTGTACTCTATGACTCAGCAGACACTATTTTAATTTTTCAGATTACATGGAACTTAAATTTGCATCGCCAAATAACAATGGCTGTATTGTTTCTTTCTTGATGCTGCAGACCATTTTTAAATTAAAGAATGCTAATGTTGACTTCCAATTTTATCCTCCATTTAACCCTTTGACATAGCTTCACCAGGGAGGGCTGACTTCATTTAGAAAAGCAGAAAGTTAAAATTAGAAGAAAAGTACAGAAATCTAATGCTGCCCTCTCAAATTCCTGTCTAGTAATATTGGTATGAGCCCATTATTACTACCTTACTTAACACTGTTTCATTAATACCAAGTGCATGTTAGCAGCATTTGACAGCAAGAAAATAAATCAAGTGTACAGTCCATTAGGCAAGGGAAAGTATCATTATATTATCATTAATCTGTGAAACTTTGTACATAATTTCATTGAACTTGAAAGGTGCAGGCAGAATATAATGTTCCATTAAGTGATGCAGTGAGACATAAAGCAATTACAAATACAAAAACTGTGCTTCACAGAGCAATGTTAACATGTCCCATTATATGTATCATAATGTACATGTTAATTTAAAATCAAGCATATATTTCATAAAAAATATGTGTGTGTCACTAACTGTTGTATGTCACAGGCATTTAATTGTAGGGGGCAATGCTTCCTTGCTCTTTCCATCTAGGAAATGCAAATCTATTTTCTACATGTGATTTTTTTAAATTGACACAATCAGGTATGCATGTAAAGACCCAATGTGTGGCAACTAATTGTACAATTTATTTTTCCCACACGAATTAGTTTTGACATCTGGAACATGTTTTAAAGGTAATACTGATCTGTGTTTATGTAGCTAAAGTGGTCTGATGCAATTTTCCATACTATTTATCAGTGGCAATGAGATCATAATGATCAGGTATCATTTATCACAAGTAATTAATGGGGTTATAATCATTTAAACACTAGATTCTGAAATACCAGATTAATAAAGGACACCAATTAACTAGAAATGTTTGCTTTTCTGCACATGAATTCTTTTTCCCTTTGTGCTTTTAACTTGCTCAACATAGCTAAAAATTTCAAGTGCCAATTGATTCAGAGAACGCAAGCCTGGTACTTCAAGTTCCATATAAAAAGCTAACTATGACAGTGATGCTATACTCACGACATTCTAGCAACATGACTATATAAACAAGACCTGAACAATTTCAACAACAGTAAACATTATAGTATAGATGGGGGAAATGTGAAGTCCCACCCATAAATGAAAACCTATAAGCAATTAACTTCTGAGAGGGAGAATCAGTCTTCCCTATGGATGAGCCCTCTGATTGGTTATCTAATACTAAGTGGTCAGACCAAGAAACATACATGCAGCAACACAGAACAGACTCAGCAGGGTGTGTGTGTATGTGTGTGTAACCACAATGGCTTAAAATGGTTAAATAAGAGGAAGCATCGTGAATTTGGGAGGAGTAGGTAGACAGAGTAGAGGAGGGAAGGAGGAGAGTGAAGGAGAAATGAAGTAATTGTGTTTTAATAAAATTTTTAAAAAGTGAGAAAGAGAAAAATGCTAGGTCAGGTGGTCTGTGCCTATGATCCCAGAACTGGAGGAATGGAGACAAAAGGATCTTTGGTCACAAGCCAATCTAGCAGAATCCTTAAACTCCAGGTTCAGTGAGAGACCTTGTCTCAAAAAAATAATGTGGGCTGCAGTTGAGGAAGTAGCTGGCCTCCATATGTATACACACACAAAGGAACACACATAAATTTCAAGTGCCAATGAATCCCCTAGCCTTGGAAAAAGTAGGACTTCTTCCTCATCATCTGACAGAATATTAGAACATGAAAATGATCATACAGCCACTTTGGAAATCAGTATGGTGATTTCTCAGAAAATTAGGAAACAACCTACCTCAAGACCAAGCAATACCACTTTTGCGTATATGCCCAAAAGAGGCTCAATCATGCCACAAGGACATGTGCTCAACTATGTTTATAGCAGCATTATTTGTAATAGTCATAACCTATAAACAACCTAGATGCCCCTCAACTGAAGAATGGATAAGGAAAATGTGGCACATTTACACAATGGAGTACTACATAGTGGTAAAAAATAATGACATCGTGAAATTTGCGGGGAAATGGATGAATCTAGAAAAAAAGGTATTGAGTGAGGTAACCCAGACCCAGAAAGACAAATATCATACGTACTCAATCATAAGTGGCTTTTAGACATAAAGCAAAGAAAAAACCAGGCTACAACTCACAACCCCAGAGAACCTAGGCAACAAGGAGGACCCTAAGAATGACATACAAGGATCAACATAGGAAGATGTCAAGATCTCCTGAGGGGGGAAAAAAAAGATCTCCTGAGTAAATTGGGAGTGTAGGTGAAGGGGTCACGGGAGAGGGCAGAAGGGGAGGGGTAGGAAGGGAGGGGAGTGGAGAAGGATGCATAGCTCAATAAAACCAATAAAAATTATAAAAAATAAAAATAAGTTACACTGTGGAAAAGAAGAAAACAAGAAAATGGTCTAGGCATAGAGAATCAGGAGGATAATGTGAGATGAAAAACTACCTGCTAGGTTAATACAGATACCATTATTAAGAGAGTGGAGATAACCACTTGAGCAAGGTTCCTTAGATTTGGCTTGACTTGTACTCAGCTATGTGCAATTTGTGTACATTGTATTATTTGTAAGGATTTATATGAAAATGACTTGTTTTAGAAGTGCCTTATCATTCTTGGATTAAAACAAACACTGTTGGTGTCCTCATGAATTTCAGGTTTTGTACTTTTGAATATTGATTTTAAGTTTTATTTTTGTTTTAATTTTTTATTACTTGGCAGTCTCATATATTTATGCAATGAATTTTAGTCATTTTTACTGCTCTCATCTCCCGCCCTCTCCCCCTTTAATCCTTCTCCACAACTTCCCTTCTTTCATGTCAGCTATCACTCACTAAGTATGTTTGTTCATGTGTTAAAGCATAATTATAACTTTTCAAAGCTATATCGCCATTCAGTGAGTAAGGCATACTATGGTGGTTAGAGCAGAGATCAACAAACTTCAACCGGGGGGTCAACTCTGGCCCCTTGCCTATTCTCACAAATGAAGTTCTATTGGCACCCAGTCCTACCCATTTGTACATGCATTGTCTGTGGCTGCTTTCCCACTATTACAGCCCCAGGTTGAGTACTTGGGACAAAAAATTCCTGACCTGTAAAATCAAGATATTAACTTTCTTGTCCTTTATTTATGGGCTCCTAGTTACAAGTTAGACCCCTGACTACAGAGTTTGTAACTACCAACTCTGAATTTTATGACTTTGGGGCCATGCCTTAGTCATGTCATTTGTAAAATGAGAATAACATCACCTCCTCTTTTTCTTTTGGCCTTGAACTCACTATATCTTTATCTCTTTCTATACATGTGTGTATACATACACACACATGAAGATGACTTTGAACTCTAGTTTTTCCTACCTCTGCATCATGAATACTGGGGTTATAGGCCTGTACTACCATGCTAGATTTCTGCATTGCTGGAACAGAGACATAAAATTGACCTAGACCCAACCTGTAGATTAAAGTATAAATCCAGTTGAGATTAATCCTTATCAGCTAACCCACAAATATATGTGTTTAATAGCATTAGTAAATGGTTGCTTTGAAGACACACTGATTTGAGGGATGTTTGCTATGTAGCATTATTGCAGGGGTAGGTTTTACTCTTCAGAATGGATGCTGATTATAAACGTATAACCTTGATAAAGTACAAAGCAGCTTATTGATATCCTTGACAAAGAACAGAATAGTTTGTGCTTTTTACTGTTGGAGGAAAATCGATTCTGCCTACCATGTGCTTCCACTTATGACCACTTCCCAGTAATGTCGGCCACTATCAATGAACACGTTTCCAGCCACTCCGTAACTTCCTTGGCTGGTGAAGCGTTCAGGCGTATGACTCTTCTTGGATGATGACTCATCTCGTTCCACTGTCAGGTTATCATGGGATACCTTCAGTTTTTGATGAGCAGATTTGGGATCCAGCTTAAACGGCTGACCTAGAAACAAGTTCACAAAAGAAAAAGAAGTGAAAGAGTACTGCTTATTGGAATGTAACAAATGGTATAGCTTCACAGTCAGACTTAAAATTCTGAAGCAAGGGATGAAGAGATAGCATAGTGGTTAAGAGCACTAACTGCTCCAGAGGGCCTGGGTTTGGCAGTTCACTACTATCTGTAACTCTAGTTCCAGCAGATCTGATGCCCTTTTCTGACTTCACTGGGCATAAGGCATGCACATGGTTTGCAGACACACATACAGGCAAAAGATCCATACACATGAAATACAGACGAAGAGGCAAAGCCTAGAATAAGCCATTTTTCCTTGAGCTATACTTCCTACCACAAAAGTGTATCTTGTATTCTAATAGCAATTTAATATTTTGAAACAGTTTTTAAAAGGTATTTATTTATTTATTTATACTTTTCATGATGTTCAAAAAATTATGCAGGAATTTTATGTTCTAGGAAGAGCAGTGTTGGCTGTGCTTCCTTGAGTTTCTAGTTAGTTTCTAGCGAGGAGTCCAGTGTTGCTCTGTAACTGTTCAGAAAGGAGTGGGCAAGGATCAACCTTGGATAGGATAGGGGGATTGTGGTACAAGTGCATTCTGGATGAAGAACATCCTGGAAAGGAGGAGAAAAATGAAGACCTTATTTTCAAGGACTTCAATATATAATCAGGCTTGAATTACACCCATGCTAAATAGACTCCAGAATAAAGAACAAATAAATCAAGATTTCAAGTCAGAATGTAGAGTGTTCTAAACACTCAAACACATCGTTCTGAGCTTGGTAAAAGGAAAAGTATCACTTTTTAGGGACTATATATTTAAAATGTTTTTCAGCAAGGGTAAATGAGAGTAATGCTCAAGTTTTCTATTTCTGGATTTATTAATACATATAATAGATACAATTATTTTTCATTATTCACATTTGTGTTTTGAAAAGTTTAACATTAAAAATCCTGGCACAGTCATCTATGGGGATTTTGATGTAACTGTTACTTCTCTGTCACTTCAATATTAGGACTGAGTACAGCCAATTGGCTATTGTCACATAAGGAACAGAACATTTTCAAACAGGAAATATTACAATTGGGTAGTGATAACACACTGTCCAACTTCCCAACCACTCTTGCAGTTAGAAAAGGCCTTCTGCTCAGTATGAAAGTCCCATGAAATCATAGGAAAAAAGCCTGGTAAATATGAATGTAAGCAATGCATGCTTGGGCTGGAGACCTCATGGAGAACTGTGTTCACTTAAATATGGGTGGCTCTGCTTGGATTTAAACATAACACCAGAACCTCAAAAATTTTTGCCTTTAGGTCAGTGACAAGCACACTTTTTCTGCAGAGGGTAAGAAAATAAATATTTTCAGTTATGTAGGCCATGTGGTTTCTTTTATGACTTTGTCTTTGTAGTGAGGAAGTAATCACAAATTGATAAATGAATGGGTATGGGTATATGTAAATAAACCTTTATTTATAAATGTAGATATTTAGATTTGGCCCCTGAACTACAGCTTACTGATCCTTGTTTTATATTTCTGTAGATATCAAAGGGAAGCCAGTTGACATGCCAATGTGGACTGGAAATTTCCCACAAAGTTTCACCCTTCGAAGAGAGACAGAGGCAAATTGATGTTTGCTGAGAAAGGGAGAAACAGTCTTCTCTAAGGGCAAGCCCTCTGATAGGTTAGCCAATCCAAAGAGGTCAGTCTTAAACACATGTGAGTAATACTAAATGATCTCCGCATATGGCATTTATAAACATACATATATATGCACACACACGCATGTATACATCTGTGTTTGTGTAAGACTTACAATTAAAGAATAGGAAGCTAAGAATTTGAGAAAAGGTGGGAAGGATATGGAAGGAATTAGAAGGAGAAGAGGGAGAGGAAGAATAATGTAAATACAGTACTCATATCTGAAATTATCAAAAGAATTTTTTACTCGTTTGTATCTTATTGAGACCTTCAATGTTTTATGGATGTTTGAACATAAGTCTTATACAGTCTTAAATTTAATACTAATGTATAATTTTTGTGTTACGAAAAACTTAAACTTCTAATTTGGGGGGCTTATCCTTGGATATAAAATTGATATCTGTATAATAAAAATAAATTAAATACAAAGGATAAAAGAATATAAATCTGACTTAAAAGAAAAAAAAGCCCTCAAGGACCGAGAAGGTAGCTCTCAGAGGCTATCAGACCTACTGGATTATCCCTATAGTTTACATTTTAAAGTTTAAACTTGGCTTGGCTTGTAAAAATATAAAAGTCTCTATGGATGTTCATGCCAGCAACTGTCAGGGATAAGTCATGGAATAAGCTCAGAAGAGAACAAAGATGCTCTCTCTTAAAATATTCCAATTTTTACAGGTGAATAACAAATGTGAGTAAAAATCATTTGACACTAATGGGCAGAGGAGGGAAAAAAATTTCATCTTGGAGCTCACCATTTATGTAGGCCTGAGTGCTGTTTGGCCTAATGCCAGTGAGGAATAGCAGCAGAATGTTCAGAAAGAAGGGACATGCAATGGATAACTGCCTGCAGTGTCCTGCTTGCCTTAGCCCCCTCTCTCAGCCACTCTCACACATAGCAGGGGCCCACCAGCTTCAGTGGGACCCAAGCTTTGTGTTCTCATTGAGCCAATTCTGTCTGGGCTACAGAGGTCTTTCAAAAAACAAACCACTGCCCATTCTTACCAACTTTTAGGCTTTGGCTTCGGTGAAGACAAATTAGCTTGAGAAGGAAGTTAATGATTGTGTTACTAAAGAACTTAATTCATCAGACCATTTGTAGAGGATATGACCTTATCCTGTCTACTATTCTTTTGCTTGGACAACTCTCATAATAATCTCTGGACACATTCCCCAGCTGTCAATCTTCCTTCATCTTAATCCCTTCACCACATCACATCATGTTTTTTAGATCCTCATCCAACCCCTACCATATAAACCTGTCAACCTATCTCCCATCAAACACTGCTCTCAAAAAACCAACTGTTTCATGACCCATAATGGGTTTACCATTTGGTTTTATTTGTTTTTGTTTTGTGATCCTGTGGATGGGAACCATGGCTCCACACATTGTAGTCAATCACTCTGTCACTGAGTGCTGAGGTCAGTGCAGCCTAGATAGCCAAGACTGGTGGGGGGTGCCGGGATTGAGACACGGAGGCTCCTTTTCAGGTGGAAGAACAGCAACTTTTATCTTGCCCAGCAACCTTTTATATCTCTACTCCTTCTGTGGAGACCCATCAGCCAGAAAGGACACAAACATCCTTGTCAATTACAGACCACAAGGAAGTTCGGCTGTCAGTCAGGGGGAGTGAGGGCAGCTGGATCACAACAACTGAGTAATATCCCAAGCCATATCTGAGAGGGTCTCACTAAATTGCTCAGGCTGGTCTTGAACTTGTTCTGTAGACTAAGCTGGCCTTGAATTTAGGTTCTTCCTGTAGGTAGGATTACAGGCCGATGAGAACAGGCTTAGCTAGTTTATATTTTTTAAAACTGGTATGTGTGTGTGTGTCGGTGGGTGGTGTGTTTGTGTGGTGTGGTGTTACTGGGCTTTGTCCCACAACAAAGGCTAAACTGGTCTGGAATTTGGGATCCTGTTTCACTGTCCTGAGTGCTGGGATTACAGGTATGCACCAGTGTGCCTAGTTTTACAATACGGGTTTTGTCTCTAGCTTCATTGTTCAGCTAACCTGTCCACTTATGTCTTATTTTTACTATGCTGATTCCTTTTCTATTGCACAGATATGATCATTTCTTTGGGCCTTTGTACATGTTATTCCTTTGTCGTGGGATATTCTCTCTTCTTCACATCCCTTAATCTTTCCTTACCCTGAAAAGCTACCATGGCTATACAGGGTGATGTTCTTTTGAATGTTCTACACTTTCATGAGTTGCTGCCATTACAGACTTCAGAAATGCGATGATAACTAAGGCTTAGTGTTCAGTCTTCTCAAGCAGTCTACAGTCTCCTTGAGAGAAGACCATCTGTAGGAGCTAAATGTTGTCACAGTGTCCTCAGCCTGGTGCACAGCATCGAAAATTTGCTATAGGAGCTCCACGAGCTTTGGAGAGATGAAATGCATGCTCGAGTGTTAATTACAAGCTGTTGCCCTAAGTATGTATAAGTTAATTTTCATGTGCTCCGTGACTGTTAGCAAAGCATAACGTAATATTATTCTAATATTCTCAAAGTTGTTTCAAATTTATCAACGTATAAATGAGGCTAAATTTTCCTGTTTTAAAAATGAAGAACCAAAATCTTCTCTTAAAAAATGGGGAGAATGTGAAGAACCACCAAATGTGAGACGAATTCTTAGACTGGATCCTATTAAAGGAACTGTAAAATCTGCATAAAGCCTAGGACTTAGGCAACAGAAATGTACTAACGTTAACTTCTTAGGTTGTGAAAAATGAGTCAGGGTCATGTAAGACGCTGACTCTAGGGTAAGCTGAGTACAGGGTGTACAGGCCTCTCTGTAATAGCTACAGGTTTTCTGGGAATCTACAATCACCATGAAATAAAATGGTTTTGTCTAAAAAATATATATATATATAAAAAGACAAGTCTCATGGCCACATGGAAAACATGTGGCAGAACTTCAGCTTTCTCATGCTTAATCCAGAGTTCTTCTTCTACCCTTCGCTTGTCCTAAGATCAACTCATGTGCTACCATGCTCTGGGAGACAAGGATATGGTTAAATGAGAGTTCCTCTTGAGAACTCATTAATTGTTTCTGTTGACTGGCAACCCCACAACATATCACCATATTGACATAGCATAATATTTCTAGATCAAAAAGATGTAAAGAAAGAAAAGAGGTTAAAACAAAACACATGTAGACAGAGACAGTGACAGTAACAGTAAGATGACAGAACCACGAGACACAAGGACAGGCTGCACCACTCATTGTGTTGAGTGCTATCCTCTATGCCATAGATGTTTAATATGCCTGTCTTCCACTCATATGATGCCAGCAGCATCCTCCTCAGTTGTGATAATGCAGGAGAATGTCTCCAGACATTATTAAATGCTACATGGACTGGGGTTATGGGAGGAAAGACAAAACTGCCCATGACTGAGAATCACAGACCCAGACAGATCCTTCAAATAAAACAGAATTTCTGAAGAAAGAGTTATGAACCTGTTTTCTACTATGGAAAACAATCCTATCTAACATTTACAAAGTGTGTTCTGCATCAGGCCTTATAGGCACCTGTTCAATTTCTCACAAGACTTCTTCAGGACTGTTTTCTCAAGAAATGGGAGCAACTATATGCAAAGAAACTAATGGCCACATGACCTAGAAGACACAGAATCAACTTTGACACCCAGAGGGAGCTGCTGGGAACGTCAGCACTTCACACTGGCTCTTTCCTTGCTTTTTCTGAGCCTGTGGGTGATGCCCAAGACAAAAGAGGAAAAAGAAAAGCAAGGAGGAGGAGTGTTAGCCACGAGATGAGCAAATGTGAGATGACGGCTCAGCTGAGTTCACAGCACTTACTGTTCGTCTTCAGCTTCCCAGGCTCACTGCTGCGACTGCCTGCCTGGTTGATGGCCTTGACCATGAAGATATACTTGGTGCCACTTTGTAGGCCATGCACAGTGTAGTGGTTCTGCTTGATGTTGGGCACAATCATCCAGCTATCAGCCGAGTTACACAGACCTGCAATGCCAACCAGACAGGTGCTATCACAGACAATGTTGACAGAATTTTAGGTTATTTAAGCTGTAAACATTGAAACATGGAGAACTTCTTTTCTTTTTGTATGGGATAACCAACAAAATTGGACTCAATATGCTATCTATATCAAAAGCTCACTTTGAATTACATGTGTCCTTTGAGCATTTCCCCTGGGACAAATCACTGAAGATTCTTATATTGCAAATTCTGGTCTGTATGAACTGCAACGAAGGTGCTTTTGTCTGGAATCTTATGCACTGAACATGCACATGGTGTGTTATTGAGAGCAGTGAGGCAGAAACAAAATTAACCAGGGATTGATCCCCCATCTTACCCTCTCCTGAATGACACCAGTCATTCAAGCTTGGTTCTCATGAACTGGGAAACTCACAGAAGGGTAGCTGATGATGTACTAAGAGGTGACTTCATCAACACTGACATATTGACTGCATTTTGCCTCTGATACTTCTCTTGGCCATATCCAAGCCAAAGTGACTTTGCAGCTACTCTCTCTCTCTAAAAAGGAGGAATATACTGCTTGGCCATGTGGCTTTAAGTTTGGTCATATGACTTGTTAACTTGAGCACAAATGACAATGTGCTTGTCGCAGGAGTAAGTTTGAAGTTTTCCGTTCGTTCCCTGCATCTCTGCCATTGCTATGGGGGAAACATTTGGGGAAGAGTCTGCTTATTTCAACAAATGAGACAAGCAGAGAAGCTACTCTGACTAGTTTTATGTCAACCGCTAGAGGCGGTTGAGAAGAGAGAACATTAACTTAGAAAATTCCTCACTAATTGTTCTGTGGAGAAATCTGTGGGGGCATTTCCTTGACTTGAGATTGAAGTGGGAGAGGTTTGTTCACTGTGGATGGTGACATCCTGGGACTTGTGGTCGTGGGTGCTACAAGAAAGCAGGATGAGCAAGCCAGTAGAGTGGTACTCCTTTGTGACTTCTGCATCAGCTCCTGCCTCCTCCTGGTTCCTGCCCTGCTTGAGTTGCTGACCTGACTTCCCTCGGCAAACAGTAATATAGATGTTTAAGTGAAATTAGGCCCTTTCCTCTCCAAGGTACTTTTTGTCATAGTGATTCATCACAACATTAGTCCTTCTATGACAACAGCCTTCTCATTAGGTCAATGCAGCAGCAAACCCAGCACAGGTCAGCCAACTCTATACAACTTCTAGTGGAAGAGATTTAAAAGTGATCACCAAGGTGCTATGTAATCCTATTCGTGGGGATTCAGAGAAACCTGGGGCAACAGCAGCACTTAGGGGCAACTGGGGGCCCAGTGTGGACCTTGGGAAAGATCATAGGATTTTTCACCAGCTGTATCCCTGGTATCACTGGTCCAGAGTGAAGTAGGGCTGCTCTTCTGGTTTCATTCTGCAGGATGTGGGTTGAGAAACAAGCTGAGGATTTATGAGGCTTGGAAGAACATGTAGGAAAAAGGAAGTCCATTTTGTTTCGCAGCTGACTGATGCTAGAAACTTCTTTTTGGTATCAGGCCCAACTTTCCTCTCTCCATCCATCAATCTCCACTCCAATAGAACCTTTTCCCATTTCCCTGGTGACTAGGCTGTCATGAAGTTTCCTTTCTCAGTACTAGTCCCTGGGAGAATGCCAGACCCTTCCACTTCCTGAGGTACTACTCCAAACTCACCCCCCCCCCTTTTTCCTTTTTGGTTCATTCGCAAGTCAAAGGGTTAGTTCCTTTGATCTCGAGGCAACTTATACCTCATCCAACTCTGAAGAAACAGCTCCCCAAGAGCCTAATGAGACCTAAGGGAAGCAATTCACAAATATACATCTACACCAACCCACAAATATTTGCATAGCACTGCAGGGTAGTCGTGAGCTCCCTGGAATCTCTTTGAATTATATATACTAAATGCTTTCTCCAACTTGTGACTTAAAAATTACACCTGCAATTATAAAAGATGAGAAGAACTTTTCAGAACTCTGTTTTGGTATATGTTCGTGTGTGTGTGTGTGTGTGTGTGTGTGTGTGTGTGTGTAGTGCACTTATGAGTGCATGTGCATGTGCAGGCCAGAGGTTGATAGCTGGTGCCTTTCTTGATTGTTCTCTACTTTATTTTTAGATCCAGGATCGGAGAGAACCTGGAACTCACCAGTTCTGGCTAGTTTGGCTAGCCAGCTTGTTCCTGGGATCCCCTGTCTGAGTCCTAAATGCTGAGATTATAGGTGGCTTCAATTCCTTTTGGTTTTCTGTCTGTCCTAAATGCTGGGATTACAGATGACTGCAATGCCTTTTAGCTTTCTTTGTGGGTTCTGGAGAGCCAAACCTTGGTCCTTATGCTTGAATAGTAAGTGCTTTATCTCTCCAGCCTCACATGCTCTGGATCTTGTGTGAATACTTTTTTTTCAGGTACTCCCAAGAGTCATTTGGCCTCATGAGTTTTCTGTCACTTCTTATAATTTCTACCTGTGAAAACTTAAATCACAGGACCTTGAGACTTGAAAAAAGTAAGCATAAAGCAAGAAGACAACTTCATACTCATAAAGGAATTTGAGTGTGTGAAACAGCATTAAGTACTGAGTAGAATAATTCAGGACAGCATCTCCTCAATTTGTCTGTAAGTCTGCACTTTGTGTTTTCTTCCCAATTCTCCCTTGAGTAAGAAGAAAACCTCCCAAGTCCCAATTGGCCATCTCTTTACCACAAAACAAAGCTTCCAGTACTGGGACTGGGTTATATCCTATTGAGTTGTGGGCCAAAGGGATCCCATGGAAATACCCAAAAAACCTAGGTAGTTGCTAAAAGAATATGTTGCTCTCATCAAATGGACAGGAGGTCCCATTGCAAAAGACCACATCTATGCAACTCATTGAACATGGAGAGGGTGAGCTGTTGCCCACATAGAACCTTCACCATCATATTATGGTGTCTTTGGTATGGGAAGGTACTCTGCAGGCTACCAAAAGAGAAATGTAAACATCAATCCAGCCACAAAGCATTTGATCTACAATGCTATTTTTTTTTTCTGCAAAATGTGCTAGTGCAATAGTGGCACAAAGCTTGTGGGACTAGCCAGCCAATGTCTGATTTGATGTAAGGTCCACTCCACTCCACAAGATAGAACCCATACCCAATTCTGGTCGGGTCACCAAGAAACCAGAGAGCAGGTAGCCCAGAGACCAGGGATCAGTGCCTTATTCAGCCATCATTAGAAACCTCCTTCTGCAGCAGATGGGAACAAATACAAAGACACAACCAGATACTATGCGAAGAGAGAGACCTTGGAACACATAGCTAAATGCGGTGTCTCCATCAAATTCCTCACCTCAGGGATAGCTCAGGGAACCACAGGGAAGAGGAGGCAAAAGGAATGTAAGAACCAGAGAGGACGGAGGACACCGGGAGAACAAGGTCCTCTGAATCAGCATGGACAAATTTCATATGAACTCACAGAGACTGAAGCAACAAGCATAGGACTGACTGACATGGATTGGCACCAGGTCCTCTAGCTTTCAGCCTAGTATTTTTTTTTAGTTTTTCTAATAACCCTACCACTGCTTCCTCTCCCTCCTCTTCTCCAAGTCCTTTCCCCTTTACCCTTTGCAACCTTTTTTGATTTAGTTTTTTTTTTATTTTTATTGAGCTCTACATTTTTCTCTGCTCCCCTCCCTGTCTCTCCCCTTTCCTCTTCAGCCCTCCCCAAGGTCCCCTGCTCCCAAATTACTCAGGAGATCTTGTGTTTTTCTACTTTCTACTTCCCATGTAGATTAGATCTATGTATGTCTCTCTTAGGGTCTTCATTGTTGTCTAAGTTCTCTGGGAGTGTGCTTTTTAGGCTGGTTTTCTTTCTTTGTTTTATGTTTAAAAACCACTTATGAGTGAGTACATGTGATAATTGTCTTTCTGTGTCTGGGTTAAATCACTCAAAATAATGTTTTCTAGCTCCATCCATTTTCCTGCAAAATTCAAGATGTCATTATTTTTCTGCTGTGTAGTACTCCATTGTGCAAATGTACCACATTTTCCTTATCCATTCTTCGGTTAAGGGGCATTTAGGTTGTTTTCAGGTTCTGGTTATGACAAACAATGCTGCTATGAACATAGTTGAGTACATGTCCTTGTGGCACGATTGAGCATCCTTTGGATATATACCCAAAAGTGGTATTACTGGGTCTTGAGGAAGGTTGTTTTCTAATTTTCTGAGAAATCACCACACTGACATCCAAAGGGGTTGCACCAGCTTGCATTCCCATCAGCAATGCAGAAGTGTTCCCTTTTCCCCACAACCTCTCCAGCATAAGTTGTCATCAGTATTTTTGATCTTGGCCATTCTTACAGGTGTAAGATGGAATCTCAGAGTTGTTTTGATTTGCATTTCTCTGATGACTAAGGATGTTAAACATTTTCTTAGTATTTTTATGGGGTCTTGAGTATAAGAAGAAGTGGGTCTCTAATTCTTGTTTTGCTCTTAGGACCCTTTTATTTTCTCCTGGGCTGCCTTGTTCAATTTCAGTGTGATGGTTTTTGTTCTGTGTTTGGTTGTTTTCTCTTAGAAGCCTGTTCTTTTCTAATGAGAGACAGAAAGGGAGTAAATCTGGATGGGAGGAGCGGTAGTGAGGAAGTGGGAGGAGTAGTAGATGAAAGGGAAACAGTAATCAAGATATATTATAGGAGGAAGAAATCTATTTTTAATATAAGTGGGGGGAAAGAAGAAAATGTCTCTAAAGGCTATGGTGACAGGAGGCTCTCCCTTCTCTATATTCTCTTTGATCCTTTCTCACTATAACATTTTACTTTATTTTATTTTTTTAGAAAACAACTAAAACAAACCCTGTATTTCTGGAGCCTGCTTCAGCCAAATATTAGATTTTGATCCAACCAAAGTACGGTCCTTTTAAACTGTGTGATCCAATCCCCACGAGGTCAATAATTTACTTGTTGAGGACATCAATATTATTAAAATAATAATAAATCAAAATTAACTTTTCTATCTTAGAACAATCAGCTCATATCCTTAGGTCTCTGTCAACAGCAGTCAGACATATATGCAAAACAATAATAGCACTCAGCAGATTCAAATGAGTATCCTATCAATTTCACTGCATTTGTGCTGTTCATATTTAATTGCACATGTTATGATGAAATGACTACTGTGGTCAAAGAGGGAAAAGGTAAAAATGCTTTCAATAAACTTTCTAGTCGTTGTAGATACCTGAAGCTTGATTTCGTGTGGTGGAAGATGTTTACAGCAATGTCACAGGAGCAGATGTTTGAAATTAGTTCAAACTACAACTTGGCTTCCAATCACAAACTTAACAAAGATTTAATGTATCAAAACCTCCCCAAAAAAAGCCAAGATGTGAAACTGACTATCCTGATTATTTTGAAGCCACTATTTTTTTTCTTTGAGTGTAATAAAATTTTTGAAATTTCATTGAATATAGGTGTAGTTTTACAGTGAGCAAGCCATCTTCATAAACACTAACTAGTTTTTGCTTCCCTTTTTATTACTAATATTGCCAGAATAATGATTGAGAATTTATTGCAAATGCCAAGAAAACAATAGTGACATTTTCTTTTGGGATATTTATGTAGGGGTGCAATGGAGTACACCTCAAATATAATGGTAGTGTAGGTCTTATACCAGCCAGTACCATCACATTTCTTGCACATGGCTCTATGCTACCTCGACACTACACTGTTTATGAAACGTCCACATGATTATCCCAACTGAAACTTCACTTTTTCCCAGACTTGTCTGGGTGTTTTGATATTCATAGACTGACTCAGGTAAAATATTAAAACAACAAATGAAACTAGAAGACTATTGCTCATAATGAAGCACAATTGAGCCTTTTGACTTTGTACAGTAGTTTTCATTGACAATGAGTCAAAAGAATTTCTCTCCTACTGTAGCATATTAAATGATTTTAATTACATTGGGGATTTGAGAGCCTTGAATGAAAACAGCCATTTTGTGCAAAATATGGTGCAGTGTGGACATTGTTTGCAGAGGCTGTCTATGGATTTCTAACAATATTTCTCTCTTCTAACAGTTTGGGCAGAAGTGAGCCATTTTTCATTCTTCCTTGTAAAAATAATAGATTCTTAATAACTTTCATGAAATGATTTCAAAATGACTGAAATGCATACATATCACTATTTTACATGATGTCCTCAAGAAATGTGACTTCTGATTATTTTGTAAATAATAGGAAGAACTTGCTGGCAAAAGCCCCAATTTGAGATTTTAAAAGAACATATGAACATCCAAACTGGCTAGGCTCCCACAAAGCCAGCACATGTTCACCTTCCTAGATATGGACGGAGGGGGGAGGACCTAGGACTTACCACAGGGCATGGAACCCGGACTGCTCTGTGGACTGGAGAGGGAGGGGGAGAGGAGTGGGGGGAGGAGGAGAAGGGTGGGAGGAGGGGGAGGGAAATGGGAGGCTGGGAGGAGGGGGAAACTTGTTTTTTGTTTATGTTTTTTTTTCTTCTTTTCTCAATAAAAAAATTTAAAATAAAAAAAAGAAAAGGGTAGCTGAAAAAAAAGAACATATGAAAAGTAGTTTCAGTAAACATTGAAAATTAAATATGTATCTATGTGTTAATAAAAAGTTAGTAACATATGCAGTCATAATTCTGTCAATACAATGAAAAAAAGCAGTAACATCAACTTGGCATTTGGATGTGTATTATTATGAGAACATAATCAACGTTCAAAGATATTATCTAATTCCCCCTTATTAAATCCAGTTGAAAGTAATTAACCGTGGTTTATTACAACAAGTGGTGGAACCGTGACCTAGAAACAATCAAAGGTAGTCTCGTGGCACAAGGAGTTCTGGGCAGCTTTTGAAAATGTTTCCCAGTTTTTAGTAGCATTTTACCAATAGATGTTCTCAATGAAAGCTATTCCATCAAAGGATAGGACAGATGGACAGACAGCATTCAAGGAGAGCCTTTTACATGGGGGCTATGTAAGAAGCTATGATGGAGATAATCCTGCTAAAAAGAAAATGAATAATTATTCTCACTCAAACAAAAATTGTTTCAGAGAAATACAACATTCCTCACATGGACCAAGAGCTTCCCTTTTGGAATTAAATAACTCCAATTTTTTTTTTCTACTTACATTATTCACTTATCAAATGTTCACTTATATAATATATAACATTCACTTATCCACATGTTCTTGCCATCTTTTGCATTCAATCTTTAAGTCTGATGCAATCTTTAGCTTAGTTACTAGCAATATGATACATTAAAAACTGTTATAAGCATCTGTAATATAATTATTTATAATATAATTAGTAATAAAATATAATACAATAACAGCAATATAATACAAAATAATTCCTACAGTGAATAAAAAATATATTTGCCATTATTCTGTTTTTTTGTGTTTTCTCTTCTATACTATATAATATAGCAGTGTTTAGGTTAATGTATTATGGATTCTTTATTAGTTAAGTTACACCTTAGATTTATTATGTCATCCTGTAGATAATACTTGTTTACCTTGCTTTGAATTGGATTTCTTACATTTAGCTTATAGTACATATGTCCAAGATCAGTGAAATGTATCTCCTACAGCTGCTAAAATGCATTTTAAACATCACCTGTCACCTCTCTGAAGGGCAATTTGGCAATGTCAATCAAAATTAAAATGCAAATAATCTCTTCTTAGCAAAATCTCAAGAGATTATACTAGAAATATAATTTTGCATGCATGAAAGGGAAAATATGCAAGGATATCCATTGGGGGCAATGTTTGCAGACATTAGAAAAGAGCTAATGTTCATCAGTAGAAGATGTGGCAGATAAATCAGAGCACAGATTTGAAACAAGACACCATACTGCTTCAGGAAGAAATGCGGCAACTATTTGTGCCAAAATAGAATGGTCTCTTGTTACATTTACTTAAAAAAATTAAATATCCACATATGGCATAAAATGTACAGGAAGGTAGAAAATTGACATTTATTAATGCCATGCAGCAAGACCTATACAACTGGGGAAGAATTACTTCAGAAGAATTCACAGTCTTAGGAGGAATGCTACTTAGATTTGTCTCAAAAGGCATTCAGAGCAAGAAAAAGACAGTGATGATGTTTCTGGACTAAATCAGCTCCAGGCTGAGGAGTCTTTTCAGCTGAGTGCCATTTAGAGATCTTGGTTAACCCTACTCTTTTTTTAAAAAAAAATATTTATTTATTATTTTTTATTATTTATTATTTTCTTTTTCTTTCTCTCTCTCTAACCCTACTCTTTAGTGAGTTGCCACGAAAGGCCTACTGTTCTCTTTGCTTCTAGCACATTCTGTCCCCTCTTCAGTGCTGGCACAAATCATGTTCGGATTGCTCACATGAACAGGACTCTCCAACATAAAATTCAAGTGTGGGGGGCTGGAGAGATGGCTCAGTGGTTAAGAGCACAGACTGCTCTTCCAGAGGACCTGGGTTCAATTCCCAGCACCCACATGGCAGCTCACAACTGTCTGAAGATCAGTTCCAGGGGATCTGACACTTCACACCAATGCACATAAAATAAAGTTAAATAAACCATAAAAATGTTTAAAAAAATAAAAATAAAATTCAAGTGTGGGATGACCTGAACAGCTTTCTGTGACCTAGCACTACTCTCTGAGTATGAGTGAAGGCCAAGAACATATGCTTTCTGAAGCCAGCTCCATGGCTATGCTTCTCACTCTGCTTTTCCCCTACTTTCCCTTCCTCATGGAAATTTCCAGCCAGGCATCAAGGACAATCTTTCAGTATATTCCACTACTTTACTCTCTGTGGGTTTTACTTATGATCCAGCCATCTGCAGATAGACACAGCTATCTGCAAATATCCTTATATCACGGCCATGTGGCAACAACATTTCGTGAGTAAGTTTAACTGGAACTTCCTCCCCAAGGCCTTATTGTCACATCTACTTTTGACTCCTCTCTTGTCACTACCTACAAAATCAGTTGCCCAAACTGTCCTTGACATAACATTCATGAATCAGTCTTCTATTCATAAATTACACATACCTAGAAAATCGCAAGAATTTTATGAGTGTTTCCAAAGGCAAACAAATTAGGGGAAGGCATAAAGAGGGAAGGAAAGAAGAAAGAAAGGAAGGAATGGAGGGAGGAAGGGAGGGAAGGAGGAAGGAAGGAAGGAAGGAAGGAAGGAAGGGGACAAGAGAATAAGAGAGAGAAAGAGGAAGAGAGAGAGATGGGACAGAGAGAGAGAGATCTGAGAAAAGTGTCTACATTGGCGTTAATGCAGATGGATCATTTGCACTTTTGTCACTGTGAAGCTAAACGTCTTTCTGTATCACTCTTATAATTAATCTTCAACCACACTTCTATTTAAAGCACCATGTACTTCAGAAGTATATGTACTATGAAGGAAAAGCTGAGAGGGAAGGGGTTTCTTATAAAAAACACATTAAGCTGATATGGATGTATTCAAAACATCTCTGTGGAAAAGTGACTGCTATTGTATTCTACTTTGATGTGTTCTCTATTTTTACTACCATGCTGGCTAGTTTTACATCAATTTGACACAAACTGGAGTCATTTCAGAAGGAACTTTACTTGAGAAAATAACTCAATAGGTAGGCCCATGGGAAAGTCTGTGGGAATTTTCTTGATTATTTACTGCAATAGGAGGGCCAAGTTCACTGTTCACAGTGCCACCTTTGGGCTGGTGGTCCTGAGTGCTATAAGAAAGCATGTTTGCCTGGTGGTGATGATGCATGCCTTTAATCCCAGCACTCGGGAGGCAGAGGCAGGCCGATCTCTGTGAGTTCAAGACCACAAGGAGCGACAGGCACTAAAACTACACAGAGAAATTCTGTCTCGAAAAACCAAAAAGAAAAAAGAAAAAAAAGTATGCTAAACAAGGCGGGAAGAGTGAATGAAGAGCAAGCCTGTAAAAGTGTTGCTCCATGGCCTCTGCATCAGTTGCTGCCTTGACTTCCTGCAAAGACTTCCTTGAATGGAAAAGTGTAATCTGTGAGATGAAATAAACCCTTTCCTCCACAAGTTGCTCCTAGTCATGGTGCTTCATCACAGAAATGGAAGCTAAGAAACTAAATTTCAAATTTGTTCTCCTGGAAAGTGATTGCTTCTAGCATTTTGCCATTTGTTCAGTTCAACTTACATAACTCTGTTCTAAACATTATGGGCAGCTATTGCTGTTTGAGTTGGTCATAACATTCACAATGTCAAATATCAAACAAACAACAGTGACAGAGGAGGGCCCCTGCATTTCAGATAAACCGAATTCTTCCTCGCAGGTGCTACTTACTAAGATTTGAAGTGTCAGGCCTAAACAACCTCTGAATAGGACCAGGTACTTGGCATTCTCATTTTACTAAATTCTTTTTCCCCCTTTTTTGAAAACTGAAACAATTATGTACAAAAGTTTATAAAACTAAATGCATGATAAAATGAGTAAAGCATGTTAACTACCACCCAGAAATTGGTGTTCATCCTATGAACCATCACATATACATTCATATATACAATATTATATATATATATATATATATATATATATATATATATATATAGTAATATATTTTGTGTGTGGGTATGGACGTGTGTACACATAGCTGCAAGTGTATGTGGACTCTATGGTCAACACTGTGTGTCTTCATTTATCCAACTTCACTTTGTTTTTTGACCCAGAGTCCTCATTGAATCTGTGACTGGCAGATTAGGTTATACTGGTTGGCCACTGAACTCTTGATTTTCTTGTCTTCATTCTTCCCCAATACTTGAATTACAGATAAATGTCATCATGCCTGGCTATTTTACATGTGTACTACAGATCAAAACTCTGTTCCTCATGTTTGTAAGACAAATATTTTTACTGACATCTGTATTCCTAGTTTCATCATCTATTTCTTCCCAGTGACACTTTCTATATCCCATTCAAGATATAATCAACATCTTGATTAATATTTGTATTTGTAGCCTCTAATAATGTACCTTTCAGCAAAATTATTTTGATCTTTAAGTTATGAATTGATAAATAGATTTATTCTGTATATGTTGTTACCAGCTTTTTTCATCAACCAACATATTCAGGTACTTCATCCATGTAATTTTCCATTGATGTTTGACCAGCTGTTTTCACTACTTCAATATAAGTGAACATTTCCCCTTCCTTGAGTAGGAAAAAGAAACCGATAAATATCATAATTTTTCCATCTTTATCTACCTTTAGTGTTTACATTCCTTTACCCAGTTTTCCTGAAAACAGTCATCAAACTGAGAAGTAAATCAGCCATGTGATACTCACTAACAACATTGGCTTGTCCAGTGAATATGGTGTACTGGAGTTCATAGGAGACCACACTGAACTCATCATCTGAAGTCCAGTGAACAGTGATCGTGTCATAGGAAGCTGTGCAGAGCTCTTCTCTAATTGTGGGAGGGTTGGGAGCTGTGGGCATCAAGAATGCATATCAGTAGAGCAGCAGACAACATTGGAACACATTCTGGAGATATTTAGCTGTAAAAGAAAGTATTCCTAAATTGGCCTATCAGGACTGTGATACTAGAGATGTGGATTTCAGTTCCAAAGTGTTTAGTTGGTGCAGGACAATTCTGTATTCTATCAATTAAATTTTAAATAAACACGGATTGGCCAGTAGCCAGGCAGGAAGTAGAGGGGGGACAAGGAGAACAGGAGAATTTTAGGAAGGATGAAGCCCACACCTCCCCAGTCCTGTCCCAACCACAGAAGAAGGAAGATGTGATTACCCTGCTGAAAAAGGTACCCAGCCATGTGGATAACATAGATAAGAACAATGGATTAATATAAGTTATAAGAGTTAATAAGAAGCCTGAGCTAATGGGCCAATCAGTTTATCATTGATACAGACCTCTGTGATTTTCTTTTGGGACATAACAACTGCAGGAACTGGGTAGGACAGAAAACCTCAGACAACATTTAGTTGTATACTTTTGGAATTTGTTTGTCTGTTGTTTGTAAGCAGTGTGGCTAGAGTCTGCCAGCAAATAAGACTTTATCTCAATTTATCATTAGAGTATATTTAGGAGACTAAGCAAACAATAGCTTCTTGTATGTAAAGAGAAACACATTATAGAAAAAGTAACCAAAACAAATTTTCATAATCCCATTCACTTTGACGAGTGGTGAAAATTTTGCCATAAATGACTAGATGGTAGAAATTTTCGATATTTTAGGCCAGACTGTTGTTATTGCAACTACTTAATTCTGCCATTGTGTCATGAGAGCATACGTAGATAATTTGTTCATAAATGAATATGGCCATACTCTAGTAAAACTGAATTTACAACATAAGCACAGGGACAGATTTGGCCTGAAACCCACTTATGTACATGATAGCAGATTTTTGAAAAATATCATTATTTGTTATCCCATAGCAAATCAACTAAACAACTGAAATTTTTTTTAGCTATTTGATACCTTGCTAAAATTATTGGTGCACTCCTATTTTATCCTTTTCACTTTTTATTTTGCAGGTGATATGTTTAATTAAAAATATCACAATTAACAAACAGTCCTCTTAGAAATGCATTTTATATACTAAGAAAATCACAAATGCTTGCATTTGGTTACCTTTATCACCACAGAAGCCCTTTGTTTTATTTGTTTTAACATAATCAACACCTGAGAATTTTAAATCATATTAAAACAGCAATGATTTCTAAACTACTTACACTGAATTAATTTCCATAAGTCATTTAATAAGTAGAATAAATAAGAAAATACAAGGCTACAAGTGTTTTGTATTAGCAATAATATTTTAAAGGAGAGCTCAGCAAACTATAATTATATTTTTATTATTTTATTTTATATACATATATATTTTGCCTGCATGTATGTCCATACATCATGTTTGTGTAGTCCTTATGAAAACCAAAAGAGGGAATAAGATTCCTTAGTATGGGAGTTACAGACAATATTGAAAAACTATATGGGTGCTAGAAATCAAACTTTGGTTCTGTGGAAGAGCAGTTAGTTGTTCTTAACCACTGAACCACCTTTCCAGCCCACATCAGTTAATTTTGTAAATAAAGTTTTATTGGAATCCAGCCTTGATTCATTCACATATTATCTGTCTATGGCTATTTCCGCACAGGAGCAAAGCTGAGTAGTTACAAAGCCTAAGACATCTGGCCATTTTCCATTGAAGTTTACCAGTCTGCGGTTTAGAGAACTGAATCACAGCTTTTCTTTACACTCTTCTGTGTACTGGAGCTGAACTTCAAAGTGAGAGGTGTGTTTGCATTCTATGGATTTAGAACAACTTTTACTTACACCATTGCATAGATCTTTTTTTTTTCAGGTTTCTTTTTTTTTTTAAGTGATTTTTTATTGAGTACTACATTTTTTTTCTGCTCCCCTCCCTGCGTCTCCCCTCCCTCTTCAACCATCCCCCAAAGTCCCCATGCTCCCAATTTACTCAGGACATCTTTCTAGATTAGTTTCTGATTAGAACTGGTGAATTGTAAAGAAACAAGGGGTGGGGCGGAGAACATTTATATGAATGGTAAATTAAAAATTCCTCTTTGTCTTCACTTTGCCACCTGAAAAGATATTTAGGACAAGTCATGAGAAGCTCTGCCTGTTAGTCATTGAATTTCACAAAGACTCTCCATAAAGACAAAAGGGGCTCAGGTGGGTCTGAAGGTTTACATTTATAATCTCAATACTTGGAAGGCAGGGACAGGGAGGATGTGAGGATGAGCAGAGCCTGGGTTATATAGTAGATTCCCATCTTAAAATTATATCCACAAATGAGAAACAAGTAAATAGGAAAGAAATAGATAAGCATTCATTATAACCCTTCAAACATTTTTTTTCTGGAAATGTGTGTTTGAACATCTGTCTTCTGAAGAGCCCACATGTGAAATTTAGTTTTGCGTGGTGAGACTTGGATTTGCATGAATTAGTGACACCAATCAGGAGATGCATTCCATGCAGGTCCAGCTGTGTCATAAAGCATGCTTGTTTTTGTCTGTGTGGTCATTGTTTCCATAGTATCATCCCTGTATGAATCAGTGAAAAACAACTTAATCTTTCATAATTTAAATAGTTAACTGAATTCTTTCTCCATCAACTATTGTGGAAAGAAAAGAGATTTTGCTGTCTTCATGGCAATATGTGATTAAATAGAAAATATAAGTTCAGAATAGGCAAGCGGCTATGAGACACATGGCAGTAGCTGCAATCAGGAAGGAAATGTCACCTCTATGGGTTATTAACTTGACATACCACTTAGAGGCAAGTCATAGGGGAAAAAGATCTTGTTTGCACAGCCAGGAAGGCTAACCCTGTTTTGATTGTAAACCCAATAGGTTTGTCCTGCAAAGTCAATTCCTAATTTTCTGTAAATGAAAACTGCAGCATGCGCCAATTTCAATACCCACACAATCAGTACCAGACCTGTTATTTTCTTGCCTTCATCACAAACACTACACAAGGAATGGCGAACTAACATGCCACAAACACTTCGTTTCCTGCTTATAAATATAAGATAAGCTATTTGGACTTGGAAGTATCAGCCAAGCATTGTATGTTATGGCCAGGATTGATGTTATGTCCAGAAATGGTCTGATTTTGGGGGTTGATGACTCAAAAGGCAAATTTGCAGGTACCTGATATGACCTTTAGTTTGGCATAAGCAGTCATTGTGATGACATATGACATATGGCATGCATGTTCCATTTTAGTCAGTGAGTTCATGTTCCTACAGAAAAACGTAAATGGATATCTCTTTTGAACATACTATTAATTGTTGGGAAATGAAGACACATTCTTGTTGACAAGACAAGTACATCAAAATTACTTGGTACAGCAAGACCATGTTTCTGAGCAAATATTTAATTTTCTAGTTTCCCCCAGTCTTGGAAATGAGCCTGTGACATTGGGTCTAAGAGACTTAAGTGAAAATTTGCTAGGTAGGTCTTTCGAGCAAGAGTTTTGCTTTTATGATAAACAAGGCCATACTTTGCAGGCCAAGTTTTTTCAACATTATTCCCTCTTTTCTCCTGTATTTTTGAATAAAACTCCAGCATGATACTTATAGAGTATTCATGTTGTGAAAAGACAATACATGAAGATGTCAGGGCAGAAAAGAAAAATGTGGATAGTGATACAGTAGCTATGAGCACCATGGAGCTGTTTAACTTCTAATTATATTTAGCTCAATTTTTTACAAAAATGACATCTCACTACACACATTTAAAGGTTTTAGTAACTAATATGCTGGCTGTTGTGGATATAGAACAATTCTATCACTACAGAAAGTTCTACTAGATGGTAGTAGTTTAGACAAATCTCAAAATCAAAAGCTGAAGAAACGAGACATCTTATCCATAAGTATTTGAAACCAAGTTTGGTTTCTTAGTGTAAATGCATTGTGAGTCAAATTCTTTCTTCTACCATACATTTGAAAGAGAGAATTGTACAAGATAAGGAGATATTTTGTGGGATATCTCACTCTTCTTGCACATGCAGAATAAAGGCAAAAAGGGGACAGCTGGGGGTCTCACAGGAAAAAAAATTGAGGACTAGGTAACTCCTTGCTTTCTAGCCACACACTATACAAACTAATGCTACACAATGTTCCCTCTCTTCAACTCCACCCTCCCAACCACTCTCCCACAAACATGCACATACTGGTTAGGAGTTGAGAAACTGACACCATGCTCAGTTAGGGATGTGGTTTCTGGAAGGCTCTATGTCCTAAGTACAGGGCACATCTGGCTTCACTGTATACACAGTGCTTTCCTGAAGTCACAGGTCCTGGTGGTTTTGACTAACATAAATAACTTTGTCCAAATGGTCCTCATTCTTTCTACCAACCAATGAGCCCAGTTCCTGCTGCAAAGGCTAACAGCAAAGGAAAGATTAAGACTTACTACTAGGAATATGAGTAGCCACAATTTTTTTTTCTTCCTGTTTGTTTCCCTCATTGTCTACTAAGCCAGAAAGAATGGAATGAAGGAATGAAGAGAAGTGGAGGGAGAGAGAAAAGGAAAAAAGAAGGGAAGGAGAAAAGTAAGGGAGAGGAAAGCCAAGTAGAAAGCAAGCATAAGGTCGAAGTGTGGCATCTGGAAATGCGATATGATTTATGTGACATTTGCCAGAGCAACATGAAATCCAGTTTTTTACTAGAAAGTGCATGGATCTGCACAGTTCCTACAGAACTAAGCCAGATTTTAATTGTTCACACTCCCTTTCTTGCTGAGCTACAACATAACTAAAATTTACCATTTCTAAAATGAGGATTACAATGTTTTTCCAAAATTTGATACTGTGACAACGAAGATAAGATCTCAGCTACAAAGAACTAGAGAGGTATATATGGCCAGATAGTTAAGTTGCTTTTGTTTCTCCATAATCAATGTACTACTATGAGAGTCAGATGCCCCATGGAATATTTACATATTTTTGATGGCCTGCAGCGCTATTCCTTTGGCCATCTCCATGTTGAGAGTCAGAAAAATGGTGGTAGGGACACATTGAGCAATCAGAATTCTCTTTATTTTCTTGCCCCAATTTGTACTTAGTCTGTGTTATTTGGGTTAAAACAGCATAAAGTGTACATGAATCATTTATAGGACTATTAGGTAGCATTTCAAAGCTTGAAGCACACATTTGCTTTTTAGAGAATAATTGATCTAGTGGCAAAGTACTTGTGTCACTGAATGTACACTAGACAGAACAAAAAAGACAGTAAGACAATACCTGTAAGGTAATCCAGACATTCTAGCAGTTTCTTCTCCCGAGAAAAATCTAAGGCAAAAGTGTCAAATGTGTCATTGAGGTTGATTTCAGGAATTAGGACCTGGGATGATGCAGTTGCCATGGAGACTCTGTAATTTAAACAAAACACTGTTTTAAGGAATGTCGAGGTGGCTTTTATCATCACGGTGAAGACATGAGAAAAAAAAATAAAAGGAAAAGACATATCAGGCCTTTAATAAAATACCATCTCTGAACGGCCTAGTACACTAACACAAAGCAAACTTACAGAAAAAGCCAAGGGAGTGGGAGAAATAATACAGTACCCCCCTTCCTTTATACTATCGGAAAAATCCCCCATGGAAGCAAAAGAATATTCATATTTCATGTTGCTGTGTATTTAACAGCCTGGCCCAGTCACATCTAACCCCAGCAAGAAGCACATAGCTCCAGGCAGTTCTTCACACATCTGTCTGGGAAACTGTTTGTTCCTTTCAGACTCGCCCCTGCTCCACTTCAAAGGGAAGTCTCCCAAATTTCAAACTGCATAAAAGGCAAAGTGAAGATTAAAAAAGAATGTTTCCAGATATTGGATTAGTTTAATCAATTACTAGCCTCTCTCTAAAATAAACATTAAAAGGGGGTTTTGTCTGGCTCTCTTTTCTTCTTCTTCTATTCATTTATTTTTTGCACCATATTCCCAGCAGATGCCATGGAAAATATTCATAAGTTTTCTCACAAATTTCCCCAGTAGGCACACAATTTCTTCTCAACACTCATGTTTTCTGGTGAGAGCTCCCATACATAAACTATAAAGCAAGGTATATGTGTCTATTTCCTATGGGCTTTTGAATTGATTTGGAAAGTTCAGTTACAAACAGCAGAGCATTCTAATGGATTTCAAAATGCAAGTAATTATCTTAAAACCAAGAAAACCATGGCGTGAAGAACTCTCCTTTTGAGCATAAAAAACTATGCTAGGCTTTAATCTTGATGTGCTTCAAGTTTTTTGTTGAGTTCCATAAACATTAGGAGACTATGTTTTTATTTTTGCAAAAAAAAAAAACCAACAATGTTGAAATGACTTAGCTATGAATCTAGTTACTTGTTTTCTTGTAAAGAGCACTGATGGTCATTTGCACAAGATCTCAGAGCTAGGTGGCAACAATCAGGAGGACTTCGGTGGGTACTCTTTCATTTCATGAGAAAATTTAGATTCCAGCAAGTTATCCTAATCACTATGCACTCTTGTGGATTTTAGTAACTCTTGAAGCTTTGGGTTTTTACAAAGACCCTATCTTGGCCATAAAGTCACACCCAGGGGTCTGTGCATCTAATGGAAATAGTACACAGCCACAAAAAGGAATGGAGGATTACACATGCTAAAATATGGATGAACCATGCAAACTTTGTATTTAAAAAAATAGGGACAAAAGGTAAAGAATCATATGGTCTATTCCTATAAAATATTCAGAATAGGCATAGCTATTGAGTTGTACTCTTTAACCAGTTAATTTGACTTTATGTGAATTTCATGACAATAAAAGAGAATACACATGTAAAATGACCGCCAATACAGTTTCTCTAGCTGTAGCTCTGGCAAAAGGTCAGTGTTATCTAGGGAACACAGGAAATTGTTTAAACTGCAATGTCTTAATCCGATTACTAATAGGATGAAAGTCTAAGACAATGTAAACTGGGATAGAGGTGGGCGGTCCTTGGGCTTCTCACAGGTCAGGGAACCCTGTTTGCTCTTCGAGCAGATGAGGGAGGGGGACTTGATGGGGGGGGGGAATGGGAAGCGGTTGCAGGGAGGAGGCAGAAATCCTTAATAAATAAATAAATTAAAAAAAAGAAAAAAAAAGAAATATTCAAGTGTAAAAAGTATTGTAGACAATGTAATGTCACCTGATTAGTTCACAAAGACTGAATAAGAGCTTTGTTTCAAATTGTTGACTAAATATGACATTGAAGGGACTTGAATTAATTATTGATACTTACAACAGCTAATGTAGCTGGGTGGATACAGCTAATTAAACTTTACTTTTAACCAATATTCACCTAATATTTATGAAGCCCTTAAAGTGTGCCATATACTGAAGAGTCCAAAATATTTGCATCAATGCAGAAAACTTCAAAGGAATGACCTAGTACCATTTGCATGCCTTAAAAATATTTCAAAATAAAATTAAAAAAAAAAAAACCTCAATGAGTTCTGTCTCATAATCCCAAACTGGGAGAACTGGGCCAAGTTAATAGGAAGCAAGTACCAAATTTACAATAGCCTTTCCCTTAGACTTTCTTGCAATCCAGATCTTGTATCAATTGATGAGACTGCTCTGAAGACAGATAATCTGGCTTTATTAGTTCCCTTCTTGGAGGCAGAAGCCTCTTTGTCCAGACACATCCAATACAGATTGTGTTCCCAAATTTGCATGGTTTCAGGGGTCAACAAAGAATAAAGTAAAATGTATCTTTTTTCAAATGACATCGTAAATGCTCCTACCATTTTGACATGGAAACTTTGAGTGGGAAGCAGAAGGAAGATAGTGCCTAGCCTGGGAGGCAAAGACTGACAGAAGAAATTTTCAGACATTACTGCAGCTTTTTAACATCTGCAGGTTTTCTTTCCTTGGTGGAAGGAGAGCTACTTATCTTTGGCTAAAATTTCAAATCCTCAACTGGAGTGAAAGGTAAGGGGAAATCTGCCAAACTCAACATTTTAGGGCATGTTTTCCCCCCAAATCCTTGTTGTCCATCTTCTGTTTTTTTTATGATGCCAACATCCATTGGGGGTTGTTAGTTCTAGGCTTTTTCTTATTTTTTTAATCTATCATCACCCCTCACTCTGTGTATATGTGTGCCCGTGTGTGTGTGTGTGTGTGTGTGTGTGTGTGTGTGTGTAGAGGGACTGTCCATTATTCATTACTCCTACATGTCTTTCTGTGCCTTGGTATCTCTAATCTACAGAACACTCAGTTGTTAATCACTCAGGGCCAGTATTCCAGAAGGTGGATATGTCCAGAGGGACACACTTCATCGGCTTTTGCCAAACACCACACACCACCGTGGTCAAAAACATCAAGGTACCACAGAAACAGAATGTGTTCAACTTTGGTCAGCTCCAGATTTCCCAAAAATATTTGGCCCTGGAAATGTAGTGTTGTTATAACATCTATTAACTTATCAACACCCTGCAGATAGCATTTCAAAACCCACACATTGGATGTGCTCTGACTCTTAGACCCAAGTAACATCTCCAGAGTTGCCAACTGGAATTCTTCTCTGTCTGTTTTCAGAAAAGCCTGGCAGATCCTTGATCCATCTGTGCTGGTAAAAAATAAAGGAATCACCTCACAGTAGAGAAACTTCTAGGTGATCTGAACATTCCATTCTGAAGGAACTTTCTTAGCATCCTGTTGTTGCTAAAAGTAATTTTAGATTCCTTGAAAAGAGTGCATGAAGTTTCTTATGCCTGGATTTATTGACTGCTTCTGCTCAATTAACGTATCCCCCAAAAGGACACTATGTAATCACATCAATGGCAGCTTGAAAACAATGTGCTTTACATCATATATGGAGCTGTGCAGGGAAAAGGAAAGTAGGGATTTTGTTGCCTATTAACCTTGTGGCAAGAGCTGGGCTGTTTTTATTTCTGTATTTATTTTATGCTTACAACAACCCTATTTTGTAGGAATAACTACAAATAAATACACTGTGTATAGATTAAGTAATTCACCCATGTCAGACAGTTTTCAGTACACTGAGGCTACCAATGTGAAAAACAAGATGGCTAGATTCCTGCATATTTGAAGCATGTATGCAAAACTGGACTCAGAAATGTTAATGAGAAGCCCTGATTCTATCCATAATAACTAAGTAACTAGGACAGACCCAAGCAGTTGATTCCAAAGGAGATACATCTCCCATAACGTAAGGCTTGGGACTCTTGCTGCACTGTGGATTTATTTAAATGTCTCTTATTTGAAAAAAAATGTTCATACAATTTTGATTCAGTTTATCGAACACACCAGGTTGTTCTGTGAATGGTTTTATTGACACATTCTCACTTTAGGAATGCCTGCATGATTGAAAGTATGTTCTAGGTTCTACATTTTGAATAAAAATGATGTAAAATATTGAAGTGTCAATACCCAAAGCAGATAGACTGGAAGAGAGACCCCAGAAATCATACTGTAGGAATTTGAAGTGAGAGCTTGCAGAATAGAAGCAGGTAGCCAGTACAATGGAAAAGGTAAAACGAGAGGTCAACTGAAACACCTAAGGATTAAGATAGCCATTCAGCTAGCACTTCCCGAGTGTCTGTTATGTTACTCTAAAGAATTTTCAGCATTGTTATCATTATGTGCATGGCTACCAAGAGCACATTTCCCAAGTAAAAAAATTGCTCCCTGAATGGTGGTTTCAGAAGTAAAACTGACATAGGTAAGAATTCCTTCAGAACATCTAGGTGATTGATACCACTCATCTCCAAATAAGAGATGAGACAGTGGAAACTGAGGCACAAATGTCTGCCAATGAATGTTTACAGGTTTTCTGTATTTCTACTTGACAAGAGCATGTTCTTTATGGAAACTGATACAAGTCACCCTTCCTTTCCTGATGATGGTACAAGATAAAATAATGGGACAAGGATCAAAGGGGGGCAGTGTGAATGTGTATGCACGAGGGACATGTGCTGTCCTTCAAATACAGGTCCTCACCTGCTCTAATTGTAACTGGTCACTTTCTCTGCCAGTTAGATGCAAATTTATTCGGACTCATTCAGTTGAATTTGTAAGGGTTGCCATGGAATGCCATTTATAGTTGCTGTTTTATCTGGATCTGTCCTAATTCAAAAACAGAGAAATGGACTCTCGGACGCCAGTGGGGATCACTTACCTGGGTGTAAACCATCTGTAGAGAGTATTGAGTACATTGGAAAGCAGTGGTGTTTAAGTTTTACTTTTTTTAAGGAGAATATAGAATAAGAAATTGGACTTGAAATCTAGGAAGCCACAAGTAAAGAAACCTGACTTTCTTGTAAAAGGGAGGAGAGTGTCTTAAGGGCAGCCCATTATTCGTGTCTTTTATGGGAGATAAGTAGCTAATTAGCTGCAAAAGGATTTTTTTTCTCAAATATAAGAAGAAAACAGTGAAGCTGGCAGACCAATAGGAGACCAGGGTTATGAAAATACTGTATACTCTTAGAGAATGGGGAAAATGGAGTCTGACCCAAGCAAGCACCTGTAAGTGTTAGTTTTCTTTCTACTCCTTTGAAGAAATTTAAGCCTTAAAATGGTGAGCATGTTTCCCCATTAACACCACGGGTTGGTCAGGGAACACCTGCAGATTATTTTGTGAATGGTTTCCTTGGCACACAGCCACACCCACTTGTTCCCTCTGGCTAATGTGGAGCAACCCGGGCAGCAGTAAGTAGCTGTGCTAGATCCTTTAGAGCCGGCAAAGCTGAAAATAGTTTACTTCTCGGAACAGTGTGGCAGTCTGCTCTAGGATAGAGGCCAGTAGGAATGAGTTCTCTGGGGTCTTTCAGTAATACAATTCTGATAGAGTTTGGTATAAAGGGCAGTTGAAAATTAGAAACAATGTAGAATAAAGGTGTTTGGTGTTTTCTAGAGATGCCGTTTATTCAGGCCAGCCGAGTGTTTCTCTTTGAACCCACTGGATTAATGACATGAATCTATGCTAAGAGAAATGAGTAATTTCTATGCTGAATAAATTAATATACCAAGAGAAGATCCATCTTCGCTAATCTTACCAATGAGCTGACTACACAAGCAACATCATTTCTGGGTTTCCTCCCTAGGAATAGAGGCTATTTGAAAAGAAGGCAGTGGGAGGTTGGCTGCTGTCCTTTCTCTCCCGTGTAAATCAGTCCTGGCCTTTTCAGGTGGCGTCAACCTTCTCAGCCAAGTAAAGTAAAAACCTAAGGCAAACAGAGAACAGCACCTGTGCAGTTGTTTTCTTTAGACAAAAGGACTGGAAGATAAGCTGCCCTTTTATGTGTTTGCCTGCATTTCCATTCTTTGTTACCAAGGCTATGATAAGATCAAGTTTGAGAATCACAACGAATGCTGTTTCTGTACCCTGCTCTCCACACACAGACTGGCTGATTTTCTTCTAACTGGTGAACAGCAGCTGCAATGAAGACCTTGAACTCTAGGCTGTTGTAGAAAGGGTTTGTTACTTCAAAGGGAAGTAAGTGTCCTTAGCTGTAGCAAAACAGCCTCAGGCTTTATTCTCTCTGTTATTCAACCTAGAAAATGAGATAAAAAAAGTCAGTTGAGGGCAAGGCCAACCAGTCACACCCAGACACAAGCAAGTCAGCCGGAAAACATCCTAGCTGTCCCTACACTCACCTCTCAGTGATATTTTTTGCTGTCTGTAGAAACCGGGCATGGTCATTCTCCTTCAGAGAGTGTTCAGCTTGGGATATGAGTGATGCCGACCTTTCAATGCATTGTTTACAGTTTGCAATCTGCTGAGCTAGTTTGCGGAGCCTCATCACCTAGAACAAAAGAAACATGGCAGGCGTGGTTCACTCAAGGCTCACTTGTGAAGAGGGTGCGAGGTCAAAACCTTCTGAGCTACACGTTCTGTTTGTTACCTCTAAGGAGAGAAAGGTAGAAATCAGGAAGACTCAATTACGGAATGTAAACTCTGTCTCCAAGGAGAAGCATCGGAAATTTGTTTTACGAGGAATTGCTAATTCCCTGTTGATGGGAAAGAAGGTGGTGTCCAGTGGCAAATGACAAAGGGTCACTGGGTCTATTCCCTCTACTATTCTACATAATTACTCCGGGACCTTAGGGAGCCCTGGAACTTTCTCCAGCTTAGATTTTCAGCTGTGCCATTAGGAAGCAAAAGCATTTCTGTAAGTGTACATTTGATGCTTAAGTAAAAAAAAAGATCATTTTCTAAAAAAGTTTTATAATCCATGTAATGAAGTTGTGACATAAAATTATTTAAGTAGTCCTATTTTCCATACTTCTAAAACTGGTGGATTAAATTAACAGAAAGGGAACATTTTTCCCATTGATTAATATTTTTCCTATTGAACTGATGAGAGAAAGCCAAAAAAAGCACAGCTGGACCATTTCCTCTCACCATCAACGTCATTTCCAGGCACTTTGTGCTCACTTGATAAGTAATAACTATTTTGATAACCATTTCCCATTTGGGATAAAACACACACTTGTTTCACAACCTCCATTCCAGTTCCTGATTCTGTCTTGCTTGAAAACGACCCACAAATGTAATTGACCATAACCGAGATAAGTCCATTTGACCGTGGCTCTGGCGTTTGAAATGTGCTGTGAGCTGGAGCCCTCCGGGCAGAAGGCAAGTTAAATTTAGACCAGTAATTGAAATCACCTCATGCCTACTGCCCATATCTATGCAAGGGGCAGCTTTTGGCTGGCTTTCTAATTCTGGAGTGGAAAATAACCTTGGGTGAAAGGGTAGGGAGGACTCCTGGCTAATCTGTCTTACAGACAAGGCAGGCTCAGGCTCCCTCCAGAATTCCTGCTAACTCCAAAAAATTTCTGCTTTCTCCAAGCCATCATTATCATCCCAGGACAACTTGAATCTTGAAGCAAAAGGAAGGAAGGATATGTCAGATCCGTAGGCCTCTAGGGATTGTCTACTTCCAAGTCTGTACTCTAGCAAACAAAGGAAACTAAAGCTGAACTGAGAGGTGGCAGGTCCAAGATTTCAGGCAAGGTTAAGAAGAATCCATGAAAATAATGAGTCAGAATGAAATGTCCAATCTTGGCAGCCAGGAGTATGTGATCTCAAGCATGGTAAAAATACATCATTCATTATAATAGTTGTTCTTTTTCCTATTGGGATAACTGTGTACCTTAGTCAAATAAAATAACACCATTTTGCACCAAATAGAACAGAACTTCTGGCATTATATATAGAGGCAAGGCCAAGGCATCCATCCAGTCTAATTCAGGATGTTATAAAACATCCATTAGAAACTGTCAGAAAAAGGGAAAACTCCAGAAGGAAAAAGAAGTTAATAGTCCCTACAACAAACCAAACAAATGGAATATTTAATCATACAACGTAAAGAATAATTTAAATTACATGGCCAATTTGAAGATGTTTGATACATTTCTAACAAAAGAAAATGATGTCAAAATATTCTTTCGGATGTATTACATGCCACTGTATTATCCTTTGGATATGTGAAGTAGAGGCCACATGTTTTACAAATGTGACAATGACTGATCTTCAGTTTCAACTTTTTTTCTCCCTCCTCTACCAGGATATTGGAAATTAAAAGTGACATACAAAGACAAGAAAGAAAAAAAATGCTAAATTGTGTATGTATTGAAACAAAAGGAAATGAGAGCATCCTGTGAAGCTGCAAGAATGTTCTAGAGATAACCATTTAGGGCATACTTTTAATTATAGGTCAGTATACAATGGCATCAGAGATTCTCAAACACTGTATGCAGAGGAATCAACTGGGGAATCTTTCAAAGTAAAACACTAGATGTCTGAGCACAGCCTCCAATATTCTAGTTAATGAGCTGTAATTGGCAGAGCTGCAGTAATTTGCATTTTAACAAGCAACGAATGTTTTTAAATCTCCAGGTGATGAATCGCTAGTATGGCCAGGACTAGCATTTAAAACACCAATCTGGGTTCATCTTTGAGACCATGGACATCTGCCATGCTTGAATGTCACTCAGACACCTTTGTCCCTTCCTATATTTATGGAACTCTCCAAGTGGAGGCCAAAACTGTTGTCCATGTGTTTACCTGCAAAACTGCTCGTTTATCACATTCCATAATGTTTCTTCTTTCTCTGTGGTTTCACACGTTTCTTGCTCTTTTAAAATGAAAATCATTTTTTAAAAAAAATTTCGGAACTGTTTCTTTTCAAGTCTTTTGCTTATTCTCTTGCAAAACTAATCACACTTGAGGTAAGATAATGCTGCCGGTTTTGTTGGCTGTAGCTTTAGAAGCTGAATATTTCTTTGTTTGCTTTGGAACTGAGCTTAGCATTTCAGTTTTAAAAAGAAGCTGAAGATAACACCTAGCACTTTCCTACTCAGTCTATTCTAATGGTTTTATGTTGCCTTCACCTAACCTGGCCTGTGGGCTCCGCACTCTGGGATCCTGTCCTAGCTCTCTGACTCTGGGGCACCTGTCTTATGTGATATCAGAATAAGTGGGGCACAAGCACACTAAACAACCGATATGTTTCAAAATCCCAGAACTGAAATTTGCCAAAAAAGCTATGATGTCAGGCAGACATTGGCAATAATCTTTTCTAGTCCCTTATAATGAATGAGAAATGTTCTACAGCCCATGGCACTCAGGTGCGAGTCTGGTTTCTGCCCTCCATCAGATCCAAAGCAATTCTAGATCGTTTCAATAAAACTTCAAGAGTGTTTTTAGCCACAGACATTGGAACTGCAGCTGCACTTCTTGACCAAGCCTGTGCCTTGAGCCACAGTTGTAACACTGTACTTTTGACCCATTTCTGCTCTGTGCAAATAGTTCCCTTATTTCACTCTGCCCCCTTTTATTCTAATTCTATTAATGGTGCATGTTTGGAGTGAAGTGAGTGCTTCAAAGAATGAATTCTACATACCAACATGGCTAAAACTGGAATATCTTTTACTGTTGCGGGAGGTCCTCCCACTCCTCCAGCCTATCACCGCTGAGGTACCAGCCCACTGGGGCGTGGTTTCTCTCCCTTTAAAAAAGCGGCCACTTCCCTCTTCTCTCTCTCTTCACTTCCTGCTCCGCCTGCGACTAGACTCCTTTCCTGGTTGCAAAGAGGGCTGTTGCCTGGGACAGTGATCTGTAAGTTTTTTCCCCTTTAAATAAATACCACCCTAATAATCATAACCCCGAATTGGTGTGGCATTGTTTGTGACTTACGCCTTCATTTTGGCGCCCAACATTTGGTTTTAGAACCTCTCCTTTCCCCACTCGCAGCCGCGAGTTCGGCTTGGCGGCCCCAAGTTCGGCTTGGCGGCTGCGGGCTTGGCGGGCGCAAGTTCAGCTTGGCGGCCGCGGGCTTGGCGGGCTCTAGTTCGGCTTGGCGGGAGCCCTCCCCTTCCTCAGCCGCCAGCGGCCTTGGACTCCCCACGTGGATTTAAACTTCACAGGCCCGCGTAGTCTCTGGCCGCGTGGTTTGCTCTTTTCTGAGTCATTTTTAAATCTCCCTTGCAAGTACAGCTCTTAAGTGGCACGAACCAGAGCACGTGATTGCTGAAAGCTGCAACCCCTCAGGGTGACTTGTTCCGTCTCAGGAATTGATTTAATTAGATTTATTTTGTTGAGAAACTTGAATTTTCCAGTTTTTAACATCTACTAAGGCACTGAAACAGGACCATGTTTTCACCGCGACTCTGCAACAGCGCCACCTGCTGGATAATAGGTAATATTGCAGTTTTTGTTTCTAACGTAAATTTTACTGCTTTGTTTTCACTAATACAATGGATTAGTAAATTTATATTTACTAATACAATGAATTACATCATACAAGGTTTATATGATTATGGGGATACCTTAATTTGCTTGTTACTAGCCTTCAGTTTTCTTTTCCATATTCTATCATTAAGGAAGAATATGGCACTCCTAAGAACGATTGAATCTTTACGTACTAATAATGAACAGAAGAATATGGCACTCCTAAGAATGATAGAATCTTTACGAACTAATAATGAACAACTAATTGACAGGATTAAAATTATTGAAAATCAGAGGTTATCTGAACAAGTGGATACTATGACAGACAAAATTGATTCCATATCCAAGGGTATTAGAAAGTTACCTGAAAGGGTTCAGGCTGTTGAATTTGACGTTCAGACTTTATCACAAAGTTTTGATAAGGTAACAGACAGAATGTACCTCCAAGATGGGAATCTACATGATATACAAGAAAAGTTTAAGGAGGACATGTTATCTTTGAAGGAAAAAATTAAAGCTTTGGAATCACAGGTGCAGAATGGGGACCAAAAAATTGATACCTCAGTGAAATCACTGGAAATATATACAGGTCAGGAGATTCAGGATTTAAGAGAGACAATGATAAAAAGATTTGAAAAGATTGGGGAAATTATTGCAGCTGGTGAACAGAGTAAGGAGGCACAAGGACAGGATACAAGGCCTCCACCAGCTATTAGAACTGGCTTACCCAGGGTTCTAGCGACATACCCTATACTTAATTCTGAAAAAGCATCAACTTCTAAAGGCTCAAAGGGAGTCAGAGAAGCTAGATGGACGCCAATAGCAATGAATGATCTGAAAGAAATTAAGCAAGCTGTTGTTAATTTTGGCCTGCACAATGCATATGTAAAGGAAATGATAAGGACTTGGGCTTCTAATGCTAGAGCTACTCCCCATGATTTCCATCAGTTAGTGTCTGCAGTTTTAGATAATGGACCTTCCTTGATGTTTGGAATTTATTTCAGAGAAGAATCCAAACATATGGAACAGCAAGGAAGAGCAAAAGGTATTGAGGTTTCCCAAGATCAAATTCTTGGTGCAGGAGAATATGCTGATCCACAGGTCCAAGCTCTTTATGACGATGAAGTACTGTGTCTATGTCACCAAGCAGCTTTAAATGCTTGGAATAGGATACAAGATCCAGCAAAAAGGGTCGAATCATATACCAGAATTAGGCAGGGACAGAGAGAACCCTTTATTGACTTTTTGCAAAGATTAATTAAGGCTCTGGACATAGGGGTAACAGACCCAGAAGCTAGACGAATACTTCTTGAATCTCTAGCTTTTGAGAATGCAAACATAGAATGCAAAAAGATAATTGGGCCTTTAAAGTCTAGATCAGCACCTATGGATGAATGGATTCAGCATACGATGAATGTTGAGACGTTTAGCTATAATGATGAATCTTGGGTAGGAGAAGCGATTTCCAAAGCAATGAGGAGACATCAAACTGCCAGGTGTTTTAATTGTGGTAAATTAGGACATTTGCAAAGGAATTGCAGGCAAAGAATTTCTAGGAATAATATCTCTTCTGGGAATGACAAAAATAGGAGACCTCGGCCTTCAGGTATATGTAGGAGATGCGGTAAAGGCAGGCATTGGTCCAACGAATGTAGGTCAACAACAGACAGACGGGGCAATCCGATATCATCGGGAAACTCCTTGGGGGGCCTCTCGCAGGCCCCCAAGCCAACAGTGGCCCAGTCATTCCCAGTCACAGTGGAGAACGTGCCTCACCAAGAAAATTAAAAGCTCCAATTTCTGCTGTAAAAAGTAATACTGGTCTAAATGAAGAATTACGTGTGGAGGATGAGTCAAAAAACCCAATAGGACAGAGTAAACGTATATTTTGGCAGACTTCTATTAATGATCAAAGACCAAAGCTAAGAGTCTGTATAAATGGCACTTTTATTGAAGGCTTATTAGACACAGGTGCGGATGTAAGTATCATTACCCCAGAATCTTGGCATCCGAATTGGCCTCTTCAAGAGGTAGATGTTCAATTCCTGGGAATTGGAACCCTATCTCGTGTAAAACAAAGCACAAGATGGGTTGAATGCATAGGGCCCGAAGGGCAAATAGGAAGACTAAGGCCATATATAGCAAATATTGCCATAAATTTATGGGGCCGTGACCTGCTACAGCAATGGAATACCCAGATTAACATTCCTGTATTTCCAGGAACTCATAATTCTGGGAAGGATATGATGAGGTATTATGGGAAAAGGTCACCAGCCATTCAGGCTGTACAAGAACATACAGCAAATACCAAACCTTTAGAGGTACCAACGGCCCTACCTTTAAAATGGCTAACTGAGAAGCCAATATGGACCAAACAATGGCCTCTAGCTGAAGATAAACTACAGGCATTGGAACAGCTGGTGCAAGAGCAACTAGATGCTCACCATATTGAAGAATCAACCAGCCCTTGGAATTCTCCTGTATTTGTTGTAAAAAAGATATCTGGTAAATGGAGAATGGTGACAGATCTAAGAGCTGTCAACAAAGTAATTCAACCTATGGGCCCACTACAATCTGGAATTCCTTTGCCTTCTCTGTTACCAAAAGGATGGCCTCTTATAGTTATTGATTTGAAAGATTGTTTTTTCACTATACCGTTACAAGAAAAGGATAGAGAAAAATTTGCCTTCACAGTGCCTACTTATAATAATTCTCAGCCTAATAGGAGATATCAGTGGACTGTCCTCCCACAGGGTATGCTCAATAGTCCTACACTGTGCCAATATTTTGTAAGTAAGCCATTGGAAATAATTCGTAAACAATTCCCCAAGTCCATCATTTATCATTACATGGATGACATCTTATTATCTGATTCAAATAAAGATACTTTAGAAAGGATGTTTGAAGAAGTAAAGAAAGTCTTGCCTAGGTGGGGATTACAAATTGCCCCTGAAAAGATTCAAAGAGGAAATTCTATTAATTACCTAGGTTACAGAATAGGGTTAGAGAAAATTAAAATGCAAAAGGCACAAATTAGGAGAGACCGGTTAAAGACTCTTAATGACTTCCAAAGATTGTTAGGAGACATTTCCAGTCTACGACCAGCTGTTGGGATAACACCTGATCTAATAGTTCATTTAAACAAAACCTTAGATGGTGATAAAGATTTGAATAGTCCAAGAGAACTGACAGCTGAAGCAGAAAAGGAACTGACAATGATTGAGGAAAAATTACAGGAGGCACATGTGGATAGGGTGAACCCAAATCTTAGCTGCATCCTAGTCATATTGCCTTCCAGAATTTCTCCTACAGGGATTCTAATGCAGAGGGAAGATATTATTTTAGAGTGGATATTTATACCTAATAAACCAAGTAAAAAATTAAAAACTTATGTGGAAAAGGTCTCTGAATTAATTATAAAAGGTAAGCTGAGACTTCGTCAACTAGCAGGTATAGACCCAGCAGAAATTATAGTGCCTTTTACTACTGAAGAAATAAAAAAGTTATGGGAAGACAATGAACCGTGGCAAAGAGCTTGTGCTAACTTTTTGGGAGAAATTAATAGCAACTATCCCAAAAGTGATAGACTTAATCTCATAAAAAGAACTTCTTGGATTCTTCCTAGAATTGTACGTGATGCTCCAATAACTGGAGCCCGTACGTTCTATACTGATGCAAATAAATCAGGGAAAGCAGGTTACAAGTCAGATGAATTGAGTAAGGTGGAACAAAGCCCTTATAATTCTGTCCAGAAGGCAGAATTATATGCCATTCTTATGGTGCTAAGGGATTTTAAAGAACCTCTTAATATAGTTACAGATTCACAATATGCAGAAAGAGTTATCTTGCATATTGAAACCGCTGAATTTATACCAGATGACACAGAGTTGACTTCACTGTTTATCCAGGTACAAGACATAATCAGGAACAGGCTTTGTCCGATGTACATAACACACATCCGGTCCCATACAGGTCTGCCTGGTCCTCTAGCCCAAGGCAATGCTGAGATTGATCAATTATTGATTGGAAGTGTGTTGCAGGCCTCGGAATTTCATAAGAAGCATCATGTCAATAGTAAAGGCCTAAAGAAAGAATTTTCCATTACTTGGCAACAAGCTAAGGACATTATAAAGAGATGCCCTACTTGTTCTTTCTATAATCAAACACCGTTGCCTGCAGGGAGTAACCCAAAGGGTACTAAGAGAAATGAAATCTGGCAGATGGATGTGTTCCACTTTATGGAATTTGGTAAATTAAAATATGTACACCACACCATAGACACGTATTCAGGTTTTCAATGGGCTACTGCCCTGAGCTCAGAAAAGGCTGATTCAGTAATCACACATTTATTGGAAGTTATGGCCATCATGGGTATACCTGCGCAAATAAAGACAGATAATGGTCCAGCATATGTATCTAAGAAAATGAAACGCTTTTTTGATTATTATAATATAAAACACATTACAGGTATACCAAATAATCCTACAGGTCAGGCAGTTATAGAAAGATCAAATCGTACTATAAAGGATATGCTGAACAAACAGAAAGGGACTGAAAATACCCCCAGAAATAGATTACATAATGCTTTATTAACCTTGAATTTTCTTAACGCTAATGAGAAAGGAACGACAGCAGCAGAAAGACATTGAATAATGGAAAAGTCTGCTGAACTAAATCAACCGATTTATTTCAAAGATGTGCTGACCTCTCAGTGGAAGCCAGGAGATGTGCTACGTTGGGGAAGGGGTTTTGCTCTTGTTTCCACAGGAGAAGAAAAATTGTGGATACCATCAAAATTAATAAAGTTTCGATTTGAAGAGGAGAAACCTCTTGGAAAGGAGAAATGACAACTCATCCACAACGATGATATTCATACAGGTGGTAAGAAAAACATATAGAATGGGGGCAGGGTTCTGTTCTTATCTCCACAGGAAAACACTCATCTTTGAGAAATTCAAGGGACCCTGGATGTTTGGATACTGACAAATGGAAAAATACCTGCCCAATAGGAAATATGAAGACAACTGAATGGATTGTGTAAGTAATATTAAACCATATTTCTAAATTTTTATAAAGCTGGTTTTGAAGTTGGACTTTGGCTCAGTCCCTCTCCAATTCCAAGCCTGTTAGTAAGAGAAAAACCCAGAGTTTCTGGAGTTTCTGTCTCATGTCAAGAGCCATGATATGGGACAGAAAGAAATATGAGTTTAGAAAACATCTTTGCTTTTCTTCATATCTATCATACTTTTCATTGAATATATCTATCATGTCTTTCATTGAATATATATATATGTTTATATATGTCTATATGATTAATGTTTAAGTTTTTCATAATGAACAATGAGTTTTTCCTGAAGTGACATTTGAAGTTTCCAGGAAGAAGATGGGGCCCCATAACAACAACTCCACCTGGTTGATATGACGTCATGATGCTGATAGCGCTACTACAAGACCTGCTTTTGGTACCAGCTGCACAAGACAGTTCCAACTTGGTTAGCTGAAATGGTGCACATCTTATACAACATTTTGGCCAGACCTGCACAAAATACTCAGAGACTATTGGCAATTTTAAAAGACATTGATCTTGAAATTTAACCATCATTTCACTTTCACAGGATCCCCCAGAAAGAACGTCGCCCCCATGACAGCTGGAAGTAATTCTAGAGGACGAGGTCCCCTTTCCCAGTAAAACTTGCCCTTGGGTTTAGGGACATCATTTAGGGGTTGATTATAATTAGTACACGATTGAGGGTTGGGGGAGGAATTTTATACGCTCAGGGATCATTTAAAAAAAAAAAAAAAAAAGAGGGATGATGGGATAATAGATTTGTAATTGTGAGTTACTGTTTTTAGACAAATACATTGGTATAGATTCTTGTATATTGATACAAAGTTAAATTATATTGACTATTGTACGCATGCATGTTTCTACCTCTGCTTAAAACATTTTTTTTATGTATTGACATATATTGTATTGATATATATATATATATATATTGTATATATTTACCATATTGCAGTGTACATTTCTACCTCTGATTAAGATACTTATATAATGATTGTGTATTGATATATATTTGCCTACTGCAATGTATATTTGTACATTGTTTATATTTGGAGGTCATTGTCCTCATTTGTTTCACAGTCGTTTATTGTCTTAGTCTTTAAGTTAGATAGATATTGAGAATTATATAGACTAATAGTCATCTAAGTTTGTCATTTATAATAGACTAATCAGGTTCTTTAGATATATAGAGATTATACTCAGTATAGATAGATAATCTTCAACTTCTTCAAAGAGCTGTAGAAAATGGCCTTTAATCTAACTCAGAGTTTTGTGGTAGAGAGACACAATTGCTCCTGGCAACACCACTCTATTCCCGAGAGAATGTTGAGCACCAAAGACACTCCACCTGGAGCCTTTCTTTTTGGCAGAACTGGCGTTTGGGCAAAGAAATGCCCATACCTCAACAACTGACAAAGATACAGAGCATGCATCAATGGATAAAACAGGACTGTCATATCCTGCCAAGACAGGGTAAGATAGTTTTGAAAAGTTGCTTGCCTTAGAAAATGGTATGTCAGTTATGTTAGGCCTTAGCCAAAGTTGGTTGCTTCAACGCTGCTAATGTGACTTTGGGTGATTGCCCAGGTAGCTAGTTGTCTCTGTAATTTGTTGCATGTTTTGGAAGTTGTTCTACTGAACTTCCTAATTACCCAGGTAACATTATTTCCCTTCTCAGATCTTCGATGGGGTTGAAGACTATATAAATGTAGTTACTTTCTCTCATGACTTGGCCAAGTTATTTATTATACAAGACCTAAGCTAGTTAGAATAGGATATTTGTACTTATTGTATATAATTTCATAGTAGGTTTAGAACTCTCTTATTTAAACAAAAGGGGGAGGTGTTGCGGGAGGTCCTCCCACTCCTCCAGCCTATCACCGCTGAGGTACCAGCCCACTGGGGCGTGGTTTCTCTCCCTTTAAAAAAGCGGCCACTTCCCTCTTCTCTCTCTCTTCACTTCCTGCTCCGCCTGCGACTAGACTCCTTTCCTGGTTGCAAAGAGGGCTGTTGCCTGGGACAGTGATCTGTAAGTTTTTTCCCCTTTAAATAAATACCACCCTAATAATCATAACCCCGAATTGGTGTGGCATTGTTTGTGACTTACGCCTTCATTTTACCACTATCCTATATCTCATAAGGGGAACTCCCCGCCAAGAAATTCAAGCCTCATCTATGTAAAGGTAAGCATGTTTGCTGGAGAGTTATGTTGAAGTATCATTGCAATCAGAATATGGGCTTTCAGTGAGGTCCACGTTGTACCTTGGGAATCTTTAAATACGTTACCTTCCATAGAAAAGAAACTTTGTAGATATCTAGGTTAAGGATGTTGAGGAGGTAAAGTTGTTCAGGATTATGTGGATGATTTCCAAAAAATTTCTAAGGTCTTGGTAAGAAACAGACTGGGGCACTTACCAAACACGGTTCAATGCTATTCAGAACTTTCAATCACCAGAACTATGTACCAAATAATCCTCTTTACTTTATACAGTACTCTGTGTCAGATGCTTTATCACAGCCACACAAAACAAACTAAGGCAGATACTTAAGAAGAAATTATGGAAAATACAGAGTGTATGATTTTATATTTTCAAAGGTGCAGGTGTGCATGGAAGTATATATTCTCCAGGTGGGAAATATAAAATCTTCTGCTCAGGAAATCATACCTTTCCTTCTTTAATCTTCGTTCCAATAATTTGTCGTCTTTGCTGAATGATTTCAACGAGAAGATCACATTCTTCTGTCAATTTGGCTTCTTGACGTGATGCATTGACCTAGAGGATAAATCAAATGGCGTTCATTTGGCCTTTTATTTAAATGCTATTTTTAACAGACTAATGCATACACCTTAAACTTTAATTCTTCTTCCTATTGTTTGCAAGGATGGCAAATATAGGTCTTATATGTCTGCCTGACTTGTGTCTGCAGAAAACACCATCCAGTTGCAACACTCTTTTTGCTAATCCAGATTTGCCTTTACCAACTAGTTAGGATCCAATCTGTGAATTGAAATACATTTGTAATTCCTGTCTTAGTAAACTTGAAAAACAAATTTATTTATTTATTTATTTATTTATTTTCTCTTTTGGTTTTTTGTTCTTTTTTTAAAAAAGATTTATTTATTATGTATACAACTTTCTGCTTCCATTTATACCCACATGCCAGAGGAGGGTGCCAAATCTCTCCACAGATGGTTTGGAGCCACCATGTGGTTGCTGGGAATTGAACTCAGGACCTCTGGAAGAACAGACAGTGCTCTCAACCACTGAGCCATCTCTCCAGCCCCGAAAAACAAATTTAAAACTACTTAATCTTATTAATTTATTCAGGACAAATTATTCTCAAAATATTTAACAGAAGTTTCCCCAAAACAGTGTAACAGCTTAAATTATATATTCACTTAACATGGTTTAAATGTTCAAGTTTGGGTTTAATAGCTGTAAAGTAACAGATCAGAAAATGATGGCTTGATGCTTTATTAATCTTATGACATAATTTTAAATCTTATTCCTGTTGTATTTAGACACAGAAATTGTACAAATGAAAGCTCACTGTTTTCATATAAAGGTAAATCAATGCAGAATGGCCTGTGTTTGAAATTTTGAGATGCATTGTACGGGATGGAGAGTTACAATTAGCTCACTCTTGGCAACTGTACTTGGGAAATAGCGCGCTTGTGCTATTTCCTCCACCTTGTGACCACACTGAAATGCTTATTCACAGACAGAAACCCAGAAATCCCAGCTGTGGGAGATGGAGATAACATCCACAAGCATTATTATTTTAGTATGGCTACAGGAGAAGCTGTAAATTTCACAGGAAGACAATGGCACTGATGAATCTAGCATATCTCACAAAGAGGACAAGGCCCAGCTATGAGTTCTTTTGGTTTTGGTAACGAGCTAAGATAATTTCATTCTTTATGAATGAGATAAGCTGGAAGTACTACTGTGAGTTCAGGATAAACATTCAGTCATCATGGCTCACATAAACTATGTCCCCTTTCAAGAAGCCTAGGATTCCTTGAATTTTATTTTTGATCACTAACAGATACCACATAAAGATAACACAAGACATTTTATTGAGAAGACAGTGATCACCAGCCTTTTATAACAAGCCAAGGGACATCATGTCCTATGTTAAATTATCCCTGAAGTACTGGCTAAATGATTGTTTAAGTAACAAGGACAAAAGAAAGAACTGATTAAAAGCTACAGAATTTAGAAGTTAGACTGATATTCAGGGAAGACAATCAGTGGGTTCATTTTCTCTTAGCATTATTTTATGTCATCATTTCTAGTCCCCCTGGAGGTTTTCTAAGTAAATTTAAATTTATATTTAAATATTTACTTAAAACCTACTCTCAATCAATGTCTTATCTTTCTTTTTCACTTCAACATAATTTAGTAATTAATTCTAACTAAGCTGTGAAAAGAAATGACCCATAGACATATTAGAATGGAGGAGGTGAGATGATTGGAATGTAGCAATGATTAAAATTCTTTTTTTGATCAAACATCAATGAGGTCCCTGAACCTTCTCCCAGGTTCACTTGTGCACTTCCTTGTAATAGATCCATTCCTCTTTCAAAACTCACTGAAATTTGAGTTATTGCAAATTATTAAAAAGTGCCCTACAGTTGTCACAGTAGCATGAACCTCAATTGTACAGATCTCATTTTATGATGGATTAATTGGCTTTACTAAATTAAAAAAATATGTACTGAGATCTATTTTATTGACTCAAATATATTTTGAGAAACCAGATACTACAATTATCATCACCTTGGAACACTATTTCCAGAAATTTGGAAACACGGTGTGTCGACATTAGGCCACATATTTTTCTTTAATTTCCTTTAAAGAATACATATAGATTTTCTTTGAAACTAGAAAAGTTGAATCTGTTTTTCTACTTTCATTAAGTTACAATTTTTTTAACTGTAACATTCTTATATTCCTACAGGTAGACAAAAAGAAGTTGGATAATATCCTACATTTCTAAAAATTATTCTCCTAAAATGAAATTTTCCACAGTTTTACTATATCGTGTTAGAGTTAATGATCTGATTGGATTTCATTTCTTTTGAGTGTGAAGGTGACAGATGTCAGCAGGCCTTTCTAGCTCACAGGTTTGGTTTGGAAAGGAGCAGGTCTTTGGTGTGATTTTAGCTTTCATTTCTGATTCATATCTTTTGACAAAGAAATCCCTGTGGTTGACAGAAGTGCTCCATGTGGAGCCACCTAAACACGCAAAAAAACAATCCCTAACCCTTTTTTCCTCAACAGGCACTTCCACTTTGGAGTCATCAGTGTCTTTCTTTGGTTCCAAACTATAGTTACCCCAAACTATAGTTAAGTATGAGATAGAGATAAATGGGATGTCCTGGTGTTAGACCACATCGGAATGAGAAATTAGATTTTCAAAGTGCTTGATTTATAATGTAGATCCATAGATGAGGAAAAAGTGACTCTAGCTTACAATTGGGATCTGTCCCATCTTAGCCTACTCACTGCAACTGTTCCAGGGATGTTGACAAGCAAACGTCAAGTCATCTTGTGAAATTAAAAGACATGGCTGGCTTCACCTTGTCTCTCTTTGAACCTCCCACATGGGCTTAGCATATACTTTTTCTAAATCTAGAGCCACAGGTTCCCTTTTCCTTTTGAAGGCCACCATCTCCGCCCCTTGGTTTTATTTTGTTCTTTAGTACTAGCTCCATCTCTCTCCAGTTAATTTTCTCCAGTTAGAGACCACCTCAATTCTAAAAACCAAGAATGTATTCTCCCTTTCTTTCTTTCTTTTTTTTTTTGATAAGCCCTCAGTTTGTTATCTGAAACTTCAAGTACCACAGCCATTGCCATGCTGGCTGAAGTCCTGACTATGCTTACCACACACCTGGCACACCTCTTTTGAAAGAACCACATTCAAACATTTACTTAGTCATCCATCAATCCATTCACAAACAGTTCCTGGGCTTCTGCATGATACCAATCAGCCTTCCAATTGCTGTATGGTTGGTTAAAAAAGAGACAAAGTCATTGTTATTTCAATGTTTACATATAAGTCTATGAAATAGACTAAGTCAAAAAATAAATAAAAATTTAAGATTGGGCCATTATAGGAAAGAAGTTAGAGAGGGTAGTTTGATTAAACATGGTTGAGAAGAGAATTCACTTTATTGCATAGAGAAGAATTCTTTGACAAATCTAGAGGAAGAAAAAGGAACTAGCCAAGAGACGCAGACAGGTCATTCAGAGGTTCACAGATGCCGAATCCAGGCTAACCTCCTAACAAATAACATCAGTCCATCCCCAATCACTGCCAATTCTGTATGCAACATTTTGTTTGTTAATCCTTAACTCTGGACAGGAGGCCCTTTCAACTGCATTCACAAAGAGCATTGAAAAAGGTGTGTTGCCCTGTGTGTCCAAAACTGAGGTGGGATATGGTGCTAATCCTCTGAATTCTATGCCAGTTTTTGTGCATAAGTATCAATAGCATGGAGGCAATGTGGGAGGCGCTGGCATTGGACTGGAGGCATGTCAATCAAGTACCCAGTACCGTAGTGGTTTCACGGTAGCCCCTTACTTCAGAGACTCCTTTGCTCTCTTGAAAAAATAAAGAAAATGGAATCTATCAGATGAGTTTTAGGATTTTATTATGTTCTTGTATGGCCATGTGTGTACAAGAGACAACCCCACTGTGAAAATTAGTGCTCACAGTGGCTTGATAGAACACAATTTCAGTAAATTATGAGAATATGCTCTTATTTTCCACCTGTTTACTGAGTTCACAGCTCTCCTAAGTACTTTGGGAGGAGGAAGGCTAGATTAGGTAGGGAAATTACATTATCAAGGAATAGCAGAAGATTTTTGCCTAGAAAGACTTGCTGACCCACTTTTTCCTAGTGATAGGGTCATTTGATGCTTCTCAGACTATGACTTTTTACTGATTTACAGTCTTATTGAAATAAGAAAGCCGAAGACTGAAGTAAGTGCCAAAAGCACACCTACGACCTAAAAGCCTCCTAGACCAAAGATCAAATACAGTACCGCATGTCTCTCTTCTGTATTAATGTCCACCTCACATTGGTAATTGCTTAGCATTCCACATCAACTGTCAGCATAGAGACTGCCTTCTTTAATGTTAATATACACAATTTCTTACAGAAGTCAATGATAACATAAATGTTTTAGCTATATTTTTCTAGACCAGTCCGTTAGCAGTGCCCAGTAAAAAGTCCTCCTGCTACGTTTTATGGTCTAATAGCGTTATAAGATTTCACAGAAGGGGTGGGGTGAAGTTGAAAATTTTTTTCCTTGTCAAACGTATAAACATTAAAGGGATTTAATTACAGAGACACACCAAAAATTGAGCTATATGTCTGTGGAATGTTCTTTAGCAGTCTGTAAATGGTCTCTATTATTTCTTAAAACTTGCTCTTTCGACTTGTATTTAACTGCTAAGTGAGATGTATGGTACAAAGTATAGCCATCACTAATTTTCACACAAGTGTGGCCTTAAAATCTTTAGAAACATTTCCTGGAAATCTTAGAAAGGAATATCAAGGGGAGAAAATCTCTGGCCACTTCTCATAGGTAAAACTGAGCGAATGTGCACTTTATTTATTTTTTGCTTTTAGGTAGTAATCTTACTTTTATTTTTTCAAAATCATGTGTTAATATGTATCTATTGGACAAGGTAATGGGTCCTCTGAGTCTGGCTTATTTAACTCACTCTGATGATCTCCAGGCCTATCCATTTTCCAGCACATGTTAAGGCTCCATTTTTTTATGGCCGAATAAAATTCCATTATGTGTGTGTACCACAGTTTTAATCCATTCATCTGTAGAGGGAACTGTAGACTGATTCTCTGTCTTGGCTATTGTAAAGAGTATAGCAATAAATATAGCTAAGCAAGTATCTCTAAGGAAGGATATAGAGTCCTTCGGGTACATGATCAGGAGTGAGACATCTGGATCATGTTGTACTTCTGATTTTAATTTTTTTGAGGAACCTCCAAACTTAGTTTCATAATGAATATACTACTTTACATTCTCACCAGCAGTGCATAAAGGTTTCCTTTTACCTCTTCATTCATACCAGCATCTGTTTGTTGTGGCTAAGAGCACTTTAAAAACCCTCATTTTTTTCTCACTTGACAATGCCTGGTTGAAACGAATTAGCCACCTACAGTCTTTCAAAGTAGAACCTCCCAATTCCTCCTGCCAAAAGGATCCACTCATTTGATAGATGGCTTCCTGTTTGTACACAGATGGAACACTGAAGTAAGCCTGGGACAGGATAAAGTCAATGTGTTAGAGACAGGAAATTTGACTTCAGAGTATCCAGAGGGAAAGAAAGGAGCATTGCTCAATGCACTAAGAATTCTACAAGAATAGTGACCCCTGGGTTTACACAGCCCAAGGGATACGATTAGTGCAATCTTGAAATTGTACCCCTTAACAGTTAGACTCTTTCTTTGAGACTGTTAACCTTGCCGCTTGTTAGTTTTAAAAGTATATATCTATCCTGTATGTTTGCCTAAAATCATTTCTTACAGTAAAATCAAAAGCTGATCATTCCACACTGATTCAAATTAAGGCAGCCTAGAGAAAAGTAACGACATTTATATATGATGTTCTGTAGATGCTGTACTTCAGACCCTAAAGCATTTGTCTCTGAATACTAATTATCCGGAACTTTAAATCTGCATCTAAACCTAAAGCAGGTAGCATTGTGAAAAAGCATGTCCTAGCTATCCCATATCACTCAACACACACACACACACACACACACACACACACACAGAGAGAGAGAGAGAGAGAGAGAGAGAGAGAGAGAGAGAGAGAGAGAATTTCATTGTGGATAAACTGACATTTGGCCAGTAAGACAAGGGTACAAGGAGTAAACTGCACACATTTCAGCTCCGTGCCCCACTGAGCTCTGCTGACCAGGTGCAAAGAGAAATATGAGGACCTTGAGGTTGCTGTGGGTTTTATTGCCAAAGGCGGCTGTGATGAACATTCCAGACCCTAGGGCAGAAGTTAGACAGAGCTGCCAGAAAGAACAATGGAAGGGATTCTAATACTTCACTTTGTATATAAAGTTGAGCCAAGGAGAACTGAGTAAGTACAGACGGTATAACTGTAATACATCTAATATATTTACATATAATCTTTACTCAGAAAGTCTCTTGACCAAAGTCAGATACTTGTGGATCGTGCTCAAGTAGTCGAGAGAGAATGCCCCAGTGTCCAGGTTCTCTGTGTATGGAGTAGACACCAGAAGACACAATACAGAGACATAGTTTTAATGTTCAATGTGTTCATTTAGTTTTTAAGTTTTGGTTATGCTGGGAATGGAATTCAGAGCCATGAATGTGCTAAGCAAGCCTTCGATCACTAAGATATACTCTAGAGCTTAATAATTACAATTTTTTTTGGCTAGAACTTTTTTCAATCCCAATAATAGCTTTTCATGATTAAAACAGAGAATCCCTTCCTGAAGTGATTTTTGGGGGAAGTAACAGTAGTGATACTGTGGATATAAGTTATCAGAGCACCATGGTGAAAAATCTTTTGGACCACAGGAGATCAATCACCCTTATTTGAAATATCCAGATTGGGTTTGTTATGTGCTTGCTATGGATTTAAAAATGGTTCTCAGGATGCTCACAGTAAATCCTTACTTTAGGTTTCTAAGATTATGAAACTCAAATGTTGGATAAACAAGGCCATAAGATGTCATTAAAATGGTAACACACTACAGTGAGTAGAGCAATAAAATTCCTATAAACAAAATACAAATGTAACAAGGCAATAAAACTGCCCAGCAAAAATGCCACTGCTGATGCCTAAAACTTTGAAACTTTATACAAGGGAGTTTTATTCCCAAGAGTAGTATAACAGAACATGTCCATTCAAATTGTTGATGCTGATGCTAATTTTTCAGTAAAGCCAAATCTTCAAATATGGTAAAATTCTTTATGAAGACCAAAGGCTAAAAGAGACACGTCAGAGCTCTGGACCTGGAGATGTTTATCTGAGACAGCAATGTCATGTTGAAGTGAATCATTAGCTGTACATCCCTGGTTGTCTGTGTCAACTACCCACTTTTGAGGTTACCTGTCTCCATAAAGAAAACACATATTCTTACCTCCCAGAGCAAACGCAATACTGTTAAACATACCGCAGGGTACAGGACAGTCCTCACAACAGTCCCTCAGGTGTGCTGAGAAGAGCTAGTGAGTTAGTACACAAAAAACCGTTGAAACTTGCTTCATACATAGTAATCTTATGTTCATATTCACTCTCCATGTTGTTTCTAAGCTCTGTTTATCTTCAATGCCTATCTAGAATGAAAAATGATAGATACTAGGACCAATCATCCTATTCTGTCTAGCTAAAAGAAAGCATCTTCAACAAGTGGTGCTGGCATAACTGAATATCAACATGTAGAAGAGTGAAAATAGATCCATACCTATTCCCATGCACAAAACTCAAGTTCAAATGGATCAAAGACCTCAATATAAATCCGACCATACTGAACCTGATAGAAGAGAAAGTGGGACTTAGCCAATGCATGGGCACAGGAAACCACTTCCTAAATATAATCCCAGTAGCACAGACACTGAGAGCAACAATAAATAAATAGGACCTCCTGAAACTGAGAAGCTTCTGTAAAGGAAAGGACACAGTCAATAAGAGAAAAAGGCAGCCTAATGAATGGGAAAAGATCTTCTCCAACTCCACATCAGACAAAGGTCTGATTTCCAAAATATATAAAGAACTCAAGAAATTAGACATCAAAATCCCAAATAACCCAATTAAAAAATGGGGCACAGAACTGAACAGAGAAATCTCAACAGAAGAATCTCAAATGAACATTTAAGGAAATGTTCAACATCCTTAGCCATAAGGGAAATGCAAATCAAAATAATTCTAAGACACTGCTACATTGTTTCTTAGAACATAAAATTTCATTTTATTTCCCTGTGTTATATATAAAAATAAGCTTGCTGAACTTAGGGGAAAACAAAAAGAAAGGAAAAATCATAGATATTCGGACAAGTCATCCTACTCTGTCTAGCTAAAAAAAATGTAGCATTAATCAATACATCTGCATCTTTCATCAGCTCAATAACTCAGGAAGCCATGTTACCATGGTGACTAACTCTAGAATTTGGAGTTACTTTGAAATTCCAATTGGATGTCATAAATGTTGCCTCCTATGCAACTGAGTTTGGAGAGAGGATGGGCTGAGGAGATTCTCCCACAGTGTAGAGCAGCAGTTGGGAAACATTGTTTGCAGAGCAGTAGAAAAGTAAATACTTTAACTTTATGAACCATATGGACCCTTTCGCATCTAATCAATTCTTATTGTAGTTTTGAATGCAGTCCTAGACAATGTGTAACCACATAGGTGTGGCTGTGTGCCAAAAAAAAAAAAACAAAAAACAAAAAACAAACCCCACTTTATTTACCAAAAGAAGATGACAAGTAAGATCTGATCCTAGGGTCATACTTTGCCATCCTTCAGCATAGAGAATAGAGCAAAAAAGTGTTAAAATGCATGAATTTCTCTAAGAGTATTTCTTTTCTGCATAGTTAAACTAATTAGAACATCTGTGGACAATCTGGGAGATAGTAGATACTCAGTAAAATCTCACTGTCTCCTTCTAGTCATGAAGAGTTTGCAATTACTGATTTACTAAGTTTCCATTTTGAAGTGACAATCCACTGGTGCCTGGCTTATACTTTCCCCACTGTGGCCTGAGGACTTCTGTTACATTTATAACAAACATTGACCCTCCTGTGCTCTACTTCCTAGGATACATTCAGATGACTGCAGCCTTCAGTCTCACATTCTTGGCACCAATGGCATAGGCATTCGGGGTTGTTTAATGACAACTTTGTGGAAAGCAGTTCCAAAATGAAGCAACAGAATGGAAGGTGTTGCTCATAATTCATTCAAAAACAATCATCTCCTTCCTTCCTTCCTTTAGCTTATTAATTACACTCTTTATAAAACAAATGCTCTACACCCTTCCGTTTGGGCTGGGTACACCGAATAAAGGGGAAAAAACCCAGTAAACTAGCATGTGCAACTCTGTCTATCAAATCTTTTTCATAAAATTTCTGAAAAGTAGTAACATTCTGTTAAGTAATCTTCAGCACGTGTATTTAGTAAAAATCGGCTTTTTTGAAGGTGAAAATAACTCATGAATGCTTGTTGAGTCAAAGGAACGATAGAAGCAACCTAATTCAGAACAAGGAAGCTATTTCTAATGGAAAGAGGAAACTTCTGGTCTGCCGTCTCACATTCTTGCACTTGCGTTTGTCCTTTTGGTAAGCGGCATTCTTTCCAGTTTGTACCATGATTCCTGTATTGTGATATGATGGAGAAATACAGAGATGACTCTCTAGTCAAGCTTGTGTTAGCTAAGTGGAGCTGTCATCTGCTTCTCCGTAAAGGTCTTCAGAATGAGAACTAGCTCTTGCTCTTCGGCATTCTTTCCAGGGACTGAAACAGACTTGATTACATGACTGATAAAACTTGAACTTGGAAGTACAACTGGAAAAAAGGTAAACACAGTTCTATCTTTATGAAGTAGCCATAAGTGCTATCTATGAATCCCCTTGTCTGGCTGTTGCCCCTTCAGAATATGGGCAAAGCACAGAGACTGATTACTGAATATCTTTGCTGCCCAAGCACTAGTATCTATATTGATGTAAATACAACAAAATAGAAGATGGGTTGTAGAAATTGGATATGTGAGTTATGATCACAAACAGGAAAAGGACTCATGCTGTATCATTCCATTTTAGATGCAGTCTATAATTTTGCTGTTCCTGAAAAATGGTTTAAGACTGGAATGAAAGAACAGATATTTGATAAGAAATATCCATGGGAAGTGGGGAAGTGGACAAGAAAAAGTATGAAGACATCCAAGTGTGCCTACCCAAGCTCACTCCGGGCAACTCAAGATTCAAAACAACAGGCAACTCAGAATCACTGCAGCTAAAGGATTTATCTAACAGGTCCTATCAGGAACAAGTCAAAGGCTTCTAAGCACAGATGAGGGATTCACTCTCCTCTGGAATTCTCTGGAAGAGGCCGAGACAACCCCACATAAAGGGAGGCAGGTTCAGTAAGTCCCACATGCACAAGGCACTGACATCACAAGGCACTGACATCCATAGGTGCCATACACTCCTCCTCCTATTCTTCTGATTTTTTTTAAGACAAAGTTTCTCTGAATAACAGCCCTGGCTGTCCTGTAGGCAAGGCTGGCCTCTAGCTGACAGATATTTGCCTGCCTCTGCCTCCCAAGTGCTAAGATTTAAGGCATGTGCCACTGCTGCTTGGCCCTTTACATTCTTCCTAAGGCTAGCTCTAGAAGATAAATTTTGTTACAATGGTTTCATATGATCAGCTCTACAGGAGGCTAGAAGGAGTTGGTACCACATTCACCCTATTTGTTCTGTGGGTCCAGTGTCTTAGAACAAAATACAGACTCTGTCTGGCAGTGCTTTCTGTATTGACCATAGCCGTTCCCTACTTCAAGGCCACAACCCAAATATGAGTATTTGTGTTTCACTTATACCAATTTGTCAAAATTTACGTAACAGCCAAAGTAAAACATTGTGTGTTTGTTTGTTTGTGTAACATGTATTCATGTATGTATATGTATGTGTTTTCTTATTTAAAGACTCTTTGCTTCCATCATTCCCACCCACTGTAAAATTAATATTGACTTTCTAAAGCAATCATTCTGAAGGCTGAAGATATGCACTACAACTGCTTAAAAAAAAGATTTGAGTTAAGGAGCAGCACTTGAAGAAATCTCAGTCTCAAAATCCGTCTGCCTGTCTGTCTGTCTACCTGCCTGCCTGCCTGTCTATCATTTATCTGCCTGTCTGTATCTATCTATCTATCTATCTATCTATCTATCTATCTATCTATCTATTTATCTATCTATCTATCTATCTCTTCCTTTCCTTTTCACCCAGTTGTTCAACCGCTCCATTATCTGAAAGGTCAGTTATATTTCTATATACAAGCCTGGCAGATGTTGTCATCTCACCTTCCTACCTGGGAAACAGTAGGCTTTGTTAAGTGTGTGAGGATCAAGGTTGGGTAGGGGCTGAGGAAGGCATCCTGCCAGGTAGTGGAAACACTGCTTGCTTTAATTTTATAGCTAAGAACAAAGCCTTCTTATTGTTTAATAGAACCCTTAAAGGCAGGCTTCACTGGCATAGTTTTAATTTTTTTTGAAACCACAAATAAGAGGAATTCTTTAAGGCCATTTCATGAAAAGCAGAAGGGAAAAATCATTTGATTCTGCAAACATTAAAGTGATTCTTTGCTTCAGTAGGCAGAGGTTGATTCCAGGCTAGCATTTACATGCCTCCTCTTTTACAGGAGTGTCTGTGCTGTCTACCTGAACCCACTCTATTACACACAATAGGTCATAGTAATGGAAAGTGCATAAAAAAACACACAAAATCCATCTTCCTTTAGGATGGCATCTCTTTGGCATCATTGTTTCGTATAATATACTAAAAGAAGAACTAATTTGCACCAAAACCAACAATCCCATACTTCCCCCCATGCAAACCCCATTTAAAAGCTGAGAACCACTGCACCTTTGTTCAGGACATATTTTGATTTTGCCAAGGAATTAAGCCTGTTATGCAACCAACTTCCAGACTGCAAGGAAATCGAAGCTAGTGGTTTCAAGAGATCCTTGCAACAGTCTTGGCAGCAAAGGAATGGAAGCAAAACAAAACTAAGCTGCTTTTGTTTCTCCCTAAATGAAGGATATGTTGCCAGCATACCCATGATGATACCAGAAGCAAACCTTATTGACTTGATTTTAGAACCTAGGGAGGTTTGTGAGATTATCTAGAGCAGTGGTTCTCAACCTTCCAAATGCTACTACCTCTAATACAGTTCCTCATGTCGTCATGACCCCAACCATAAAATTAGTTTCATTAGTTACTTCATAACTGTAATTTTGCTATTGTTGTGAATTGTAATATAAATAAATATCTGTATTTTCAAATGGTCTTCAGTGACCCCTGTGAAAGGGTTGAGACTCATAGGTTGAGAATTGTTGATTTAGTGAATCAAAAGGAAAGGTACAGGTTTGCAGTGAGGGGTTGAAGACTCTCTGTGAGCTCTCTTCATGGCTCCAGAATGCTCCAGATGGACATCTGCCTCCCAGTTCTTTGCTTCGTTAACTCTATCCTCCTGTCCTTATCCTGTGCCATATCCCTCAGTTTGGGTAAGGGTCTGGCAGGCATGCTTATCCACCCAAAAGCTACTAAAATCTGCCATGGTGGAGTATAATGAGTATAATGTTTTTAAGAAAGGCCCTTTTCTGCTTTTTAGAGTGACAATTTATCTGGCATGCAGATTTATGCAAATGAGCTAATGCTGGAGGGCAGACAGAAGGATGCAGGTGATGCCTTGGAAAATGCTATTAGTGCACCAAGAGTCATTGGCAGATATTATACCATTTGCTCGGCATCCTAGGAAGCCTGGCATACTTCCCAAGGAATCCTGCCAAGTAGGAAAGACCTACACATGGACTTACAAGACCATGGGAACTTTTATACAAGGAATGCATCTACACAAGTCATTAACTATATAGTTTTTCTTAAGCTTTTAAATAAATCTCATTATCTACTTATAAATCTAATACAATTTGTAAAACCAAGAACAATCACTCACAGGGAGTCCTTAAGTCAGTGTTCGATTAACTCAAGCTGGCCAGACTCAACTTCATTAAACAATCAATTCCATGTAGAGATCAGCTAAGTAAGGTAATTCTTTTAAAAATGAAGTAAATATTCTCATATAAAGAAATACACATATTTTAAGGGATCCCTAAGCAGATTTTCATGATCAACACAACCAAGATATAAGACATTTTCATAATCTGACAAAACACCCTCCATCCTTACTTCCAGGCAATGCTCACCCCAGACAATCATTGCTCATAATTTAACAACAAAATCGTGGAACATTTTAATCTGCATTTATAAATTTAATCTTCACTTTACTTTACGATCTATTCAAATTTTTAGAATGATGAAATGAGACATTTAAAATGTTCATTTTCCCCAAACTTTAAGCAGCTTTCTGTAAGTCTCATAAATTAAAGTTAGAGATACTGTAAAGTGAAAGCCAAGGTCTTGGGAGCATTTCAGCATTGCTTTGACATCCAGCTTAAAATTACAGATTTAAATACATTACGTTATCAATTGAAATCTGAAAGCAAATTTTTCAAATTTCTGTAAAGTGTCATTTCTTAAATGCTATACATTATTGACATACAACTGCTTTGATATTAAATTATAGCATAAAATACTAACTCTATGGTATTATGTAGGTCTTTGTTTTATACACATGTGTTAAACTTCCTTTTGAGAATGAAAAACTCTTTAGAGGAAGCAAATTTGTCATCTCAAAGAAGTTGGGGTAACCACAACAATGGCTAATGACCAAAGATTTAAGAATACCTCAGGACTGATGGCTCTTTGATTCTACTGGCACGGCAGCTGTGTTTGTGTACTCGCTGCACCTTTGTGAAGGTCTTATGGACATAATTTAGTGAGAATTTTCCCAGGGATCTGTCTGTCATGCTAATCAGTGCTTTTATCATATCACCACTTGGGTAGTTCAATTACTACTCCAGTTACATTTCATGGTTGAAGTGAACTTCATACGCGTTCTGGTTCAGATTCTTCTCTCTGCCTCACTTTGTTCTGTTGACAAACCTGGCCTGAAACTAACAATATAGCCCAGGATGGCTTCAAAGTCATGGTTCTCCAGTTTCTTTCTTGTGAGTGTGAAATTACAGGTGTGCACCACCACAACTGGCTTAACTCATTCTCTATTAGTTGATATTTGTTTTGTTTTGCTTTGTATGGCTTCAAGCCACATACCTACAGCCAATATAATAATGTTTACATGAAAAGGCTATTGAGATAATTATATTAGAAAGTGAGTATAAGATCTTGTCAAGTGGCCACAATTGTTTTTAGAGTACATATATACAAATCCCATTACTTTTGCTTCCCCTATTCCCTAATATAAACTTGCTTATGGAGATTCAATAACTTTATACAGTAATATTCTCCTGATAGCAACACTCATGAAGGCGCAATCTCTTCCCAATCCTTTGAAAATAGACAGAAGGACATTATGAAGGCCTAATAACACCTTGCCTACTAAGAGAATTATGCCTTCATGAAAGTTTCATCACCTTTTAGACAGGAACTCGATATTATTTCTAGTAGAATAGTTTTTAAAGCAGCGTGGAAGTTCTACCGCACATGCCCAGGCTTAGAACTTGCCACACTTGGTTATAGATCTTTTGCGAGTCCTTCCTCCCTGGGAGCTCTTTGCACTCAGTGGCAGCATCAAGTCATTTAAATAGCTGAATTTCACAACTCAGATTTCTCTTTGAAACAAGAATAAGCAGTGCTACAGTGGCACTCTTGTTAGTGAGAATATTATACACATGCCTCAAATACTTTAATTTGGACTTTCAAAATTAGAATAAAGCGCTTCAGTTTTTCCTACATTTGGCAATTAAAAATAGAAGCCAGTAGAATGAGGGTACAAGATGACATGTCCTGTGTTTCTCATAATGTATAATTGCTTTACACAGAAGGATAATTTTGGCTTGATTGTCATATAGAAGACATGTTGGTACCGATTAATAGAGGGAAATAAGTTAAAGCACATATTAAATATAGAAATAAAAGAAGTTGCCTAAGGGGCTGGAGAGATGGCTCAGTGGTTAAGAGCATTGCCTGCTCTTCCAAAGGTCCTGAGTTCAATTCCTGGCAACCACATGGTGGCTCACAACCATCTATAATGAGGTCTGGTGCTTTCTGCTGGCCTGCAGACATACACACAGACAGAATATTGTATACATAACAAATAAATAAATATTAAAAAAAGAAGTTGGCTAAGTTACTCAATGATTATTGTTTATTGTGATCATGCTTGTTTGTCAATGGACTGAAGAGGAGCAAGCCATGGGGAAGCTAAGCTTCTACCTGCTCATCATGGTCATCTTTTTTCATCTTGGACCTGCTCATCTGAATCCATTAAGCTAAGCTCATCTTATGTGAAAGCTGAGTTACAGCTAACTGTAATCACCATTTTAAAGTGTACACAAACTTTCATACTAGCCTTGTGTGTTTTGCATGTATACATTTGTATATACATGTGTGTGAGCATACCTGTGAAGACCACAAGTCAATGTCAGGCACCCTTCCATATGTTCTCCTTCACCTTCTTTTTTAATTTTCTTTTTTGGTGACATGTCCTCTCACTGATCATGAAGCTCACTGACACAGCTAGATTATCTAGCTGGCAACCTCCAAGGATCCGCTTGTCTCTATTTACACTGAGCCCCACAAGACACTGAGATTATAGATGTGCACTGTTATGCGTTGCTTTTGTGTGGGCGCTAGAGATCAAGCTTGGGTCTTCATGCTTGTATGTATGTCAAGCATTTTACCAACAGAGTCATCTGTCATGCCTCCTTATTCCTATTATTCTTTATATCATGCCAGAAAAATCTATACTGCTCTAGCTACCCAAATAGGTTACTTTGTCAAGAGAATGAGGTTGCATGCAAAATAGTTTAAAGATACTATAAAGAATTCCCTTTTGGTGTAGAGAGACCTCATTAGGATGCAATAGAAAACTCACACTTCTTCCTTTCTTCCTTCCTATTATTGCTCAGCCACTGAGCTCTAGTTGAGGCCTATTATTCCACATTCAGTTTAGCAAGGTCAAACACCACTCTGAGTCATGTGGTAGAATTCAGAATACTTAACACAAAACTTTATTGTTCTCAAATTAGAAAGACTAATAGATGATAAATGTTTTAGATGTTGTTTTTAATGATAGACAGATTAAACTTGGGAATGTTATAAAAACATTATCAATATAGGCTTGTCTTCATTCAGTCATAAAAGTATTTTCTAATTCTAGTATGCCAGAAGAGTTTTACTGGTATCTTCTCCCTATTCCTCACAAATTTTAAGAAAGTAAAATGATCCAATGACTCTTATGAATATTTTTTTACCCCAACAGCATTGAGTACAGGTATGTGCTGGATAATATTTTTACAAGCAATCACTTTAATTCACACCGAGAAAAACAGGTTTTCTTCATAACTTTTTAATTGTAGTGAGCCTGTTGGCAGAAACTACATATTGTAATGTACATAATGTACCCAAGATATTTCAGATAGAGTTGATCTGAAATGATGAGATTTAATACAGTAGACGGTTAGTTCTTTTGCATTTGTGTCACGGGAAACCTAAGACCTGAAGCTGAAAAATTGCTTCACTATAGCAGTGGCCATAATAGTTTCTGAATGCTAACAATTGTCCCATCACCTTGTCCCCTTTTTAGAGCTATTTGCATGAATGGGAGTTTGCTGGTCTGGTTTAATAAGACCCAGAGTTTAACTAAATAATCCCTGACAACATCTTTACAAGGTGCCAAATGGAGTGGGAACCTGAGTCTTCTCTGCAAGTAGCAATGAACTAAAATTTGAATACAACTTTAGATACTCAAGTTGCCCACAGCAGAATCTACTTCATCCAGATCACAAACATGTCCATGAGACTTAAAAGGCAGGTGTGTGTGTGCGTGCGTGCATGTCTTTCTGTATATATGTCTGTGTGTTTCTGTGTCCATGTGTGTGTTTTTATGTGTGTATATATGTATTTTGATGTTGGCCTTTGTCCAATGTTCTGGATGAAGCAACTGCCAATTTCTCCACCAAGAGAGAATGCATTCACAATAGAAAATGGCACAATGAACTGAAGCAAAAATGTCCATCTTTCTTTCAAGATAACCCATCCCCATCATTCCTCTTAACTCATACTGGAGCAGAAATCTAGTTAAAAATGCTTAATTCACTCACAAAAAGTCTGCTGTTCCATATGCCAATACCGGAAGCCACAGAAGGCTAGTTAAAGAAATAAACATCATTAAAAGAGAAGAAAAAACTAAGGGAGAAAAATAAAAGAGCCACAGAGAATTTGAAAAGTGATTTCAGGCCAGAGAGATTACTTGTCTGGTAAGGGAGCTTGCTGCTGCACCCGAGGACCTGAGGTCCATCCTTGGAATCCACATGGTGAAGAGAGAACCAATTGCCACAAATTGTTCTCTGACAGCCCTATAAGAGATACATACCCACACATATGTACAAACACACACACTCACTCACACACATACATACACACAGGCACACACACACAAATAGTTTAAAAATTTAAGGAGATTAGAAACAAGGCAAGATTAATCAAGAGCCAAGGCTAGCACACTGACAAGCTGCTGGATTAGACCTTGGACAAAGACAGTCAGTTGGGCCTCTATCTTCCCCAAACAATGGCAATTGGTCACAATTTTGTAGTTGTTCTCCATTCCTATCTCAGGATAGATTGATTGTCACTGTCACCAACAATTCCCCCAAGTGGTCTTTTACAATGTGTTATATTTGCTACAAAAATAAGAGTAATGACTCCATGTATTTTCTTAAGCAATAAAATAGTTTTTCTGATTTTTCAATGACAATCAGTAGGAGAATGTGGTAATGAGAGCTGCAATCTATATTTAACCTATAAAAAGTAAGTTCTGAAGCTAGTCCTTTTTTCAAAATTTAAATTAATTTTCCCTCCATTTTTTTTTCAGTCAGCATTTTACTATGTTGCCCAGGCTGGCTGTAAACAATCCATCCTACTGCCTGAGAGTTCTCAATGCTGGGTGTGTGTGTGTGTGTGTGTGTGTGTGTGTGTGTGTGTGTGTATGATCACCTTCAGTTCCTGACCCAAATTTTGGTCACTTCTCATAAGCTTATTTTATGCTCTAGATAACAGTAACTCCAATCTTGACCTGAGGGAGCTTTTACTGGAATCCTCTCCTGGAAGAAACAAAGCAGAACAGTTAAAGCCTATTGTTTAGAGAGCCCTAGACATCAGCTTAACACAAACATTTGCCGGAGTCCCTCTAAGGTTGCTCTCTCAAGGCCTCTACCTGCCTTGACGTGCTTTCTTCTCGAGTTACACAGTCACAAGGCCATTTCACTTATTTTCCCTCATTTGTTTGCCCACAGGTTGTGAAAACAGTGGGGGGGGCAGAAATTCAAGGGCTTATATTTTTTAAAGAAAAGCAGAAGGGAACCCCCAGGATGGGGGTGTGCTCATGAGGATGTAACATTTCCTCCTAAAACCTGAGAAGGAATTCATTGATTGAATTCACAACAATGCAGAGTCACCTCGGTGCTGAGAGTTCTTAGCCAAAGCTAGCATGGGAATGTTGTTTTCCCCAAGAAAGCTCAGACTCCGATACAAGGACAACTTCAGGAAGAGGAAAAGGAAGAAGTATAGTCTAGAAATCTAGGTTGTGAAGCAGGAAATTCTTTTCCACTGAACTGATTTGAAAGAATAGCTTGCTGGTGCCCAACACATTCCACTACCTTTCTGGAGTCCCGTTAATACTGTGGTCTTTTCACATGGATGAGTGATTATTTTGCAGGAAGATAAATATATTATTTTCCAAATAGCTACAAATACCAATTCCTGAAATGAGTGAGGGTTACCAGTTGTTGAGTGTGAAGCAAACACAATCTACATGTCTTATGAATTATCTTTAAACTTTCAAGAGCCAATTTCAAACTCAGATGCCAAATTAAATGCTTCCCAACTCCCATCTCTCCAAAGCTGCTCCCAACCTATCTTTCCTTCATGCATGTCTTCCAGTTTTCTATGATAACACACACACACACACACACACACACACACACAATTTCAGAGTATGCATGCACTCCTCCACGTCCAAGTCCATATTTTCATTTACCCTCCATCAGTAGTACCTTTCCTTAAGTCAGGCTCAGATCTTCTTTCCCAGTGGCCAGCAGGAACTAATTTCTCCTTTCTCTGAATTTTTGAAGGATATAATCCGCGCCTCTCTTTTGGTAAGCATATTGTGTTGTTGGTGCTCTTCAGTCTTAGTGAAGACAATGAGTCCCTGATAAGAAAGGTCCCTTGGCACCCAACACAGTGTGCCACACATCATAGGTGATCCATTCAAATTGAAAATATGAATAAAATAGGCCCTTAACCAAATTAAAGAACCAGACTCCAGACCATAAATACCTGTGAAAGAGCTTGATAGCATCAGTCTCCGAACAGAAAGTCACAGTAAAAAGAAATTATCCCAAATTTAGCAAACCCGTGAATATTCTGTGAAGCCAGTCCTTGCCAGGGTCACCTGATCCTTCAAACTGTGGACTTCCTAATTTTTATGGATTAGGACTTACTATTCTGCAGAGACTGATATTAGAGGAAATAGATAACATGCAACTTATTTTACTGAAATGTTAAGGACAAGACTACATTTTCTTGTGGACCACTAATCTCATTTTGCATCTAATTTTGGTATGTCATTCTGTTATTCTTTTTCTTTATTACTCCCCACTTTCACTTATACATACCAGGCTATGATATCCTCTTATGTTCAAGAGGGATTTTATGATTTTATGACCCTGACAGCTCTTCATTAATTATTCAGATATGTATTCAATCAAATATTACAGGAAAACTTGGAGTTACATATTTAAAATATACCCTTTGAGAATTTTAATAATTAGGATAAATATAATAATATGTATTGCTACTGCCATTGTTCTATCCATAAATAATTATTTAATTTTTATTTAGAATATATTTCTTGGTTTGCAAATTTAATCAACAACAAGCATTTATTTCCACTCCAAAGGACTTACAAAGCAGCAGAGAAAGAAATACTCTTAAATTTTTTTTAAGAATCACTTCTAATGGCATGTGTGTCTATTTGTAAGTTGACCACAAGTAATTCAGTAATAGTTTTCTCTTAACAATTAGTATCTCAACTAAAATAATACCTGATCCCTTGAAATACATGGCCTGATGATCAATTTATTGAATTTATCTCTCATCTGAACTTACTGAACATAATGGAGTATAATTTTGCATCATGCTACAATGAATACCATTTTGTAAATTCAAGTCAAACTAACATTGCATTAAGAACAAGACATTTGTTCTGAAATTATTACCAGCCATAATGGAAACCAGACATTAATGTTTTAAGAAATAACTAGCAGAAATTGAATGAAATAATCACCCAACCCATAAAGCATTTATAAGATTTACCATAAAGCAAGGTGATTTTTTTACTAAAGAGAAATAAGTCTTTCTTATTATCCTAAACATCAAATGCCCTGACATCATAAAAATAAAATATAGCACATGGATCATTCTATTTTGTTCATCTAGTTATACATTTAATAATACATGTTCACTTTGCTCTGAAATAATGAAAAACATTATGCTTCTTCACTATTATTTCCCATGTTACTTAATCAATAAGGCACAAACAAATGCAATTTCAGTGTGCTAGAAAGGTCAAGGTCCTGCAACCTGCTATTGTTGATGCTGTTTCCTTGACACTCTAAGCTGCAACTAATGGCATAAAAAACAGACAAGAAAATAATTTATTGATTAAAGGAAGGGATCTGTGTCATGAACCCTGGAGCTAATCCTTTCAACATCCATGTTGCTTTGTTCTGTAACATTCCTTTATACCATGCTTTCCAGCACCAAAATGATGAGCATTAGAACGGAGGGTTCAGGGAGGGAAAACATCCCATTCCTACCCCTGAACACATTACAGAAACATATAGCAAATTAGGAGCTTGGAAAATTTGTCAATGCTGTTGCTTCCCAGTAAGCAATTTTAAACTTCCAATCATAAAGCATTGCACCAAATCTCCAGTGTTTGCACGCATAGCAGAGATGCTTTTAGGCTGGGAGTATCCGAAAACTTAGCTTTATTGTACTGAAGAATATACCATCACAAACACCATTGAATGGCAGAGAATTAGATCACATTCCCAATTCCTTGAATACTTTTAAGACAGTCCTTCTGAAACCTATAGGATAAGCTCAGGTCCTGACTCCACTGTAAACTATAAGTTTTCAGGCAAATTGTATCTCTTTCTCTCTGTCTCTGTTTTTCTGCCTCTCTCTCTCTGCGTCTGTCTCTGTCTCTATCTTTTCTCTGTATTCCTCTCTCTTTCCCTTGCTTCCTCCCTTCCTCCCTTCCTCCCTACTTCCATGTCTGCCTCCTCCTCTCTCTCTGTGTTCATCCACGTGTACTGGTTCACATGTGTGCACGTGGGAGCAAAGGATAACCTTGTTGTCATTCCGCAGACACCATCTCACCATACACTTTTTTAGGGGGAATAGGGTCTCTCACTGACTAGTCTCGCAACTCGGTGAACCCCAAGGATCTACCTGCCTCCACATCCTTGGCACCACCCTGACTGACAATTTGTTTTATTAACTTAGGTTCTAGGGATCGAACTCAGGTCCTCATGGTTGTAAGTTGAATAAAGACTTTAATACCTATGTCATTTCTTCAGTCTCCAATTCTTTCTTCCTTAAGTTCTGAGGGAGGGAATACTGAGTGAAGCAGCTAAACTCAAGGGACATTTGTGAGGCAGTATGGAAACCTAATTAATACAGTAGAAGCTTCCTAGAAAATATATATATTTATATATATGCAATTTACATCAAATTGCCAAATAATGGGGAAGACAGAGTCTTAAATGGCTATCTCTTGTCACCAAGTGAAGCTTCCAGTACCATGATTGGGTTACATCTAATTAAGTTTTTCACCAATGAAATCCCATGGGAATCCCCAAACAATCCAGGCCAAGACTGTAAGGTTTCTTTCACAAATTAATGCTGAAAAGAATTCATTGACACAAGTCAATGAACATGGAGAAGGCAAGCTAGTGCCTACATAGAACCTTCACTCCTATATTCTAGTGTCTTTGGTACAGGAAAGTACTCTACATGCTCCCAAAAGAAAAACGTAAGCACCAGCCCAGTCACAACCCCTTTGTTCTACAATGGTGTCCTGACTGTAAAATATGCTAGGACAATGGGAGCACAAAGATGGTAAGAATAATCAACCAATAACTGACTTGATTTAAGACCCGCTCCATGAGATAGAGCCCATACACAATATTGCTTGTGTGACCAAGAACCAGAGACTAGATAGGGACCTACAGTAAAATCAAATTTTAGTATTATAAAAAATGTAGCAAAAAATTACTCTTAATGACATTCTGCTACACTCATAGATCAGTGCCTTGTTTGGCCATTATCAAAGAAGCTTCCACCTTTGTTCCACCTCAGATGGGAACAAATACAGAAATCCACAGCCAGATAATATGTACTGAGTGTGCGACCTTAGAACACTTGGCCCTCAATGTAATGGCTGTGTCAAGTCCCTATCCTCAAAGCTCAGAGAACCTCCCACAGAAGAGGAGGCAGAAAGAGTGTAGGAGAGCTGGAAGGCATGAAGGACACAAAGAAACAAAGCTCGCTAAATCAAAAGGATCAAAGCTCTTATGAACTCAGAGACTGAGGCAGCCTGCACAGGGCCTGCACAGGTCTGCACCAAGTCGTGTGTGTGTGTGTATGTGTGTGTGTGTGTGTGTGTGTGTGTGTGTGTGTGTGTGTGTTATAGATTCCAGTTTAGTGTTTCTTATGGGATTCCTGAGTGTATGAATGAGTGGGTCTTTGATTCCTGTGTTATCTCTTGGGCTTCTTTTTTTCTGTTTGTTTGTCTTGTCCAACTCCAATGTGTTAGTTTTTGTTTTATGATGATATTATATTATTTTAAAAAGAGTGCACCTCCCTAAAACACAGTCACCAATCTAGGATACAGCAAATGTCTAAGTTACATTTTATGTGTCAGTGGGAATAAAAACAAAAGCTAAGAGATTACCTGTATTCCATAATTGATTTAAAGTTATAGTTGGATTGTTGCTGGTCTGTTGAGAAACATGGCTCTTTGAATTTAAAAAAAATAGTACATTCTATGAAATCAGTACCTGATTGTCTGCTGTGCTGTTCTTCAGTTGTGCTTTTATCTGAATCTGCAGACATCCAATATGCTATGATCTTTATTATTCTTTCTACTATATTGTGAATCTGCTTTCACAATTCTGGGCACATAAGGTCATGCATTATAATTACCTATTTAGAAGATAAATATGACTACAAAACATCATTATTTTGAGAGCAGTAAACTTTTGTCTATTTCTCCCCATCCCAATCTCTGCTAGGTTCTATGGTAACTTTTCAATTTTCTGTTCCAAGTACTTCAAGTATTAAAATCATACAGACTTTTTATGTTTGACTTATTTCACTTGGCACAATGTTTTAAAAGACAAATGTATTTAGGATGATGGGAATTTTCTGAATGTGGTGGTGAGTAGGTGTACAATATTAAAAATTTATTGAATGTTGCTGAATAGTGGGAAAGTTGTTAAAATGGTAAATTTTTACACATTCAAGTTTAAAAATTCCTCTCATAATTCTACTAACTATATTCTAGTAAGAGTAATTTTCTTTGATCGGTTTTTCTCTTTTTTAATGCTTCTATATTTTTGATGATTAGTATTTCTGATTCTGTAGTGGAAATGATGACTAATACATAGTCAAAATGCTAGATTCTTTCATGTTTCTTACAAATATATTTTAATTGAAAGAGAATTACATTTTTGCCTCCCCCTCTCCTTTCTCTTGCCCCTTCCAGGTTCTCTCCCTCCAATTCTTTCATGCCCCCTAGCTATCAAGTTAATAGCCTCTGTTTTCCTTGATTATTATTGTTATATACATATATAGATATGAATATGTATTTATAAATATATAAATATACTTTCATGAGTTTGAGAAAAAATAAATACATTGTCTCTCTAAACATGGATATTAGGGGAAGATGAACTATTGAAAATATTGTTACTTAGAGCAAAGAGATACAACTCTGGTATAGAAATCAAGATAAATATTCATTATTAGAATAACTCTCAACTTGTGACCGGAAGACAGGTAAGAAGAACATGGGCATGCAGATATCAGGTGGCAGTTGACCAGAGAGCCTTGTTAGGTTAAAGAGCAGATAGCTTGAAAACTTTCATTTGGGCGTATGAGTTAGGGCATGGGCAAAGATAGACTTTCAATTTCTCCTTATGCATTGTAGAATCACTACAGGTTCTGTTAGTGTTGCAATAGTGGGTTTTCACAACACTTATATGAAAGCTATGTAGAATGTAGTGGAGACCTGTAGTGGGAGAAACTATGTAAAATTAAATGTGGAATGAGACCTTGTTTGCAAATACTGTGTGTGCCAATGCCATGAAAGAGTAAGATGGGTCCTAACACAGTGGCTCAATTACGAAAGGAAATTTGAGCACAGTCTCTGAGATGCATAGAGAGAATAGCATGTGACAATTGAGGAATAGAGGGGAGTGCTGCAGCTGGAACCAGCAGAAGATGGGAAGGAGCAAGAAGGACCTTCCCTAGAGCCTTTAAATAGGAGAACAGTACTGCTGACATCTGCAATTCAGACGTCTACCATCTGGAAATATGAGACAATAAACTTATATTGTTTTATGATAATTAAGAATATGGTGCTTTGTTATAGCAGCCCTAGTAAACTTACAAAACACCTTCTAAATTGTACTTTCGAGGGGTGTTCTTTGTAAGGGTAATCAAAATCTACAATAATAGAAATGGCATGTAATACTCAATCAAGAAGGAGCTATAAAATGAGGGGCATTCAGCAGCCCTGGATGTGTAAAAAGTCTCCAAACTTCTACCTTTTGCCAATTTCATTTTCTGTATATATTTGGCATATGTAAAATATTAAATATTAAGAAAGATTTTTCTTTTTAAAACATTCATTTTAGTACTATTCTGAGTGGGTTTTTTGTGTCTATCAGTATGCGGGTGTGCATGTATGAGGGGGCCTGTGGATAACAAAAGAGGGGGTCAGATCCCTGGAGCTGGAGTTATGAGACTATAAGACACCCTATGGAGCTGGGTGGTGGTGCATACCTTTAATCCTAGCACTCAGGGGGCAGAGGCAGGTGGATCTCTGTGAGTTTGAGGCCTGCCTGGTCTACAAAGCAAGTTGCAGGACAGTCAGTACTGTTACACCGAGAAGCACTGTCTTGAAAACCCAAGAAAAAGATTGAGCCATCTCTCCAGTCCCAAGAAATATTTCTCCTTTAAAGTATAGAATTGAGTGGACAAAGGGCTGGAGAGATGGCTCGGTGGTTAAGAGCATTGCCTGCTCTTCCAAAGGTCCTGGGTTCAATTCCCAGCAACCACATGGTGGCTCACAACCATCTGTAATGAGCTCTGGTGTCCTCTTCTGGCCTGCAGGCATACACACAGACAGAATATTGTATACATAATAGAAAGATAGATAGATAGATAGATAGATAAATAGAATTGAGTAGACAGAAGAAGTTTAAGCTGGCACTTGTCACCTGAAATATGGGGGTAGAGGGTGGATACTCACTTCAACATGTTGACAGGTTTGGATGAGTTTAGCCAAAAGGGTCTCCAGTTCTGTGTTCCTCTTAATGAGATTGGTGAGATTGCTCTCCAAGTTTTGCTGTTTAAAAAAGGAAGAGAGAAATGTTATTCTGTGTACTTTTCTACTTTAGTAGGTATAAAACTGTTCATTCTCAGAAAAGGATGAATAGATATTTTTCAGAATCCTAGTGCTATTAACTCAATTTCAAGTATTTATAAATTTAAAATAGATTTTCAAAAGTTGTATCTCAAAGACTTCAGATTTGTAATGCCATTTAGCAAAGAGGACATGGGGTTTCTGGGTATGGCTCAATGATAGAGCACTTGCCTAGCAAGCACCTGGATTCTATCAAAACAAAAGAAAAACAAACAATAATCAAAACATAAATTCATTCCGCAATTTATTAAAAAAATTAGCCTGCTTTCATTTCCTCATATTTTCACTCAGATAGGCATAGTAAGGAAGAGAGCTTTTCTCATCTTTTTTTTTTTTTTTTGGTTTTTCGAGACAGGGTTTCTCTGTGGTTTTGGAGCCTGTCCTGGAACTAGCTCTTGTAGGCCAGGCTGGTCTCGAACTCACAGAGATCCACCTGCCTCTGCCTCCGAAGTGCTGGGATTAAAGGCGTGCGCCACCACCGCCCGGCCTCATCTTATGTCTAATATAAGCAACAAGAAACAGATAATCTCACTCCATTACTGAAAATGTTTATGAGTTGTAGAAAGTTCTTGGTAGAATTTTTGGGGTCGCTTATGTAAAATATCATATCATCAGCAAATAGTGAGAGTTTGATTCGTTCTTTTCCAATTTGTATCCCCTTGATCTTCATTTGTTGTCTTATTGATCTGGCTAGGACCTCAAGAACTATATTGAATAGATATGGAGAGAGTAGACAACCTACTCTTGTTCCTGATTTCAGTGGGATCTCTGGGAGTTTCTCTCCATTTAGTTTGATATTGGTTGTTGGCTTGCTGTATATTGCCATTATTATGTTTAGGTATGTTCCTTGTATCCCTGCTCTCTCCAAGACCTTCATCATGAAGGGATGTTGTATTTTGTCGAAAGTCTTTTTCGGCATCTAATGAGATGATCATGTGGTTTTTATTTTTCAGTTTGTTTATATGGTGGATTACATTGACAGATTTTCGTATGTTAAACCATCCCTGCATCTCTGGGATGAAGCCAACTTGATCATGGTAGATGACAGTTCTGATGTGTTCTTGGATTCGATTTGCCAGTATTTTATCTAGTATTTTTGCATCAATGTTCATGAGTGAGATTGGTCTGTAATTCTCTTTCTTAGTAATATCTTTCTGTGGTTTGGGAATCAGGATAATTGTAGCCTCATAAAAAGAGTTTGGCAATGTTCCTTCTGTTTCTATTGTGTGGAATAATTTGAGGAGTACTGGTATTAGTTCTTCATTGAAAATCTTGTAAAATTCTGAACTGAAGCCAACCAGTTCTGGACTTTTTTTGCTTGGGAAACTTTTGATGACTGTTTCTATTTCTTCAGCAGTTATAGGTCTGTTTAATTTGCTTAGCTGGTCTTGATTTAATTTTGGTAAGTGATATTTATCCAGAAAGTTGTCCATTTCCTATAAGTTTTCCAATTTTGTGGAGTACGGATTTTCGAAATATGACCTGATGATCTTTTGTATTTCCTCTGTGTCTGTTGTTTTGTCCCCCTTTTCATTTCTAATTTTGTTAATTTGGATATTCTCTCTCTGCCTTTTTGTTAGTTTGCATAAAGGTTTGTCTATTTTGTTGATTTTCTCGAAAAACCAACTTTTTGTTTCATTGATTTTTTATATTGTTTTTTTTTGTTTCTATTTTTTTTTTTGATTTCAGCTCTCAATTGAAGAAGACACCAGAAAGTGGAAAGATCTCCCATGCTCTTGGATAGGTTGAATTAATATAGCCAATCTTACCAAAAGCAATCTACAGATTCAATGCAAAATGCCAATCAAAATCCCAGCAATATTCTTCATAGATCTCGAAAGAACGGTACTCAGTTTCATATGGAAAAGCAAAAAAACCCAGGATACTGAAAACAATTCTGTATAATAAAAGAACTTCTGGAGGCATCACAATCCCTGACTTCAAACTCTACTACAGAGCTACAGTACTGAAAACAGCCTGGTAGTGGCATAAGAACAGACAGGAGGACCAATGGAACTGAATCGAAGACCCGGATAATAATCTACACACCGTCAAACACCTGATTTTTGGCAAAGAAGTAAACAATAACAAGTGGAAAAAAGAAAGCATATTTAACAAATGGTGCTGGCATAACTGTATATCATCATGTAGAAGAATGAAAATAGACCCATATCTATCACCCTGCACAAAACTCTAGTCCAAATGTTTCAAAGACCTCAACATAAAGCCAGTCACACTGAACCTTATAAAAGAGAAAGTGGGAACTACACTTGAACGCATTGGCCAGGAGACCACTTCCTAAATATAACCCCAGCATCACAGACTTAGAGAAACAATTAATAAATGGGACCTCCTGAAACTTAAAAGTTTCTGTAAAGCAAAGGACATGGTCAACAAGACAAAATGAAGGCCTACAGAATGGGAAAAGAGCTTCACTAACCCCACATCAGACAGAGGTCTGATCTTCAAAGTGTACAAAGAACTCAAGAAATTGGTCATCGAAAGAACACATAATCCAATAAAAAAATGGAGTACAAATCTAAACAGAGAACTCTCAACAGAGAAATCTAAAATGGCTGAAAAACACTTAAGAAAATGTTCAACATACTTAGTCATCAGAGAAATGAAAATCAAAACAACTCTGAGATTCCACCTTACACCTGTAAGAATGGCCAAGATCAAAAACACTGATGATAACGTATGCTGGAGAGGTTGTGGGGTAAAGGGAACACTTCTGCATTGCTGGGGGGAATGTAATCTGGTACAATCCCTTTGGATGTCAGTGTGGTGATTTCTCAGAAAATTAGGAAACAACCTTCCTCAAGACCCAGTAATACCACTTTTGGGTATATATCTAAAGGATGCTCAATCGTGCCACAAAGACATGTGCTCAGCTATGTTCATAGCAGCATTGTTTGTCATAGTCAGAACCTAGAAACAACCTAAACGCCCCTCAACCGAAGAATGGATAAGGAAAATGTGGTACATTTACACAATTGAATATTACACAGCAGAAAAAAAGATAACATCTTGAATTTTGCAGGAAAATGGATGGAGCTAGAGAACATCATTTTGAGTGAGGTAACCCAGATACAGAAAGACAATTATCACATGCACTCACTCATAAGTGGTTTTTAAACATAAAGCAAAGAAAACCAGATCACAAATCACAATCCCAGAGAACTTAGACAACAATGAGAACCCTAAGAAAGACATACATAGATCTAATCTACATGGGAAGTAGAAAGTAGAAAAAGACAAGCATACATAGATCTAATCTACATGGGAAGTAGAAAGTAGAAAAAGACAAGCATACATAGATCTAATCTACATGGGAAGTAGAAAGTAGAAAAAGACAAGATCTCCTGAGTAAATTGGGAGCATGCAGACTTTGGGGTAGAGTTGAAGGGGAGGGGAGAGGCAGGGAGGGGAGCAGAGAAAAATGTAGAGCTCAAATAAAAATCAATAAAAAATGTAAAAAAGAAACATATCTCTGTATTTTAAAGAATTCAATTTATTAACATGAATTTTATCTTATAGCTTAGGTTTGGTGATGTTTGTTTATTTTAATAGTCTTGCTTTGTAGCCTAGGTTCATTTCAAATTCTCTTCCCCTTTGACTTAACATTCCAAGTGCTTGGACTGCAGGTGCGAACCACCATACCAAGATTGCATAGTCATTTTTATAATGAGCGCATTTTTGTTTTCAGTGGGTTCTTTATCACGTATCTCTTTTCTTTTTAAAATGCTTTCTGTTCCTGTTCCAAAAATGCAACTACCCTCATAATTCTAAAAGAGCTAAAAATTATTATTGTTAAAATCTTTTGAGAAAGAGGAGATCCACATTTCCTGGCGTTTGTTTAGTGTTTCCCAAGGATCTGAGTTTAGCTTGTGTCTTGTAATTTTTGTCTGACAGTTCATCTGCTGTGAACTTTCTTCCCCATGCTATGATTTGGGTATTCATGTAGCCTAGCTAAGGGAGGTGCACACACTGATGTTAGAACTCTCCCAGAGGACACCCATGTGCAAGTGAGGTACAAATCCTGCTTTGGCTCAGTGCCTTGTTTCCTTCCACGTCACTTCCATGTCTGGCTTCAATTCCAGAGAAGGTGTGAGGTGTTCTGTGTGCCAAGTGTGTGCATGAGGAATCTTTTCTTTCAGCTGTTGGAGCCTTTTGCCACAAGACATATATAGTCACATAAGTGTTCCCTATATCCCCACTGTTCTACTTCATTCTTACTTCTTGGGAGCAGTCCAGCTTCAGTCTCCACCATTGCTTTTACCCCGTTTCTTGTCTTCTTGTCCTTGACCATAATCTGTTCTTGCTCATGTTTACATCATAAGCAATAAGTTTGTTAAGCTTGTGTATATATATATATATATATATATATATATATATATATATATATATTTATGAAGGCACTTTAGAGAATGGGTACAACAGCTCTGTAGATGAAACCTGACCGTTTTCAAACCAATCTTCCCTTCCACACATGCACATGAGAACGCTAGTACACACACACACACACACACACACAGAGAGAGAGAGAGAGAGAGAGAGAGAGAGAGAGAGAGAGATTCTACTGTTTGGAGAAAATGAACTGCAAAATTGGAGATTGAGACTGAATTCCATTGCTCAGTGTCCTTGATTTAGGCATGACTATCGTAAGGTGAATTTGTTAGCTTCTTTTCATGTTAACTTTATAGAATCCTTTTACTTTTCTTCATGGCTGACCACTGATAGCAAGAAATTTCTCAGAAAATACATCATCTAAACTGTTTAGAGTTCAATTGTCATAGGTATGACTTTTCTAAATCTGGTCATAAAGAGAGCCAAATAAATGCAATCCAACACATTCATATTTTACAAACATCTGCTTGCTTCCCCCTCCCATTATTAAGCATACCACATGCATAGAATCTGTTTTTAATCAACTGATACAAAGACTAAAGCCTGCGGTTTAAGCACTTTGACCTACCCAGATCCCTTGGGGTTATTAAAATTTAAATAGTATAAGTGTTATTGAGGTCCGCAAAGAATTAGTGAGGTAGTTAGAAATACAATAAAGGGAAATTAAACTGGGAGAGATTTGTTTCCAAGTAGTACCAAAGGGGCTGACAACACTTTTGAAGAGAACGTGGGCAATGGGACAGTAACAAAATCCCATCTTCGCTAAGCCATGCATTCCTAAGCTTCCACTACAGGGACTTCACTGGAGGTTTTCTGGAATTTAACTCTGTCACTCACACTCTGTATGGTGGCCTGTAGCTCTTTAACTTCCTAATTTTGAATTTTCTCTGGGTGAGTAAAAAAAGATAACACTTTTCAGTGTTAGACTCTTGGAACTAGAGTACTTCGGAGGTGAAGGAGAGAGGATCAGTATGTTCAAGGTCATCTTAAGTAATCTAAAACCCTGTCTCAAAACAAAACAAAATGAAACTTCCCCGTGTGATTCACATTTTCTTATGTATTTGTAAAAGAATCTAAAGAACACTCAAATATAGTTTTAGCTTTCTGCTGTTACCCTAAATCCACCAAGATTTCTTCATGTTCTGGTCAAGTCAAGCTATAAAGAAACCAAAATGTATAGGTGACCATTTATGACCATGAAGAGATGTGGGTTTTCATTCCAAACTGGCCTATCAGTGGATATATCTTTGGCTTAGTTTCCTATAAATAGCATGAGTATAATGGTCACCTATATCTATACTATCAGTAAGGTCATAGGAGAAAATAAACATATGTACCAGGAAGCTACAGAATTGTTGATTGAAAGGAAAAAAACATTCAGCCTGTTCTCACAGCTGGTGGATGGCTTTTTTATTCATACATGCACCTGTGATCCTCTGTCTCAGGACTGTATATAAACCCAGGAAAGGCAGACTACAGTTCTGGGGAAAGCCAACTGGTGCTGTTGGAATCAGGTCTCTACCAAAGGGAACTTCATTTTCTGAATGGGACCACTCAGTCGTAAACTATAAATCCCCCACCCCTGGGCTTCGTTGAGTAGGAATGTGTGGATCTGTAGCAATAGCATGCTCACTAACATTCCCTCTTTCTTCTCCCTTCCCAGTGCTTCTTGGATCATCTCCTAGTTCAAACTCGCAGAGTCTGCGTCTGGGAGAAGTCACCTCAAACTGCTTCCATGGGCATCCTAAAGCATTCTGAGTTTTGATGAGAAATGAGAGGGCGACTGAGCTGACAGTTCATTACTTTAGAAAGGTATTTGCAAATTGTCTCTCCTCCCTCAACTAATAGTCTAGCTTTCTGTTTCTAGAGGTCTCCTAGCCTCCAGATTCCAGGTTCTCTATTGGCACTGTTAGCAGACATCTAAATGGGAAAAACACATTTGAGACACATTTGGAATTTTCTAGTAGTTGCTGGTGTTTTTTTGTTATTGTTTGTTTGTTTGTTTGTTTGAGACAGGCTTTCCATGTGTAACAGTCTTAATTGTCTTGGAACCATCTCTGTGGACCCGGCTGGCCTCAAACTCACAGAGATACGCCTGCCTCTGCCTCCGGAGTGCTAGGATTAAAGGCTTGTGCCACCACCGCCCATCCAGTAGTTGCTGTTTTAAAAGGGAAAAAAAAACCCTAAGCTTAATGGCACTACTGTTTCAAAATGCAACTTGTATGTTAGCATTAGCAAGGTATTTTATGCTCTTTTTTTCTTTCTTCTTCCTGTCTTTGGAATCTTAACTTGATGGAGGAGGGTCATCTGTCTATTGGTTAATAAAGAAACTGCCTTGGCCCTTTAATAGGACAGAAAATTTGGTAGGCGGAGTAGACAGAACAGAATGCTGGGAGAAAGAAGTCGAGCTGCAGTCGCCATAGCTCTCCTCTCAGAGATGGAAGCAGGCTAGAATCCTTCCTGGTAAGCCATGACTTTGTGGTGCTATGCTCATTAATAATAGAAATGGGTTAACCAAGACATGAGAGTTAGCCACTAAGCGAGTAGAGCTTATGGGCCAGGCAGTGTTTAAAAGAATACAATTTGTGTGTTATTATTTTCAAAGCTAAGCTAGCCGTGTGGGATCCAGGTGGGAACATTGCCTGCCACTCCTTCTTTTACATTAACTCATACTTATCAGTCAAATTTCAAGTGCACCACAGCAACACAAAGCTAGTAATGAATAATACTTACTTCACTCACGAAAAAAAAAACAAAAAACAACTTTTTAGTGAGGAGCCACGTAGAACTGAGACTGTTTTGGTCTTACTTAGTCTGTAACAATGATTCAGTTCTGTTGCTGGTTCATCACAAAAGCAGCTACAGACAGAGATTATGAAAATGAGTGAACACCACACTATTGTACTCTAATAAAACTTTATTTACAAAACAGGTAGTAAATGAAATTTGTCTGTAATTATTGTTGCCAAAGCTTGGTACAGATACTACAATATAAAAACTAAACTGTCACCATTTTCTGGGATACTAGTATGTATACACACACACATACACACACACACACACACACACACACACACACACACACCTTATGTCAAACACTAATCTCTGTCTCCAATCTTTTGTGTGAGACTGCAGCCTCAGGAAAAAATTCTTTGTAGACAAAATAGAAATGGGTACTTTCTGTTTACAGCTGGTTAGCTTAGCCTGACAGAACTCACAACAATCTTGGGAAAATTCAACACCAGTGAGACCTGTAGACATATGTCTCCTAGAAATCTAGTCATTAATCTCACAAAGCCTGGTGGGTGGATTCAGACACGAGCTCTAAGACCCCCAAGAAGTCTTTTATCTCTCTGTGACTCGCTGTCCTCATGACATGCTAAGGGACAAGCAGAAGGAAACGTATGCAACCCCACAAAAGAAAGCCGGGCTCCCACAAAGCCAGTGCGTGCAGTAGGATCAAAAACCCATTGCCATTGTTCTTGAGTTCTCAGTAGTCCTCATTGTCCGCTATGTTCAGAGAGTCCGGTTTTATCCCAGGCTTTTCCAGACCCAGGCCAGCTGGATGGAGGTGGGGGTTCCTTGGACTTCCCACTGGACAGGGAACCCTGATTGCTTTTCGGTCTGACGGGGGGGGGGGGGGGGGGGGGGGGGGGACTTGGTTGGGGGAGGGGGAGGGAAATGGGAGGCGGTGGCGGGGAAGAGACAGAAATCTTTAATAAATAAATAAATCAAGAAAAAAATCCTTAGCAGAATTAGAACTAGAAAACAAAACAAAAAAAAAAAAAAAAAGAAAGAAAGAAAGCCGGGCACAAATAGTGTTCTAGAATTGTTGATTACATGGAATAAAGAACTTGGGTTCAACTTTGAACTTTTATGAGAACTATAAAAGAGTAATTTATAATCTACCATCAAAATAAAAAAGTATTTCCCTTCATTTCAAGAACTATTTTTCTATAGATTTTTAATATACTAATATGTAGCTATATGACTACATCTTATCCCAGGTTACATCTTCCAGAAATACCAAGTCCAATTTCTTAATAGTCTCATGATATTGTATTGATGTCACTATTCTTATCTTAGCTACATGCACACTCACACAGTACACACACTCACACGCTACACACACTACACACATACACACTCTATTGTTTGTGTATGTGGTGTGCATGTGTGCTAAATCTCAGTGAATGGTGTCCTATTATTTATGAAGCCTTTTTTACTTTCTAATCTAAATGGGCAAGTTTTTGTTGAGTCTTAAGCAAGTGTCTATTTCTCCTACTTCCCCAACTCTCTCACTGTTTCTGCCATCGACAGTGTTCTGTGGATCCCAACTTTATTCTCAGCCTGGCCATAGGCACATGCCCTTCCATGTGATATGCTTGTACATATCAGGAAATAATCAGCACTGAAAAAAGAGGAAACCAAAACCATAGTATGCATCAAGTACCTATATTATACTTGTTTCTGCTTATTTGTTCCCCACCATACATCTTCAAATAATCACATGGGAACATTTAGCATGAAAAACTGAATATTCGTTAGACATCCTTTCTGAAATCTAATGCAGTAAATTATTGCTACATTTATTTCAAATTCTATTTTAAACCAAAATAAATTGTTTCTAGGTTTAATGCATAATGTCATCCTCAGGTGAGTTTTATACATTACTATTAATTCTGAGAGAGAAAAGTCATTGTTGAGAAAGTAAACTGTCATGGTTTGGGTATGATTTGACCAGTCTTCAAGAATCCACTCGTAATTAAAGATATGGCCTCTAGGGTGGTACTACTGGAATGTTGTAGAAAGCATCTTTATGGTTAGGGCCTTGTGAGAGACCAGTGTGTAACACACCTTGGAAGGTGGTTTTCAAAAGACTCATTCATGACTCTCTAAGAGACCTGCTATAAAAGGCTGAACCTGGGCTTGCCCAAATCACTCTGTCTCCCAGTTCAAGATGTGATTCCTTACTTCAACATACACTTCCACCATTGCCATCTACCATGGCTATGAAGCCTTTAGCAGAGCTCAGTCTATGCAGGTACCATGAATGAATCCTGAGAATACAAACTAAACAAACTTTTCATCCACTAGCAGCTATGAAGCAAAGAGAGGCAGAAAGATTGGAAGTTCATGCCAGACCAGGCTACATAGGGAGCTACTGTCTTTCAAAAAATATAAAAAGAAAAATCAGTAAAGTTTTTCTCTCCATAAAATATTAGCTTCTCTGTGTATTTCATTATAGTGCATACACGCTTACTAATACTATAAAGTTTTAGTGAGTGTGCTACTACTTCAGGCATTCCAATGCTAGCTGCCTACCATATCACCATAGAGAAATACAAACAGTTCAGCGTGGTTCTTTTAAAGGTAATGAATGATGCAAGCAGTTAGAATGAATCTTTTAATACTAACCAAAAAGTTAATGCAGGCCAAATCTTAAAATATAAAATTGTAAAACCTGTGTGTCATACCTTTTTTACACATTAATTTTTCCTATCTTTTTCATTTTTAATGTGTACATTTGCAATGCATTTTCATGAAGCCATAGCTAACCTATTTTGTAGCACGTACTTAGTGAGGTTTATTTGAGTTGATAATTCTACAATCTATGTTGAGACAGCTGATTTTGACACTAATTTTGATATAAGCTTTGAGGCATTGATGCAGACATCAACAGAGAATAGTAAATCCAACTTAACAGATGAGCTTTGTACTTCTACCCAATCAAACAGCAAGGTAAGCAGACAAATGCCCCTAATTTCAGTCTTTGGAGACCCCTACCTAAGAGTCAGATTGCTGGGAATTAATGACTTGTCATTGAACACTACTATTAAAATGGATGCCTGAAATAGGAGATTTCAGTAATTCCTTTTGGGTTTTCCCAGGTTTTAAAGAATGTTTGCTCTTATTCTGAAGTCAATACTTCAGAATGTCTTTAAAGTATAATATTAGGTCTGGATACCTTTCAAGACAAACACAGATCTGGCTTGTTTCATTCTACAACGTTCAGAGCGACATCCAGGAACTGTGTTCATAGCCCCGACACCTAACACCGCCACTCTAACGCCATCAGGATACAGACACATCGAGTGCCACAACCCATGTATTTTCTTCTAAGGAACGTTAATCACATTCTTTAATATGAAAACACACTTGCCACCTGCATAAAAGCATAAATTCTTTATATGTAACTGAACTCTTAAGATGTTTTAATTACATTGCAAGAGTCTGAGGCTATCTTCAGGCATGACTCCCAAAAGACTGTAAATACACGTGATTTGTGTTGGTTTAATTTTTAATGCTTTTTTTCATTGGTTATGATAGTTACCATTTCCAAATTCCCTGGCAAGGCAGGCTGCCCAGGGAACTTCAAAAACCTAATAAAACACAATCTGCATACAAATACAAGTCTAGTATTCCATGGACTACAATTTAAATCATTTTGATATGTGAGCCTTTATTTACTTTTGTCAGATTTTATTTGAAATTTCTATATTAACATCACAAAATCAGTTCTATATATTTATAAATTCCATCATCAGGAGTTCAATGTTTATTTTTTTAACCTGGTAGTCAATAGTATATAGAGAACAAATTTTAAAGACTATTTATGTTTTTAAGTATATTTTCAAATTTTAATTGAGGTAAATAAATATCATTGTATAGCTATACTCATTTATTTATAATTTTAGTAGGTTCAATGATGAGGTGTTTCCACCTATCAGAGAAGTAAGTGGCCTTTTTTGTTCCCTCCTTATTCCTATCTCCATTTCTACCTCTGTGAGAGGTGAGAATTTAACTAATGCATTTAGTCCTTTTCTCCCAGTTCCAGAAATAGAACCCAGGACCTTGTAAATGCCAAGCAAGTGCTCTACCACCAAGACAAATCCCCAGCCCTACACTTACCAATTTTGAGAATCACTACTGACTGAAGCTATACTGACAAAGATCTCTGAATATCCCTAACTTAAATATAATGACTGAAATTGCAAGATTTGTACTTGGAGAGAAACGTTAATAAGAATATGACTATATTGTTGGCAGAACACCTAAGAAACACTTTATAAGATTATGCAACATAGGGGCTGGAGAGATGTCTCAGAGGTTAAGAGCATTGCCTGCTCTTCCAAAGGTCCTGAGTTCAATTCCCAGCAACCACATGGTGGCTCACAACGATCTCTAATGGGGTCTGGTGCCCTCTTCTGGATGGCAGGCATACACACAGGATGTTGTATACATGATAAATAAATAATTTTTTTTTAAAAAAAGATTATGCAACATAGGACTAAGAGGTATGGATTTTGCAGCTTTCCCGCTGCTCTTTCTGTCCTTGTACTCCATTCAGCACTGCACTGAAGGCTGCTATAACCTATCAGGAGTGAAAACTTACTTATCAGTTAAGAATAATATGGCTCAGGAAATACTTTTTATCTGATTTTTTTTATTTCTCTCTCTCACACGCACACACATGCATGCACGCACACACGCACACTTGAATTTATTTACATTTGTTCAAGTGCAAAGCTTTTGCACCAGATTTATACAGTTAAAATATTTTAAAACAGAGGCCAGCAATCTTGCCATATGTCAGATCCTACTACCTACTGCTTGATTCTTCTGTGGCTTGCCAGATAAGAGGTGATTTTATATTTCAAATAATTTGCCCTTTATTTTTTGAGAAAGCCTGAACTCAAACTTCTGCCTTTACCTCTTGCATATTGAAATTACAGACATGTACCACCACACACAGCACATTTTGAAATATTTTATTTTTAATTAAAAAAAACAAGTAAGGAAACTGGTCAGATGTAATTGTGTGAAAGAATCTATTTTCAATTAAAAATAATTATTTCTGTTTTATCTGTATGGGTGTTTTGTGGGCATGTAAGTCTGTGCATCATCTTATACAGTCTCCACAACTGCCAGCAAAGGACATCAGATCCCCTGGAACTGGAGCTATGCTTTCTGTGAACCTCCATAAGTGTGCTGGGAACCAAACCCAGGTCTTCTGTAAGAACAAAAAGTGCTCTTAACCTCTGAGACACCTCTCCAGACCCTAGAAATAGGTTTTTAAAAATTAAAAGAAGAGTGGGATTGGGGGCATGTGAAAAGTACAAGAAATTCATATTTCTGTACCTATGGAACATATGTCCCCCAAATTCTCTCATGTTCTATCTTTCGTTAATTTTGTGCAACAGTGACAGAGTTAAAGATTTCTGTATGGAGACAAATATATTTACTGTTTTGTTATTTGCTGAAAAGTGTTCTCCCTTTTTGGTATAAGCAGATGCAGAGCATTCTCTCCGCTATTCCATACCATTGAAAAGATTCAACATAACATTTTCAACCCCAACTTCAGAAATATAGGTGTATGCCTCAAATTCTACTCTTTGGATACAGGAAATTCAAAATGAGAAGAATCTTGTGGTCTCTTTCTTATTAACTAACAAAATGATTTTCACCTCACTTCAAACAATACTAACTAAGTCACAGGTAAAACAATGATTGGATAAATTGTTGTCTTATTTGTGGGTCTTGTTCAGGGAAGTGGAAGATACTTAGAACAAGAAAGAGAAAGAAATTTTGCTCTCGAATCCATTCAAATTACTAAACCAAGAACGTGATCAAAGCTTAGTTGGATTTTTCTGTTTGTGACTAAGTATGCTGAGTTAAGAGGGCACAGAAAACTTGGAATCACTTGCTCTCTCCATTGATGCTGTTTCCATCAGTCTTCTTATTTTCTTTAATCATAAAATAGACCTTTAAGGGGGGCTTAGAGCACTGTATAATTAATGTCAATAAAATCCCCTGATACTGTTGGATGTCATACTTGTTGTTTGTATATGTCATTCCAAGCTTTACTTCTTCCATCATTCGGGGATTGAATAATGTTGATCTCATCTCCTTTCTTCCCTCTTAAGTAGATGATGACATTGCCAGATACTCATTAATAAACATGTTCCAGTCATCCTTACTTAAACAACATTTAATTGATACCATCAACATTTTAATCAGTCCTGAATCTCAAAGTAGTTGCATAGCCTTAGACAGATGCAAATGCATTTTTGTTATTCAGATACTGTAAGAAGACAAAATCTTTTCCTTAAGATAGAACCTCACATCCAGTGTGTCATGTCATGGCTCAAATACTGTGAATATATATCACGCTGAAATAGCCAAAAATATTTCATTTAATAATATTGCATAGGTAAATATGACTTATTTTGTTTATATAGTAATGTTTACCTTTCTAAGGTTTAGGTTTTATAGGAATTGCCTTTCCTTGCCTGGGTGCTGAAAATGATTTTTAAAATTCAATATGTGATCAGCTTTGTTCTTGAATTTGTAGTATTCCAAGGAAGGGTTCATATTATTCACAATTTCCACAAACACTCATTGGTTATGCAAAAGGTAGTCAAAGCCAAAGAAGGTTACAGTTTTTGGCTTAAAAAAATAAATTAAAACACACTGTATTCAACATATGTCTGGTCTGATGGGAATTTACAAATCAATGTTATTTAAGAGAATTCTTCTTTTGAGACATCTTACAAAATCAAAGGATATGAAAGTGTGCTATTGCTTTGCAGCTCTCAATAACCTTCCAAGACAGACTTGCCTAAGGTTCAGAAAGTGTGATTCTCAAATTATTTCAATAAATTGCTTCCTTTCTTCTTTAGTTCTCACCTTTACTCAGCCCCTTTAGTCCATCTTTAGCAGGCCTCACAATGCCTTTATCCTCACATCCACATAGCATAATTTGCACTAGGTTGAAATGAAAGCATGTGAGCATAATAAAAGGAAGCAAGATCTTGGCCATGGACTAGGTGAATGGCTCCTTCTTGAACCATACACAATTCTTGTGTACTTAGAGAACGTGAGGGTTGGTTTATACCTCCTTCTCAACTGACAATCTGAATAACCTGGCCTTTGGAAAGGCTTAAGGAGTAAAGTTTCTGAAGCACCTCATGACATAACATGCAGCCAATGTTTAAAACAACTGCTTACAAGGAAGACAGAAATTTAGTGGTGCAGTCTATAAATATTAATGATTAGTGCAATTTATTAGCTTTATGTTCAATAGTTACTCAAACTAAAATAGTGCTTTTCCATGGCTATAGCAAGTATAGAAATGAAATTACAGATAGTTGCATATGGAAATATGAATTTACCATAAATCTCAGAAACTTTTCTAAAAGGGTGGCTAGCAGGGAAACATACATAATCACTGCTAAGGAATTTAAGAAAGGTTTTATTGTGTTATTTCTGTATCACTAATACCTATATTCAACTTCCAGTCATACTTTATATAAACATTTGTATCATAAATTTAGACTGGAGAGATGGCTCAGCAGGTAAAAGCACTGACTGCTCTATCAAAAAACCGTGTTCAATCTGCAGCACCCACATGGCAGCTCACACCTGGGTTTTTTTTTGTTTTTTTTTTTTTGTTTTTTTTTTTTTCGAGACAGGGTTTCTCTGTGGTTTTTGGAGCCTGTCCTGGAACTAGCTCTGTAGACCAGGCTGGTCTCGAACTCACAGAGATCCGCCTGCCTCTGCCTCCCAAGTGCTGAGATTAAAGGCGTGCGCCACCACCGCCCGGCCTCACACCTGTTTATAACTCGAGTTCTAAGGGATCTGACACACTCACACAGACATACATGCAGGCAAAACATCAATGAACACTAAAAATAATTTTTAAAATAGCATGTTGATTTAACAGTGAATAATGAGAAATGGAACAGAAATCGACTATAGATGTTTATAATTTCGCAATATTCTCAATATATGAATGAAGCTGAAGATCTAGGTAACTAATTTCAGTCTCTATTAGCAGAAGAATTGGTCCACTACTCTATTCATTATTTTTTAAAGACTAACTCAGGTTAGATGACTACTCTGAACATAAAAAAAATGCAGTAGCCTAAAATGTGAAATGGTTAATAGTTTCAACAATGGAAACTAAAGTGATAACCTGGTACCACTTGTTTTATTAAAGTCTACTTTCCTGAGTGGGGGAAATTTTTGAGAGTTAAATATTCAACTTGCAGTACTTTACAAAAAAATTTACTCAACCATTTTCCCAATAGAGTTCATTTATGGATACATAGCAAAGACAATGTAAGGGTCACTGTGCTTCAAAAGAGAACAGTCTCTCACTTCCCTGGAAGAGATTTTGCTTTATCTACACAATGTTTTGCTAATGAGTCAAAATCAGGGAGTAAATGTTGCTTTTAAAAAGTACCACTGGCTGTCAAGCCAGTTTGAAGAAATTGTCTAATATACAGAGAACTGGAAGAGGCTTGCCAATTATAACAGTTACAAATCACTACAGGCTCCAAAAAGAAAGCCTGGAGTTCTAAGGACTTCGATTGGGCCAAAAGCAGCAAACCAACAGCACCTGGGGTGTTGGTGAGAAAGAGATTGCGGGACCCTCTTCCAGAAGTATTGGCTGCAACATCGGAATCCTGATGGGTATCCAAGTATGAGAGCCACTTATCTACAATATCTCAACAGCCTTCCGCTTGAATGGGGTTAAGATTTTTTCTCAGCTTTCTTAGAAGAAATGAGAAAGTGGAGCACCTAAGAGGTCACTAAGGGATCTCTCTGCTGTGGTTTGTCCACCCTTGCTCTCTCTCTCTCTCATAACATATTGGATAAAGAAAATGATTTATGAAAGGTTACAAGTCCTCTATATAATTTATTATCACTGTTACCATAATCTTAGGCCAGAGGATCCTGAGACATCCAACAAACCAGGTCTAGTCACTTACCCCATAACCATTTAGAGGACCTGTGGCCTTTCATAAATCACTGTCTTTCTCTGAAGTGTCGTTTTTATTTTAATAAGTGGCCACTTGTAGTGAATGACCAAATTCAGGTACACGATTACTGAAATTAGGAGTAGACATAGACTTTTCACAAGTGTGCTTTCTGCCAGAACATGCTATTCCTCTTCCAATTATGATAAAAAGGTGACATAATATATTCACTTCTCCTTCCTGACACATTTTTTCACAGTGTCTACTTACTCTGTACTCTTCCTATTCACGTGCTGATCTCAGATCTCAACTCTGGCCTAAACGCTAATCTCTCACTCCAAGTTTTATATTGTTAGCCCTGATGCTGCCTTGTTATTTTAATGCTAGCTTTCATAACTGCATTCTCTTTCTCTTTGAAATGTCTTCTCATCTTCTAACTTTACAAAAGATATTCTTCACATATAAATTCCAGGATAATTTTAGTGTGACCTTTCCTCCATGCTTGTGTCCAAACACTGACCAAGACCTTTTGGGTTGCTTTCATTGAGACAGGATCTCTCTCCATGTAGCTCTTGCTAACTTAAAACTCACAATTTTCTCTCAGTTTCTTAAGTGCTAGGATTTTAGGCATATGCCATCCCTCCTGGCTCAGTCTTCTCTTTCTTTCCAAGAAAGATGGTTAGAGATGGCTCTAACCATCGTCTATGAAATGCTGGCTTTCTTTCCTTTCATTTTTGCTCAGCCAAACTGTATGCCACAAAGCCACCAAAGTAACCTTCTGAGTAAGCTTATATTCCTTCAAAACTCAAAATTTTGACCATTCTTGATAGATCAAATCATGTTTTTGAACTGGCATGTACAATCCTCAATCCTCCAACAGGTTTAGAGTTTCTCCAATCCAGCCAGCCATAATTAGAAGCATAGTACAAAAGGAACATTCAACTTCAGTGAAACCAGATTCTTTAATTGGCTAGTAACTGTGTACACTGTTCAATTGAGGCCTTTGGTTGTGTCTTTCCACCAACCAATTTTTTTTCTCTTCTTGCACAGTATCTCAGTGACTAGGAGAGGGATAACTATTTAAATAGAGCAAGAGTTCTCAACTGTTCTAATGCTGTGACCCTTTAATACAGTTCCTCATGTTGTAGTGACCCCCAATCATAAAGTTATTTTGTTGCTACTTCATAAATTTGATTTTGCTACTGTTACAAACAATAATGTAAATCTCTGTGTTTTCTGATGGTCTTAGGCAATCCTCCTGAAAGGGTCATTTGACCCCCACAAAAGGGTTATGACCCACAGGTAGAAAACCCCTAGAATAGAGGTTTGTTTGAGTTTTTGAAAGTACACACAAAGCAATTCAACTGAAGATTTCCTGTCTGTAACTGCAATCACATGAAGCCAACTGTAAATTGCAATCCAAAATTGGATACAATTAAGTCATATGGTTCTGAAGACATCAGTACATATTTGAGACATCAAGCCCCAGTTCACTGTACTATAAAAACACTGATTAAATTAGTTTCAGAAAATTGCTCTGCAGCCAAATAGCTATCTGCTACACAATGGACTGTGCAATAAATCTTAGACTATACATGTTGACAGGTGTGAGATGATTTATTGAATCATGAGACAAGGGATTGTGGAGAATTACTAAGAAACATACACTCCTTTTCAATGCAACATTATTTTACTTAACACAGGCAATTGAGAAGGAAACGGCTATTATAATAATAGCCACCTCTTCTCAGACATCTCTAATTCTACATATTAAAGATGATCCAGGAATGAAATCATTAGATGGTGCTGTTGGCTCTAGATCAGTCAGATGACTTAATAATGATCTATCTCCCTGCAGCAACACTCATTTCTGTTAATAATCAAAGAATGTATACTACCCATGATCTCCAAATATTGTTTTAATCATGGTAGCACTAGGATTTACAATATTTGACCTGATTTTTCTTTCAATGTTATCTGATTTTGCTTAATGGTCAGTAAGGAAATCAAACCTCCACTATAAGTTGATATTTGTATTTCAATTTTTATTACAAACAAATGTTCAATGGGCTCATTAGGTCATTGTTTGCACAAGTTGAAATTATCAATGGCATTCAGTCCTAGAAGTATACTTGTTAAATTGCATTTTTGAAGCTAAATGGATAATGTTGATGGTCATGGAAAACAATATCAACGTTTAACAAGCATTATCAGTGATGAAAGTGTAAACCATGAGAGTTTACCTTAACTTCAAGAGAACATGTTCCCATGTAACTGTTGGAGTGTCACTGGCCTCTGTTAGCTTTTTCCTCTGACCCACCCTTGTTTGTTGGGGCAGAAGGTAGGATACCCAAAGTGCCACCCCTCCCACCTTTGCCCTCTATCTGTGGGATCTCACTGCTGCACAGCACTTCAAGGTAAGTTATCCTAGCACAGCTATGTGGAGACTTGGACAAGATTCTCAAAACAACCACCGGCAACAACAAACAAAAAATATCAAATAACCAACAAACAAGACCAAGTCACTCACTTAAATTTTCTTCATGATTAAATTTAATTCTAATAATCTCTTAGCGGCCTGAAAATGGACACTAATTGTAATTATATATACCTTCCCTAATAGGCAAACAATACCCTTTTAAGATTGGTTTAACAAAAAGTGGCATCTGGTGCTCAGGCTACAAAGATAACCCAACATGCCCTGAGAGAGGATGATATAATTGTGTTATGATATGTAGAACAGGTATCTCAATGAAAAAAGCAGGTTTTACTTTGCTTTGGAGGCCAGCTTCTGATACACAGCCATTTCTAGGCCAGTGAAGGGTACACGTCAGTCCTCAACACAAAGATTTATTAGGGAGTCGGAGACTCCTGCTCTTGGTCAAAAAATCCCAAGGAATATACTAGTCTGACACAAACTCTTTGCTCTGGAAAAGAACCACATAAGAGCCTGTTCTAGACCTAGTAGATCAAAACAATTTGATACTGGATGGAGAGTAAGAAAGATAGTGGGCTAGATCACCTCCCAGCTCCTCTAGCATAGGAGGCAAATGTTCTACTACTGAACTACATCCTTATCCCCTGTTTGCAAGTATCTTAAAAAACATTTAGCTCCTGAGATTAGAGATCAAGTTACTGCCAGTTATTTGCCTTAGTAATGTCAATAAGTAAAATGAGTACTATCCTGTGTTATAGGTATCAGGGTCTCAATTCATTGCTATACACAAGTGGTCTGTTCAGTGAAACAGTTGGTCTCTGGAAGATCTCAAGATCTTGGAAATTCTCAACTTCTTAGTAGTTCCTATAACAGCAACCCAAAGACTTTTGTTTCTTGATTTTGGTTTTAGAGACAGTTAGATGCATAATCTGGCTATGATGTTCAGAGGTAAGCCTTGTGAGATTATTAGAACTAAATAAGGCCACCAGTGAGGAGCCTTCATGGTTGAATACTGGCATTGCTATATATATAAAATGGTAGGGAGAGACCAGAATACAGACACATGTGTATTAGCACTTTCTGGGTGAGTTTCCAGACTGTGTGAACAAGAAGGTCATCAGCAGTTACAGTCTTTCAAAATCACGTGGCACCTTATTCCCAAGTCCTGAGAGTGAATTTCTGCAGTACAGGTTCTCAGGTTACGGAGAGAAGGAAGCTCTTGCTACATGGGTAGAAAGTTCTTTAAGCGATATCTATAAATTATTTTTGATATTTCCAGAAATGTCCAGTTATTTGCATTGTAGCATACGTTAGAAGGAACAGTAGTGAAATAAATCATCTGCTTCTGTCTCAAACAATAACACTTTTTTTTGTATTCGAACTAAGAAGAGTCTTCTCTTCTGCTCTTACCTGGAATGTGTTGCATGTTAGCCCATGAAGCTAGGAGATGCTTGAATTACAGTCAATGCCAAGTTCACGTGTGAATAATAAGCTTCCCCAAGTGTTTCACAGCCTGCAAATGCAACTTCTCAGTGTCTGAAATATCTAACTTTAAAATCTGCATCTTAAGAAACTCCTCTTCAATGTACTCTAAGGCAGGTTTTGTATGGCAGAATCTTTTCTGATGACTAATTATGTATATCAAGTCTGAAAACCACAAGTTTTAAATTATTGACTGACAAGCATTGTCTTTCCTCATTCTAAAGTACAATAGGACTTTAAAATGGGGATTCTACAGTAGTTTTAAATTGGCTGCACTGTATAATTTAACAAAGTATTTCCGAAACACATAAACCAGGATGGACTTGCATTTCTGGTATTCATTTCAAGATGCTGTCTGGAAATGTAAAAGGAAATTGCAAAAATGAGTTCAAATCATAAAATACAATATCCCAAGTATGATTTCTGAGCATATGTAGAAATAAGAGTCTGACTGAGAAGTACAAGGGTGGATGGGACTTCAAGACAGGAATATTTTATTTTAAAGATTTGGGGAGGGAAATGGGAGGCTGGGAGGAGGCAGAAATTTTTTTCAATAAAAAAATAAATAAAGAAAAGAAAAAAAGAAAAAACCCTTTCTCAAAAACTAAAATTTTTATTGATTCCCATATTCAAATATATCATAAGAAAAAAGGAATTCAGGGAAAACCTGATGTCTTCACATTTTTTGCTTATTTCAGAATGTTAGAGGTTCTAATAAAACTTAATTACATGTTTCCCAAGGGAAAAAAAGATTTTGGGGTATTCTCTCTCCACTGTTTGATCAGTTTGGATAGGGCTTTATCAATCTTGTTGATTTTCTCCAAGAACCAGCTTTTTGGTATTCTCTCTCCACCGTTTGATTAGTTTGGATAGGGCTTTATCAATCTTGTTGATTTTCTCCAAGAACCAGCTTTTTGTTTCATTGATTCTTTGGATTGTTTTCTGTGTTTCTATTTTGTTGATTTCAGCCCTCAGTTTGATTTTTTCCAGTCTTCTACTCCTCCTAGGTGAGTCTGCTTCTTTTTTTTCTAGAGCTTTCAGGTGGGCTGTTAAGTCTCCAATGTGTGCTTTCTCTGTTACTGGGACTGAATAAACATGGGATAAAACCGGACTCTCTGAACATGGCGGACAATGAGGGCTGATGAGAAGCCAAGGACAATGGCACTGGGTTTCGATCCTACTTCATGAACTGATTTTGTGGGAGCCTAGTCTGTTTGGATGCTCACCTTCCTGGACCTGGATGGAGAAAGGAGGACCTTGGACTTCCCACAGGTCAGGGAATGTTGACTGCTCTTCAGACTCGAGAGGGAGGGGAAATGGAGTGGGGGGAGGGGAAGAGGAGTGGGGAGATGGGGAGAGGAGTGGGAGGAGGGGGAGGGAAATGGGAGGTGGTGAGGAGGCAGAATTTTTTTCAAAAATAAATAAATAGATTTTTAAAAAAAAGATTTTGGGGGACCTTCCTTGCTAGGTATTTCCACTAGATTCCCCAATACCCTGGCACATTTATCTCTAAAGAAGAAAAAACACTTCCTGATAAATATCTTCAAAATAGAATGTTTGCCTATAAAGACATATTAATGGATTCTAGGTGAAGGAGAAGAAAGGGAAGCTGAGGATAAAGAAAAAAACATTCTAAGTGATTCCTTTAAGGCCAGGTTTTTCTGAGGCAGAGCCCAAATTCAATGCCCAGTAACAACAATAGAGGTATGTTGTTTCCTTGCTTTCTAAAAGCCTTTGGCCACTGCTGTTTTCATTTCATGGAAATTATCATTTAGAAATTGTTGAGGATATTTGAAAGTGATAATTACTTTCAGAGCAGCAACAGACACAGCCGATATTGGAACACAGTAAAATGAAGGGTTGGGGGAGTATGTTTTGAAATGCTTTGTGTTTCTTGATGCTGTCTATATTTTAACCATTTATTAACCATACTCAGAATTGGCTGGCGTTTAATGATCCCAATCTATACAGCTATATTATTTTCTTTTAGATCATCTTTTTAGCTGTTTCCTCAATGATGCTGTGAAACAAACATTGCCATATTTTTTTACAGCAATCATCTGTGGTACAAAAAACCCTTTCATGTTCAGAACCTCTTGGGATAAGGACCAATTTAAGCTTCAGTGGTTGCCACATAACATACCCTTGTCAGAGAAGTACTTGTGATGAACTCATATCACTCATCTTCTAGAACACTCCTTTGGAACACTTTTGATGTAGGAGGGTCTTCTATATATCTGTTGCTTTAATTGGTTAATTAATAAAGAAAACTGTTTGTCCTGATAGGTCAGAACATAGGTAAGCAGGAAAGACAGAACAGAATTGTGGGAGGAAGAAAGCAGAGACAGACAGACGCCATGAATCTCCGGCCCTAGACGGACATAGGTTAGGATCTTTCCAGATAAGCCACAGCCTCATGGTGCTACACAGATTTAATGGAAATGGGTTAATCAAGATGTGAGAGTTAGCCAATAAGAGGCTAGAGTTAATGGGCCAGGCAGTGTTTAAATGAATACAGTTTCCATGTAATTATTTTGGGTAAAACTAGCCCCATCACTACACACTTTATTGTACAGAATCTCTTTGGGATATACAACTCTTATCATAGGACAATTACTCCTCTCTGAGATGAGACTCTAAGGCTCGGGAATCAAAATAAGGTAGGGTGGAGTGAACAAACTTAGGTATTGCTATCATCATCATAGGTGTGACAAAGGAAAGCGCTAGCATGATTTTCTGTCATGTACTTCTAAATGCAGACACTTGGAAAAGAACAAACAGCTTGAAGCCTTGAGAGTGTTATGGCAAAAAGCATCATCATAATCAGAGTATTTGAAGATAATTTCTACAGTATATTGACAGTTTTTGAAATATTGGATTTCTTAATTCTTTATGGCCCAATCTCCCAAACACTTCTCACATTAGCTATGAGAGATAGTACTTCCTAGACTTAAGGTTTTTTTTTTAATTTGAAAACTCTGATTTAATGATGTTCAGAATGCTTCTCAAAGTCAGGTTTATCTGAGGCAGAGCCCAAATTCAAAAAAGGTTGGTGAGACTACAAATCACTTTTAACTGAACAAAAATAGGGAAAAACATATTGCCAAATAGCTTAGTGCAGAAGGCCTCAAAGATACAATGTCTTGCAACCACAGGTTCCAGTGCTTCTAAAGGTCACACACTCACGCTCATTATATCGGGAAATAGTATAGAAGACGTGTATGAAGTGTTGAACATGACCTGTTTTACTATACATACTCTAACTGTATGGACAAGCCTAGTAGTCAATTGTATGTATGGAGGCAAATTGAGTACTAGATTATTGGAATCTACCTCTGTTTCTCATGAATGTAAGGTCCTTTTCTATGTTATCATTATCTGTGATGTCTCAATTTGTTTCATTATTATCTAGGGTTCCTCTCTTTACAGTATCAGCTATGATGTTCCTCTACATAGCCCTTCTCAGTAATGCTTCCCCCTGATCCAGCTAGTGCAGTGATGGTGAGGGAAATTGATTTTGATTGACCATCTCTATTTGTTAGTCACTCCAAGAAACTACTGACAGGAAGCCACTTTATAGCGAATTAAGAAGGAAAAGAAAGAAAGAAAGAAAGGTTTTTTGTTTTGTTTTGTTTTGTTTGTTTTGCCTTGCTTTGCCATCTAGCCATATCATTTCAGTTCTGACTTTCTGGCTGAAAACCTGTCTTTGACAGGAATACTCCCAACTTACTCTATTAGAAACACTGAGTACAATATAAAATTTAGTCAATACATTTAAAAGGTAGAGCTGTGACTAAGGCACAGTAAATGAAATTTTTCTGTGCTCTAGACTGTGAGAACATACACATTCCAGAAGATAACTGCCTCATTTACATAATGGCATGAATTAAAATTCTCCCGAACTCAAGCTATAGATGCCCTTCCAAAATGAAAACTGATTACAATGGAAAACCACCATTTGTTCAAGGTAGGTATGTCTATTGCTTAGTATATGGACATCTACTAAGCAATTGGGAAGTCTGAGCTATGAGCTGGCAAACTCTGGCTCCTGGGTCAAATCTGGCTGACCACCTGTTTTTACAGTTGTGGTTGGAATCAAGCCAATATGTAGTGTGTCTATAACTGCTTTTGCATTACAGTGGAATTGAACAATTCTGACAGAAATCATATGACCTAGGAAAAGCAACTGTTCATTTTCTATGTTTGTTGACTTCAGTCGTTAGGAGCTAATCTAGGCCTCCCTTTCTCCACTCCTCACTTGAGGGACTGGATCTAGCTAAGGTTGTTCCACCAAGCTGATATCAGAATCCCTGGGGGCCACTGGGCTTAGAGGAAGTTCCCAGACTTACTTATACTGCACGGTCTCTTGTTCCATCAGGAGAGGCTCTTGCCTGACGTAATCAACTTGGGGAACTCAGAGAGCAGCCCGTTGCTAAGGCCTTTGGAGTTCAGTGCTTTCAAGCATGAACTACTTTGTGAAGTAAGTAAGCTCTGCCAACAGGAACAAACACTTGGAAATCATGCCTAAATAAATTCAGCCTTGGCACTGAAGACTTCCATTTGATTTACAACCTTCCAAGTCCTGGACTTGAAGATTTGAGAATCTGTGGATTTTCATGGATCAAGATATGGTCCTATATAAATATAAATGGTTTCTTTGGAAGAGACTTAAATTAGACTAACAGGCTTAATGAGTTAACGTTTGATCTATGGAAGTAACTCACCTTAAATATGTCACAATGAAGATGATTACACATCAAATATATGCTGTTTCAGTGACAATCTCAGTTGGCAACCCATTCGCTATAGACTCCCCACTTGGAGGAAAGCCCCAGGCTCTGTCTCTGCCACAAACAGCTACACCTGGAAGGCCGTCTTGAGAACAAGCTGCAAAACACTAGGAAGTCTGGGGGACAGTAGATAATATCAGGAGCACCTAAATCATGTTTGGGGAAGGGATTAAAGAATATTTCCTAAGCTGTTAGAGGTTTAAATATTGCTGCAAGAACCTGAAAGACGGCATGTACAGGCGCAGACTGCTTAGAAAAGGCAGGAGTACACAGAATGAAGAGAACTGGCTGTGCTCTGAGATTTGAGATGGCTTTAAGGCTGTCAGCCTGTTTTTCAGGATGACTATAGATGGCAGTGAATGAATAGTAAGGGACTGTCTCTTCAAGAAGAGCCATGTCTGGGCTCTTCAGCTTACACTAGGCTTGGCTATCGAAGTTACGGGAACAAGTAAATAATTCTGAGACTGAAACTGATCGTTGCATTTTTGGCAAAGAAACCCATGCTTCTGCATCCTTGACATCTAGGGCCACATGATTTTCACTGTGAGACCTAGCCAGTGCATTTAGGATGTTGAATAGTGCCTCTGGCCACAATATCTGGCGGCAGCCACATTCTTTCCTGAGCTGAAGTAGTAAAACAAGGCATTATAAGTTTTCCCAATAGGCCTCATGATTTCACACTATTGTGTCTCAAGGTGAACTAAATATAATTTACCCTGAGTAAAAAAGATGAAATAGACACATACAGTATCAATGTGCTATTTATATGATGGTATTTTATTATGCCCCCTTTTTTCTGTCTGACCTAACGGTCGTTTGTAATAGCAGAAACTGAACCCAGGGCCCTGTGCATAGAAGGCAAACATTTTATCACTGAGCTACAACTCCAACCCACTGTTTGCTTTCCCCTCTTGTCCTAGAACCGACATTATACCTATTAGTACTTTTCTGGCACTACTAAGGTGAAATCCAGGCCTTCTCAAATGCATGCATTCCAACAATTTTTAACATTTTTATTTTCAGAGAGGACATTAGTGCACAGCCTAAGCTAGCCTTGTACCCATTCTCTATCCCAGCCAGGCCTTGAATTTGGACTCTTACTGCCTAAGTCTCCTGAGTAGCAGGGACAGGCCTGGACCACTGGAATCAGTACAAATGATATCATAGTAAGATTTTCTTTTTATATGTTTTTCCTTTGGTGTTACGAATGGAACCCAGGGTCTTGCATGTGCTAAGTAAGAGCTCTAATACTAAGCTAAACTCCACATTCTGAGGAACTCTTTAGAAAGAAATAATGGGAGGGAATGTGTAGATTTAGAAAGAAATACCAAGGCCTGAAAAAGAATATTTTGATTGTTTATGCATTTGAAATTTAAGAGAATGGCCGGCGGGCTGTGGTTATCTTTTTTTTATCTGTTAGATGAATTCTGCCTACACACTAGAGACTATAATCTGGCTAAATTGTTACAGCCTTTTCCACTTGTTTCTACAAATATTCATTGCTGATAAAATGCCTTGTAGATTTTTTAATGTTCCAGCTGTTGAAAAGTGAATAATCAGATATAAAGTAACTGTAAGATATATGCATTGGACTTGAGGAACTGAAAAATATTTGGAAAGGGAAGACTTGGATTTAGGAATGTTCATAAAATAATAGGCAAATGTGGATCACTGTGAAGGGGTGGAAAAGAAACCACATGATGATGAAGATAAGAAAACTGTGTCCAGGTGTCACTGGCTTCACGAAGCTCCCTAATAACAAAACAGAACAAGACAACCCCCACGCGGATGTCAAATTATATTCTGCTTAGTTTTCTATCACTACTTCCCTGACATCAAAATGTTTCTTTTACGTTTGTGTTGGACTAAGAAATATATATTACAGTGATACTTGTTTCATTCAAAAAAAAAAAAAAGAGCCGGGCGGTGGTGGCGCACGCCTTTAATCCCAGCACTCGGGAGGCAGAGGCAGGTGGATCTCTGTGAGTTCGAGACCAACCTGGTCTACAAGAGCTAGTTCCAGGACAGGCTCCAAAACCACAGAGAAACCCTGTCTCGAAAAACCAAAAAAAAAAAAAAGAAAAGAAAACTGTGTCCAAAGCTAAACTATAGTGCTCCACCATGAACCTCCATTCGGTCTTTTAACAAAAATCAAGAGTTACTACAGGAAGAGGCGGAAGGATTTAGTAGGGAAATTATTAACTTTTGTTTATGTAAACTATACAGTCCAACTTTTAATAATGTTGTATTTTTGTCTGTAGAACTATAGAAAAAGCTTAAAATCTGCAAGAAGGAAGGAAAGATGCAAATGTTTAGAAAATACCAATCAAAACTGGAAGAGGGAGTGCAATATATCTTTTGTTCAATGATCTCCTGGGTCAAGCATTACAGGGTTGAATTTTCAATTGCTACCTCTGCTTTTACAGATGAGGAAACCAGTCTTAGAGGGGTTTAGTTTGCCTTTTAATCCTTAAATTCACAGAACTCTAAAATGGCGACATCAGCGCACACGTTAAAAATCAGAGTTTTCAGTTGGCCTCAGAGCTGATGAATCACAACATGCATTGGAACAAGAAGCCCTCCAGGGCTTCCTGTGCATAGGGTGTGCCACCATGCCTGGCTGTTTTCCCCAAACATAGATTGTAGGGTCAAATACAGGTTCTCACACTTGCCTAGCAAACTCTTTATTAGCTGATACATATACCCAGCTTCTAAATTCACATTTGTAGGCAAGGCAAAATCATGTCCCAAATGATGAACTGAATTTAAGGGTCTTCAGATTCATTTATTCCATACTTCTCTATGGAAGATCTGCTGAGTATATTTATTTCTACATGTAGATAAAAATGATTCCACAGAGATTTACCTGTTTGAGCTTGTAGTTTTGCTTTTTTTTATATATTACTATGGAATATAGACCCTCTTCAATCCTATTCCCCACAGCAAAGGGAATTAGTTGTTCTTCTTATGGAACAGAGATGATAAATGTGGGGCAAAAATTACTGTTTGTCTTTCTTTCTTGCTAAGTTTTTAAATGTGCCACATTTGGATCATGGTTCTTTCTGCTTTAGTGGTGCTGGGGATTAGTTAAGGACAAGATTGGACTTCAAGGCCTGTGTCCTTAAACTTCAAGTCCTCAAAATGTAGATATACTGTGGGTGGTGTGTGTGTGTGTGTGTGTGTGTGTGTGTGAGAGAGAGAGAGAGAGAGAGAGAGAGAGAGAGAGAGAGAGAAAGAGAGAGAGAGAGCATGCTGGGGATAGACCTATAGCCTTGTTCACACTAGGAAGGTACCCTACCACTGAGCTACACTCTAAATCCTCACTGATATGCTTTTAAATTTGCAATTTGCCATGGCCTTGTGCTTTGCAATATTAAGATGATTCCAAAATGCTAAGCTGCTCCTGTGCACTAGATGTTGACAAAGACGCTTGGACCTATATTTTCTCATTTAACACTCTCTTGATCACTAACAGGCAAGTAATTTACTTTTTGCAGGCAGTATATTTTTCTCCAAGGCTCAAATAATATTGGAAAATGTGTTTTGCAAACTCAGGAGAATTACAAATGCCATATTCTTTTTTTTTTTTTTTTGGTTTTTTAAGACAGGGTTTCTCTGTGGTTTTGGAGCCTGTCCTGGAACTAGCTCTTGTAGACCAGGCTGGTCTCGAACTCACAGAGATCCGCCTGCCTCTGCCTCCCCAGTGCTGGGATTAAAGGTGTGCGCCACCACCGCCCGGCTTAATGCCATACTTCTTAATACAAGTGCCTGGAGATAGTGCATTCTTGGTTTTAGACCAACAAATATCCTTGAGACTTATCTCAAAGGAGCTTAAAGCAGTTTCCTGAAAGATAACCCAGCTTCCAACCCACCCAGGCCTATTAGCCTTTTTTCAGATATCTGGATGAATCCTCAGAAGAAAAGAGCTCTCGCATCTGCTTTGCCCTAAAAAGCTGAGCAGTGAACAAGTCAGTGAGAACTTTGTTTGCTGAGACCCCGTGCAGCTCAGCTTCAAAATCCTGAGACACCAGTGCCCTAGAACCTCTTCTTTCCTAGGGCCTATAAAGCTTCCAGAAGCAGCAGGCTATACTCAGTCTGAAATGGAAGTCTGACCCTTTTTCTCGAGGCCTAGAAATTGACCCCGCCAACCAAAAGCAACTGAATTTTGTATATCAATATACAGGGTCAAAAGAGAGGGAAATGAGAACTCTCAACCAGGTCAGGATATTTGTTGTAAAGCCCAAGTTTGTGAGAATCCCATAACAGGTAAAGCAAGCCCCCCAGCTGGCCAAAAGAACACAATAGCACTTCAGTGAGTTGTTCTCTCATCTCTCTCTTCCTAGAGGTGGTCCTCTCAATGTAGAAATCATAGCAACCGCTTCAGAGCCTGGCTATGTATCTGATCTATTTCCCATGTCAGGAAGGATATCAGGCCTCTGAGGAAAGCATGTAAGAGGAGCTGACTGTCCAGTCTATGAACAGCAAACCTTTATTAAAAAGGCATCCAGTCTGGACGTTAGCATGCGTCAGAGTCCTCATACTGAGTCCTAATGGGCAACTCCAAAGAAAGGAATGTCAATGTCCTTTCTGAGAATTTCTACAGCAATGTGGTTTCACTTCAGCTACTGGAATTATGCAGTTTCCAAATATCAAACACTGAAGTCAACGATCTTCAGTAATTACTCACATTGAAAACTATTTCTCAGATTGACCTCCATGGAACGCTTTCCATGGTTCTTTTATGTACTCTTATGCCATGTGATCTTTACTTCTAGACACTGGAAGCAGTGTTTTATTTTTGTTATTCATTTCTGCATTCCCGGAATTTACCCATTCTTATCTCATATTGACTACATAGAAATTCTCCTTGGGTGAGTGAGAAAGGTTTATTTGCTTTTGTAAAAAAAAAAAGAGGATTTGATAAAACAGATAAGGAAAACAACATTTGTAAAGGCACAGAATGGATAGATGCTTTCAGTGAGTTTCATACGCTTGCAGAAATAGGAAACCTAGTTTAATCCCAATGTGAGTAAAACCCAATATTTTCTTGATATAGCCAACAGAAAGCAGAAATGTAAGGGGGGAGGAAGGTGGCGCCACTGCTGCTCTATTCATTCTCTAGGAATCTGTCTGACAAAAGTACACCCAGGGCCACGGGTGGTACACGGAAGAAACCACTCTTTTTGATGTCTTTCACTCCAGGGCTGTCTTCCTCTGGGGCACTAGTCAGTAGCCAGAACCTCCTGTTTCCCACTGGAAGGGAAACAGCTGATGTGACACAGCCCAGGAATCCTTCTCTTGCTCACATACCAAAATCAACTGGACAGTACCACTGAGTTGGGACTGGTATAAGCTACCTGTGTGTCTTGTTACAAATCTTGTCCTTACCTACCTAAGGCTTGCCAAAATGTAACAGCCACGGTGTAAAGCCAAATGCCAGTTTCTCTTTCCTTGGTGACTCAACAACTCAACCAGAAGCTTGAATAAGCAGCACCTGCCTGTGATCTTTACCACGGCCTTGTTTCTCAAGCCATTCATTCCACTGGACCACTCGCTGCTTCTAAAACGTCAGTTTTACCACTTTGCTGCTAGGTACAGAACAAAAGACAAATCAAAATTTCCACTATGTTTAGAAATCTGCAATGGTTATTGAAAGTATTCCACACTGGGAGCCAAAAACACAACTCAACCCTGTAAGCACTGAGTAATGCAGGATACAGTGCAAACGTCCAAGATTGGGTTATTCGGATGAAGCCTTGACTGTACCAGGAAAGCAGAGACAAAATAACACCTGATGCTCATTCAGTGCTTACTGCATGCCCACTCTTGGACTTTAGAAGCATTTTTGGTTTTGATGAGAAGAAAAAAAAAAGGTGTTTTTCCCAGTTTAAAAATAATAAATGCCCAACGGCTACACAGAAGACTTAGGCATTGTGTTTAAAATTTCAGATCATAAAGCAAATATGTATTTTTTGTTTGTTTTTGAGGCCCTCGGGAAAAAAATCCCAAATTTAAACTAGCATGATTGTCTTTTCTCTTCAGTGGCCTCGGGTAGCAGGGAACATGCACTCATATGATCCCATCTCTGGGCATGAGGTCTGACTCTTCAAGATAATCAGTCTATGGAAATGTTGGCAGGGGAACTCTTTAAGACAGCTTCCTTGATGGCTCTAGAGGCATCATTCCAAAGCCATATCTCTACAGCAATTTGCAGAGCCCGTGGGAAGGCATCCTCCTCCTTTGGGATAGTGGCTTACAGCCAGGCCAGGTGTGTGTTTAAAATCACTGTAAAATTGCTGCATATATTTCTCAAAACCTCAAAAATGACTAGCTCATTGAACAATAATGCTGCCTTTGTTGGTCCTGTTAGGCTGAAAGAGAAAGAACAAACTGGGCACTGGGGAACTGGGATCTGTATGTCTAGGTGACTGGGGGCCAGCAACTCTGTATACTACTTTCAGTCTAAGGTACCACAACTACACAATGTGGAAGAAACAGTGTGAAGTCCGAGGTCCTCTAAAAGGCCACTGCAATAGGTGCAGTGCTTTGATCTGCACTCTCCTTGGAGTGAATCCAACACCAGAAGAGACAGTCATATGCAGTCTTTATGATATCTAGTGGTACCAGGACTGCAAGATTACACTTACACCTGGATCCAGAAGCCAATAGGCAATTAGTAACACCTCTTGCTGCTTCTTAGTTTGGGGGCAAGACTCTGAATGTGACCTGCGTTTTGAACTGGGGTGCACTGTGTCAATTGAAACAGACCATAAGATAAAAACTAATGCAATTGCCTCTTCATGCTTTCCCTTCCCCTGGGAACATGACAGTACTGCCCATATCTGGTATTCTCATTTGACCTTTCTTCCATAAAACATACTTTGTATCACCCTCCCTTCAAAAGAAAATTGTTTTACTGTTATCTTACAGGCAGGAGTACAAACATCTTCACCTTACATTCAAAGACTTTCAAAATCTTCCTTAAAGATACCTCTTTTGATATTATCTCTGCTGGCCCTTTATTCAGCACCTCCAATGCTAGCCAGCATTGTGCAGGGTCCTAAGCTGTCTTATCTATTGCTACAGACAGGTCTATGCTGGCCCAGTGCATGCGCAGAAGCTTTACTCAGCTGCTTTGATGCATAATACACTGATCTGTCAACACAGCATAAATCCCACCACCCTGAAGCAAGGTTTATTGTCTACTCAACACCAGAGCCATCTCTTCCTCCTCTGAATCCCAAAACACTTGTCTAACCTATCAATCAATTCTGCACATGTCATTCAACAAGTGTTTATAATTGGCATGCCTCTGCCTGTGGCTAGGCACTTTCGAAATAAAACAAAATACATTAAAGGAACAACATGCACTCTTATCTCACACATAAACATGGCGAGCAATAGCTAAAATAATATTAGGCAGCCAGTGCAATGCCAAAGTCCTCACACTTAACCGTTTCTAACAGTAGTTCTAATATTGCAAGCTTCCTCTGGGTCAGGCACAATACTAAGAAGTTACATGAGACACTTTATTTTGTTCTCCCATGTTTCTGTACAAGCAAGCACAGTACATTACTAGCCTTGTTTTATAGACAAGTAAAATGAGGCACAGGAACATTAAGTAATGTTCCAAACTATTACACTTGTTTACACAGTCCCATGACTCAGAGCTACCTCGTGTACTTGTCTGTGCACTTTCCGAACTCCCAGAGCTTACAAAAAAATGTTCCCGATTATAATAAATCATCAGGCAATAATAATTTTCTCCCTGCAAGTGAAGGATGGGGGGAGTCATGAGAGAGTAGACAGGTAGAAAGGAGGAGGGAGGGGAAGCGGCTTTGAACTTCGCCATAACAGTAGTAGGTCCCTGGAGATGCTTTCTTCCCATTCTGTCCATTTCTGTGTATCTTATAAATATTTCAAGACCTTATTTTCACCACATGGGAATATTTAAAAATATATTCATGTTGTAGGCTATGAAAATGTTACTATGAGCCGGGCGGTGGTGGCGCACGCCTTTAATCCCAGCACTGGGGAGGCAGAGGCAGGCGGATCTCTGTGAGTTCGAGGCCAGCCTGGTCTACAAGAGCTAGTTCCAGGGCAAAAACCAAAAGCTACAGAGAAACCCTGTCTCAAAAATCAAAAAAAAAAAAAAGAAAAAAAAGGAAATGTTACTATGAAATAAGCACAAACAAAAACTGCTTTTGATGGAGATGTTTGGAACTGTAAAGACACCCCCCCCACACACACACATAACCAAAACACTTTAGAAAATACATAACTCACTTTTTTTTTTGTTTTTCGAGACAGGGTTTCTCTGTGGTTTTGGAGCCTGTCCTGGAACTAGCTCTTGTAGACCAGGCTGGTCTCGAACTCACAGAGATCCGCCTGCCTCTGCCTCCCGAGTGCTGGGATTAAAGGCGTGCGCCACCACGGCCCACTTTTTAAAATACCATGTGGTGAATCATCATACAACCTGTATATATTTCAAATTAAAATCTAAGCTAAAATACTTGTGAACTGCTTGGTAAAGCTGTATAGGATTACAAAAAGGATGTAGTATGTGATTAAAGGTTAAATTTGAATGGTGGATAGCAGGAGTTTTATAGGTATCTAGTAAACTTGACATTGTTTAAAGTCTAATACAACACCTGGAAGTGGTAATGTGGAGATTTTCTTTTCTGGGAAGAATTTCTCCATCTCTCAAACTGGTATCTGTGTCCTTGCTTTGGACAAAACATGACTTCCTCCACCAGCAATAGAAAACATATTTGGCTGTTAGAATTCCCTACTAGTCTGTTAGCTCCATGAAGATGGTGACTATTTCAGTACATATTATCTCCAGTTAGTAAACGGAATTAACTTATTACCTCTCAAAAGGTATATAGTCTTGTATGTTATCAATAACATAGCTTCAAAAGTCTTAAAACAAGAAAAATGACACCGTATGAAAAGATCTTAGAGTTCACTCTTTTTAGTGGAAAGTTTAAATGCAGACAAGACCAATTGATGAGACTATAGGAAATTTAAGATACAATAAACAAAAATTCTAATGCTTAATAAGCAATGTTGTGTACATAAATAAGACCTTATACATTTAAATGAAAAAATTTTTATATGCATATGTTTGGAACTTCAATGACCCAAAAAGATCTAGTAATTACTTCTATTAATCCACCAAATATTCAAGATGTCATTAAAATATTTAAGGTAATAGGAGGAATAGTTAAGAAAAAACACTTAGGGTAATAGAATAGTTAAACAATTAAGATTCTAAGAACATAGATAATACTGTTATAGTTGTTGCTATTCATTGTCTGCCATAAAGGGAATACTGGAAACATCAATGTAGCTACATATAATTCAAAATTATGAAGAATCTAATATTAACACAAGCAATGCATATATGCATACAGATACACAATGTGTGTCTATATCACACACACACACACACACACACACACACACACACACACACACACTGGCCTAGCTCTTGCATCATACTAATTAGGATTTGGGGTGGTACTGGCATTTGAGTCCAGAGCATCTCACATTTTAGGCAAGCTCTCTCCCACTGAACAGTAGCTCCAGTCCTTTCTTTTACTTTTTATTTTAAAAGAGGGTGTCACACATTATGTTGTCCCAGCTGGCCCTGAACTCTTACTATCTTCCTGCCTCAGCCTCTAAATAACTAGGATTATAGACCTATGCAACCAGGCCCAGTCCTATTTCTATTTTTATAGTAGAAACACAATAAAGAAATTCTATGAAAAAAAAGAAAAGAATCTCTAGCTCAGTATCTTCTCATGTCATTATTGTCAATTATTTTCAATACTATAGAACCTCATCTAGGTATGATAGTATACACTTATATTGCTGAGGCAAGAAAACGACTGAAAATTCAAGGCCAACCTGGGTTATATAATGAGTATCATACAAGTCAAGGCAATATAGTGAGAGTTTATCTCAATAAAATAAAATAAACCTAGGAGCAAAATCTCCTACCTCTGCTTCCGTATGTAAAGGGCTACATAAAGAAATCTGAGTTTTAACTGCAACTGTTGGAGGAATAATTTGAAAATCTCAGTGGGTTGGTTTGTTGAAAGCTATTTTGCATGAAGAAACTCCGACAGTCAGCCTTTAAAGAAAGCATAGCTAAAACAGTTTTGAACTTCAGTTTTAGCTCGTTTCAAGGGAGGAGTGAAAGACAATGAAAGGTCAATTTTTCTATGTTGGCAAATTTTATAGGTATAACTCGAGTAAAGAAACAAGAGGCCCAATATGGTATGCGAGCATAGTATAAGAGGAATTATTACATTGTACTTTCTTGGAAATTCTAGAGTGTATTATTAAACTCTCTTATATGTCAGTCATGTGGTTCACAGGTCGAGTCTTTAACCAGAGGTTGTAGGACTGGAGGGTTTCTTAAAATTCAATTAAAATGATGTTTTAAAATGGCCATATATAAAGCCTTTTCTGGCCTGGAGGTCACTATGAAAACCAAGCAGGCCTTGAACTCATAGATATCCACCTGCCTCCATGCCTCTGCCTCCTGAATACTGGACTTAAAGGCATGCACAACCATGCCCAGTCATATTTTATTTTTTTTACAGAATCATACATAATTCACACTGAAATTTGATGTAATTAAAAAATGCTCCCCCAAATGTGCATTTTAAAGGAAACTATTATTCTTCATAATCATATCAGTACAAATATATATCAATATGAAATCCCACAAAGCACCAATTTACCTTTTCAGATCACTGTGATAACTAATAAAAACACACAATTCCTTGGTTTGGGTCTGTTTATTATGCTATTCTTTAAAAAAAAATCAGCATTAGTATTATACTAGGTTTGCAACAACACAAGAAAGTACATGTGGCCTTTTGTCCCCGGATCATCGGGCTACCAGGCGGCCCTGTTTAGGTACTGAGGAGTTCCATCTGGACAGGTGGCCCTGTTTAGGTACTGAGGAGTTCCATCTGGACAGGCGACCCACCCAGAGCGGATCTCGCCCCGCCTGCCAGGTTTTTTCCTTTTGTCCCCGGATCATCAGGCTACCAGGCGGCCCTGTTTAGGTCCTTTTCTCAGGAACAATTTTCTGCTCCTACACTAAGGTGTCCCACCCAGAGCAGTGAGTGCCTGCCTACCGGGCAGGCCTCAAGGACCCCCGAAAGGGAGCCCGGGCTCCTTCAACTTGTGCTCCAGGGGTCCCTGTGCACTCCTGGATCTCGTCCCGCCGGCCCGGTTTTTTCCTTTTGTCCTCGATCATCGGGCTACCAGGTGGCCCTGTTTAGGTACTGAGGAGTTCCATCTGGACAGGCGTCCATGGTTTGGTGCTGAGGAGTTCCATCTGGACGGGAACGGTTCCTGCTTCTACACTGAGGGGATACACTCAGATAGTCAGTCACAGCAAAGACTGGACCAAGACACCAGGCCTCTCCTGGCCCCTTTGAAGGAAGAGATGGGAAGGCGCCAAGGCAAGAATTTTTCCAACAACCTGAAAGGCAACATGACATCACCAGAATCCAGAGATCCCGAAATAAGAAGAATTGTACACCCTACTCTAGAAGAATTAGAAGAAATCGACTCAAAAGTGAATTATATGAAAATAATAGAAGACCTTAAACAGGAGGTGAAAAACTGCCATAAACAATTAGAATTAGAGATCACGAACAAAAAGGTAGAGGAAATGAATAAAGTGCTCAAAGATACCCAAGAAAACCAAGAGAAACAAGAAAAAGCAATCAAACAGGTAAGGGAAGTGGTTCAAGACATGAAGAATGAAATGGAAGTAATGAAGAAAACACAAACCGAGGGAAGAAGGATGGAGATGGAAAATCTGGGTAAACGAACAGGAAATACCACAAGTACTACCAACAGATTACAAGAGGTAAAAGAAAGAATTTCAGACACTGAAGATACCATAGAGAAAATAAACACACTGATCAAAGAAAACAGCAAAGCCAACAAATTCTCCTCACAAAACATTCAGCAAATCTGGGACACAATAAAAAGACCAAACCTAAGAATAATTGGGATAGAAGAAGGAGAAGAAGTACAGCTCAACGGTCCTGTTGAATATATATTTAATAAAATGATAGAAGAAAACTTTCCCAACCTAAAGAAGGATATTCCTTTGAAGGTTCAAGAAGCATACAGAACACCAAATAGACTGGACCAGAAAAAAAAAAATCTCCTCGCCATATAATAATCAAAACACAAAACATACAGAATAAAGAAAGAATATTAAGAGCTGCAAAGGAAAAAGGCCAAGTCACTTATAAAGGTAAACCTATCACACTTACACCTGATATCTCTATGGAAACAATGAAAGCCAGAAGGTCCTGGATAGATGTACTGCAGAAACTAAGAGACCATGGATGCAAGCCCAGACTACTATACCCAGCCAAGCTTTTATTCACTATAAATGGAGAAAACAAAATTTTCCAGGATAAAAACAAATTTAAACAATACGTAGCCACAAATCCAGCCTTACGGAAAGTAATAGAAGGAAAATCACAAACCAAGGAGTCTAACAATAACCACAATAACTCAAATATCTAGAGACCCTTCACCAGCACAACTCAAAGAAAGGAAACACACAAACTCTACTACTAAAAAAGTGACCGGAATTAACAACCACTGGTCATTAATATCACTTAATGTCAATGGGCTCAACTCACCTATAAAAAGGCACAGGCTAAGAGATTGGATACGAAAACAGGATCCAACATTCTGCTGTTTACAAGAAACACACCTCAACCACAAAGACAGGCACCTACTCAGAGTAAAGGGATGGGAAAAGGTTTATCAAGCAAATGGACCTAAGAAACAAGCAGGTTTGGCCATACTAATTTATAACAAAGTTGACTTCAAACTCAAATCAATCAGAAGAGATGGAGAGGGGCATTTTATACTCATAACAGGAACAGTTCATCAGGATGAAGTCTCAATCCTGAATATCTATGCCCCTAATATAAAAGCACCCACGTACGTAAAAGAAACATTACTAAAACGCAAGGCTTCCATCAAACCTCACACACTAATAGTAGGAGACCTCAACACTCCTCTCTCACCAATGGACAGGTAAATCAGACAGAAACCTAACAGAGAAATAAGAGAATCAATGGAGGTAATGAATCAAATGGACTTAAAAGACATCTATAGAACATTCTAACCAAATAGGAAAGAATATACCTTCTTCTCTGCAGCTCATGAAACCTTCTCGAAATTTGACCACATACTGGGTAACAAAGCAAACTTCCACAGTTACAAAAAAATATTCATAACCTCCTGTGTCTTCTCAGATCACCATGGATTAAAGTTAGAATTCAACAACAATGCTACCCCCAGAAAGCCTACAAACTCATGGAAACTGAACAGTCAACTACTGAACAACACCTGGATCAAGGAAGAAATAAAGAAAGAAATTAAAGTCTTCCTCAAATTCAATGAAAATAAAGAAACAACTTACTCAAACTTATGGGACACTATGAAAGCAGTCCTGAGAGGAAAGTTCATAACACTAAGTGCCCACTTAAAGAAAACAGAGAAAGCACATATTGGAGACTTAAGAGCCCACCTGAAAGCTCTAGAAAAAACAGAAGCAGACTCACCTAGGAGGAGTAGAAGACTGGAAATAATCAAACTGAGGGCTGAAATCAACAAAATAGAAACACAGAAAACAATCCAAAGAATCAATGAAACAAAAACCTGGTTCCTAGAGAAAATTAACAAGATTGATAAACGCCTATCCAAACTAATCAAACAGCAGAGAGAGAATATATAAATTAATAGGATCAGAAATGAAAAGGGGGACATAACCACAGACACAGAGGAAATTCAGAGAATCGTTAGATCTTACTACAAAAGCCTGTATGCCACAAAACTGGAAAATGTAAAAGAAATGGACACTTTTTTACATAAATACCATATACCAAAGTTAAACCAGGACCAGGTGAACAACCTAAATAGACCTGTTAGTTGTGAAGAATTAGAAGCTGTTATCAAAAACCTCCCTACCAAAAAAAGCCCAGGACCAGATGGTTTCAATGCGGAATTCTACCAGAACTTCCAAGAAGACCTAATACCTATACTCCTTAATGTATTTCACAATATAGAAACAGAAGAGTTATTGCCAAATTCCTTTTATGAAGCTACAGTCACTCTGATACCAAAACTGCACAAAGGCTCAACCAATAAAGAGAATTACAGGCCAATCTCACTCATGAACATCGATACAAAAATTCTCAACAAAATACTGGCAAACCATATCCAAGAACACATTAGAAAAATTATCCATTATGATCAAGTAGGCTTCATACCAGAGATGCAGGCCTGGTTCAACATACGAAAATCTATCAATGTAATCCATCATATAAATAAACTGAAAGAAAAAAACCATATGATCATTTCATTAGATGCTGAAAAAGCATTTGACAAAATTCAACATCCCTTTATGATAAAAGTATTGGAGAGATTAGGGATACAGGAGTCATACCTTAATATAATAAAAGCTATATACAGCAAGTCGACAGCTAACATCAAATTAAACGGAGAGAAACTCAAAGCCATCCCACTGAACTCAGGAACACGACAAGGCTGTCCACTCTCACCATACCTCTTCAATATAGTGCTTGAAGTTCTAGCAATAGCAATAAGACAACATAATGGGATCAAGGGGATTCGAATTGGAAAGGAAGAAGTTAAAATTTCGTTATTTGCAGATAATATGATAGTCTACATAAGCGACCCCCAAAACTCCACCAGATAACTTTTACAGCTGATAAACAGCTGTAGTAATGTGGCAGGATACAAGATCAACTCCAAAAAATCAGTCGCCCTCTTATACACAAAGGATATGGAAGCACAGAGGGAAATCAGAGAAGCTTCACCATTCACGATAGCCACAAACAGCATAAAATATCTTGGGGTAACTCTAACCAAGGAAGTAAAAGATCTATTTGACAAGAACTTTAAGGCATTGAAGAAAGAAATTGAAGAGGATAGCAGAAAATGGAAGGACCTCCCCTGCTCTTGGATTGGGAGGATCAACATAGTAAAAATGGCAATTCTACCAAAGGCAATTTATAGATTCAATGCAATCCCCATCAAGGTCCTATCAAAATTCTTCACAAATCTTGGGAGGACAATAATCAACTTTATATGGAAAAAACAAAAAAACCAGGATAGCCAAAACTGTCCTATACAATAAAGGATCTTCTGGAGGCATTACCATCCCTGACTTCAAACTCTATTACAGAGCTAAAGTAATGAAAACAGTGTGGTACTGGCATAAAAACAGAGAAGTCGACCAATGGAATCGTATAGAAGACCCGGATTTTAACCCACAAACCTATGAACACCTCATTTTTGATAAAGGAGCCAAAATTATACAATGGAAGAAAGAAAGCATCTTCAACAAATGGTGCTGGCACAACTGGATGTCAACCTGTAGAAGAATGAAAATAGACCAATATTTATCACCATGCACAAAACTCAAGTCCAAATGGATTAAAGACCTCAATATCAGTCCGAACACACTAAACCTGATAGAAGAGAAAGTGGGAAGTACTCTACAACAGATGGGCACAGGAGATTGCTTCCTAGGTATAACCCCAGCAGCACAGACATTAAGGGCAACATTGAATAAATGGGACCTACTAAAACTGAGAAGCTTCTGTAAAGCAAAGGACACTGTCACTAAGACAAAAAGACAACCTACTGACTGGGAGAAGATCTTCACCAACCCTGCAACAGACAAAGGTCTGATCTCCAAAATATATAGAGAACTCAAGAAACTAGACTGTAAAATGCTAATTAACCCAATTAAAAAATGGGGCACTGAACTGAACAGAGAATTCTCAACAGAAGAAGTTCAAATGGCTAAAAGACACTTAAGGTCATGTTCAACCTCCTTAGCAATCAGGGAAATGCAAATCAAAACAACTTTGAGATATCATCTTACACCTGTCAGAATGGCTAAAATCAAAAACACCAATGATAGCCTTTGCTGGAGAGGCTGTGGAGGAAGGGGTACACTTATCCATTGCTGGTGGGAATGCAATCTTGTGCAACCACGTTGGAAATCAGTGTTTTGGTTTCTCAGGAAATTCGGGATCAACCTACCCCTGGACCCAGCAATACCACTCTTGGGAATATATCCAAGAGATGCCCGATCATATGACAAAAGCATTTGTTCAACTATGTTCATAGCAGTATTATTTGTAATAGCCAGATCCTGGAAACCACCTAGATGTCCTTCAATGGAAGAATGGATGAAGAAAGTGTGGAATATATACACATTAGAGTACTATGCGGCGGTAGAAAACAATGACTTCTCGAATTTTGCATGCAAGTGGATGGAAATAGAAAACACTATCCTGAGTGAGGTAACCCAGACCCAAAAAGATGAACACGGGATGTACTCACTCATATTTGGTTTCTAGCCATAAATAAGGGTCACGGAGTCTACAATTGGTGAACTTAAAGAAGCTAAATAAGAAGGTGAACCCAAGGAAAAACATATAGTTATTCTCTTGCCTATGGGAAGTAGACAAAATTGCCGGGGAGAAAATTGGGATCTTGGGGGTGGGGTGGGATGGGCGTAAGGGGAGATGGGGAGAGAAAAGGGAGAAGGGGAGGATGGGAGGAACTTGGGAAAACAAGATGATTGGATAAAGGAAGGCTGGATAGGGGAGCAAGGAAGCACAATTCTTAGTTAAGGGAGCCACGTTAGGGCTGGCAAGAGACTGGAACCTAGAGTGGCTCTCAGGAGCCCAAGGCGATGTCCCCAGTTAGTTCCTTGGGCAGATGAGGATAGGGAACCTGAAACAACCCTATCCTATAGCAATACTGACGAATATCTTGCATATCACCATAGAATCTTCATCTGGTGATGGATGGAGATAGAGACAGAGACCCACACTGGAGCACTGGACTGAGCTCCCAAGGTCCCAATGAGGAGCAGAAGGAGGGAGAACATGAGCAAAGAAGTCAGGACCACGAGGGGTTCACCCACCCACTGAGACAGTGGGGCTGACCTATTGGGAGCTCACCAAGGCCAGCTGGACTATGACTGAAAAAGCATGGGATAAAACCGGACTCTCTGAACATGGCGAACAATGACGGCTGATGAGAAGCCAAGGACAATGGCACGGGGTTTTGATCCTACTTCATGTTCTGGCTTTGTGGGAGCCTGGCCAAGTTGGATGTTCACCTTCCTAGACATGGACGGAGGGGGGAGGACCTTGGACTTTCCACAGGGCAGGGAACCCTGACTGTTCTTTGGACTGGAGAGGGAGGGGGAGAGGAGTGGGGGGAGGGGGAGAAGGGTGGGAGGAGTGGGAGGGGAATGGGAGGAGGGGGAAACATTTTTTTCCTTTTCTCAATAAAAAAAAAAAGAAAGTACATGTGTTCATCAATTTGTGGTGACTTAAATCTCCTCACCTCGCAAATGTCCTATGTGCTTATGATATTTTATTCTAACATGAATGGCATGTTTCTGAACAAACATGCTCTGTTGCTATGTTTTCCACCCAAACGCTTAAATGCACATTTCATGGAATAACTGTAAATAATTGTTCATGAATATATTTTGCTGCACATGTGTTCCCGTGCACGGGATGTTGTTTATATGCCTATATTTCTGAAATTAGAAAACAAAATATGCAACCTGGTTAATTGTCAGACCCTCCCCGTGGCAATATCAATGACTGTTAATTCTTTGGCTTGATTAGACACATGAACCGGACTGAAGATTGATACTTTCAACACAGAAAGGGCTATTGCGATATCTCCTCCTAAATTTGAAGCTGTTACATAAATAATAACTGTGCTGTGACAGCACACAGAAAATGAGCAGAACCTGATTATCAAATGTAAATAGCAAGCCTGGGAGCTGTTGAATACGCAACCTCATTATGACGATATTATTCAAACAAACAATCCTTAATCCAATAAAAAGAACATTTTCATGGTAAGGATCACGAAAGAAAGAAAGATCAAAGGTCTCTATTCAGTCATCCCAAAGTTCTTTACCTCCCAAGGACAAGAAAGGTTCAAAGGAGATCACCTTGGATTTTATATACTGACAACCATCTGGAATTTTGAAAGACTGTCTTAGTCGTAATTTCATGCACATTCCTATCCCTGTTATCCACTTTAATGATACTTTTCTCTGTTACCGCTCTACAGTGCAGTGGAATGTAATGGTGTCTATCTTCTCTTGCCTGTGATACCTAAATTCTTGTGGCAAGCATCTTCTATGAGATGAAAAGACGGATCACCTACCACCCCTCACTCCTTGGACATTTGAAGGGAGGCAAGCTGTGCAGGTACTGCGTTTGTTTCCCCGCTGACACTTAGAAGCAGAGATTCACTTTAGCCTGTAGACTTGCCTCAGTGTGTCAAGAAATCACAAGGTGGAATCCCAGATGTGGTTTCTTAATCCTCATAGTCGCAAAAGCAACCATGTAACCCAAGTAAATACAAGTGCTCATTAGTATGAGGAGAAGGGAAAGGAACCATTTGTTAAAGGTGATGATATTCTCTGAGCAATAATACTCTCTGCACCATCTGATTCATTTTGTTTACTCAACAAGTTGCTATGTTTTTCCTGAAAGGAAGGACTTCAGTATATATTTACTTAGCGCTTTTAAATTATACTTCCTTTCCTTTTAATTAGTGTCTTGTGATCTAAAATTAGCTGATGAATATAATACCTCACTCAAACTCTCTCAGCTTAGTTTGCAGTAATTAGGCCCACCGTCAACTGAAGTTGAACAGACAACAGGGGATGATTTTGTTTTTATTTCTTCCCTGGTGATTTCTAACCTTATTTAGAGAGTGATTTTTTTTTGAAGTTACCATGTAACCATATTAATTACTATCCCCCAAGCTGGAGTTTGGATAATTTCCTACTAGAAGGAAGCAAAGTTCAGACAGTCTTGCCTGGAAAGTCACAAAATAAAAGAAGCTTATACTGTCAGGAACGCTCTCATGAAACATGAGACTGTTAGAACATGATAGTTCACCAGTAAGCCGAATATCATTTACAAAAGGAGGTCACATGTCCTCTAAAATCCCACATTCTCTGCAGACATTCTTCCTTCTAGTCTTTTGTTTGTGCAGTAACTAGACAAAGTTATAATGTGAGGAAATTACTTTTCCTGGATGAGCGAGGAAAACAAACATCCATAAATGCTCACCAGATCGATTTTTATCTTCCCTCCCCCCTTTCTCACTCCTTCCCCTCGCCCATCTTCCTCTCTCTCTCTCTCTCTCTCTCTCTCTCTCTCTCTCTCTCTCTCTCTCTCTCTCTCTGCTCTTTTAAAGAACTGCATACATTGAAAATGATCCAGAGAAACGGCAAGGGTTGAAAAGGATCCAGATATTTCGAATTTGCCCTCACCTTGACAACACTAAAATTACAAGCAGCAGTCAACTTTTACAAGACACCCTCATTGTGTAACATTTATAGGCTGCCAAAAACATGCTACAACTAATCAGATAACAAAGGTGAAGAGCAAACCTTCCCCCGCCATGTAGCTAGCAGTGAATACACTTTTTATTTCCAAGACATTTGATGGCAGAAAGGGTTTGGCTTAAGGCATATCGGACTAACCTTCAATTTGTCATAGCGCTCACTCAAAGCTGCCACCTGATGATCGCGGTGCCGCCCAACCAGTTTACACAAGGCACAGATTAACTGGTCATCGGTCACACAGTACATATTCACCTTCTCATCCTCGTGCTCCAGGCACATCAGCCCCCGGATGTGTGAGTCCGGGATTGGCTCAATCAGACGATGGCCCGTAAAGGGCTTCTTGTTCGGGTGAGTGGCTTTCAGGCACTCATCGCAGTAGGACACTTCACAAGTGACACAGGTCTTCACAGCATCTTGGGCAGGATCCTGGTCACAGAATTGGCAGAGAACCTTCTCAGCAGACGACATGGTGTTGCCGTCAAAGGCCCGTTCCCTGCGGGTCTCACTGGGAGAATTGGGCCCGCTCACAGAGGCTTTCTGAAACCTGTCAATGATGTTCTGGAGGGTGAAGTTGCGCTTGAGCCCGTCTAGACCTCGCTGGCTGAGCGTGATGACATGCCGGCAGGTGGGGCACTGGAAGGCGCTGATGGACTCCACAGGCTCGTTGGTGGCACAGTGAGAGACCAGGATGCGGTGGGCACAGTTGAAGCAGAGGCTATGTGTGCAGGGCAGCAGGAGAGGGTCCTCAAACAGCTCCAGACAAATAGGGCAGGTCAGCTCCGACTCCAGTGTTTCCATCTTCAGGCAAAACTCTCTGGGGTCATCAGCAAAATCCAAGGAAGCTGATCAGCTAGCTGGAAACAGAATGTAAGATTGGATTAAGCATGAGGGGTCAGCAGGGGGAGGGGGCTGTCAGCTTTGAATGCATCTCAGGATAATTCCAAACACAGGCCATGGAAGGGAAAAGATGCCTCTTTAACTGGGAGCAAATGATAAAACCAAACAAAACAACCCAGGAGCCTAGCATTTTCTCAAAGTTCTGATTGTTGAAAGTGAAGCTTTCTTTTTCTTTGCTACTATTTATTGTTTTCTTTTTAAATGGTTTTTCACAATTTTGGCTTTTAAAAGATCTAACTCCAACCTGAAAAGTAATTGAAACTATAACTTCTATAACTGGTATAAGATCAGAATAATTTTATGTCACAACCAAGTTTTACCTTTGGTTAAAATTAAAATAAAGAAACTACTGCTGATGAATGATAACCATTCACAACTTGGAATTTGTGAACTTGCATATTAATCTATATGCATTTTAAGAACTATCAGTTTGCAATAGCAGGTCAGGATTTTCAACTCTACAGATGTACTCACTATAGATATGAGCCTTAAGTATATATGAACTCAAATGTATGCACTACTGTAGAAATAATGTTTAAGTTCGGGGCATCATTTAAAAACATGTATTTGCACAAAGATGATCATAGTAGAGGCAATATTTTTGGCATATTCTCATTATTCTTCTATTGCTAATCCAGCAGTGGGATATGGGTGGCAGAGAAGAATAGAGAAAACTATCCAGGCATCATTTTGAAGGCTGTAATCCAATGACTAATATTATTAGATACATTTGATAAGTTTGAACAATGATAATTACAATTTAGAAAGCAATGTGGAAAGACTATTCAGAGACTGCTAAAGATTCCCTGTGCAGCCCCACTTGGTCTAAACTATCCTATCTCAGGCTTGTCACTGTTGCCAGCAACAGGCCTGGCTGGCAGGAGGTCTTGTCTCATATTCACAGTCCTGCTGGCCCAGGCATGACCTCTGCCAGCTTTGTTGCTCCCCTCCAGGCCACCTTCGGGTGGCCCAGCTGAATGCGCCCCGTCCCATAAATACCTCACTGCTTTTGTGAACTCCTACCTCCCTTCCCTTCAAAGAATCCCACACAAGCACCAGTTCATTAGGGTGAGGAGGCCTCATACTCATTAGCAGGCCTGGGAACGAAGCCCCTTTGAACCTTCTCCCTCTCAGGGCCATTAGTAGAGGGCCGCAGAATGCTGCCTGGCATATCAGCTGTAGCGCAATGCAGCAGGCTGTGGGAGAACGGGGCATTTTAACAGGTCAGGAGGTTCAAATCACTCACAAGGGTAGAAAGTTCTCAGTTGGGGAAGGCTTCACTTCCAAAGCTGTGTTTAGTGATTCTGACAGTTAGTCCTTTGTGTTCACACCTCTGCTTCTTTGCAAAATTCAAGGTTTCTAGAATCATCTGACCTTGTATAAACGAAGAGCGCACACTGCTTTGGTGAAACACCATCACCTCACTGCCAGTTGGGAGAAAATCAGTAAAGACAATAAAGTATGTCCTGGGCCTGTTAAACATTAGAAGAGCAAACTAGTAGCCGAGAAACAGTGACCAGTCACTCCCATTTACTACCTAATAAAGGAGTGGCTGCAATTTGCAATGCTGGCGCTTAATCATCTTCCAAAGGCTGCTCTTCCCCATCCCCACTCTGGCCCAGTCCATTGTTCTTGGAGATGCCGCTGAAGAAATAGAAAGGTTTTGCATATTAAGCAAGACTTTGATTAACTGTAGATAAAGAATTATCTCTGTGTCAAATTTTTGCTCCTTTACTATTAGAAGCATAAAAATCAAAAGGAAATTATAGGTCTGAAAAGAGCATAGGAAACTATGTTCCGTTCTGTGATAGTTGCTGTTAATGTTTACGTTGTTTACTTATTTAAATATATTCCTGTTTTACCTTCTTTTTTGAGACAGGGAGACCTTGCTAGATATTACAGGTTGGTCATAAACTTGAAATATGCTTGCCTCGTGAGTGTTAGGATCATCAGAACAAACCACTATCAGAGAAGCACGCCACCCACTGTGCACAGCCAATTATTTTCATTTAACTTTTATTTTCACATATTGATGTGGCATATGGTATAAATATAGCATATATATTTATATTATATTTATATAGTATTCCATACCATGCAGTATTATAAGCCAATACCTAAAATGAAAGTGTGAGAATCTTTCATGTAGGCCCATATTTCTATACGGTGTGGCAGCCAGGCTCTGAAGCCATAGGCCCCACCTGAGGTGGTCACATAGCCCTGCAGACAGGCTGTCACTGCCCTAACAAAGGGTCGGGGTGTTGTTGCTCCTTTCTGTGTAATTTGGAGGATGCCTGATAGAGATGCTAATTCAAACTTAGCTAGTTTACACAGCAGACAGGTAGTTGTGGCTGGGACTGAAAGCCATTCACCTGGTTACCTAGGAGACAGAATGCTAATGTATTTCCCCTAAGTTAAGTTTTGGTATAAAGACTGTTTGGAGGATAAATGAGAGGAAATTCTTCAGGATGTGAACTCAGGACTTCATGAGGGACCACTGAGAATCTCCCTGCCGATAAAGCCATGTGAGTTGTGTCTTTATTCCCACGGCACCATATCAGTTCAGAGAGAGATAGTTTATGTTGGAGTCTGGTCTAGAGAAATAATTTATGGTCTGGGCTAGCACCAGACCCCGACCCTTTAAAAAAAAAGGCAAAAAAAAAATCCCTTGAAAGTGGGAATGGATACATTGTCAACAGTTAAAGCGCCTGTCATACAACTTGAAGACTGGAGCTCAGTTTCCCAGAAACCACATAAACACTAGGTGGGCATGGAGGCCACCTGGGAATCCATTTCCCAGAGAAAACTGGTTAGACAGACTAGGCCTATAGAGCTCTGGCTTAATCATATGCTCGCACACATTAGCATGCCTACACACATGTGAATATACATACACACGCTGATGTACAGGGAACACAAGTTAAAAAAAACGAATTTTTTTAACTTATTAAAACTGAAAATTGCATGCCATATGATCAGAAGTAAAATGAGGATGTCAGAGAGATTGACATTCCCATGTTTCTTGTAACATTAGTCATAGTTGCCATGCTATGGGAACGACCTAAGTGTTTATAAATGGATGACTAGATAAAGAAATGCGGCACATACACACAGCGAAATAAGATTTGGTTACAAAGATGGAATTCTGTCATTTGTGGCAACATGTATGCAACCAGAGGACGTTTTGGCAAGTGAAACAAGTCGGACAGGGAAAGATAAATATTGCGTGATGACTGTGTTTTTCATGGAAGTGTCAGATTCCATCCCACAGAGGTAGCATGGCAATTCCCAGGGGTGATTCCACTGTGTATCCAATGGAGATGCTGACATTTTATTTATCTGGTCAAGAGAAGGCTACTGTATGCTACGTATTAAGCTGGTCCCAAAAGAGAGAACCTTGTGCTGTCGTTGCTCCACCTCTATTATCATCTAAGCCATCATCATCTAATACCTGGGCTATCACAAGACCTTTCTAAATGCTTTGATTGCTTCTTCTCACTCTTGTCCTTCTCCTTCTAGTCTAATCCCGGATCAGAAGCTAGAGAACCTGTTAAAACATGACAGATTCTGCCTTTCTTCTGTTCTTCCCTTCAGGGGCTTCCCATGTCAGTCAAAGGGAAATTCACCACAATAAAACCAGCACTAGAAAACAGACTCAGTGAGCTCATTTCCTCCCACGCTACTCCTTTTTTGTTCTGCTTGGGGCACATGGCTTCCTTGTCAATCCACAGATATGCCAAATGCATTCCATCTCTCACTCAGCATATACAGTCTTTGGAATCCACATGATTCTGGCCTCCACAGTCACCTTATCTGAACCCACATGAAACTAATTTCGCACCACTACCACCATAACTACTCACCCATTCTAGAAGTCCTTCTTGCTTTACCTCAGTCTGTTGTACTCCATATATCTATTGCTAACATATTCCATTACTTTGTTTACTGATGTTTCCCTTTAATATCCCTAGAACTGGACAGTGTTTTATAGGAGCAGAGATTTTTTTTTCTCTTTGGAGGCTGTGTCACAAGTAGCTAGAATAGTGTCCAAAGTACAATAAACTCAAACACTCATTGATTTCTTCAACTGTACTGGGCTGAAGCTGAATGAGTAAAATACAACTTTTTCCTTTAAGGGTCTGTCAAGCAGTAAAATAGAAGTCAGCAAGTTTTCTATATAAATGGCAGGGCAATAATTTTTTTGGGGGGGCATAGGGTATGTGTTGCAGAAAGAATCATAAAGACACATAAAAGAATGTGCATAGCTAGGCTCTGAGATAGCTGCATTTTGACAAACAGATAATGAGCCAGAGCTGACCTACAGGTCTTAGCTTTAGAGGAGAGAGGAGGACACAAATGGCCAGAAAACAAAGGAAAATCAGCAGCAGAGAGGCCTGACCAGAATGCCAGATGTGTGACAAGAACAGCAAAGATGGAGGAGCCAGACATGGACAAGCGAGTACATGTTCCCTTGTTAACAGGAAATTCTTTGCAATGGGATTTCACCCTGACATCAGTGGAAATGATGTGAGTTCAGTGCTCGGGGCAATTCATGTAGGAATGATTTAATAGCAGCTGCTCAGATCTGAATCTTTTCCTTTTACTGCCAGAGTACTCAGCATGGTGCTTTGGGCAAATGTCTCCACTGTAAATAGTTAACTGAATTAAGTTCTGAGAAAAGAGCTAGATGTGATAAGTGAAGTTCAGCCAAATTTCTAAGTCCCTGGTTCACATAATTGCAAAAGGGAAGGGGCACTTAGTTGATATCTACAATAAACTCTATTCTTCACTTTTATCCATAAGTTGCCACTTATCTTCTTCATTACTCAATAACATCTACATATGCCATTCCCCTCTACAAGAAATTAGCCGGTCCTATTTTCTACCATTTAAAAAATATCTAGAGAAATCAAAGCACTATTTATGTTTTATTAAAATATTAAAATCTTTATGTGCACTTGGTCCTGGGGTAGGCTCAGGCAATGTTTAGCCCTTGCCTTGGTGCCTCAACAATTCATTAAGGAAGGGAAAAAAAAATACCGGACAGTTAAGAGCACTTGCCGAGGACCTGGGTTCAATTCCCATAGCCTACATGGAAGCTCAAAGTACATGTAACTCCAGTTTCAGGGACTCTAATGCCCTCCTCCGACATCCACAAGCACTAGTCATGAATGTAGTCCACAGATATATATGTATGTGTGTGTGTAACACTCACATATATAAAATAAATCTAAAAATGAAAAGAATATGTTGTGTAAATAGCTAAATAGGAAATCCAAAACCAGAATAATCTACTCTGTTCAAAAGGAAAAAGGGACAGGAAGGTTTCCTCAGGGTAAAGGATGAGGCAGCTTTCAAAAGTTGAGTAAGGTTCATTCACAAGATAGTGGGGGTCAGGTAGGATTTGTGCAACAAAAATGTTATCTTTCTTTTGTTTTCTGCCTAACCTTCACAGTTCACTTTCCGTATTTTTTAGCTAGCGTCTTAGAATTTATTACAATAGAAGGAAATCACATACGCACAGTATTGTCAGGAAATTCTATAGCTCAACATTTTTATGAATGGACTGATTAGTCTTTATTCTGGAGGAGGAGGGGATAATCATGGGAAAACCCTTTGCGCCAAACTGGGAATAGCAGTAATTCAGCATCTTTGCTTGCCTGAATGTAGTTGGTCTACTAGAATAGGGCAGAATAGTAAGCAAAGGAGGAGCTGACCAGATAATCAAAAGAGTGTAGGACATTCACTATGCTGGATGTAAGCTGCCCGAGTGTCCCGGAGCATGAGTCCACAGATGTGCCCCACAATTCTAGCACTCATTCTAATCATGTCCAGAAGTAGGACAATCTTAGAATTAGGATAGTGACACATTTCAGTGAGACCTTGCATCCTTAGATGTCAGGCCTCTTCTCAGGAAACTCATTTACCAAAAAAAGCACTTCTCCACAATGAAAAGGAAGTAAATGAAGGCTTTGGTGGATAAAGATGTGGGTGGTTATCTGCCTCTTTCTTCTTCAGGTCTGGTCTTCTCCTTCTGAATATCATTACAATTGCAATTCTCCTACTCTGGTTGCTCTCTCTCTAACTGCTGCTGACTTCCTGTCCATAAAAGCCTCGAAGTGTTCTAAATGTGGGTCCTTCCTTCCAGGAGGTAAGCCAGTGTACTCACTCGTTTCATGGTTACTTTCCAATGAAAGTTATTTCTAGGCTTGAACCTCAAAGCACCATTTTTTCTGACATTTCCGTTAAGAGTTGACCAACCTCAGCTTCATGGTCTATGACTGCTTCAGACTCAGAATGCAACCCCCTTGGAAGTTACTGACTCCCTTCCCCAACTGGTCTTTTCTGGAGGTGTCTCCCAAAGTGTTTCAATTGTCATATTCAAAAGTGAGAAATCTGCCACATTTTCTATTCCTTTCTCTCTAGAGAAAGCAGAGTAATGGCCCCAAAGATGACTACAAGCTACATCTTGGGACCTGTGTGTAATGTAAGGAACAGAAGAAAAGAGAAATTAAACTGGAAGATATAATTAAGGCTTGTGAACAGTTGATTCTGCAATAAAGGAATTAACTAGAACCCATTCAAGAGACTCAAAAGAATCACAATACTTCTCAAAAGTGGAAAATGGTGGCTGGGTGGTGGTAGTGCATGCCTTTAATTCCAGCATTCAGGAGGTAGAGGCAAGAGGATTTCTGTGAGTTTAAGGTCAGCGTGGGCTACAAAGCAAGTGCCAAGACAGGCTCCAAAGCTACAAAGAGAAATCTTGTCTCGAAACATTAAAAAAAAAAAAATCAGAGCGATGTGATATGAAGAAGGCTAGAACTAACCATGGCTCCTTTGAACACAATGGACAAGGCCACAAACCAAGGAACACTTTTTGCCTCTGGAAGTTGGTGACGTAAGAATGAAAAGTGGATGATATCCCGCAGCGCCCAGAAAGAAGCAGAACTCTGGATACTTTGATAAATAGGCAATTTATGCTTGATGTTAGACTTCTAAAAGTATAAAATAATGGATTTGTGATGTTAAAAGCCCTTAGGTTTGTTACAATGTAACATAGCATCAGCACATAGCATCAGCAGAAACAAATACGTTCTTCCTCTCTAAAATTCAAATCATTGGGTAAGAAAGGTGTGCCAATTTGTCATAGCTCCCTGCTGATCCAGACACATTCTACTACATTTTTAGACCACTGCCTTCTCCTCCATAAAGAAAACTAACCCTCTTAATTTGATTTCCTTACTTAAATTCTATCTTATTTTTATTTGCTTGTATGCATTTGTCTATGTGTGGGTATATACACCTGAGTGCAAAAAGCCCTCAGAGGCCAGAAGAGGACACTGAAGTCTATGGAGCTGAAGTTATAGGCCTCTATAAGCTGCCTGAATGGGTGATGTGAACCAAACTTTGGTCCTCTAGAAGAGCCAGAAGTGATCGTAACTACTGTGCCGCCTCTCTAACTCCAAATACAACTTACTCCTGCTATTTCTTCCTTGAGTTTACTGCTTATAACCTGTTCCAAGAACTGCAGCTTTTTCATATCTTCTCTCTCCAGAGGATAAAACAGAGAAATTCCCGTGGTGCCCAACTATGACTCCTGTCTGGCATCTCATCTCCATTTTAAAAATCTTTACCAAGTTTCTCCAAACTATACCTTCAAGTTACACCTTTACTACCCCTCACTTCTTAAGTCACACGCCCAAGAAATGAGACCAATTACCACCATTTGCACTTGGCTTTTCTTTTTCTTTCTACATTAATAATTTTCCTTAAAGATCTTTTTTTTTGGGGGGGGTTTCATGTTAGTTTTTTTATCTCTGTTTTGGAGGAGGGGATGTTGGATGAGAATGGAACCTTCCAGAGGCCCAAAGAGTCCTGGTCACTATTGTATTTGGCAACTTCATATTAAACAAGGAAGAACTGTTTAAAAACACAGCTGTAAACAATGTGACATGTACTAGATGTTTAAACTTAACAGTTACGAAGTAACCCTTTAAGCTGAGAAACCTAAACTGGCATAATAACCCTATTCAACAAATCTCTAAATTATTTATTGAAAAATATTGTTTCCTCCTACACAAATGAGTAACAGAACCCGAAGTTAAATATGTGAATCATTCTATTATCTCAATATATTCTGAATCACTCAGGCATAATCCAGGTATGCATGAGTTTAGGCATATGAGGACACCACACACACACACACACACACACACACACACACACACACACACAAGCTTCCTATGAAGAAAGCATTCATAGTCTCAAATGCAGGCTTCTTCAGGATGTGTGACTTGAACGAAATGGCCACCACACCCTTACAGGGGATAAAACCTGAATGCAAGAGTTCACACCTCATAGAGTCAAGGAAAATGAATTAACAAAGGAATAAAAAGCTAGTGGAAGTGGGGAGGGCTGAAAGGATAACAGAATCTTGGTACAGGGTGATGGTTCAAGTGATCTAGTGACCTGAGCAGAAAAAATCACTTCCTTGCTTCCTGTAGCTTCCAGGTTTCTTCATACTAAGGCATTTTTTATATTGAAGAAAGCATTCATTCCAGGAGAACTTTCCTGGGGTGGGGTATTGTCTTTGTTTATGGCATAGCCTACAGGAGAAAACAAAGGGAAGGAGAAAATTTCCAAAGCAAGAGGCATGGCACAGGGACCTCAGCTGCAGGGCTTGTCTTTAGAAAAGAGGTTTGGGGAAACCCAGGATAGGTACTCTTAAGGAACAACCCATGGGCTTCTGCCTATTGGACTCATCTTTTTTTTTTCTAACTCTCCTAGGAAGTCAATGCAGACAAAACATATAAGCTGCAAGTTTATGTTGTTAAATCCCTTGCTGTCATCTTGTTCTGTGTTAGAATTTCACAATGGTAGTCTGGGAAGCCTCCCAGGAACGCTATTTTCATACAGTTAGCATATGCTTGACCTTGAAGAAACATCTAGTATCCCATTAAGACAGCATTCATTGCAAGCTTTAATTCATGATCAAACTCAGCAGGCAAACATTCTTGTTGAGACATCCAGACCATGCAACTTTCACTTTCATACTCAAAAGTTGAACTGCAAGTGCTGGGAAGATGGCTTAGCGTGTAAAGGAAGGCAGGCACCCACTGCCAAACTTGAAGACTTGGCTCTGATCTACAGAACCTGCATGCTGAAATAGAGAACTGACTCTCACAAGTTGTTCTCTGACCTCCATGGACATGCCAGAGCATGCAGGTGTGCACTTGTACACACACACACACACACACACACACACACACACACACCACAAGCAAGCTTGTGCAAATGCACAAATAAACAGATGTCATCTTAAATTCTAATTTTAAAAGAGAATCAGATAAAGAATTAGGTATCGCAGAGAAGCTGTATCCTTTACCCACCTGCCCATATTCTGTGTTCTGTTTGCACACTGCATAAAACATAATTATTGTTCTCATTTGGAAACTAGAAAGAAGATCACACATGCAATGCATGAATAATTTCACTCTCAGTCTCTCACTGAACAGCTCTGAATATCATCAAAATCAGGCAAACTGGGAGGGTCAAGGAACAAACTGTAAAAACCACCTTTGGGTAACTTGTGATTGATTGTCAATAGCAAATGTTTCCCTCCCACTTCCTAGATGATTCATTCACAAGGTACTTCATGTGGTTTTAGTCCAAATATCCTTTAGAGTATGGAAACTAACATGTACATTTACCAAAATATAACCCAGAAAACAAAAGCTTTAACACATGGTTCTCAACCTTCCTGATGCTGTGAAACTTTAATACAGCTCCTCATACTAAACTGACCCCCAACAATAAATTATTTTTTGTTATTATTTCAAAACTGCAATTTTCCTACTATTATGAATGTAAATATTTTTGGATATAGAGTACTGTTAAAAGAGTCTAGACACACAGATTGAGAATTGTAGCTTTAACACAACAAGCTACATCAAGACACATATAATTGGTTTCACAAAGGTTAGCTCCCAAAAGAACTGTGAGCAACAATCATCACTGAAAATGGCACAAACAAATTGTATTATTTATCTCAAAAACATGTTCCGTATCTTTTATCTCATCACCTGGGAGAACCTAAAAGTAAGTTGACTTACTGAGGTTAAGCTTTGGGTATGACGTCATTCTCATTATAGAACTATAGGTACTATATCTTTTGAAGAACATGGAATGGTGTTTTTATCGATCAGCAGAATACAAACTTTGAAAGGCTCAAAACGAATTATGGGAAACACAGAATCAACCCAAGTATATGAACTTGCAACAGGCTGAGCTGAGAAAGAAGCTGCTTTCATCCATAGGAGCACAATTTCCTAACTCAGAAAGAATATAATAACTTCATTAAGAACTGGCTCCTATATGCAAGATGAACTCACTACAAATACAAATTTTACATGACATAATACAAGAACACAACATCTGCATATTCAACTATGTAGCTTAGTATTTAACGTTCAGTTAATAATCAACACACTACTCAAGGCTACTTTAGTGATTATCACCCTCTCGAGGGAGGCAAGAATGACAATAAAATGGGGCTTTGTGGAAAGAGAGGAGATTCCCTTGGATTTAAATTCATTTTGGAAGTCTGGGAATGGGACCTACAGTATTTAGCAATTTCACACTCTTGTTATGACAGAGAACAGTACAGAGACAAAATAGATTTTCTAATATAAATACTGCATTGAGTAGGAACTTGTGGGAGAAGTTTGATCCAGTCACATTCTACAGGTAATGCACGTTACTCTGCAATTACAGCATCACTACATGTAACCTTCACGTGTCAGCACATCCAAATTCATTTAATTGGTAACAGACAAGTATGAATTGCTGCCAAACAAATTGGAGGAATCCAGGGGGACTGAACTGACTAAAGCAAAAACGACAAGCAGATAAGCACCAAGATGCTAGCCTTGAGTTTTTAAACCATCAATTAGGACATTCGAACAACTTAAAATTTATTGTTTGTTTTAGTTAGGATAAATCAAGTTGCAAATGGAATTTTGCCTGACATGAGAACTAGGGAAGACAATGTCATCAAACACTCACCTGGTGGAATTCATACAAATCAAATCAAACTATTATGCAGCCCTTTTTGCATCCTTCCACATCTGCCTGTAACACATGCACTTTTAGTAATTGGATCTCGAGGACATTCTTTAAAATAATCACACACTTGCCTGACCATGCAACCTGATTAATAATGAATGAACATTCCTGAAAAGAATCATTTGGAATCATGGCAGATGTCTGTGGGGATATGAAGGTTTTAATGATCAGAATTAAGGGGAAATGGGAGCTGGGTCACACAGTCTGGTTATTGTAATTGAAACCCAGTCTTCCAAATTTACTTAACAGAATGCTTAAATACTCCTGGAAGTTCATCCACACACACAGGCAAGCAAAAGACACTCATGGCAATGAAAAAGAGCAATCCCTGTGTCACTGTCTCAACAGTTAAGAAAAGCCCTAGAAAGCCTCAATCATGCAATGCATTCCTAGAAGCCTGGGAAACAGGCTGAAAGCAGAAACTCCTACACTGATACTTAAGAGTCCTTAGAGCACCACTCAAGGTTCTGACAAACAGATCCCCTTGAATACCCACCAACGGACTGCACACTAGTTCTTTTTGAAGAAACATCGCTGTAGGTAGAGGATGGGGCTCCACAAAATGATAGACAGGCCACTGAGACCAGGTAGTGGATGGCAGGCAGAGCTGGAGCAGTCCTGTGTGTGTCTGTGAGAGAGTCGACAGTGAAACACAACAGGAAAGTCGGTCCAACAATTCCAGGAAGGCCAGCTCCACCTCATCCACTCCGCCAGGGTTGCCTGAGTTGAAGAATCAACTGCCTTTTCCACGGTTCCCACTGTGACTTCCCTGTCCCCTATCCCAGTCAGTGTTCAGCTGAAATAAAATGGAAAGGCAGTTCAGGTCAGGCTAACACCCACTGCCTGGCCCAGAAGCAAGAAGACTTGGCACTGAGATCAGCCCTCTCCCTGCTTTTCAGGGACCCGCGGTGGCTCAGATAACTGGAAGGATGGTATCTGAAGCCAGAGGCAGAACATCAGCTCTCCATGCTACGATCCGGAACTATCCTTCACAGCTTGGGGGTTCAGAAACTCACACTTCCCACACCTTGGGTCCTTTTAACACCCAACTGAGCACATTCTTTCACTATGCTCTGAGTGGTGGTTTCTTTGTTTTAAAAATAATATGTTCATTATATTTTATTTCTTTAGTCTCACAATTCAAGTTTAATTTCTGAAAGAAGTTAGGGCTTTTTCCTTTTTTTTTTGAGACAATATTTCTGTAGCTTTGGAGCCTGTCCTGGAACTAGCTCTTGTAGACCAGGTTGGCCTCAAATTCACAGAGATCTGCCTGCCTCTGCTTCCCGAGTGCTGGGTTAAAGGTGTGAGCCACCATCTCCTGGCTGGAGTTAGTTTTCAATTTATAGTAGGAGGAACGACCCCTTATACAGATACAGTAAGTCATTCATATTTTCTTCTTAAAAGACCTTTACATTATGCGGATTACCTTAATATACAACTAAGTGCATACACGTGCATAAACTACAAATATTCAATTATGCATGCACACATATGTATAAATTATACATATCTATCATACATATACACACATAAGCACCCCCAAAGATTCCTATATGTAAACAGTCTTCTCTGGGTTTCCATGGAGAGTGGTTTCAGAGCACCCCCACTAAAAATATAGATGCTTAAGTTTCTTATACAAAATGGTATGTCATTTGCATATATAAATATCCTCTCACATATTTAAAATCACCTCAGATTACATGCAATACCTAACACAATGCTATGGTGAATTATCTCAGAGAAAGTGACAAGAGGAGTCTGTACATGTTAAGTGTAGACAAAACATTTTTCACATGTTTTACATCTGAACTGTGTTGAATCTAGGCATTTAGAACTCACAGAAGGTTGATTTCATATGCATTTAATATACTCTATATAAGTCTAATACCATATGTATATACAGGCTACAAAAGTGTATAATTTGCCCCCAAACTTGATTTCGCTCTCCATAATTGGTCTCCCAAATGGCAACAAAGGGTGCGCTGAGAATGGAAAGTAATCATTTAAAATGTGATTATCTGAAGAAAGGGAAGTAGATTTTCTGAGAGCAAAAAGAAAATTTGCCCTGCACTGCAGTTATTTGAAGGATGTGGCTTATCACTATACAAGACAAGAAACTGCAACTAAAGTACTTCACCAGGAAAGTGTGAAAACAATTCTGCATGATTCAGTTTATCCTGTAGACAGTTGGGCTCCAAAAAGGTATATAGGGAGCATGCAAGATAAAGGGGAAGCAGGGGGCTTACTCTTGACTATACAGTGTGCAAGTTTTTATAACACTACAATACTTCATGGTGAACCAGAACATACTTCATAGGACATAAAAATGCATAGTTAGATATTCTGGGTTTACATTTTTTTGAAATCATAATTTTATTTATCTATTAACCATACAGTTTTAAAATAGAGATGATTTCCTTAAGACATTCATGTGATCCACCAAAGACACACATGTTTATTATCAAATAGAAAGTTAAATAACTTTGAATCAAAGATATTTTAAATAGCTTTTGTGAACCTAACATTAACGTTGTTAACATTTGTGAGACAGGTTTAATTTGTCTATATTCTGGCACGGTGCTGGGAAAATCAGCCTGAATAGCTCAAGTTGAAACATCAGGAAACAAAGCATTTACTCCACCCATAAAAAGACAATGATAAACAACAACAAAGCATTTTATAATCTTTTTTAAGTTCATAGCTTGTTGGCCTTTAGTTGAGATTTCTAACAATCACAGGTTCTCAAATATTTCATGTTTTCTATATTGTAGTTAATTTTAAGGAACAAATCATCCTGGTTGTTTTCTTCTTTTCCTTTAAAAACAAACCTAGTCTTACTTTGAAATCTAGGCCGGTTTGGAATTTATGATCTTAATCCTTCAGTCTCCAAACACTAGGATCATAGGTGACTGTCACCAATCTGGCTAAACCAATTTGTTTTTAAAGCAAATTGAATATATTTTATTTTACACTGAAAATGACTGGTGTTTCCTACTCTACACTTTTCTGGCTATCATATAAGAATTTGGGTCTGACAACAGTGATAGGCTACAAAAAGAAAGAAGACAAGGAGGATATGTCTCAACTGCTCTCCTAGCAGGAGATCTAAGATTGATTCTTCAGGTGAGTGGACCACATCATGATGGTGGCAGAAACGGAAGCTACTAATTTCTTTTAAACCACCTACAAATGAAAAGCTCATAATGCTGCCTTTCTTAAGTGCTTTTCCATGCATAGTTATATTTTGATATGCATTTATGATGTATTCATAAATCTCTAAGTCCATAAAATCCTGTACTTATATATAATGAAATCATTATTTGTATATGTGTATACAAATACATATATAAATTCACACACACAGGCATAATCAAAAACACCTTTTGAAAATTACTTGAATTTGTTAATAGCTTTTATTCTCTCTAAGTCTTTTCATTTGTTCATCCCCATTACATTACAGTTTCTTTGCAAAGACAGAAACCTGTAGGTAATGTTTATTTATCTAAAAATACCACCCAGCTCAATCTATCAAAGGTTGCTTGGAAATTAGTATGATGGTATGAGAGATGTATTCTCTTGAAGACACTTGAACCAGATTTTTGCTAGAAAAAGACAATTGATTCCTTGAAGTTGTCTTCTGACCACCGCCTGCGTGCCTACCCCCACCATATGCATGTGCACAAGCACACACACACACACACGCACACACACACACACATGCACACATGCACACACACACACACATAGAGTAATTATAAAAAAGAAAACCGCTTCACCCCCTCAACTTCAAAGTTAGCCACACACAAAATCCTCCTACTCCCAATCTCCTGAAGTTACTTTGTGATCTTAAAAAATAATTAAAAAAAACCCCTAACCTTCATCCCCAACTCCTGGTTAACTATTATAAACATTTCCTGTGATCACTGAAGCCCTACAGTCAAAGGATAGAGTCCCGCCTCCCCGCACCCCTCCACTTTTAACGCAACCAAAAGAGGAGTGATTCTTTTGTTCTCAATTGTTATTGTAAAGCACCACATGAAAGACTGGGAACGATGGGAACATGGCAATGAAAAGGACAACAGCTCTGACGGATAAAAACAGGATATTAAGAACAGTATCAGGACTGTCTGTACAGAACAAAGGCAAAAGGGAAGCTTCTCAGAGAAACTCGAGCACAAACACTTTTTGCTACATTGAAATGGCAATGAATAAACTGTAATTTTTCCAGGGAACATGGATGTTTGCAACTGGGGAAAAATGGGTTACCATTAAAAGACCCACATAGACATGCAATGTAAAGTATTATAAAACTAAAACTCTCTCCAAGTCTCATCAAATCTCCCTATTTCCATATTCTATTTCCCAAAATTTTTAGATCTATGTTTTAGCCTATATAAAATGAGATGCTGCCTTTACTAAATAACTGACAGTTACAGAAATTGAATTTTATTTACTACAGGAAAAAAAGAAGAAAGACTGTTTCTTCACAGACTGCTCTTAACTTTGGGTATGTGTTTCTCTCTCTCTCTCTCTCTCTCTCTCTCTCTCTCGCTCGCTCTGTGTGTGTGTGTGTGTGTGTGTGTATAAGAGTATGTATACATGAGCATATGATTATATGCACACATGTGTGGGAGTGCGTGTGGAGGACAGAGATTAATGTTAGTTATTTTCTCTAACTTATTTAATTCTTTTTTTTGTAAATGTCTCTTGCCAGACATGGAGATCACTGCTTTAGCTAGACTAGATGGCCATTTCACTCCAAGGATCCACTTGTCTTTGCCTCCCCAGCACTGGGATTTTATAGATGATTTTTTATGTGGTTTCTGGGGATCCAAACTCAGGTCACCACGCTTACACAACAAGGATTTTGACAGCTGAGCTGTCTCCTCAGCCCCTTAACATAAACTTTAAACATACCCTTTTAGAACTCCCAGGGAAACCATGTGATGAGCACTGTGTAGAGAAACAATCAAAGCAACTAATACAGTATATTGGTTTTGTCAAATCAAAGTGCTGCAAACTCTCCGAAAGCTGTCAGTGTGATGAGTCATTTAATAAGGCATAATGCAAGTTCATCTAGCTTATCAAACTTAACATATTACTCATTATTAATAGCGCTGCAGTCTCCAAGCTTAGTGAGCTCTGAAAAGTAGGTACTATATTTTGCATGGCATTAGAAATTTCCATCTTTTTGCTCTGTCTAGATTCTGCTGCTGCTCTCCTTGTTTCTCTTGTCCTCTCTGTCCTTTCTATTTCAGATGACTGATAAACTGTTCTATCTCTGGTGTACTGTCAAGAAAACTTAGGGCTAAACCTTGAACTTAGAAGGCCCAACTGCCCTTTGTCTACTTTTGAGCCAATCCCATCAATGCGATACCATACAAAAGGATGTATAGCTTGAAAGCAGATAATACTGAGTTCAGCCTGGACTTTGACATTTCCTTGCAAAGGCAGATAAGGACCTGATACCCTACGTCTCTCAAACTCACAGACACTCTCCATATCTTATACACAGTTTCCTTCTTTGTAAATGAGGATGAGATAAATTTCACACTCCCTTGAGGATCAAGTGAGGCCAGGTTTCCAAAGTGCCAGGCAAAATTGTCATTTTCTTGTCCTTTGTCCCCTCTTGTCCTGAATTACCTCTTGACTAAATAGTTTCATTATCTGGATTTATTTCCTATTTTAGGAAGCAGGAAGGATATCCATCCATTTAGTTATTTCACAGTTTTCATGGAATATCTTATGTGAAGGGACACTATAAGACTAGTAATCTGACTTAACATTTCTTCTTTAAAACAATTGATTTATTCATTTGATTATTGTGTGTGCTTATGCCAAAGGGGGAAGGGGTAGTCTAAGGAAGATAGAAGCAGTTGTTGTATCACCTGGAACTGAAGTTATAGGCAAGTGTCAGCTGTCAGATGTGGGGTCAGAGATCGAAATTTGGGTCCTCTGGAAAAGAAGCAAGTGTTCTTAACATCTTGCTAGCCTCTAAGCTAGCATTTCTGTTTTAACAAGAATGACTATTTAATGATTGTTTTGTTATGGGGACAATCTTGTATACTTCATAGACTTCAGTAGAATTCTTTGGTCATAACCATGGTGTCTCCCACAAAGATCCTGAGGCTGCATTCTCTGCTTCCCACTGAGTCACTTTGCCCTCTGTGAATCATCTGCTAGAGCAGGGAGTTCTCAACCTACCTAATGCCGTGGCCCTTTAATGCAGTTCCTCACGTTGTGTGACCCTCAACCATAAAATTATTTTCATTGCTACTTTATAACTGTAAATTTGCTTCAGTTATGAATCATAATATAAATCTGTGTATTCTGATGCTCTTAGATGACCCCTGTGAAAGGGTCATTCAAGTCCCAGAGGGGTCGTGGCATTACATTGCAGGAAACAAGAGACACTGACATGGATATTGTACAGGAACATTGTAAGAGCAGAGAAATGTGAGATTTTTTTTTCTCTTTATAAACTAATCTGTCAACTTGCAGGTTATATGGATGCTGACAGAAAGCATAAGAGTCTTGAATTCGAGATGAAAAATAGTTTTCAAAGCACAGCAAATGGTTTTGTTTTTCTTTGTCCTCCTACAAGATTCACCCATTGTACCTGGTGCACACAGCCGGTTAAACCACAGCTCAGCAACCCAAAGCTTAAGAAATCTGGATCTTGTATTGTGGACTGTAAGAATGCCTCCCCAGCCTTGGAGGAAGATAACCATCTCTATTCTGAGAGACTTTCTGCTACTATACAGTCATCCCTAGAAACAGTCCAGAGCAAAGACAATTAATCATCCCACTCCCAAGAGCTGCAAAACTCTGAGGGATCTGTGGAAAGCTACTGGTCAACACACAGTTTCTGTCCCCACTTGTCGGTCCGACTAACAGTGGCAAATAGAATTCAGGTCACCTGTGGGCTTTCTAGCAATTACAATAGAGGCAGACTGTCACCTGGCATTGAATGATCATTAAGCCAAGGAAGTCCAGAGGTAAAATAAGTTTGCAAGGAAGCAATGAGGTTTTTACCACCAGCGTCAACCTCATTAACACACCATACTTTAGAATAAGCTGTAACTACAGGAAAACTAGCATAGATCAAGGAAGTCCTACTTACAGATTTTGCCCAGATAATCAAAAGCTGCTAGAAAGAAAGAAAGAGAGAGAGAGAGAGAGAGAGAGAGAGAGAGAGAAAGAAAGAAAGAAAGGAAAGAACATCATGGTTTCAGATAAGCCTGGACCTCACCTGAAACATCAGCTCTCTGTTCCATATCAAAGTGGTTTAAATAAGATGGGAAAGAGGGCTGCGGAAATGGTTAAGTGGGTAAGAGCGCTTGCTACGAAGAGAGCATGGGTTCAAAGTTCTGGCATTCACTCAATAACTACACCTGGCCATAAATGCTTGTCATCACATGATTTCAGGTGGAGACAAAGAGATCCCTGGAGTTCGGTGGCCTGCCAGCCAGGCTAGCTGAAACAGCAAGCTTCAGGTTCAGTAAGAATCTTGATTTCAAAAAATAAGGTTGAAACGGGCAGAAGAAGACACCTAAGACTTTTTTCCTCTGGCTTCCGCATGCATGTGTATGGGAACACATAATCACACACATATACGTGTGGGAGATCTGTAAACAACAATTTTTAATTGTAAGCTTACTTATTTTGTAATGAAAAAGAAGATAAAAGAGATAAAAGTCAGTTCTTTTATTCCACAGGAATTTGGATTGATTTTTGGTTTTTTGTTTTGTTTTGATTTGTTTTTTTGTTTTGTTTTGTTTTTGTCTTGCCACCTGCCAGAAGCAACTCTAAGCACTAGCAACATAGTGGTAAATATGGGAACAAAGGCCCCTCTTAGAGAACTTAGATTTTAATAAATGAAATAGAAAACAAGTATCTGGGGAAAGTAATCATTCTAAAGACTCATATATAAAATGAAAGAAGTTAAAGGGATAGCATAACAAAGTTGGCAGGTATATGTAGACTATTTTAGAAAAAGGGATATTTCAACTCATATCTGTGTAGTCTTTCTTGACATTCTGGCTTCCCCCGCCAATAAACAAGCAAAAATATCTTAATGTTAGATTTGATCGGATATATTTAAAGTGGTATGACCATAGACGTATTTTAATTTTAGTATACAACTTTGCAGCATTTAGGCAGAGAGATATAATTTCATCTCTTCAATTATTAAATGTTTAGTTTTCAGATATAAAGTATAGATTTATTTCTCAAGGGTACTAAAGTCCAGCCTTTACAATCTGTTGTTTGATATAATTTCAGCAATGTGATTTGACAGGATGACCCAGGGATTCAGTGGGCAAGGAAAGCAGAAAACAACGTGTCTTGGGCCAGTTTGTCTTGCTATAAGAAAGGGACTGGCTGGGTATGGCATAAAGAATAGAAATGTATTTTTCAAAGCTCTGAAGCATATCCTGTGGAGTTCAAGATCAAGATGTAAGCAGTGGAGGACCCTAGCTCTCTGTTTTCAAGATTGTTCCTTGAAGCCTATGTCTTCCAGAAGAGAGGAATGATGTGTCCTTAGATATCAGAGAACGAAGGGCCAAACCCACTGCTGCCAGGCCCCCTTTGAACACCGGAACACCTCTCAACTTTACTGTGTTGGGAATTAAATTTCCAGCCTGTGAATTTTGTAGACACAGCACACCATGTAGCACTCAGAGTTAGCTGGATGTGTGCTTGATCTTAGGATGTTAACTCAAATTTGAATATAACAGTGGCCATATAGTTACAGTTATAGGGAAGGGAAATGCAGAAAGTGGGGGGAATGCTGGAGGAAATGAATATCTGTGACCAGAACCTCAAGGTTCGTGAATGTCAAAGATGTGTTACAACTGGAAGGTCCTGTTGTCTGACAGGTTCTGTTAGTATCTGATTGGCAGTGGGAACAATGACAAATAACATCTCCAAATAAATTTCCTTCCTGGTTAGGCAAAATTGTAACCAAGCTTGGATCATGGGTTTTGGAGACCATCTTTGTAGGAATCAACCAGAAGGAATGAGATCACAAAGGCTTCATTAAGGGAGGAAATGGGTTGCTACTGCGTCAACAGCATAGGCCTTCAGAATACGTGGGAAAGTTGAGAAACATTCTGCTCCTCTTCCATACTGAAGGAAGCAACAAGGTTTATTTCTTTTTTTCTCTTTTTTTTAGTGTGTATGTGTGTGTGTGTGTGTGTGTGTGTGGTATGTATGAATATATGTGTGTGTGTGTGTGTGTGTGTGTCTGTGTTCACCTGTGTGTGGGTACACATAAATGTGTAGGTGTGTGTGTGTGTGCATGTGTGTGCATGGGTAAGCCAGGCTCTGATGTCAGTTGTCTTCCTAGATTGCTCTCTACTTTGGTTATTGAGGGTTGCTCACTGAATTCCAGTTCACCAATCAGCTACATTAATTGGTCAGGCCACATTGTCTGAGGAGCGCCCCCCTCCCCGACCAGTTCTGCCGGTTCTACCCTACTTGCTGCTTTTGTGTGGGATCTGCTGTCCTCATGCTCTCAAGCCAAGCATTTTACCCAGTGGGCCATCTTCCCTGCTCCAGTGAGAAGGTTTAGGACAGGAGAAGTTCCCTTTTAAAACCAGCAGTCTGGGCTGGAGAGATGGCTCAGTGGTTAAGAGCGTTGCCTGCTCTTCCAAAGGTCCTGAGTTCAATTCCCAGCAACCACATGGTGGCTCACAACCATCTGTAAGACATGTGGCGCCCTCATCTGGCCTTCAGGCATACAGACAGAATATTGTATACATAATAAATAAATAAATATTTAAAAAAAAATAAAATAAAACCAGCAGTCTTCTGAGAGTAAATTAGCCCCAATACAAAGAGGTTTAGTATGAAAAGTTAAGATTCAAACTGTTTTGGGGGAGATGCAATATTTGGGCTAAAAAACATTCTTCAAAATAAATCATAGGTCTGAGGATGTAATTCAATGGTAGAGCATTTTGCCTGGTATTTATGAGTTCCCGGCTTCTAGCCCAAGTACCACAAAAATAATTGCAATTTATGAGAATAAATTCTGTAACAGTCAGAGTTTTGACTAATGAGTTTTGAAACATATTCCTATGGCAGATTTTGTGTTTTTTCTTGTATTATCAGAATATTTCCTTGTTATGTGTTTAAGAACTATTTATAAGTATTATTTGTAGAACATAACTATAAGGCATAAATTTGTAATTCATAACTAAAGGTATGATCTCAGGGACTTAATTTATGGGCCCTGTGTTGTTACTTTTACTTTCTATTTTATTTAATCAATTATTTAGGACTTAAAGGAAAAGCTTTTGTTTTAAGCATTTTATCCTTTCATTGAGATCAATTTAAGAATGCATTTCATCACATACACTCTATTTTTTTACTCAGTCAAGCTTGAGAAGAGTGTGTCTTTTTAAATAAAAGAAGGGGAAATTGAAAGGATTTAGTCCTTGAGATGTAATCTGTGACTTAAAAAGTCACCTATAAAAATGGCTGGCTTTCAGAGCAGTGCACTTTCAAGGTGGCTAAGTCTTACTGTGGCAGAGCTAAATTTATTGTTAACAAACGTGAATGTTAGCTTAAGAAAATGACACATTTGCCTTGTATTGTGAAAAAAAATTAATGTCTGATTTATCACTTGGTCAGTTATTTCTTCTTAAGCAGCTGCTTTTGCTTGTCATTCTTTAAGTCAACAAGGGGCACTCGATTCAAGGCACAGATCCAAGCAGTCCTGCCAACAGTCTCAATCTCTGCTTTCCATTCCAAATTCCTCCAGCATATTCTCAATTTTTAATGCACGCAAATATTTAGTTTTGCAACTTCAGTCATTTTCTTTCTTGGAAAACAGACTGGGAAATTAGTCACTCCTGGGGTGCTGGGCAAAGGGCAGTAGATGATGGTAGGAATGCTGGTGACTTCCCTGAAGGGAGCTTTGTTGTGCTTGAGCCACAGCCAGTGAACCTCCCCCAACAACATAAACTGCCAAAACATCAGTGGTCCAAAGAGGGGCGCTCAGGTCCCATTTCCCGCCCCCTGACTATCAGCATCCAGAAGCAATTCTTTGCATGGGTGCTTCTTCATCCTGATCCTGACTGGCAGCTCTGCGGATTAAACTCAGGTCCTTTGGAGCAGTCGCTTTATGCACATTAGCCCCCTGGGGTGATGAACTCCAAAACCTCTATTTTCTCCTCTTGGCTCTCGCCTGCTCTCACAAAACCCTAGTTAGCCACTGTGCTACACAGCCTTTCTTGGACTGTAGGCTATCAAAAGAAAACAAAGCAAAACACCAGACCCTACAACAATATGATGGATATGGTAATGAGGGTCTTTAGGGGAGTGGGGAAATTCCAAGATCCTTTAGAACTGAGACTTGGGGGACCCATTTTCTTCTTTAACGTTGAGACTTCACATTCTCATCAGCAAAATCTTGCTTACAATAGCACAAATGATCATTTGCCTCAGTAAGAATCGTGTGTGTGTGTGCGTGCATCCATTAAAAAGAAATCCTTTCAAAATTGCCAAATGATAATCAAGATGGGTTTCCCTTAATTGGGCAAAATTTGCAGCTTAGTGACAAAAGAGAGAGAGAGGGAGAGGGAAGGAGGGAGAGAGAGAGAGAGAGAGAGAGAGAGAGAGAAAAGAAAACAGAAAAAGCAAGAGCATCTGGCTTCTTCTGTGCTACTTTGGAGTTTTCTTTTTGACTCACTTCCTTGTTATCTCTGTGAAGACATTGTTATTTTACATAGACATTATTATCCCATGGATTGTGGTGCACTTCCTTCTGGGCAGCAATTCAGGAACCTACATAGAAAGCACTACTCCACCTCTAAAAATAATTTTTGTAATTCTAAACCAAAGGTTTTAAGGGAAAAGCGACTGAGAAGAGGAAAATGGCAGTCAAATCATTCTGAGAACACTGGCTCTTCAGCATCTTTAAATGCCTCCTCTGCAAACGCATTCTCTCTTGTGCATACGTGTTCTCTCTCACAGGCATTTCATGTGTAGTAATCACTAATACCCAAATTAAAAGGCACTACAGTTCTTCTCATTCAAGGCAATGACTTTGGTAATCAACACCCTCCATGAAATAAGTCAGAAGGTAGAACTAATTTCTATATCAGAATTAAGATAACAAGACAAGTACAGTGACTCCTCATTTGGCTGAAATTCTCTGAAAATGTAAGACTTCTGGTTAATTTGATTTTCTGGTTAACTGAACCTCAAAAGCATAACCTGTTTTTAATCTACTCTGAAATGTGTCTAAAATGCTCAAGTCCACCAGCTTTTACTCATGCAACTTCAAATCAAGTGCTGGGTTTCATTTAAAGGCTCTTAGGTAATTTCAAATCTTATTTTCCCTTTCACACCATCAATATATTTTTTTCATTTCATCATAAAGAGATTTCAGAGACTGGCTAGAATGTATAACTGTTCCTATGCCCAGTTCACATTAATCATAAATTTTCTCTGTCTTCATGTTTCACAAATGTCTCAGAAAAGTATCACAGAAATGACACTTAATAAACGTTTCAGTTATTGACAAAATGAAAAGTCAAGTTAAGGTTTTAAACTAATGTTAAGTATTTAATATAATGTTTTAATATAGTACTTCTAATCAGTTTGTTAGCACAAATTAATGACTAATAATAATATATTATTTTTAAACATACGTTTAAAGAGTATGTGTTTACATATGTATATATACACAGACTATACATATTTCTTTTTGTTTTGTTTTTTAGAGACAGGGTTTCTCTGAGTAGTCCTGGCTATCTTGCAACTCACTCTGCAGACCAGGCTGGCCTCAAATTCAAAAATCTGCCCCTGCCTCTTCCTCCCAAGTGCTGAGATTAAAGACATGTGCCACCACAGCCCAGCATAAATTATTTCTTGTTGAGAAAATGCTAGTGTTTATAGGTTTCCTCGTGGACTATAATGACAGTTGAATCGCCCCCTAGATGTCCTTTTTTCACAGTGCACTTACAACCAGTGTACAGAGGGGCCTTGCAATTTCCTACAGAAATCTACCCTATGGTGTCTTGAGCTAAAAAAATACTATGAGCATATTAAATTAAACTATTGCCAAGATGAAGAGCTTTCTAAACATGCTTGAGGTTTCCTATGTTTTAGTAAAGATTCTTACTGAAGAAATCCCTGCCAGTGCAAAAGAGAATGATGCTGAAAATGTTTGCTAAGATCACTGCCAACTCTACAATTCCCAGTAACTTGCACTGTATGTAGAAAGACAAGACCAGTAAAAGTTTATATTATCTCTCTCTCATTCTCTGTCTCTTTCCCACTCCTACTTGTTTGCTCTTCTCCTATACACTTTTGCACACACACACACACACACAGAGAGAGAGAGAGAGAGAGAGAGAGAGAGAGAGAGAGAGAGAGAGAGAGAGAGAACTTTTGGGGTGGGCTGTAGGTATTACCAAAGCAACAATAGACAATTTTTTTTTTAGTTTCTATTATGTGTCAGAAGTTTTGTTAAATACAGTGCACACAGTAGAGTTTTTATAAACATTTTTATAAAGAATTGAATAGAGGCTGGAGAGATGGCTCTCTGGTTAAGAGCACTGGCTGTTCTTCCAGAGGATCCAGGTTCAATTCCCAGCACTCACATCGCAACTCACAACTGTCTGTAACTCCAGTTCCAGGTTATCTGACACCCTCACACAGAGATACATGCAGGCAAAACACCAATGTACATAAATAACAACAAAAACTGAATGAAGATGAAGAGTTGATCTATACGTCATATATAAATTGACCAAAGGTCTACTGATAGGGAGATAAATGATGTCAAATTAAGTGACAGTATTGGTGTTCCTCAGTAACTATTTTGATACTGGTAGTTGTCATATTTTAACTTAGAATTCTATTATAAGACATAGATAAATATACTTATATATTTACTTTATTAACTAATATGATTTTGGGACAAAACTATAGGGAATTTTGAAGGATGCATGTATTAATTGTACATTTAAGATTTTATATTTCATTTTCTGTTGGGGAGGTCTTGATAATTATGTTGCTTAAAGTGGCCTTAATTTCGCAATCCCCCTGCCTCCTAATTCTAAGTGCTGGGATCAAAGGCATGTATTGTCATACTAGCTATATTTTAGATTTCAATCTAGAGCTCAGTATAGACTTTGGAAAGACAAGACAAATGACTTGTCTTCCTGTTCAATGTGTCCTTCCATTTGTGCCGCCTCCCATGCCTCTCTTCTTAGTATTGCCCAAGAAATGTAATGCCGCCAAAGCCTGGCCATTTTTTCTTTCTAAGAACTCAGCAAGGACTCTTACAGACTAAACACTTAGAGAAGCCAAAAGATACTTTGTAATCTTGAATTAAACAGGGTGCCAAGTCCCCAAGGTTGACTGGCCTCCAACATCTGTCATCCCAGTGATTTCCAGGTTAACTGAATGTGTATAATGTCTAAAGTTACAACATCTGGACAAGTAGCCCAATTTCATTTATTCTTCTGTCTTAGTAATAAGGGAACATGAGGGAGTACTGTAGATAAGAAAAAAGGTAACTGCATTGATTTTTCAATACACACTGCAAATAATGTGTGTGTGTGTGTGTGTGTGTGTGTGTGTGTGTGTGTGTGTGCCTTGATAGAAATAATTATCTGGGGAGTATATATTTATTTGGAAAAAAAGGAGTACATTAACATGTCTAACACATATAAGTTTTCCTTTGCATTACTTGTTTTGAAATGTTTTTTTCATATAGCCATAGCCAGCATTCTTTAGCATCTAAAATTTGTTAAACATTTTATATATATATTGACTAATCCCTACCCAAACCCTATGTGGTAAGGCGCATTTCCCACATTCTGTAGACGAGAGAACTGAGGCTCAGAGTTTAAGAGACTTTTCCCAAAGCCACATAGTTGGCATGTGGCACGGTCCTGTTATAATCACCATTTTCACGACTTTTATAATCATCTTTAACAGGCATGAAAATCGTTGCTCCTACAATTAGGAATTTTTGGTATATGAGTATAAAGAACATTGTACTCTAGCCTCTGCTACTTACAAACTAACTTCCAGTGACCAGTTAAGCATTGGTCGATCACCTCTTCACTGGGAACCATTAAGGTATTTCCCATGCAAAGGTCTCCTCATTTTCCCTTAGGATAAACATCTGGATCATATCAACAAGAGGGTACTTTAAGCATGAGAAAATTTAGGAGAAAAACCTAAGACTGGATTATTTCCATGAGTCCAATTACTGATATCCCCTGAGTGCTTCAGTTTTTACAGAACTACCTTGTCATCTATTCGTTCCACTCAGTGAGCAATGGCTTGTGACCTCCCAGTTAGCAAGTTCACAAGATAAATATATCAGTAATAATTAATGTTTACTAGAAGAGATATAAATATTTAAAAACACAACAGTTCCAAGCACATGTGAGTTCCATTTTATTTCATGAAATACTAAAAGTCCACGTGTCTACCCCATTAATTATAACCTACTTTCCACCCTGACCTATGTTATGATTCCTCCTGACATAAATTGAAACAAGGTGCTCAGAGAGGAATCAACCTCCACTCCAACTGGGCTACAAAATGTCCACTTCCCAAGCTTCTCAATAAATGTAACCTGACATTTTTCGAAGACTTGAAAAAGTTTATGAATTTAAAAAGAGGGCTTAAAGACTCACCACAGTTAAGCCCTACAGTAACTGTTGAAATATCCAATGTAAATAGAGCTAAGGGGGCCTGGGGGACACTCAAACCTTGTTATAAAAGAAGAAATACTACTTAGTATTTTCTTTTACAGCAAATAGCATACGTGCATCCAACCAGCACTAAGAAGAATGAATAGTAAACTTTGAGGCTGCCCTCTAGAGATCTAAGGGAGGCATGAATGAACCATGTAGAATAGTTCTTTTGCTACATGTGAATGATTGAGTTTAGCTTGCCCATTCATCTTAAATGTTAAAGGCAAAACAGAGAATGGTTAACTTTTTAATAGTACTTTGCTTTACATGAACACACTGTTCACTCATTCATCACAGTCCCCAAAGCAAATCACCTAAAGAGGGGGTTACCAGTAAGAAGTAATATTCCATAGAAAGATACTTCTGGTCATTTTTCTGTACATTTCAAGAACAAAAATGGGATCAGACTTTCCACTTTGTTTTGTTAGTTGTCACTTTAAATATAATATATTGAGCGATTTTCATGTTCAAAATTCTTCTGACATCTCAAAAATATTCTTAAGTACCCTTTAGGACAATTGAAGTATTACAGCAACTTCCAAAACCAAATGACCATCTAAGCTAAAGATCTAATAAATAGTAGAATGTGAGCAATGCACCCAGAACAATATATACTACCAGTGGAAAATAGTTCCTAGTGGCAAATAATCTTATTTTTTATACAAAGCATAGATATAGATATACAAAGATATGTAATATACTATGGTTATTAAATTTCATAGGAAGTGGGATATGGAGAGAGTTTTGAAAAGGCCATTTGGTGGGTGAGAGCACTTGATAGTATCTGTTGTAGAATGATGCACTACACCCTTATCAACAAACTGGCTAATGTCTCCTGAGAAGGCATGTGTTGGATAAGATGCTGGTGACTACCCACAAAAGATTAAGATTGAGTTGGCATCACTATTTCTAGGTCTTGCTCTGTGCTGCCCTCTTGTACACATCTTGTCCTTAAAATCTTCAGTATCCTAAATGGATGGTCCATCTAACCTGTAGAGCAGTGGTTCTCAACCCACAGGTTGCGACCCCTTTAGGGGTTAAGTGGCCCTTTCACAGGGGTCACGTATCTGATATCCTGCATAATAGATATTTATATAACGATTCATGTAGAAAAATACAGTTATGAATCAGAAACAAAATAATTTTATGTTTGGGTGTCACCACAACATGAGGAGTTGTACTAACGGGTCACAGCATTAGGAAGGTTGAGAACTATTGGGTGGTCAGGGGAGGAAAGAAAGGAGATCCAGAATGCATGGCTTTTCCTTGAAGGAATAAGCTAGTGTTACATAGCTCCTCTTCTGCCTTCTCATCCAGCAGAGGGTGGGCCAATTGTCCATAAAGATGCAAAGCAACAGATAAAAATCCCCAATGGTAGATCATCTTTCTAAAATGGCAACCCAATGATGCTCTCTCTCCCTTAGGCCTGGAACCTGCAACTATGACAAGATACTACTCTCCGGATTGTGTCATGTAGAGCACAGGTGGTACCAGAAAGGAAAGCAAGCATCCAAGTAGGCCCTTCTTGATCATGTGGACACTTTCAAGGCTGTGTGCTTTCTCCATTGAAAGCAGATGTAGAAAGATATTCTCTGTGCAAAGTACTCGATGTGCTGTTGCTGTTTCAAAGGTAGAGACAAAGAAGGGGGTGTAGACGACCTACAACATCCTAGCCAACGATTGTGAAGTGGCTCAGCCTTAGAACATCAGGAAAATGAGTGCAGTACATAACTATAACCTTGGCAGGAGATTCATCCCCATGGCCTCCAGGGAAGAGCATAGTTTGGCTGACAGCTTAATTTCAGTCTGGTAAGAGAATGAACAAAGAATATAGTCAGGTTGCCTTACAGAGTCCTGAGCTTAAAAAAAAAATGGGTGACGTGTTTCACCTACATGCGTGTACTACTTTGTTACACAGTGATAGTAAATAAATACATCTTCATTTGTTTATTCTATAAACAGACTGGCAACATTTGTCTCCTAGGTAAGTCTGAGAATCAGGCCAGTGACAATTAGTTCAAAGAAAGTGTCTATTGGGGGCCTTAGCTTTACTTTCTAATACTTGGAGAATCCACAATCACTCTTTCCATAAAAGTCCTAGCTCTTGACTTTGGATATGTTCCATAAGAGGATGTGAATCACCTTCTGCTTAATTATTAACTTTCCAGAGCTCTGCCCCTCTTGGTGTACAAAGTACATTCAGTTCATATGTGCATAGCATGTGTCACAGTAAGGCTGTCTCTATCACATGCTTGAAACTTTATCTTCTGTAGCTTCTACATTTATTCTCCCCTCCTCCAATCTCCGCTACTCCCAGTTCCCTATAATGGACTGGTCTAGGATTATATAAAAGATAGGTGGAAGTCTGAATGATGAATACCATGAGTTAATTTTCCTGAATTTTCTGATGGAAAACTGAAGCAGGGCTTAGAAAGTTATACACTATGCTGCAAAGAGAAAGAAGGGATGAGGTGCAAATTCAACTGTATTTCAAGCTTTGCCAGTCAGTACCTCATTATTTCTGGTATCCTTTGCAGACTTTACTCTGGACATCTCTAAAAGAAGAAGAATATTTAATTCATAGAACTAGAAAAAATGGCAAAAGTCAATGCAGGTAACCAACATATACAAACACTGAAATATCTCCAGTTTGAGGGAGCCATGTTCACAAAATATTTTCAATTTTTCAGAGGAGGAAGCTTCTCAGGTACCTCTTCTATAATCAGGGGAACAAAGGTATCATTAGAGTGCTTGAAGGCAACCTGGCCATTAGAGTGTTTAGGACATGGAAATGATCATTTGATATTAAAGTCCTGTGTTCCTTGCTGTGCTCAAAAAAGAAGGAAAGTCAGCTTTAGACTTAGGAAGACAATTTACCCTTTCCACATATGTGAGACTATCTATGTTAGACTTTCTAAAAAACTAAATAATGACAAGGTTGGTAATAGCAGGGTACATGCTTAATTCCTCTCCCATCTACGAGTATGGCTAGAGAACTATGTTCTTAGAAGAGACTGTTAAAATGTGAAAATTTTTACTGAAAAATGTGGTGAGTTGAACATTACATTTCTCTTATTGACATTATGAGTGAACATTTGTAAGTTTTTCTTCCAATTGTAGATCTTAATTCTCTGACAGAACAAAGGGGGATATGAGGGGTTAAAGACCTTCATCTTCAACTTTGAACTTGTGCTGAAATCTAAAAGTAACCCCAACAGTGTGAGAGAAAATCGCCAACATATTTACCACAGCTTTCTCCATTTTATATTTCTGTCTCATTACACAAAAAGCATTGCCAATGTCCTGGTGATTGGTTTTCCAGGAGTCATCTTATAAACTACTGGTCCTCCCTCTGCTTGAAATCAGGGGCATTTACTTCCAGATGTGAGAGACTTGTTTCCTTGGAAAGTTTTCCTTTCTGTAAATTATTTGTCATTAAAATAACAATACATACACTCATTAGTTGAAGGGAAAATCGCCTCTATAGAAGTGTATCCAATGCAGATATGGTTGGTATAAAGAAGCCTTGTTGACAGTGTTGACTTAATGAATAACTTTGCTGTTAACATGCAAGAGCCAGAAGCAATGAAAAATTCCCATTCCTTTAAAATCCAAAACCTTGGCACACTTCATAATGAACAAAGTTCAAGATATTCATGGCTTCCCTGGCTTAAAAGTAAAGTTAAAAAAAAGCCAAACACACAAAATAGCATTATTATATTTTGAATACTCTTTTCAAAAGTTTCTAATAATTGATTTTTCATAATTTCCTTAAAACGTTGACTGTTAAAATGTGACCTCTCAAGAGCTCAGTCTTTCAAAATAATGCAGGCCTTCACTTCCTTTGTCCACTGGCTTGAGGAATCCAGCGTGCTTCCCAACAATGTGCTGATTAGCGAGGTGCCTTTGCAAGTCAGTAACTGGAGCAGGTCTGTCTGCACACTGGCCAACAGGGGACCTGTGTGCCAAAGCTTGCTTTCTGTGGCCCACAAGCTTAGAATGTTTCTCACATTTTTAAAAGGGAAATTTTAATATTTTTGTGTCCCAAGAAAATTATACAGACTTAAAATTTCAGTGTCCATACATAAAACTTCTCAGGGAATGCAGTGGTTATATAGTTTATGGTTGAATTAAGGAATCTGACAGACTGGAAGGTCCCAAATATTTATTATCCGGCTCTGTGTACAGCCTGGATTCACGTGACTTGAGAATGGTGCAAACAGCTTCATATTTTGTTCAGTTATGCTCTAGTGTTGTCTATCGACCTGAGAAATCACATGATCCTGTTTTGATCACTACTCCTGTGAAATGGCAACCCACCCCCACACACATTTGCACAATTTCCTAAGTATTTTGAATGAGAAAGAAGAAAGTTGACAGCATTCCTTATATTTGTGAGGCTAGTTAAAGACACGGAATAAAAGTGTTTTAATGTGGGTCAACAATCTTTGTTTGAGAGAGAACAAGATAACTCTGAAGACTGGTAACCTGGGCTCAACTCCATGATGTCCTCTGTTTTCTATATGCATGCTGTGTGGTTCAGGAGCCCTGCACAAGCCCATCATATAGCCACACAAACACAAACAATACAATAAAACACATTCAAATTTTTGAAACAATCAAACAGGTCATTAATATTTTAACCACAAAGTCCCAATTTTTATTTTAAATTTTGGGTCCTCATCATCTTTTAAAAAGAGTTTCATTGAGACATGATTTATCTGTCAAAATATCCAAGTCATGCATGCAATTTCGTGGCTTTTAGTATATACACAGAGTGGAGTAGCCCTAACCAAAATCTAACTGCAGAATTTTGTAGCTCTGCATTCCTTTTTCAGCCAGCCCCTAGCAACCACTAATCTTTCTGCCTCCATGAATATGCTTCCTCTGGACATTTCACAAAAATGGTCTTGTATGGCCCCTAGTAATTACCTCCTCTCACTTAGCTCAATATTTAAAAAAAACAATAAATTTTCATAAATCTCCGATTTGGAACTAAATAACTGATGAAGTCTTTAATGGAAAAGCCATTATTGGAAAAGTAATTGATTGCATGCTATCCTTAGGGTTTTACAAAATGCTTTATAAAAACCCACAAACATTGAGCAGAAAGATTCTGAGTTTCAGAATTCCACTTGGGGCATAAATAGGCACCAAATTGTTGATTCCATTATTTACCCAACAAATATTTACAGGGTATATGCCAAATATGGCCCAAGATAGGTAATAGAATATGTCTCAGAGTTTCCCATCTAAGCTCTTCATAATCTTCCTTTTCATTTAGATACTGGATCAATTTATCCCTCAATAAATACTGTGCTATTTTTCTACCACATAGTATGTATTTTTCTGTCTTCTATATGAATATAACTTCATAACAGGTTCAAATTTGGAGCTGGAGACCTGGCTCAGTAGTTAAGAGCATTGACTTCAGTTCCAAAGGATGCAGGCTTAATTCCCAGCATCCGTGTAGTGGCTTACAGTTACTCCAGTTCTAGTGGACTCTACAGCCTCACACAGACTAATAAAAATAAATTTTAAAAAGGGGAGGGATTAAAAATTCCTCCAGTTGCCTTTTACTTTCTAAACCAAACATATTAAGACATAATCTAGACAAATACCCCAAGAATGTCATGTTAGCTCTGTGTGTGGTGTGCTGTCAGTAGAATAACTGTGTGTGTTCTATGTTGGATAAGGAAGGCCACACATGGTTAAAAGTAGTGGGTAAGTGCACAAGGAGTTCAGCTAAGAACATAGTTTGTCTCCCATTCCAAATGTGAAACTCCTGCATTGAACTGGCTCTCCCGAGAATTCCCCAATTGTATAAGCCTTCCTGGGGACCATTCAAAAGGAGCTAGTAGTTACATGGCAATTCAAATGGTTCAAGGGCCCAAGAGATAATCTCAAGGCCTTTCAATGTCAATTATAAAGATTCTGTAACAGGTTGATTATAAGAAACTGATTTGGGGGTTAAAAAAACAGCTACACAAACAGTTAACCTTCATAAACTCGTAAGCGGAAAAGTTGAGATCTAATTGATTTTTTCGTGGCAGCAGAAATCAACTTCAAGCTAGGTAAACACGTACTGAACTGTACAACTTCAAGTGCCCTTTTAATTAAATGTGTATTATATATTTTTGTAATGTGTTGCTTTGAGATAGTATCTCACATGCTGGTACTGACCTAGGAATCCTTCTGCCTACTGACTTTCAGTTGTACGGATGAATCACCATGCTCGGCTTTGGGAATGTCTTCACTTCAGCAGGAACATATTTTTCAAAGTGTTTGTGCAGCTGTTCATCTATATTGGTGACTGTTAGAGATTCTTAATGTTTCCAGATATTTACTATCATGTTTTTAAAGAAAAAACAACAATTGTGTCAAAGGCCATAAGGAGTTTCTCTGTGCTTAAAGATATATGAATAATAGTGAATTAATTATACTCTAATTACAGATTCTTTAAAATGTAGCGTATGGGCTCAAGAGATGGCTCAGCAGTTAAGAGCATATGCTGTTCTTGCTGAAGGAGGACTGAAATTCATTTCAAAATCCCATGTCAACCATTCACAAATACATATAACCCTAGCTTCAGTGGACCCAATGCCTTTGGCTTTCCAGGCGCTTGTACACACATGTGCACAGAAACACTAAACAAATCTATATCTTTTATGTAAATGTGTATATCTTATATTCAAGATATATGTGTGAATATCTTGTATTCAAGCTTGCTCCATCATTATATTGGAGTTGTATGATAAAACTTGTCATTTAAAAATGTAAAAAAAAATGTAAAACAGGGGCTGGAGACATGGTTCAGAGGTTAAGAGCACTGGCTTCTCCTTCAGAGGTCCTGAGTTCAATTCCCAGCAACCACATGGTGGCTCACAACCATCTGTAATGAGATCTGGTGCCCTCTTCTGTCATGCAGGCATGGGTGCAGGCAGAATACTGTACACCTAATAAAATAAGCAGACAAACTTTTAAAAAAATCTAAGACAGTATATATTTCTTGGAAAAAACTCGGGCACCATATTAAGAACCTATATTGGCATTAGTAATTAAGAACACAGAATATAAAATCTAGTAGGAGTTCATGGCCTTCAGCTAAAACTGAGAAGGTCTTCTCTGTTTCTTTAAATTGTATTTCCTATCCTTGGTTCAAAGTCAAACATGTCAAAACTGTTATATAGTTTGGAAACTTTTTAGAAGATTCTGCTGTCAGAAAAGCAATGAACAGTGAGTCTCTGCTAAGTGCATTTGTAATTCTGACAAGGACAATTTTCTTATACTATTCATGGTGTCCTAGGTAATACCTTGAAGGACTCTGATATGATTTAACACTGGCTAGGCCACTGGAAAATCTCTACAGCTTCAATGATGATGTTCCACTACACAGAGATATCATTTTCCATCCAAAGAATCAGCATCGTACATTTAAAAACTTTATCTTTCACTAATTCAGTGATGTACACATTCAAGTCAAGTCAATTGAGGAAGATTTCTAATATCCATTGTACCAGGCTTCTGGGACACTACTGAAGAAAACTGTCAACTTATTGGGATCGTTTCATATGTTCTCTACTAGCATCTCATGGATATGCTAATCTGCCTGTCAGGTTTATCTGCAGTCTTTTCAGGAAAGACTGCTCAGTTGCTGCTCTGAACTCAGCAAATCAACACCAGTTTGCAAGAAGATTTTGCACCACTCAAAGGTCATCTTCTACAACCATCCTTCTGTATTCCTGGGCTCAGTGGCTTTGGAATCAAACAGTAATGAATTTTAAAACTTAAAAGTTTACATATGGAATGAACATGGACAACTTTTAAAAACATCTCATTATTTTTTAAATATAGGGTAAAGCAAGTCTTTGCATTTATATTGTACTCCATGTTACAAGTAGTCTAGAGGTAATGTAAAGTACGTGCTAGGATATATGCATAGTATATAGAGTACATTATAATATTTTACATAGGGATTGAACATCTATGGATTGAAATGTTGGCAAGGGTCCTGTAACCAATCCCACGTGTGTATACTGAGGAGGACTACAAGAGTCCTTGAACATATGATTAATAGAAAAAAGGAAGGCAAAGATTAGTACAGTTGAAGATCAAGGTTACATTGTTAGACATAGTCTATGAATGAAACTGTTCTTTTATGATAAACATCTTGGCAGGCAATACTGAAAGTTATAGGTATGTTGTTTGGAGTTCTAGCAACCCTTTCTATAAGCTCTAAAACAAATGAACCTTTTAGTTTGTAGGCAGCATAAGGCTCCACTGTAACAAAAGGAAATGTGCACACTACTAGAACACAAACCTTAAGTGAAGGAAGAGGAAAAATGACTAAACTTATAATTAAATTATATGCTGAACACCTTACCAGTTCCTCTAAGCAGGGTCAGTTAAATATATGCAAATAATTTGTATTCTCACTGTAAAAGTAAAAATTCTGTTTAATCCTGTAAATTAGGGACGATCTTTTTTTTTAACTTCAGTGAATGTTAAATTTCTTCTTCCCAAGCCTTTTCATGTTTGTAAAGGAGGAAAACATTTCAAGATATTTTGAGTATTATTTGTCATACTTTGAAACAAATGAATTTATAACTGTATTATCTTATTGTGGGGGTCACCCTGGGTCTCAGTATATTTTTCCTGGTAATTCCCTTATTAAATTCATACACTCCCAAGAGGTTTGGCTATATTGAACTGTCACTTAAGTTTAGTGGACTGGGATCACAAACAAATGAACACTTCAAGGCACACCTTCATCTTGAAATAGCTAGACCTCTGGGCAGTTTATAAATCTCTATTTCTAAGAAAGAAATGCTTCATTCTTGATTAGTTTAGCATTCCTAGGGGGTTCATATTACAATACAACACCATGATATATTTCTCAGGCACAGCTACAGACAACAGTAAATCAATGATACCTACTGTCAGAATCTTTGGACACATTGCAACAGTGGATATTCTGTTACCAAAAGAAAAAAAAATAAGGGGAGGATGAAAAAGCAAAAGCAGAATTTCAATTTACAACCACAGGGCTTGGGATATAGCTAAATGGTAGAGCACATGCTTAGCACATATGCTAGAACTGAGTTCAATTCCAAGCATCAAAAGATAACAAAGCAATTTATTATATGAACTTTTTTATACAGGAGGTTATAATTTACTCTTTATACAGGTTATTTTAATCTATCCGCAAGTATGAAACATTTTCATTGTAATTTCAAGAACAATATACTGTCTGTAGTATTTCAATCAATAGTTACTTTCATCCTATTTTACTTCTAAAATGGAGACTATATTTCTTATATGAAAATAAGTCACATATAAATATATCAAATTAACTCTATTAAAAATATAGAATCTTGAAGATCTTATTATTGTTATCAAAAAAATTAAAATTTAAGACTATCACTTTTTTCTCAAAGCTCCTTATATATTATTTAAAAAATTTTTCTATTAGTGGATCTGAAGATAAGCACTTACATTAAATCAGAGGAAGATCCAGGAATATGCTAACTTCTCCACAAAATTCTCTATCCTAATATAGATAAAGCCTGTTGAAGAATTTTGTTGCTCATAAAGTTATAGAAATAACTACAATATCCAATATATTATAAACACAAAGTAAAAGAAGTCTACGCTAATACCAAGATTTGGTCTTAATTTACCTATGTTAAATTGGTATTTTGAAACATTACATATAAATGCTTGAATGCAAGTGAAGATTATCATACGAAGTAAATTAGGTCAGACTCAGACACATATAGCATATTTTCTCTCATTTGTGGATCCTATATTTTACATAGATATGCCTAACACAGATATAGAAGAAAACGCTCCAGGAGTATGATGGAGATTAAAAGGATATTAAGAGGATAGAGGGGGCTGGAGAGATGGCTCAGAGGTTAAGAGCATTGCCTGCTCTACCAAAGGACCTGAGTTCAATTCCCAGCAACCACATGGTGGCTCACAACCATCTGTAATGGGGTCTGGTGCCCTCTTCTGGCCTGCAGGCATACACACAGACAGAATATTGTATACATAATAAATTAATAAATATTTAAAAAATATTAAAAAAAGAGGATAGAGGAAGAGGAGAAAGGGAGGTGGTGGAGAAATGGGAGGAGGGACACAGTCAAGGAATCCTATGTACTTGACTGAAAATGGCCTTATGAAACCCAGTACCATATGCCATGAATCTATGTCCACAAGGAAAAAGAAAAAAAAAGAGCTGATATTTCCTTTGTCAACTACGAATATGCAGCTATAATATGCAAAACTATTTTTAAAAGTCAAAAATAATAATAGCTGTCAGAAACAAGGTAACCTGAAGCTACAGACTCCCTTTCTTCTGTTTAGAAGGAGGAATCTGTAAAGAAGAGCTGGTATTACCAGTTGGTATCTGACAATGTCTTGAGACATTTTTCACTGTTTTACTTTGAGAGGTGGTAGGAAAACTGGCATTTAATGGGTCAATGTCAACATTACTGATAAACATCCTACAACATAGAAAGCCACCACAAAGCATAATTAAACTTTAAATATAAACAGTCCTGATCTTGTGCATCCCTGACCTTGAAGAATCTAGATCAGATGCTGGAACAAGAGTTCAAGAGTTTTGTGAGTAGACATGCATCTAAACCTATATCAACATGTCTCATGTCTATACATAAATCACCAAGGGAGATGTTGATATATGTATACATACATGTATCAACATGCTCTATTTAAGTAGAGCAAATCCAAAAGTAGATAAATACACTGGAATGGAGAATTTAATGTTTGGCAATTTTCACAGATGTGTAATATCCCCATTCCTTAGAGAGAATATGGATATACATAGGAGTGGGTATCTGTTTATCTGAGCACATATCAATCAATTCTTTACATTTGTCAGTGTATAAATGAAGGCCAATTTAGTACTTAACGATATGTTCTGTACAACACAGCTCCTCTTCTGTTCTCAGTATTATCAGCCATAGTTCAACCTGATAATATCTGACAATCACAGGCATTTTGAATAATTCTGTCATACAACAGGCCCAATTTGGGTGTTAGAATTTTATGTGCAAGGTTTTGAATTCACACCTATATTGTATTATAAAGTGTCTTCTACTGAAATAACTAAAATATAAGTGGGGGTATGATGTGGGAGTGATTTCTTATTAATAAAGAAACTGCCTAGACCAATTTGATAGGCCAACCCTTTGGTAGGCGGAGTAAACAGAACGGAATGCTGGGAGAAAGAAGCTGAGTCAGGGAGTCGCCATGATTCTCCCACTCCAGGCAGACGCAGGTTAAGATCATTCCTGGTAAGCCAGCTCGTGGGCTACACAGATTAATAGAAATGGGTTAGATCAATATGTAAGAGCTAGCCAATAAGAAACTGAAACTAATGGGTCAGGCAGTGTTTAAAAGAATAGTTTCCGTGTAATTATTTCTGGTATAGCTAGCCGTGCTGGCGACCGGGTGCCGGGGATGCAGCCTGCCGCTCCTAACACAACAGGGGTAAAAACCAAATGTTAGGGGAAGACAGAGAGAAACTGGATCACTGATGCACTACTTGTAGGAATGTAAAACTGTTTAGCCACTGTGGAATACAGTTTGGCAGTTGGCTACAAAGTTATTTACACTTAGCACAAAATTCAGGAACTGCCCTCCTGAGCATTTAAACCAGAGAAATGACAACTTAGTTTTACACAGAATCTTGTACGTAAAGATTCTTAGCCATTTTAATATCAGCAATCTAGAAGCAACCGAAATGTCTACCAACAAGGTGAATGGTCAGACTGTGAGATGTTCATACTATGGGACGTTAGACAATAGCAAGAGGGAAAAGCAATGGACACTTGCAAGAACCTGGATGAAACAGCAGAGAGTCACGCTGTGTTAAACAAATGTCAACCTCAAAAGAATGCACTGTGCAGTCACACTAACATTATATTCTTGGAGTACTAACGTTATAAGGGTGGAGGGCCAGGGAAAGACTCTAGTGATAAACCACCTTCTGGAGGGTACAAGGGCCTAGGATCAATTTCCAGCACTTCAATAAGAAGAGTAATAGCAGCAGCAGCAGTTGCAGTAGTAAAAGATGTGGCAAGCAGACTAGTTATTCCCAAAGGTTAGGGAAGGGGGAAAGCGGGGATGACAGAAAGGTTCGAGAAACTTTCTCTTAGTCTATTTCCGTTTTCCCCCAATGTTGTAATCATGTGTGATTACTTCAAATAAAAAAAACAATAAAATAAGAAAAAGCAAATTAAAGCCAAGAGGGGCACACCATAAGCATACTCCCATCATTCAGGAGGCAGAAACAGGAGGATTGCAAGCTCATGGACAGCCTAGCTCCATTGCAAGTTGAAGACCAGGCTTTAGTCTGCTTTCCTGGGTGCGAATGTTCCTAGGTTGATGAGATTCCCATAAAAAGGTTCATGACTATTGTTATACAGCAGAAATAAAGCACTGGACTTAATGTGTATCACAACCAATATTTTCCTGGTTTCTGTGCCTTTTCCTAATTACTTTCCCATAACTTGCTTATCACACACTCTCTGTCTTTCCTTTTCACCGAAATTGGTATTATAGCCATTTCTTTGAATTTATTTACTCCTAAGTTTCTTCCACATATAAAAGGCACATGTTCACAAACTTTGGTTTGTTTCTTTCCCAGTAATCCATCCGTCTTTTACAATAGGGAGTCTAGTTAAGAGCATTGAAGGGAAGTAAGAAATAATTTTTCCATTCCTGACACCTTGTGGCACTTCCAGGAAAGGAGAAGCAATGCATGAAATTCATGCTACCTGTGCTTTGAATAACAAAGTTCTTTGTCTCAGATGTAGGAGTCTCATGTCTGCTGACAATATCCTAGAAACAATGGCAGTACAGCTTATTAATGGAAATGGATTGTAAAATCTCAGGTCCTTCAAAGTTCTTGACAACTACCCCTCTAAAATTTGACACATATTTACTTGACACACATTGCCATAAATACTCTGTACCACATGTTATATTAAGTAGTGAGCAAATATGAACTTAATCTTCATCAAAACTTCATGATTTAAGTGCTATTCTTATTATTCCCAGCCTTCTAAAGAAGTAATTGCAATCATACATGATTAACAAACTAGATAATTAGTGTAACAGAGTAAATACATGTATATATTCCTAAACGTTATATGATTCCCATAATTACAAGAATAAACAAGCCAGTTGTAGTGCCAAGTGCCTGAAATTCAACACTCAGGTAGCTGAGGCAAAAGGACTGTGAATTGTAAGTCAGCCTTAACTATAGAGCAAATTAATAAGTAAAAGAATAAATATACAGTGAAAACTCTGAATCATAAATCAGTTCTCTAGCCCCTTCACATAACAAACTAGCCTTAAGATGATTGATATAGGGCTGAAGGGATGTGCATAAACATTAAATCACTTTAATAAATGGAGCACTCTGATATTTGGTATCTGAAGATAAGGAAGACAATGTTTTTGAAGGAATTAATATTTTCTTAACAATGGTAATTTAAGTGAAGCCTCTTACTAGGACTTTGAAAAATGGTTGTAATTCTAACAAACAAAGTACTAACAATATAAACGTCTTTTAGGTATTAGATCTATAGAAGTGAATTTTCAACACTTCGAAGAGTATTTGAATGTTATAAAGCTGAGCTTCTTAGCATTCCCTAGAGAGTGAAAGAGAAAAAAGGAACTGGTTGAGGATATGGGAGGCATGAAGGCCTATCCTCTCACATGGATTGTTGCTGCAAACTGTCTCAGCTTCCGTTCACACAAAATTGTTGATAACAGCTACATTTTATGGGACTCATTTCTGGAGAGTCAACATCTCTGGCAAATGATTATAAAGATGAACTCAGAAATGCTTATTAAGAACAATCCTAGTTTTTGCCCGGCAATCTTGTCTACTTCCCATATCCAGGCAGATGACTATATGTATTTCTTTGGGTTCACCTTCTTATTTAGCTTCTCTAGAATCACAAATTATAGGCTCAATGTCCTTTATTTATGGCTAGAAACCAATTATGAGTGAGTACATCCCATGTTCATCTTTTTGGTTCTGGGATACCTCACTCAGGATAGTGTTTTCTATTTCCATCCATTTGCATGCAAAATTTACGATGTCATTGTTTTTTACCACTGAGTAGTACTCTAATATAGAAGTGGGAGGACCCTGGACTTCCCTCAGGGCAGGGAATCTGGACTGTTCTTCAGTCTCGAGAGGGAGGGGGAATGGAGTGGGGGGAGGGGGAGAGGAGTGGGGAGAGGGGAAGAGGAGTGGGGGGAGGGGATGATGTGTGGGAGTAGGGGGAGGGAAATGGGAACCGGGGAGGAGGCAGAATTTTTTTTCAACAACTAAAAAAAAAATAATAAACAACAACAAAAAAGAACAATCCTATATTTCTGGTTGTGAGCTTAACCTTTAATGGCTGAGCCATTCTTCCAAGCCAACTCAAGAAATTGGTCATCAAAAGAACAAATAATCCAATTTAAAAAATGGAGTACAGACCTAAACAGAAAACTCTCAAGAGAGGAACCTAAAATGGCTTAAAGACACTTAAGAAAATGTTCAGCATCCTTAGTCATCAGAGAAATTCAAATCAAAACAACTCTGAGATTCCACCTTACACCTGTAAGAATGGCCAAGGTCAAAAACACTGATGACAACTTAAGCTGGAGAGGTTGTCGGGTACAGGGAACACCCCTGCATTGCTGGAATGCAATCTGGTACAGCCCCTTTGGATGTCAGAGTGGCAATTTCTCAGAAAATTAGGAAACAACTTTCCTCAGTAATACCACTGAGGGTATATACCAGTATATACCCAGTAATACCACTTTTGGGTATATATCCAAAGGATGCTCAATCGTGCCACAGACATGTGCTCAACTCTGTTCATAGCAGCATTGTTTCTCATAGCCAGAAACTGGAAACTGCCTAAATGCCCTTCAACCAAGGAATGGATAAGGAAAATGTGGTATATTTACACAGTGGAGTACTAGACAACAGAAAAAATAACGACATCTTGAATTTTGCAGGCAAATGGATGGATCTAGAAAACATCATATTGAGTGAGGTAATCTAGATACAGAAAGACAATTATAACATTTACTCACTCATAAGTGGTTTTTAAACAAAGCAAAGAAACCAGCCCACAAATCACAATCCCAGAGAACCTAGACAACAATGAGGACCCTAAGAGTGACATACATAAATCAAATCTACATGGGAAGTAGATAAAAACAAGATCTCCTGAGTAAACTGGGAGCATGGGGACCTTGGGAGAGGATTGCAGGGGAGGGAAGAGGTAGGGAGAGGTGCAGAAAAAAATTTCAGGGCTCAATAAAAATAATAAAAAAATAAAATATAAAAACAAAACCAAAAAAAGAAGAATCCTAAATCTTCACTGGTAACACATACTTGTAATCTTAATACTGGCGAGGGTAAGACAAAAGAATTAGAAGTTTAAGACCATTTTCTGCTACATAATGAGTTTGAAGCTAGCCTGGGATACATAATACCCTGTCCCCTTCCCCCCACATTCCTGCAAAAAGAGTTCAAAACTACCCAACAGAGATTCTGTTCCTCAAGCTTCCAGGGCTTTTATGATCTATTATCATTTTTGATAGTTTGTTATAATCTACTCAAAAAATCAAGACCCTCACAATTAATTATTATGAGCCTGTTTTCCCTTTTTTCTCCTAGTCAGACAGAAAGAACAGTAGCATTAACTTCATTGTAAACTCACTTTAAGCACTGACAATAGAAAATAATTTCAACTGAATCACCCATCAAATAGCCTCCTTTTTAAACATTAATTTCCCCATCACACTTGCCCTGAAAGAACTCACATTTTTTTCTCCCTTCTATTTGTTCTGCTCCAGTTTCTTGCACTATTACTCAATAGAACAACTGATTAATTTATGAAAAAAGTCATCTCACATCATAAACTTTTCACCTAAACAAACGTGGTCCTCCCAATTTTTACCATTTGGCATTTTTATATTTAATCTAAAATCAGAGCATAGAAGATATACACAAAGTGACACAAACACCAAGTAAAATACCATCTGACTACTTGGGTTTTTCTGTTCATTTGAGAAATTCTCACTCTGTCACCCAGATTGTCTGGGGACAGGCTATATAGCACGGACTTGCTTTGAACTTTTGGCAACTGTCTTGCCCAATTCTAAATGCCAAGATTACAGCTGCGATCTGCAAGCCAATATTAACTACTTGGATCTCTAAAAGGGTGTTTTCTAAATGTTGTGTAATATCATGTGTTAATTTTACATAATAATGGATTTCATTAGGACATTTTCATTTATGTAATGAATTTTAAGCATATTCCTCCATTCTCTTCTCTTATATCCCTCCTATTTCCACTGATCCCCTTCTTCCAAAGAGGCTGGGCATTTTTGTCTTAAGATAATGCATTCTATTCTGACTGTTCACAAACCAACAACCCATTCTAAATGGCTCAAAACCTACTAGTACATGAAATGACAGCATGGGACCTGAAAGCAACCGAACTATACCTTATGAAAAAGGCATGTGGAGTGGCCACAGATAACACCAGAATGGGGGAGCAGAATTTTCCAATTCTAGATGTAAATTTGTTACTAGGTGTGGTTAAAGAGTTTCTTGAGCTAAACTGCATCACCTGTGCTGGTGCTGGTGGTAGTGGTGGTGAGATAAAATGTGTTAACTCTATCAATTACTTTCATCTTGAACTCACTATCTCTGCATTCTAATGGTTGCTCTCACGGATACAAGCCGTTCTGGGCCATATGCTAACCTCTCAACTATAAACCCTGTGTGATGGTACACACCTATAACCCTGACATTTACTGGCTGAGGTAGTAGCTCCATAGAAGAATAGTGAGCTTCAGGCAAGGCACAGATATGTAATGAAATGTCTAAAAAACAAACAAACAAACAAACAAAAAAAGCATATTACTTTTCTACCTACAAGAACCAAACTTTTGACTAGCAATTCATTTTTTTCTTAACTTTTTTGTAGAGTCTCCCTATGAAGCCCACATTGCGTTCAGGTTCTTGATCTTCATATCTCAGCCCCCTGGTTGCCAAAACTATAAATATGTACCACTACACCTAATCAAGTTAGCATGGCTTGTCTGAATCCCTAATGTATTTCCTATCTACTGGACCTTGTATAAATATACAAATTTCTATTATTGTTTGGTGGTGATTTCCATCTCCCTCATTTTATCTGGTGATTCATCTAATTAATATTAAGACAGAAAATATACACAGAAAATCTCAGTTGTCCACAGTTTTTTTTCTTCCTGCTCAAAAAAGATTACCTGCAAAGTACCTGTAGTAACACTCTAAAATTTGACAAGTGACAGGAAACAGTCTACCAACTGTACTCCAAAAAATGTATCAGTGCTGTTGTCTCTATAAATCATCAAATGGGTCTGAAATTTCAATTCCACAATTTTAACAAGAACGTTCAGATAACATATCACACTGAGAAGTAATAAAAATGTGTTGTCTTGAATGTCACTCTATTGAATGCAAGCACCACCGGCACGCGATGGAATACTTTAGCCTTTAGAAATACTCCTTTTGAGTCAAGGTCGGGGCGCACACCTTTAATCTCAGCACTCGGAAGCCAGAGGCCGGTGGATCTCTGTGAGCTCAAGGTCAGCCTGGTCAGCCAAGGTCAGCATTTTAGGACAGTCAAGGAACCTGTAAAGGAACGCTGTCTCTAATAAAAAAAAATGAGGGGCTGGAGAGATGGCTCAGTGGTTAAGAGCCCAGGCTGCTCTTCCAGAGGTCCTGAGTTCAATTCCCAGCAACCACATGGTGGCTCACAACTATCTGTAATGAGATCTGGCGCCCTCTTCTGGCATTCAGGCATACATGGAGGCAGAATGTTGTATACATAATAAATAAATAAAAATCTTTAAAAAAATGAAAAGAAAAGAACGAATGAAAGAAATAAAGGAAGAAAGAAAGAAAGAGAAAAAGAGAAAGAACGAACTGTTTAAATACTCCCTCTGTTGCTGAATTAGCGTGGCATACCATTCACCTGGCAAATAAAGCAACTACACATTTGGCTATTACCTAAAACATCAAGTCAGCCTCACTGTGAACGAGCTTAGCAGATACTATCTCGGCATTTAGGCTTTGATCAGTTGGAGGTCATTTCCACATCACAGTTATTTTTTGCCCCATCAAGCAGAGGATAAGGTAAGCTGCTTGGCATATTCTCGGCTGGGTCTTTAGCAGAACACAACTGAATGGCTAAACAGCTACACATATTTTGATGTTTTGATACCTATCAATTAGTTTTTACTACACCATTGACAGGTGAAACATCCTTTCTTTTCCAGAGCCACATTCACCTTAGAATTTTCCATTCTCTTTCCTATTAAAAAACCTCACATCTTCCCATAAAACATGATAATTCTGTGTTCCAGTGCCTGTGTTTGGATCTGAGAATTCAAAGATACTTGAGATGTGACTCTTGCCCTCAAATAACTGAGTCCCAAGATAGGCAGAGCTAGGATTAACGAAAATATTTAGGCTATCTCAAATATGAATGTGTGTAAGATAGTGCCACAGTCATTTCCTCCTGTTTATTCTAATCCAAATAGATACTTCTCAGCATACAAAGAAAGTTCTCACAAGCAACTGAAACCACACATGGCATCATCCCTTCCTACTCACTCCCCTGTGGCTCTCTGGCTCTCGGGCATAAAGGCTCTAGTGAGTCGAGAAGTTCAGGCAGGATGCTGAGAAAAAACAAGGGAAGAGCTCTGAAGTATAAGGCAGACATTCCAGCAAATTTTATCTCACAATATATGACCTGGTCCCTAAATAGTGTCTCCTGACAGGGCAGTCCTGTGTCTTTTAGCTCTGGGCTCCACTGTTGGGAATTTCTCACTGTTTGAACAACCCCAATTAAAGATGCATTCTAAGGATTAAAAGGCTAAAACAGCTTTAGCTTATCTGCATGGATTCTCTCCCAACACGCCCTAAAGACCACTGTCCTAAAGAGACAAAAAATGCTTTGTTTGGACAGCGCCAGATAAGAAATGGGTAATTACGGATTCACTACGTGTCAATTAGGCTAGATGGGGAGATAGGTACCTTGGATGGACCAGAATACGTCAGAAGTGAGAGAAAGGAGAAACAAGTAGTGTGAAGTTTTTCTCTTTAAATATTACTAAAACAGATCAACAAGTATATTAACTCTTCTGTGTTTCCATCTTTTATAATATAGATTCACGTTCATAAAACTCAGAACTTTGTCACGAATGAATCAAAGTGAATCATTTTCAACACAGTGAGTGGTGTGCTTATGGGGGGAGTCATGCGCGTGGGACGAGCACGTGGGTGTGTATGGGTGTCATCCTCAGGAATACCATTCAGCTGCATTTTAAAATAATGTTTTTCTTTATCCCAGAGAACTATACACATATATACAATGCATTCCGATCATATTCACACTCTTATTTTCCCTTCAACTTCTCTAGTCCCCACCCAAAAATCTTCCTCCTAACTTCATGTCCTTTATTAAAAAAAAAAATAAGCCCAATGTATTCTTTCAGTGCTGCCCCTTTGCACCTGGATGTGGGGCCATCCACTGAAGCATGAGCAACTACCAATGGCCACACTCCAAAGAAAACTCCCCCTGACTCACTAATCATCAATACACAAATAGTTCCTCGGATAAGGGGAGGGACCTTTTGAGACGCTTTCCATACATGTGGGAATTTTTACTGTCATCTTCCTCCTCACAGACAATTTTTTATTAGATTGGAGTTCACTAATTTAACTAGGCTGGCTTGCCAGTGAGCCATTGGGACCCTCCTATTTCTTCCTGCTCAGTGTTGGGAGAGTAGAGTGCACAGCTACTCAGAGCATTTTTATGTGGGGTCTTGCAGTCAAGTCCACTTGCTCATGCTTGCAAATGTCTTACTGACATCTCCACAGACTTTTCAAAAGAGTGTTTTGAAATGCCAAATTCTCACTTGAAAATGTTGCAGCTTCAAACAAAAACACTCTCAGGAAACACTTGGACAGGAGAAAGAAGTTTGGATGAGTGTGGATAGTACTTATATAAATGCATCTCAAAGGTATAAAAGAAAAGATTATTAAATGCTTTTGCCATAACGAATTGACATTTTAAAGAGACAGATACCTTTAACTTGATTATACAATATATAGATGTATTGAAACATCACAAGGATCTTATTAATATGTACAATTTTTATATTTAAAGATCAAAAAATACAACACACATGAAATGTCAGTGAAACACAGTATGTTGCATGCTCACTAAAAAATCAATAAAAAGTAAAGATACACTGATAAGCTAAAAATTAATTTTGAATAAAAATATATCTTAATACATAATACAAAAATGGAACATAAAACATTTATAGAGTTGAGACCTATTTTTCTCTGATAAATTATCTTTAACTAAGAAATCATAAATTTGTACAAGTGAACATGGAGGTGAAAATTAATTAAATGTGACAAATACAGATCATTTCATGGTTCCCATAAGTTCAGTAAAGTTTAGGCTACCATCAGTTTTGAAATGGATTTTGACCCTTACATATATATGTAGTTAAGAACAAGTAAGCAGCCATTTTCTCATGTAACAATCTATATTACACTGTTGGTATAAAAGCTGTACACCAGACTAGTAGTTCTTTGAGGACAAGGACCATATCAAATCATGTTTAGAACTGAAAAGCCATCTGAAAATCAAGAGTCACTCACTGTGTGGCTTTTCTGAATGAACTTTATTCACTCAATGAATCAGAACTCAGATTAATTCCGTGAGTGCTCAGTATGTGCTGTATCATAAAAGTGAAGAGACTTGATATTTTATTTATCATCCACAGTTGGCTGAGTATGGAACCTTTAACAGTCACTTAGAAGTTACAATTATGACCACTTTCAGCTTTTGTCTTGTTAACTCAGGACCTGTCTTTTAAAGCATGAAGAAGAAATGTTTTCAAAACTTTTAGTTTTGATTCTTTTGGCTTCAGTAAAGTTCCCTTTAGGTATTTGTGTGTCTGGGTGCCACAATTTTGAGCTCCCTAACATCACCTTCTGGAGGACATAAAGGATCTTAAAGTTGTATCAAAGAATATCTTCTTCTAAGGAAGAAACAAATTTTTTAAATTTAGATAAACATCTAATGTTGAGCCCTCTAGATTAAAAAAAATGTCTACAGCATGCTAGTTATCAAGACTTCATATACAATCTAAAATAAATCCTGTAAGATGAGTTTGGTGTCAGATGGAGCTGAGAATGAGTCAAAAATCTTCCTCATAGATTTCCCCATATCTACACTGAGATTAGGTTCCAATTTGACCTGGCTGTATTACCCTTGTTTTAATTGCAGTGTATTTGACGTTCTCTTCCTTGAATGAACTGGTTTTCACAGCAGATTTGGTCACAAGGTTAAAGAATTGTGAACTAATTACTCTGTTGGCAGAGTAATCTTTCTGTTTCTGCATGAGGAGGTCTGCAGTGGTGTCCAAGGCCAGGGCGTTAATCATGGAAACTTCAAGTCTGACCCCTGCAGGTAGATACGTGAAATACATACCTCCAGCCAGATTCTGGTCTTTCTTTTTGAGTTCTGAAAATGATAATACTCATACAAAGTACAACAGGAACACTGACGATATTGACATATGTTGGACATCTCTTTCATTTTACAAGTTGCTCTTGGAACAAAGCAATCAGTTGATTAAGAAGAATTTAAATTGCATTTACAAAATATTCTGATGTGGTCAGTCATTATTTTTTTTTTCTTATCAAGAGAACGCCAACTGATTCGGATGAACTAGGATACTCAAATCATGTGGATTAAAAATGTCCTGATTTAGTCCCATCTTTCCTTAATCAAATAAATTACTCTCTGATGAGATATCCACCCCCAGCCCCCTCAGCAATGCAAGGCCCAGGTTTCCATAGCTACCTTGGATGTCTAGTCACCACACAAGGGATCAAAGCCAGGAGACATCCACATGCACAGTTATCCTTAAAACTTGCAGGAATGTCTGTGGATAACATGCAACTACCAATTAACAGATTTGTTTGAAGCCTATGCGGTCCACAGCCAGACAAACACAGAACATGAGTCAGAGTGAACATGAAGGAAAAACAAAACTCAACCAACTCAAAAAATTACTTTGACATGACCAACAAATATTTTTAAGTTGACAGCAAGTACTACAATGATAATGTTTCCCGAAAGAGACGTAGTAGAAAAAAATTAAAATTTTAACATCTGTTGAAGATGTCAAACTCTCTAAAGCATATGCAAAAACTTAAAACATCTGTTAAAACGGAACATTCCTCAGACACATATTTAAAATTCCACTTATAGCATCTTCCTATTAGATGTCATAAAAACTGGCTGACCTCCATGTTGCGACAAACGAGAACAGAAATGTCTTCTATACTTTTCAAGGCTTCACTTTCAAAGGGAGGAAACAATACTGCATACTTGGGACTCTGCTTTACCTCAGGAAACTAGAGCAGAAAGACAGAAAGTTGTAAGGCCCCTGGGCCAGCCACTTATGGGAAGGCTCACTTTCCCCTAAAATGAGCACTCTGGGGTGGAGCATATCCAACCCAACTGGAAGAGTTTTTCCGGTGGCAAAAGAGATGCTCACTTTTCCACACAGAGTTACTCAGCTCTGGCAAAAGTAGCATTCCTCCCTTGTATCTTCTGCCTTTCCCAGTCAATGAAAGACTTTTCTAGTCTTATCTTTTCCTATGAGCAAAGATAGATCTCTGTATTGAAATATTTACGTAAGATTTTTTACTACAACCGTGATAGAGTTGTAAACTACACCCTCTTCTAGGCTTTCTAATCCAATCTTTCCTTTTCTTTCTCAATGGCAAAGTTATAAAGCTCATAAACCTCTACCTAGGTTGATAAGGAATTTTATCCCCATGCCCTAGAGCGATGGAAGAAGCTGCTGACTTAAAATTCTTTACAGAGAAATGCTTAAGCAACCCCCAAACTCTCCGTTCATTACTTCCAAGACTGTGATCTCTCGCCCAGGACAAAACAACTCCCAAACTGTTAGAACGTCTTTTGAAAAGTCAGTACACACCGCCCGGCACCTCTCTGCCCCCACCCCACCCCCCGCTGGAAGTGCTGCTAGTTCCTTCCGGACTGTTTTAGCCTTCTCAGCTTCACACACACACACACACACACACACACACACACACACACACACACACCCCACGCTAATGTGCTCAGAATGTGAAAGCAAAATAAGATAAGGGTTTCCGTGTAATTCTTTGTCAGGCTAGGCAGTTGTCTTTATTCTAACCTAAAGCATAATAGGGGAGAGGAGAAAAGCTTGAGATGAATCCAGCACAATACATTCCAGGGGCCAGCAAACTGGAATTGATTTGCATATTCTCCAAACCGCTTTGAACCTTGCACAAAGACCGCCTGACATCAGCAACCACTCTTAGAGGCAAAACCTGGCATGGGTAGTAAGGACGAGGGAGTGGGGAGACGGCAGGTGATGTGCTTGCAAAGGTAGCCTTAAGAAGAAAATGTAGCTCCTCTTTTACACCTAATGGATCTGCTGGAAATCATGCATTTGATCACTCCACATGCAATCGGGAGTAACAGGTCGCAGGGGTCCCAAGCTAAATACCTCCCCCCGTGGCTGGCGCCAGCGCAGCTACAACCGCAACCCTCAAGCTTACCTGCCTCATGTTTGGAATTCCATGACCCATCCAGCAGGGAGCGAGCTGCGTGGAAGCGCACTCGCAGGCTTCCAAGCGCAGACACCAAAGACGGCAGAAAAGCCCACAAGACAAAAGCAACTCGGTGGAACCCACAGGCAGCAAAGAGCACGTTTTTCGTCCCCCTCCCTTTTTATTCTTTGATCTGCTTCTACACGCACTCTACCAAGACAATGTCAAGTTTCACAACCTTTCCTTTTCCAGCCTATGAAAAGTCGGGCGCAGGCTAGTAAGGACCGCCTGGCTCTTATTTCAAATCAGTTCACAGGGACATCGTAGGCGGCGGGCTCCGGTCGTGGAGTGTCTCGCCAATCAGGAGTAGGGGGTGGACCTGGGAGCAGAAGAAGCTGCCTCTACCAGGATTACGGCAGCTTTCAGGAGTCAAATGACTGGAAGCAGCTGGATGGAGTGTCAGAGCTCCCAAAGTAAAGGATGAGTTCTATTCTTGTTCAACAAAACTGCATCTGCTCAAAGCTTAAATAGCTACGGGCCCTAAATCCTCGCACTTTAAGAGTCCCTTAAAAGTAGTAAAGCATTTGAAAGGTGCAGAATTATTTCAGAGAGAAAACCTCAACCCTCAGGCCCCAGGGACATTTTTTAAAATGTATCTTGCTCCAGACACCCAATTTTGCAAAAGCAGTAACGGGTAAGCCACACTGTTGTGAGGATCACTTTCACTGAAATAAGCAATCAAGAAACAAGGTGTTACCCACCTCATCTCCATGGAAACGCTAAACCCAACCCATGAAAAGCAAATCTTAATGTGACTGTGCACACAAACATTTTGAAGGACAGCAAGTGAGGAAGCATCTTCACCGCTGGTGGCTGAAAACACACTATCAGATAAAGATATGCCCTTCAGAACAATAAACACAGACATTTAGTTATGAAAAGTACTCTTAAAATGAGTGTGTCTACCACTCAACAGTAGTTGACTTTTTAACAATGCCGACCTGTTAAGTTCACAAACACAGACAAAAAAGGCAGAACTAGCTGGCTTCTTGGAAAGGTCAAGCCCAAGTTAATGAAAAATCTCTGAAGTTTTCATTCTGAACTCCCTATAAAGAATGTAGCTTTCTGCAAGCCCCTGTGAATATGATTTCTATGCAAACCTGGCTCTTGGATTTAAAGACAAATGTAAACTGAGAAAGACTAGTCTTGTCGAACCGATCATATATATTTTCCAAACAAGTGATGACAGTATGAGAGTAATCCAATGAATATTTTCAGTTTTGCAGTATTAAAGAAGAAAAACTGAGCAAATGATGATTCAGTGGCTTCAGGACTGTTGGGTGTGGCTCAATATGTGTGAGCTTCGCTGGGTTCTCTGAGATTTTGGCAGCAGAGCATGACACCTGGGAGTCCAGAGCTCTGTCTCAGCTGCCCACTGAGAAATTTTAAGAGTCCCCCTAATCACACCAGCTGCCCTTCATCCACTTATTCCTTTTTCATAGCCATTCACTATGGCCTAGGCCCAAACTTGTTTACTCTATTGAAATGGTGATACCACAACACCCAGTTACCAAAAACAAATTTAAAAACCTCATAATGTTTTAAATAAGTTTATAATTTTGTGTTATAACACATTCATAGTTATCCTTGGCCACATGCAAACTTAGGGTCATGGTTTGGGTTGACACACCTGATAGATCAAGTTTCTAAACTTTGAAAGCATCAGCATTTGCAGACAAATAATTTCCCCACCATGGTCAGTACATTGTCAAATATTTAGTAACATCCTGGCCTCTGCCTACTAGAAGCCAATATCTGACCAGTGATATCTGAAGACATTACCAAATATCCCCTAGGGTGCAAAACCAGTTTTGGTAAAAATCAGTTCTCAATTTAAGCATAGGACACTCTCTGGGAGATTGTTAAAAGGGGAGAGGGGGATAGGGAAGGGAGAACGGAAAGACTTGGGAGAGCTTGGGGGAATGGGAGGGTGGAGATGGAGGAAGGGCAGATATAGGAGCAGGAAAGAAGATATCTACATTAAGGGAGACATTTTAGGGTTGGCAAGAGACTTGGCTCTAAAGGGGATCCCAGGTATCCACGGTGATATCCCCAGCTAGGTCCTTGGGCAGCAGAGGAGAGGGTGCCTGAACTGTCCTTGCCCCACTATCACACTGATGATTAGCTCAAATATCACCAAAGAATCTTCATCCGACAGAGACCCTCATCAGAGCAAGAGACTGAGCTCCCAAGGTCCAGTTGAAGGGCAGAAGGAGCGAGAAGACTAGCAAGGAAGTCAGGACTGCAAGGGGTTGGTTCACCCACTGAGACAGCGTGCCTGTTCTAATGGGAGCTCACCAAATCCAGCTCTACCTGGACTGAACGAGCACGTGATCAAACCGGACTCTCTGATTGTGGCTGACAATGGGGGCTGACTGAGAAGCCATTGATAAAGGCACTGGGACTTGTTTTTACTGCACGTACACAGGCTTTTTGGTACCCTAGTCTATTTGGAGGTAGAGGAGAGGGCCTTGGACTTCCCACAGGGCAGGGTTCCTTGCACTCTCTCAAGCAGGGAGGGCGAGGGAGGAGGGTGAGTGGGGGAGCGGGAGGGGAATGGGAAGAGGGGAGGAAGTGTAAATTTATGAATGGAAAAAAAAATGTGAATCTTCAGACCCCTGGTCCAAGAGAATCTGATTGGGTAGGTGTGCCAAGGATGTTGGGGATTTGTAGCATGATTAATAAAAACCAAGAGACAGATATTGGAGTTCAACATAAAGGTCAGAAAAGCAAAAGCCAGCCACGGGGTCTTACCTCCACCTCAGTCTGAAATGACAATCCTGCCTTCAAGAATCCTCAGAATGAGACTGTGTCTGAGAGCTATCTCCTCCAGTCTTATATCCTCTCAAGGGCTGGTATTAAAAGCATACACCACTACTATCTGGTTTCTATGGCAATCTAGTGTGGCTACTGGGGTAAAAGGTGTGTGTCACCACTGTCTAGTCTGTAAGGCTGACCAGTGGGGCTGTTTTACTCTCTAATCTTGAGGCACGCTTTATTTATTAAAACACAAATGAAATATCACTACAGGGATTCACATGTTTCCCACTCCCAATGGGCTCTGAATTCACTTTAAGGAAGCCTGCATCTACCACAGTCCAAGGTATACCAGAGTCCAGGATGTGAGAAGACACCCAGGGCTGTTGCTGTTACTACACACCACTGGAGTTAGACTCCTGCCATAGCACACAACTACCAATCCCAGAGGAGCTTTATCAGCTGATGTGGTGACATCACTTTGAAAGTAAGTACAAACTTGAATTTCCCCTCTCAAGGGCTGTGTCCTTTCAAAAGTTCTTTCAGTTTTCTCCTCTTTTGATCTACTATCCCACCACACTATGACCACAAATGTCAATATTCTTTTCTTGTATTTCCTAAAGCCCCAACAAAAACCGTCCTCCTGCCTCCTTCTATGTTCCTACATCAGTTTAGACACATCCAGTGGTGTGCAGGTAGATGTTTAAAAATCAGCTCTCAAAGGTAAATAATAAGTAAATAAATAAATGTCAAGGTTTATAGTACTCTACTGAAATCCCTATGAAATAAAGACCCCATACTCCTTTCCCACAGTAAGGAAGGAAATGAACTTGGGAGTTGAAGAGAACTGCTCCCAGTCAGAAGGTAGCACATACTAGTTGAGCAAAACATGGGCCATCTCTGCCCTTTCATTTTCTTGCTATGCTGTAATCATATAATCTCTCACTATAATAGAAATAGTTTAAAGACAGGAATGAACTCTAATTCATCTTTATAACCTCTGCTACTGCCATCACAGCTTCCATGAATAGATATTCGCTGCATGAAAGTAAGACTTTAAGCCGGGTGGTGGTGGCGCACGCCTTTAATCCCAGCACTCGGGAGGCAGAGGCAGGCAGATCTCTGTGAGTTCGAGACCAGCCTGGTCTACAAGAGCTAGTTCCAGGACAGCAGGCTCCAAAGCCACAGAGAAACCCTGCCTCGAAAAACCAAAAAAAAAAAAGTAAGACTTTTATATATATATATATATATATATATATATATATATATATATATATAAAATTTTCCTAAAACCATGGAGATCTCTCACTGCCACATTAGGGAATAGAAAAGAATCTCTTGAGAAACAAACAAAAATATCATAATTTATCATCCATTCTACATTTCTGACTACAGGCACAGCCCACTCTTATCTTTTACATTTCTTATAGATTCATTTTTGTGTTATATGTATGAATGTTTTGCCTGTTTCTATGTAAGTGTAAATGGTGGCCCACAGAGGCCAGAAGATGCCATCAGACCCTAGGAGCCGGATGATTGCAAGCCCCCATGTAGGCGCTATAAACCAAACCTAAGTTGCAAGTGCTTTTAGCTGCTAAGCCACATTCCCAGCCCTGACACATTCAATCTTAATACTCCCACATGTGAGTAACAGTTAAGACTGAAAAAGGAGAAATGAGTTTCATATTTAGCTCCAACTGTATTGTTGTATTCCTGAGACAATGTGTTTCTTTTCTTTACATCTATATACCTGTATATCATCTCAGTTATAGAGCAAGGATCTCTTGGAAGAATACATATGATAATATCTGGTAGGTTTATATAAGGGTGATGCCTCAGGTAAGAACATCAGTTATTGTTTGGGTTTATTCCATAATTGTCTCATCATGTGTAGGAAAAAATGTTAACAGTTCTGTCATTAACAAACACCCCTTATGAGTACCAAGTAAGAGCTAAGTACTGTGACCAGCATTCCAGCAACTCAATTTGGTGACTGCTCTAGTTTGAACATCTGTGTCATCCTCAAATCCATATGTTGAAATTCTAACATCCAAAATGGTACAATAGTAAGGTTTTGAGGAGGTAATCAGGTCAGGACAGTTCTATCCTCAAGGCTGGAATTTGTATGCTTATAGGAAGCCTGAGAAAATCTGTCCAGATTTTCTGCCAAGTAAAGACAAAGCAACAGGGACCCTGTATGAGACAGAGTGTCAACTTTCACTAGACATTGAGCCTCTTAGCACCTAAGTCTCATAGTTCCCAGCCTTTGCCACTGTGTACCACAAACTTGCGCTGTTTATAAATGACCAATCAGGTATTTGGATAGTAGCCTGAACAGTGTCATAAAGTACAGTGTCTTCACAAATAGTTCTAAAAATCTCTAGAGGAAAGTGAACAGTAGAAATAAAGCCATCCTCTTCATCCAGAAATAAATATAACCTTCAGATTTTTTAAATGAAATCAAAAGCCCTATGGAGTTGTCCACTGAGTAAGAATTTCATTTGCCTATTGGAAGAAAGGAAGTGACTAGGAAAGTGGAGGTACTTAAGAAAATGGTGTTCTAGTCCCAAGTTTGTAGTTAACAGTGCTTGCAAGTATGAGTTGAAGAGACATTTTAAATCTTCAAAGATCTTCCTCAAGAGGGCAGGCCTGGTGATAATCCATGTTCTTTTTGTGGGTTTGGTTATATCTATACCTCTGAAGCATATCTCATATAGACTCCAGAATGGACAGACCATACGAGAACACAGGTAGTCACCACTACACATCATTGGAAGATAACTACCTGTGTTACTCACTCTCTGTGACCTATTAGGTGTAAGTCAATCGAATGAATGTTTACATAAGTAAAAAATGGTTGAAAATCAGCCACTTTCTATTGGACAGCTATGTTTAGAAAAAAGGGAAGTATTCTGAATCCAGAAAGGAAACAAATCCAAGTGTGGAGAGACAATTTAAAGCACTGTGCCTTAAGGAGAGATTTTTAGGCAAGACAGAACTAACTACTCACTTGTAGGATTGAAATAAAATAAGTTGATGTTCATCATTTGAAAAACATCTTATTTTCATTCAGATGTTTTAACATTTGTTTAGTGTGTGTGTGCCTCCTGAATCTTGAGAATAAAGATGCATGCCACAATTCCAGGCTTTAAGTTTAATTATGGGTTACTACTTAATAAGTCTATTTAAGAGGTTGGAAGATCTTGACAGCTTCTGTGCTAATTGATCAAATGTGGCTGATTCTTTATTCTCTTCATTTTAGAAATTTGGTAAACCATTTATACTTAGATTTAGAAAGGGATTGTATTTGGTTTGGTCTGTGTCTTAAGATGGAGAGTTGCTGGATTGTGTAGCTTGCCCTCAGACATCTGGGCTAAAGGATCCTACTGTCCCAGGCTTCTGAGCTCTGTTGCTATAGGTGCTACTCCATTGAAACCTCCTACCATACTTTCTACATATTCTCACAGCATTTCTGTCCACTACCAATTCAATCTCCTTCTCAACTTAGGAGTATTTCTGCCATTTCTTAGCCATCAACATTTTTACTCTGATTTCATAACATAATTTTAAGTAGAAAATTATTTAAAAGTTGGTTAAAAAAAGTTGCCTTGAACTCACAGAGATCCATCTGCTTCTGCCTCCCGAGTGCTGGGATTAAAGTGTGTGTGCCACCACCATCTGTCTGGAAATTATTTTAATGTGAATAATCCAAGTAACTTGAATATAGTTAAAATAACTCTATTCATATTTGAGCCATTATCTAAGGTGAACCAAAATTGCTTCTGATATTTCTTCTAAACTATATTTATGGAAGGAGGATAATTTTGTTAAGTTCACCTTTAGAAACCAACCAGTTGTCACATAAATGAACTCACCTTTAATTTGCTGGAATTAATAAGCCCAGTTGAGGGGGTTCAAAATCACCTGATTTAGTACATCATAATGGGCTTGGTGAAATTGAAATGTGGAGAACAACAGAGAGAAATATTACTTAGTAAAATTAAAAACCTCAGAATATATTTATTCTTAATTCAAATGAAAGCAATGAGTGAGAGGGAGATATCTATTATGGACCAGTTATGCACTAGCCCCCACCCTCCCACGACCACCACCAAAGCTGCAACTGCTCCTTGGGATATTGGTCTCTAGAGCCTGTGGTCTTTCTAGCACTGGTACTGCCACCCTAGTGAAGATGTGTTCCTTTTCACAATCAGGAACTAAATTGCAGAGCACCCATAACTGGTCCCCAGCCCCTCATCTCCTGTTTCTTGTTTTAGGGTGATATGACTTGGCACTTAGATTCTGACATGGTTGTGGAATCCCCAACCTCAATCTGCCTGCAAAAGTCTTTCACACTGCATCAAGATAAGCCAGGAGTTTGCCATTTTACTTTGAAAACAAATAGAAGCATTTTCGTAATTTTTATTTATTTTAAATGGCTCATCACATTTAGGCTGTGCTAATGCAGTCCTTTTTAGGTGAGAAAGAAATAATTCAAGTGCCTATTGAAAGGGAAGTATTTCTGGGAAAGATGTCTTTCTTGTGTTAGTCAAGACAGGATGTGAATTTTAGGGGCTATTTTTTGAGAACTGTGAATAAGGATTTCTTTCACTATTCAGAATTTCTAAATGGCTTTCCCAATAGAATACAGCTTTGTGATTCATTTTCACAGTTAAGAACACAGCTTTGGAGCTTTGTCCTTACCCAGTAATTGGTTCACAAGTGGTTTTAGCCATTGATTTCATTAGCAGTATATAAAGACTTGCAGACCTGTACGAAGCAATTTACATTGTTCCCAGGACATCCAAAGATCTCTAGCATGGAAACAAATGCCTCCTATAAGAAAACCTGGCTGGGAAAAGTGGCTCATGACTGTAACCTCAGCACTTGGGAAGGAGAGACACGAAAATAACCATGAGTTCCAGGCCAGCATGAGATAGAGTGGGACCTTATCTCATTAAAAACATTGAGGAAGAGGAAGTAGAAGAGACAAAACCTTTAGAGGTAAAGCAATGTTTCTTTTACTCTTCTTTCTCCCAAATTGAAATGGAGTCTTTGAAAACAAAATTCACAACCTGAGAAAGATAGAACAAGAGGCTACATGGCTATCCTTCTCAAACAACTGTGAAACTTGAGACGGACTATTATCTACTTTCTTGTTGCTTGCGAATTACCTCTTTCCCCATCTGTTTAATGTACTATACCAGCTGGGGTTTCTGTTACATGCATCCAAGTGAAATCCTGTCTGGTACAATATATCAAACATCTTGGAATATAAATTAGATGTACATTTTCAGTATTTGTTTAAAATTTAATCCAAGTTGGAATGCTGAGTCAAAATACTCCTGAAGTTATTAAAATGTATTTAGAGAAGGTTTTCCAAATTTTTATTTCAATCAGTAGAGCATAAGATTCTTACCAAACTATGCTATCATTAAATATTTTTAAATAGCTCTTTTTAGGAGAAAGAATAAAACCATCTCATTTTCTTTAACTGAGAAATTTCAGTAACAAGAGGTTTTTGCCTTTGTCTTAATTGTTTATTCAAATCACTTTCCTATTTCTATAATAGAAACTTGTGTACTTTTTATACTAGTTTGGACTATGTGTGTGTGTGTGTGTGTGTGTGTGTGTGTGTGTGTATGTGTGTGTGTGTGTGTGTGTGTGTGTGTGTGTACATCTTTATTTCTTTTTCGCTTGTTAATTTTCAGGTAGGGTTTCTGGCTGTCCTAGAACTTGCTCTGTAGACCAGGCTGGCCTTGAACTCAGAGATCCACCTGCCTCTGCCATCCGAGTGCTAGGATGAACCTGCTCCCTTTTTAGTATTTCTTAGAAGTAGTTTCATTCTTCTTGAGATTTTTTTTTTGCTTTGTCTTTGACAGTTTTGAACTTTCAGAAGGCAGAATGTTATGTTCACAAATATCAATTATTTTGCTATTTTCCTTTTATCCTTTTGCCTCTACCATTCTTCAATATTTAGTGACCAAAAATGTCTAAATCGATTTTGTTCTTTTATATTTTTTTTCTATTTGGTCACTGATTTCATCTTTAATTGGTTTATTGAATTAATTGAGAATCAGTATTTTCTCACAAAGCCAATGTTCTTTGTAACCATTTGTCAAATAATCTGACACTATATTATATTAACTTCATATATTATTGGAGGAAAACATGCCATATATGAAGGCAAACTGTTTCTTTCCATACTGGCACTTAAGAACCCAGACAAATAGTTGGCAGATTATGTCCAATGGTCTCCATCTGGCTCACTACTTGTTTTGTAAATAAAGATTCACTGAAATGTAACCCTGCTAATTTATTGGCATGCTTTCTATAGGGGTTTTATATAGGGGTCTTTTACTACACTGGACTAGTTGAATTGTTCCAACAGAGATCATATAGCCTAAAAACCTAGAAAGATTGACCCTCTCTTTACAGAAAATCACGCTGAGCCCTGTCTTAGTCTTAATCCTCCAGTTCCATTTTATGTTTTTTTTTTTTTATCTAGTCGGAGGATGAGGAAACAAGGATAAAAGAAAACTTGGGTCACCATTTGACAGGACGGAGAAAAGTGCACTACTGACCTCAAGAGACTTATGTGTTAGTAAAGAATTATATAAAGATCAATTGTATTTGTATAAACAAATTCAAGAAATTTTCTTGTCTCCTAAAGACTTTACAGAGCACTCTTTTTCCTCTCCTATCAAAGTCCATTTGTTGTTGCCATAGGAATCTTTCTCCGTTTTCATTTTTCCTTATCAGGTTAACTCGACCTCATTTTTTTGAGAGGCACATCACTGACTACTCCCACAAGCACATTGCAAGTATAAATAAATTGTTCCTTTTCACGGTAAGCCACTTAGTGTACATTTGCAGCCTCCATTCACAGACTAGGAGAAAACAAATTTGGAGCTGAGGAGATGACACAGTGGTTAAGAGCTTTCTTCTTCAAGAGAAGGCTTCACTTTCTAGCACCCACATGCGCACAACCACTTACAACTGCAGCCCTGGGGGCACTGAATGAACATTATACCCAGATATATATGCAGGCAAAAAGCCCATCTATATAAAATAAATGATGAAGATTTAATTTTTTTTAGCAAGAAAGTCAAAGTTTTGTTTATAACCCATTGTTTTAATGCAGAATCTCCATATGCAAATCAACAAAGCCTCATACTTGCAATCCTATTGTCTCTGCTACCTGAAACTTAAGATTAAAGGGGTATGTTTGTGTGTGTGTGTGTGTGAGAGAGAGAGAGAGAGAGAGAGAGAGAGAGAGAGAGAGAGAGAGAGAATGAGAGAGAGAGAGAGAGAGAGAGAGAGAGAGATCAAGTGCAACCTCTTCAACAATTTTCCCAGACAAGTTTTCTTGAAGATTAAGTGGGACTTAGCTAAGAAAAACTGGCAGGACAGTTAAGAAAAAATGTAGCTTGGATTGTATTTCTGTTGAACAAATTTTGCTCTGCATCTTGGCAGGTCTTTAAAAACTGCCTTTTGGAAAGTCACTCTTAGGGCATTTTAAACCTGTAGTAAGAAATCTTTAATTTCTTTTTTTTAAGTCAACATTGATTTAATCACTTATTTTAATTTGGGTAGAGCACGGAGGCACACAGCTTTATAAACCTTTAATCAGAGCGCTTGGTAGTCTGGCACAGAAAGATCATCAATTTGAGACTAGCCATGGCTTTACAGAAATACGCTACCTTACAAAAGAAAAACTCAAATAAATGAAATGTCAAATAAGCACAAAGCAGCACAGGATATAGGAAGACACTAGGATCCCAGTACCATCTGTGTCTCTTGTGAGTTGAAAGGTTGGAGACTCTCTTTCATTCAGAAAACTACAAGTAGAGTTTTGTTTTTTTCAGTCATAAAAAATTACTTTGTTTAAAAGTAAAAACACAGAGGATTCACAGGTTTCCTTTCAATGGGCAAAATGCTTACTTTATTCTATAAAAGGGACACCACGACCAACTACTAATAGCTCTTTAATGATCTGCCCAAGAATCAACACTAAAAACTCAGGATCTTGGGGTGCCTCAGGGGATGTTTCTGAAGCCCAAAGTAGGCCAAATAAAACCAAAAGAAATATCAAGATACACCAAAGAAAGCCTGGAGCAGGAAAAAGGAGGATGGGAAATTTCCCAATTAGCCAGGAATTCTCGGAATAAAAGAAGAGAGAGATGATTTGATGATTTACACGTGAATGCCTGAGTCTACTCATCTCAGATAACATCTTTTTCCCATGAAAACTTCATGCAAAGGAGTCAAAAAAAAAAGCACAGTTCAAATATCTTTGCTCAGGATTCAATGTGGTTGTTTCAAAACATTTAAGATTCTGATGAGTTGATTGAAGGTTTTGGTCTCATTCTTAACATCCAGCTTGGTGTCTGCAGGGGGAGGGGAGGCACTGACAATAGTGTTTTGTTTTTGGAGCTGTGGTCAATTGGCAGAGGGTGGCTATGCACTAACATATGGTACAGGGTCATCTAAAACAGGATTTTTTTTCCTGTGTATTACAAGAAGTTTAGCAGCATCCCTGGAGTGTATCCAACTAGAGGCCAATGGCATTATTCGTATTCCCAGTTGTAGAGAGCAAAAAAGTAAATATCTCTAGATTTTGCCAAATATTTCCTGGAGGAAAAATTATTCCCACACCTTACCTATTTGAGAACCATTGATGTAATTTCTCGAAATATGTTATATTTAGAAGTATGGACTTCAACTCAATGATGTGGCTTTTTTTTTCCTGGCTGTTTCTTAACCCTCAGTGCTCTGATATACATCCTTGTTTGTGTGTTTCAAAATTCATACTAGCAAGATGGATAATGACCAAGAAAATACGATTTTCCATTGAGCCATGCAGACTCAATGTCTCAGTGAGGCTGGCTGAGACATCAGCCAAGGTCAGGAAGGAGCATTTAGTGAGGAAGCTCTTGTCACATTCTAATGTCATGACACCAACTCAAATTCCTGAAGAACCCATGAGACACAGAGGACATGGAACAGTCTTCTGACACCAACATACTTTCCATCTCACAGTAAATAAAATTTAAATGATGACTTCTGTCCTTTTTTCAAAAACTAGTCACATTTAAATGCACAGCTTATGTCTTGACTAGCATATAGTTCCCAGGAGAGTGTTCATGAAGCAGAAAGTTTAGAAGAGGCAGAGGACCCGGATCTGCAGGAAGATAGTATCTTCTCTATACAGGGAAGCTCTATTCATGAAATCTCAACAATCTGACCACCTAAACAAGACCTGCACAATGATAACATCTGTTGACATCCCAACACAGATAAAGGAAATCTCCGAAGGCACCCCTAGATGAAGAACTACAGGCAATTAAAGACTGCTTAAGGAGAAACAATCAGTGTTTTACAGGGATGAGCCTCCTAACAGGTTATGCAATCCCATGCCTTCATAATAACACTAAATGACCTCAGCAGGATGTATTTGCACATACACATGTACAAATATCTATACCTAACAATAATAATTTAAAGAAGAGGCACCCCTTTATTCATCTTCTATAAAAAGAAAAGCTGGGAGCTTTGCCCTTATGGCTTGTGCCCTTATGGCTTGTGCTTGGACATTCACTTGTTTTCCATCTTCTTGTTTGAATCGAAGTGTCTATACTTTCCCCATAATAGTTACTTGAATCTCCCCTTCTTTCAGAAAAATGAAGTTGTACTTACAGTTAGTGTCTCCTTCAGTATTTGTGAGGCAACATAACTACCCACACTTAGTCTAAAATTTTAGCAGAAGAGTACAATTATACTCTAGGAGTATGTTAAGAAACTGTCTAGATTCTTTCCTAGCGTGAAATATGCAGGAAAACACTTATATGCAGTATACTTGGGGAAAGTAGCTACCTTAGTACTTTAGTGAAATTTTACTGTAATACATTTGAAAAGTAAAGTTTGGCTGATGAGGTAGCTCAGTGGGTAAAGGTGCTTGCCGCCAAACCAGAGCTCAATTTCTGGGGCCCGCATATTAGAAGGGAAAAACTGACTACTGCAGCTCTCTGATCTCCACATGCCCACCATGACCACATACACGTACATGTAGAAATATATACAAAATAAGTAAGTATAAAAAGCAATTGAAAGTTATTTTCTGATGTAGAAAAAATTATTTTTTCCTATATTTAATATAAGCATGGACTTGCAAAATATGAATATAGAGATAGAATTAAAGGAGATTTGAAGGGAGTTTCATTACATTTAGGGCAGCATAATTTCAAACGATAAATGCCCAACCTTATGCAAATAGAAGAAGGAAGCACTGAGGCATGTTAAGGAGCTAGACTTGTCTTGTATGTATCGAGTGAGGGAGGACTGATGAACGATTCGAAGGAAGATAGGACAAACAAGTTCACAGGACTTTTAAATGTTATTTTAAGGGTCATCTGTGAGTAAATTTCTTTGAAATTATAAAAGTAAAAAGTCATTTCTATTTTCAAAGCCAGTAATTTTGCAAAAATATGCAGTAGTTTGCAATCCTGGGCACAACCCATTGAAATTATAACTCTAGAATATTATCTCTTTGAAAACATAAAATCCAGAAGGGGCAGACTACCAAGCTAGAAAGAGAAATGAGGGAAAGAAAGCAAATATGTGTCTCAAAGCAGCAGCTGTTGATGCAAGCAAAGGTTAGAGCAACAAAGCGATTTCCTAACAAAGTGTGAATCCCAATAGTGATGAAGTGCTGTTCCCTCCTTAGGTCCTTATGTCTTAGTGAGAAAAGATTTAGGATGTACCTCCATTTGCAACTCAAGACTGTTAACTAAGACCGATGGAGATAGGCAAAATCAGTGAAGCCACTCAAAAGGCATGCTAAGTTTCATTTGAGATGTTGACCCATACATACACAACAGGCAATGGCTAAAATGTGCAAAAATCTCTCAACATTTGCACGATAGGGAGCTGGCCTTGTCTGGTTTTCTAGCATCCCTTGAGATTACTATTGGCTTTTCAAATGCACCGTGATGCTACTCCACGGTTGGCAAAATAGTGATGGAGCTCTTGGGAACATTTTGTAGGGAAGATTACAGCTTAAACTTTGTTATATTTAAAGAAAACAAAGGCAGGGGAAAGAGAGAAGATGTGGCAGCAGTTTAAAAATAGAAACATCTGGAAGTCATCAATGACTTCCTCGTATACCCAATACCTAGGTGCTATAATGGTTTAATACTTCAGTGAAGTGGATATTGATTGTTTATTACAGCTTATTTCTTACTATTATAAGTATGATAATTATACTTCTACAATAATTATATTTTACAAGGATCTATAATCCAAAGTTTCAATTTTTCTCACAATTGAGATCTGTCAAATATGTCTTTGAAACCACATTGTGCCATTGAGCAGAACCAAATAAAATCTTTAAAAAGGAAGTTACCTATGCACATAAATGAAAAAAAAATCCCATTTAAGAAAAGCTCATACCTTGGCATAAATTTTCAACATGGCTACAAACAAGATATTTTTTAATTGTTTAAGTAAACCAAATCGTCCCTGTGAAATATTCTGCTTAAATGCCATAGTTTCTACATTTTTTTCTTCAAAATTAAAGGTGTATAGTTAAGTGTTCACATTCAAAATTACTGATTTGTATCCAAGGAATGTATTCATGCAATGAAAATACAGGATAACTGTAACACTCTGCATTTGACATAAGGAACATTCCTATCTTAATGGGGAAATTATCTGATTTCCCACAGTACAGAGCTGTACCAGCTTGCCAAGAAGGAGGAAATTTTTTAAAACTCTACTGGAAATAACATTTGATTGTTCAAATTAGCATTAGAGATGACTGTGGTTTAGAAACTTCCCCCTATTTTAATTACAGGGAGTAAACTATTTTGCCAACTCTCTTTGGGCAGCTCAATTTTCAACCTAGCTGACTAGTCTGAAAAATGAAGCTGTCAAGAGTCCTACACTGAAATGATTTTTCTGAGAAGTATGTTTATGTAGTGTGTCTTCAAAGATTGTGGAGAATCTCTTTAGAAAGAATCATCTTCTTCCAACTGAGTCTGGCGAACAGCTTTATTAGACAAAGTGAAGGTCATGAAAAAAGTTTTTTTTTAAATAATTTTGATTCCCCATGAATCTAGGCATTTAAATTACCCTGCTCATTTGTCCTGCATGCACATAGTTATCAGAACCCATGAGCAAGCGGAAGAGGCACCACTGTGCTTTTTGCCATAAAACCCAATACAACGATCATTTAATCACCAAGAAAGTTGGTGTATAGTTATAAAAAATTATTAGGAAGTTCACTGTTTTTGCAATTGATGTTGTACATTGAATGTCCCCCTCATGTGTTAAAACCCTAACTCCCAATGTGACTAAATTTGAAAACAGTAGCTTAGTGAAATTATTAAGGTTAAGTGAGGATAAGGGAGTGAAACATATCCAATGGTATTTGTGGCCCCATGAAAAGAGAACTAAGATTACTTAGTCTTGCTTTCAGGAGGAACAGAGAATAAAAGAGCATGCAAGGGTATGAAGAGGATACAGATTCATCTTGAATCTATCAGAGTTTAGAACTGCTATGTGACTACATTTTGAGCCATTCCATCTATGATATCTTGCTGAGGTAGTTCAAATTAGGCTAATTCAATAAATAAGACAACTTAGCAAGATTTATCTCATCAACGATTTTGTCAGAAACTGTTATTTCATTAGTGTTTCAGAAGCAAGCATGAAATTTGTTGGCATTCAAGAAGAGAATGCATCCCAAACCTATGCTAGCAGCATGTTTAATTTTTAAATATTACTACTACTACTTCTTGCTAAAACGTTGCAGTTCTGTGCCAAAAAGAAAATTTAACAACTCGTAACATAAAGGTATAAGCAAAACAGTTTTACAGGTTCTCCGAATCCTTCATTCCTATATAATTTTCTCATCTTGAATCTGAAAAAAATAAAAACCTTAAAAAGGAAGGAAAAGGGAGAGGGCCATGAAGTCAGTCCCCAAATCCAGAATAGTTTCCCCTTCTGTCAAAATCAACACACAGTGACTAATTACCAGTTGTGCTTCATGTTCTAGCTCTAGGAAGAGCAATGAGATTTAGTCTCAAAGAAATTACTAAACCAAATCCATTGCCAAAACTCTCAGAGAACTGCTATAATATAGTTTTGGTAGACTAGGTTTTGCCTTTTCTTCAAAACAAAGACCATATGATGTCTGTTTCCTCAGAAAACATGTGAACGATATTTTCAAATTAGTGCACAGTGAAGTATGTAGCCCAAGTGCTTTGTTCAGCAGGCACGTTGACCCTTCTATCAATCAACTCACTTTTTGAAATGGTTATAAAGTCTTTCCGTTTGTATTTTATTTCTCCTACTTAGTCTTGACATTTTAAAAGGTGCATTTAGTCTTAATGTGTAGTTATGTCATTAGCAGATAAAATTTTCCCTATGATTTTTTTTCAAAGAAAAATACAGTTCAATGAGAGTAAAGGGACCATTGAGTTGCTACTGTGTGGTGGTTGTTGTCAAGGGATCAAAAGAAGAGGCCTGAGTCAAAATGGTCTTCCACCCCTCACAACACTGTGAGCTCTGCTTCCTTAGCCTTTAGAAGTCCCTAAGCAATTCAAAATGCTATTATAATTTGCTCTTTTTGAACCCAGTAATAATTCCATCAAGCTGGTATAGGATGTGAAATGGGAAAAAAATGTCAGAACAAAATGAGCTGAGAAATATTAAACTCACAGAACAAGAAAGGAAGAAAAGAAACCGAAAGATTAGGATCACCTAGCCTTCTTTCCTTTATTATTTCATTTTGTTTTCATTTGCTAAACACTGTTAGACCTAATTTTCTAAATCTTGTTAAAGACTAGATAAATATTAGATAAGCTTTACTAGGAAATTTAAGACTTTATTAAATCTCATTGTTACCATGAAGTCAATGAAAGTTTTATGATACTCTGAGATTATAGGTTTGCATCTTAGAAACTGAGATAACTATAAAATCAGTACCTAAGTAAGCTTATTCTTCCCAGGACGCCTACTGTAGCATGGCTGCAAGATCACTTGATGAAATCCTGCCTGGTTTTGAGCTACAGGCCAGGTATTTCTATAAAAGAAGCATCATACAATAAATAACTGGAAGAAATTTGACATCAGAATACAAAACAGAGAAGGCACCATATAGTGACAAATATAGGAAATATAGGCACACTTCTTTTTTTAAAATAAATCTATTTGCAGATATTTATCCAGGACCTCCGACTTGGTAGGCTTTTGAATTTCATCCAAAATATATCACAATCCTGGTTGAAAGTTCCAGAAAATGGGATAATGCCATCTCTCTCAATGGACATGTTCAATACCACATAAAAGTAAAGTAGTAAAGGCAGAGGTCTTCACACCTCCAAGTCTATGGAAAAGTTCTCAGTTTTATGAAGAAGCCAATATACTATAATGGAGAGAATGCAGACTCTGGGGTCTTATAATTCCTGCTTTGTCTGAGTGCCTTTCAATAGCTACATGTTTGTGGGGGGCAGGTTAGTGATCCTCTTTAGTACACAGTTTCTTTTTTATTTCTCTTTAAATAATGACATTGCGTTTTGTGTTTGCTTGCCTGCTTGTATGGATGTGGACCACGTTGTGCCTGTTGTCTGCTGAGGCTGGAAGAGCATCAGATTCCCTATAACTGGAGTCACAGGCAATTGTGAGCAACCATGTGTCAGGAACTAAGCCTGAGTCTTCTGTAAGAGCAGCAAGAGCTCTTAATCACTGATTCACCTCTCCAGCCCCCAATTATGAACTTTCTTAATTTTGTGATTGACCCATAAGTAAACCCAGGGAGTACTGACTCTGTTTCTTTTGGAAAAATAAGGGTCAGTCTTTATTGAGGGCACCTCAGGTACCATGCTCAGCATTTCACATGTTTCATCTTATTTAATATTTATAATATCAATTTTGGGGGTACTGTTACCCCCAATTTCAATGCTATGGCCATTTTAGGACTGCATAATATAGGATACTTCCCAGCAACTCTGGCATCTAGGTGCCAGTATATTTCCTTCTCTCACTTTGTCTGTAAAAATGTGAAATGTCAAAATTTCTTGGCCAATGCAAAGAGAACCATTGCTTTTGTGAACCCCACATTAAATGCCTTTCTAGGAGTGATGATGCATATCTGTATTCCCAGAATTTTGGAGGGCGACTGAGGCAGGATTGCAAATTGCAAGCCAATCTGGGCTACATAGTGTTACCCTGTCTGAAACAAAAGATAAAAATAGAGTCCTGTGTAGACAAAACTAATAAAACCTTACTCAGGCTGATGTTTTCAAAACATACAATTTCTTCCCAAAACAAAAAAGAAAATATCATTCAAATTGCATATGTTGTACAGTGTGATTAAAAACTATTACTTCACAAAATACTCACAGTTTTGTACCAAAATGTTGTTGATAGACGTTCCCTAGTTTGGAAGCAATAATAAAAAAAAGTGACCAAAATTTTTTTATAAAGTATACTTTGTAGTCATTCTATCTGAAGTAGGCTGTACTGTAAATTGCTATGTTCTCAAAGAATAAATGATTATAGAGACATAGTATCTCTTAATATATTTGTAGCCTTATACTTGAGTATTTGGGAAAAGCATTGATTAAAAGGAAGTTAGAATCAAGGACTGTTATATTCAGTATTAGCAGACTTATTATGTTTGTAGGTACCTAGTTATAATTCAAAATGTACTCAATGTAGATTTATTTCTTGCATGTGTCTTAGTCCCACCTATACTCCATTGAGTCTTTATGTCTTCTGAGATGTTCCCTACTACTCAGATTCAAGAACCCAACCACCGCTAATATTCTAATAATCACTAATAGTTCTGCTAATTGTAATGATATTTTAAACCCCATGACTATCAATATGATATACACTAATGGTATGAACTTATAGTCACATGACTACCAATAAGTAGTAGGCAACCTGGCTAACAGAATCTAACTGTATGGCTAATAAGGAATTGAGGACTGTTTGATGAACACATAAACATATTTTATCAACATGCTTAAAATTATTTTCTATTCTCAGGAGCCAAGCATTGTCCAATTTTGTGATATATGAAATCAGAGTATTATAAACTTCAGCACAATTCTGTAAGGACTAATGAAAGACCTGCAAGCTACATTCCTAAAGATTTGCTCTATGTGTACATCTCATGTCTGGAGAATAATACTCTGTGCTAATTTAAAGCACCATTATAAAGGGACACATTCTTAATCCATGGTAGACACCATGCAGCGGTTAGACAATTATCATTTATTAAGAAAAGGAGGATATGTTTTGCAGTTCAGAGTTCATGTCCCCCAGCAATGGCGTAATATTTTTTTTGCTCTCAATGCATAAATTATTAAAAATAAGCTAGGTACAATATTTTTTGATTATATCAACAATGAGGGCAGAGACAGGACTACTTCCAATCTGTGAAGTTATTTAGCATTTAATATTCCCTTTGGGAAATCAATATGGTTTAGAAGGGATTATTTATATACCGCTAGTCAAGTGTGGTTTAAATAAATGCATGATGTTGCTAGAACTACGTGAATGATCTTTCAATGTCAAGACCTTACTATTGAATAAAGAGATATAATCATAAATTACCTAACAGGAAAATGGTTAGTAGAAGTTATCTGATCATTTTTCTGATATGGAAGAATAAATTGGGTTATGCTTTTCTAATATTTATTCAAATCAGAAAAACGAATGGGCATTCCATGCCAACAACTTAACATTTATTAGATATTTAAAGTGTATATTCTGTGAAACTAATTTTATTTTGGAAGCAAAATGTGAACCTGTCGTTCAGACATGTATAAATAATTCATGATTTTTGTAAAAAAAACCAATTAAGTTTGAAAAATTAACAAAATGCCAACAAAATAACTCCTGCTTCTCATCAGTCAGAGTTCATTCTGCATAATGCGGGCTATGAATCAGTTCCTTCCAAGCAGGATGGACGTTGAGAGCAGAAAAGAATGGCTAGCTGGTCACACAGGAAAAGGCAAATCACTCATTAATTTGTCTCTGAACTACTTAAGTGAAATCCTGCCTCTTATTAGAGAAAATAGAAGTTCTGGGGGCGAGGGGACTACAGGACAAAAGTGCAACAAAACTGCTTGGCCCTTCCCAGGCAATCTTGAATGTATTTTAGAAGTGAGAACCTGCAAGCTTCGGCTTTTACAGGCTGATCACTGGCATTCCTTTTCTCTGTTTAGCTGAATCTCAGTGGCTGTGGAATTCCCACTTTCAGCAAAAACAGCATGGAAACATAAGGGCAAATGCACTGATGGTTATCATCTTTACAAAGAGAATTCACTCTTTACTTGGTATTTATTGTAAAACATGATGAACTAGACCTTTTTTTCTAGAGTCAGGGAACGACACTTGGATTTGTAAAAATTAGTTTCACACATTGAGGCTGAACTATGTGAAACTGTCAATAGTTGATCATTTGAAAGACCTCAGAAAAGGGCAGTTTTTTGTTGCTGTTGCTTTAAAGTTTAACCTTAAGATCTTGCCATGTATGTATCCTTTCTAAAAACTAAAATATATTATATTTAAAATAATCTACAATAAGTCTGTGGGGCAGGTTAATGAAATAAACTAATTCAAAAGGCATTACTTCTAGGTAATTCAAAATCTCCAACGTTCTGGCAGCAACACTTTTTAGGCATGAGGACATCATCATCATCATCATCATCATCATCATCATCATCATCAGTAGTAGTAGTAGTAGTAAGATATGACATTGTCCAATGATTAAGTGATGGATTGAGGAATATGGGACAATAGCAATAACGAAAATGGTAGGTCTGTTTGCTGAGCTGCACAGTAGGTAATGTAGCATTCCAGTCATTTTTATATCTGAGAAACACAGAACAGCAGGCGATTTGGGCCCTTTCTGGTTCATTTATCTGAGAATAAAAAACGACCTGGTGACTTGAAAAGTTCCTAGAAGTGAATGAAAATGATTTGAGTGAAGGCAGCCAGAGGCAGTTAGCAAATTCTGACCACCATCATAGTTGTCACCCATTGAAATTGAAACTCAATTCCAAATTTATACAAGCGGATTCACTTACGTACTGCAGAATTCACATGCTATGTATTAACTATCACTGGGTCCTTTCTTCTGAAGCCTGTACATTTTTGGATGGCATGACATTTTGGAAGCTGTAATCCCCTTGTGACAGGTTATAAGAGCCAGTTAAAACTTTCTTATTTTGTTCTAACACAGTGTGATCATTTTTAATTGCAATGACGACTTTGACTCACAAAGAAAAACTTCAGGAAAGGAAGTGAAAAAGTCAGCAAGTCTGGAGAAGGCTGGAGGAGGGAGTGTGGGTAGGATGTAGAGACAAGTAGAAGACAGCAGATTCTTCTTTTTTTTTAATAATTTTTTTATTAAGAAAAGAAGAAAAAAAACATAAACAAAAAACAAGTTTCCACCTCCTCCCAGCCTCCCATTTCCCTCCCCATCCTCCCACCCTTCTCCCCCTCCTCCCACCCTTCTACCCCTCCCCCCACTCCTCTCCCCCTCCCTCTCCAGTCCACAGAGCAGTCCAGGTTCCCTGCCCTGTGGTAAGTCCTAGGTCCTCCCCCCTCCGTCCATATCTAGGAAGGTGAACATCCAAACTGGCTAGGCTTCCACAAAGCCAGCACATTAAGTAGGATCAAAACCCCGTGCCATTGTCCTTGGCCTCTCATCAGCCCTCATTGTTCGCCATGTTCAGAGAGTCCGGTTTTATCCCATGCTTTTTCGGTCACAGTCCAGCTGGCCTTGGTGAGCTCCCCGTAGATCAGCTCCACTGTCTCAGTGGGTGGGTGCACGCCTCGTGGTCCCGACTTCTTTGCTCATGTTCTCCCTCCTTCTGCTCCTCATTGGGACCTTGGGAGCTCAGTCCAGTGCTCCAGTGTGGGTCTCTGTCTCTGTCTTCATCCATCACCAGATGAAGGTTCTATGATGATATGCAAGATATTCGTCAGTATTGTTCTCGGATAGGGTCATTTCAGGTTCCCAATCCTCAGCTACCCAAGGAACTAACTGGGAACCTCATGTTGGGCACTTGGGAGCCCCTCTAGGGTCAAATCTCTTGCTCACCCTAAAGTGGTTCCCTTAACTAAGAATTGTGGTTCCGTGCTCCCCTATCCACCTTTCCTTTATCCCAATTCTCCTGATTCCCCAAGTCCCCCCTTCTTCCCTTCTACCTTTTCTCTTCCCATCTCCCCTTACCCCCATCCCACCCCACCCCCAAGATCCTAATTTTCTCCCCGGCAATTGGGTCTACTTCCCTTAGCCAAGAGGATAACTATATGTTTTTCCTTGGGTTCACCTTCTTACTTAGCTTCTTTAGGTTCACCTATTGTAGACTCCGTGGCCCTAATTTATGGCTAGAAACCAATTATGAGCGAGTACATCCCATGTTCATCTTTTTGGGTCTGGGACACCTCACTCAGGATAGTGTTTTCTATTTCCATCCATTTGCCTGCAAAGTTCGAGAAGTCATTGTTTTTTACCGCAGCGTAGTACTCTAGCGTGTATATATTCCATACTTTCTTCATCCATTCTTCCATTGAAGGGCATCTAGGTTGTTTCCAGGTTCTGGCTATTACAAATAATACTGCTATGAACATAGTTGAACAAATGCTTTTGTCATATGATAGAGCATCTCTTGGGTATATTCCCAGGAGTGGTATTGCTGGGTCCAGGGGTAAGTTGATCCCGAATTTCCTGAGAAACCGAAACACTGACTTCCACAGTGGTTGCACAAGATGGCATTCCCACCAGCAATGGATGAGGGTACCTGTTCCTCCACAGCCTCTCCAGCAAAGGTTATCCTTGGTGTTTTTGACTTTAGCCATTCTGACAGGTGTAAGATGATATCTCAAAGTTGTTTTGATTTGCATTTCCCTGATTGCTAAGGAAGTTGAGCACGACTTTAAGTGTCTTTTGGCCATTTGAACTTCTTCTGCTGAGAATTCTCTGTTCAGTTCAGTGCCCCATTTTTTAATTGGGTTAATTAGCATTTTAAAGTCTAGTTTCTTGAGTTCTTTATATATTTTGGAGATCAGACCTTTGTCTGTTGTGGGGTTGGTGAAGATCTTCTCCCAATCAGTAGGTTGCCTTTGTGTCTTATTGACTATGTCCTTTGCTTTACAGAAGCTTCTCAGTTTAAGTAGGTCCCATTTATTCAATGTTGCCCTTAATGTCTGTGCTTCTGTGGTTATACATAGGAAGCGATCTCCTGTGCCCAGCTCCTGTAGGGTACTTCCCACTTTCTCTTCTATCAGGTTCAGTGTGTTCGGGCTGATATTGAGGTCTTTAATCCATTTGGATTTGAGTTTTGTGCACGGTGATAGATAAGGGTCTATTTTCATTCTTCTACAAGATGACATCCAGTTGTGCCAGCACCATTTGTTGAAGATGCTTTCTTTCTTCCATTTTATACTTTTAGCTCCTTTATCGAAAATCAGGTGTTCATAGGTTTGTGGGATAAAATCCGGGTCTTCTATACGATTCCATTGGTCGACTTCTCTGTTTTTATGCCAGTACCACACTGTTTTCATTACTGTAGCTCTGTAATAGAGTTTGAAGTCAGGGATGGTAATGCCTCCAGAAGATCCTTTATTGTATAGGATTGTTTTGGCTATCCTGGGTTTTTTGTTTTTCCATATAAAGTTGATTATTGTCCTCTCCAGATCTGTGAAGAATTTTGATGGGATCTTGATGGGGATTGCATTGAATCTATAAATAGCCTTTGGTAGAATTGCCATTTTTACTATGTTGATCCTCCCAATCCAAGAGCAAGGGAGGTCCATCCATTTTTTGGTATCCTCTTCAATTTCTTTCTTCAATGCCTTAAAGTTCTTGTCAAATAGATCTTTCACTTCCTTGGTTAGATGTACCCCAAGATATTTTATGCTGTTTTTGGCTATTGTGAATGGTGAAGCTTCTCTGATTTCCCTCTCTGCTTCCATATCCTTTGTGTATAAGAGGGCGACTGATTTTTTGGAGTTGATCTTGTATCCTGCCACATTACTAAAGCTGTTTATCAGCTGTAGGAGTTCTTTGGTGGAGTTTTTGGGGTCGCTTATGTACACTATCATATCATCTGCAAATAACGAAAGTTTAACTTCTTCCTTTCCAATTCGAATCCCCTTGATTCCATTATGTTGTCTTATTGCTATTGCTAGAACTTCAAGCACTATATTGAAGAGGTATGGGGAGAGTGGACAGCCTTGTCGTGTTCCTGAGTTAAGTGGGATGGCTTTGAGTTTCTCTCCGTTTAATTTGATGTTAGCTGTCGGCTTGCTGTATATAGCTTTTATTATATTTAGGTATGACCCTTGTATCCCTAATCTCTCCAAGACTTTTAACATAAATGGATGTTGAATTTTGTCAAATGCTTTTTCAGCATCTAATGAAATGATCATATGGTTTTTTTCTTTCAGTTTATTTATATGCTGGATTACATTGATAGATTTTCGTATGTTGAACCAGCCCTGCATCTCAGGAATGAAGCCTACTTGATCATAATGGATAATTTTTCGGATGTGTTCTTGGATTCGATTTGCCAGTATTTTGTTGAGGATTTTTGCGTCGATATTCATGAGTGAGATTGGCCTGTAATTCTCTTTCCTGGTTGAGTCTTTGAGTGGTTTTGGTATCAGAGTAATTGTGGCTTCATAAAAGGAGTTTGGTAATGACCCTTCTGTTTCTATCTTGTGGAATACATTAAGGAGTATAGGTATTAGATCTTCTTGGAAGATCTGGTAGAATTCCGCATTGAAACCATCTGGTCCTGGACTTTTTTTGGTAGGGAGGTTTTTGATAACCTCTTCTAATTCTTCGCGACTAACAGGTCTATTTAGATTGTTCACCAGGTCCTGATTTAACTTTGGTATATGATATTTATCTAAAAAAGTATCCATTTCCTTTACATTTTCCAATTTTGTGGCATATAGGCTTTTGTAGTAAGATCTAATGATTCTCTGAATTTCCTCTGTGTCTGTGGTTATGTCCCCCTTTTCATTTCTGATCTTATTAATTTGCAAATTCTCTCTCTGCCGTTTGATTAGCTTGGATAGTGGTTTGTCAATCTTGTTGATTTTCTCCAGGAACCAGCTTTTTGTTTCATTGATTTTTTGTATTGTTTTCTGTGTTTCTATTTTGTTGATTTCAGCCCTCATTTTGATTATTTCCAGTCTTCTACTCCTCCTAGGTGAGTCTGCTTCTTTTTTTTCTAGAGCTTTCAGGTGGGCTGTTAAGTCTCCAATGTGAGCTTTCTCTGTTTTCTTTAAGTGGGCACTTAGTGCTATGAACTTTCCTCTTAGGACTGCTTTCATAGTGTCCCATAAGTTTGAGTATGTTGTTTCTTTATTTTCATTGAATTCCAGGAAGACTTTAATTTCTTTCTTTATTTCTTCCTTAATCCAGCTATGGTTCAATAGTTGACTGTTCAGTTTCCATGACTTTGTATGCTTTCTGGGGGTAGCATTATTGTTGAATTCTAACTTTAATCCATGGTGATCTGATAAGACACAGGTGGTTACTAATATTTTTTTGTAACTGTGGATGTTTGCTTTGTTACCGACTATGTGGTCGATTTTCGAGAAGGTTCCATGAGCTGCAGAGAAGAAGGTATATTCTTTCCTATTTGGATGGAATGTTCTATAGATGTCTGTTAAGTCCATTTGATTCATTACCTCCACTAATTCTCTTATTTCTCTGTTAGGTTCCTGTCTGATTGACCTGTCCATTGGTGAGAGAGGAGTGTTGAAGTCTCCTACTATTAGTGTGTGCGGTTTGATGGCTGCCTTGAATTTTAGCAATGTTTCTTTTATGTACGTGGGTGCTTTTATATTAGGGGCATAGATGTTCAGGATTGAGACTTCATCCTGATGAACTATTCCTGTTATGAGTATAAAATGCCCCTCTCCATCTCTTCTGATTGATTTAAGTTTAAAGTCAACTTTGTTAGAGATTAGTATGGCCACACCTGCCTGTTTCTTAGGTCCATTTGCTTGATAGGCCTTTTCCCAGCCCTTTACTCTGAGTAGGTGCCTGTCTTTGTGGTTGAGGTGTGTTTCTTGTAAACAGCAGAATGTTGGATCCTGTTTTCTTATCCAATCTCTTAGCCTGTGACTTTTTATAGGTGAGTTGAGTCCATTGACATTAAGTGATATTAATGACCAGTGGTTGTTAACTCCGGTCATTTTTTTTTTTAGTCGTAGAGTTTGTGTGTTTCCCTTCTTTGTTTTGTGTTGGTGAAGGGTCTCTAGATGTCTGAGTTATTGTGGTCATTGTTGGACTCCTTGGTTAGTGATTTTCCTTCAATTACTTTCTGTAAGGCTTGATTTGTGGCTGCGTATTGTTTAAATTTGTTTTTATCCTGGAAAATTTTATTTTCTCCATTTATAGTGAATGAAAGCTTGGCTGGGTATAGTAATCTGGGCTTGCACCCATGGTCTCTCAGTTTCTGCAGTACATCTATCCAGGACCTTCTGGCTTTCATGGTTTCCATGGAGAAGTCAGGTGTAAGTCTGATAGGTTTACCTTTATAAGTAATTTGGCCTTTTTCCTTTGCAGCTCTTAATATTCTTTCCTTATTCTGTATGCTTTGTGTTTTGATAATTATATGGCGAGGGGATGTTTTTTTTGATCCAGCCTATTCGGTGTTCTGTATGCTTCTTGCACCTTCATAGGAAAATCTTTCCTTAGGTTGGGAAAGTTTTCTTCTATAATTTTATTAAATAGATTTTCTGGACCATGGAGCTGCCCTTCTTCTCCTTCTTCTACTCCTATTATTCTTAGGTTTGGTCTTTTTATTGTGTCCCATATTTCCTGAATGTTTTGTGATGAGAGTTTGTTGGACTTGCTGTTTTCTTTGATCAGTGTGTTTATTTTCTCTATGGTATCTTCAGAATCCGAGAGTCTTTCTTCTATCTCTTGTATTCTGCTGGTTATGCTTGTTTCTGTAGTCTCTATTCGTTTACCTAGATTTTCCATGTCCAGACGGCCGTCTGTTTGTGTTTTCTTCTTTGCCTCCATTTCAGTTTTCAGGTCTTGAACTGTTTCCATTATCTGTTTGATTGTTTTTCCTTGGTTTTCTAGGGTATCATTCACTGATTTATTCAATTCTTCAAACTTTCTGTTATATTTCTCATCCATTTCTATAAGGGCGTTTTTTACATGCTGTTTAAGGGTGTCAATCACTTTCATGAAGTCAATCTTTTCTCCTTCCTCTTGATTAAGGGGTTCTTGTCCTCCCGTTGTGAGGTCGCTTGTTTCTGGTAGCTTCATGTTGCTTTTCAGCTTGTTGGGCGAATTCTTGCCTTGACGTCGGCCCATCTCTTCTTCCAAATGCTCCCTATGGATCTTCTTTTACCGGATTAGGTCTCCTTGCCTACCAAACGCTGTCTCTCCCCAATGTTGGCTCTCCCAATGCTGGGTCTCCTGGCGCCGAAAGATCAGGCCTCCGTGCTGGTTGGGCAGCTCGCAGACAAAGCGCCTACCCCGCTTGGTGCAGGCAGGCCACAGAAACAAAGGAACTGCTGCCCTCCGGGAGCCCCGGGTACTCGGACTCAGCGCCCAGATAGGCTGGGCTGGGCGATGCCACGCGCCAAAAGAGGGCAGTGGGGGCGAAGTGGGGAGGGCTCTGGACGGAAGCTGGGTGGGCCAGGAAGAAAGAGGCAGCACCCGGGGAGTAGAGGCCCTGCAGAGAGCCCAAGCAGGACAGGGGGCCAAGAAACCCCCGAGCTCCCCGTCCCAGGCTGGCGCCGTGGGCCAGAAACTCACCCCAATGCTGGGTCTCCTGGCGCCGAAAGATCAGGCCTCCGTGCTGGTTGGGCAGCTCGCAGACAAAGCGCCTACCCCGCTTGGTGCAGGCAGGCCACAGAAACAAAGGAACTGCTGCCCCCCGGGAGCCCCGGGTACTCAGACTCCGCGCCCAGATCTCTTCTTTTTTTTAAAGGGATTATTCACTTCTAAATTAGACAGCTTTGAATTTATGGGTCTAACTGTTGGGGAAGATTATGTGTCTGGGTCCTCTGGGGAAAAGAAGCTACCTGGCGGTCCAACATTCACAGTCAATTGTTATTACAGGTGTAGGGATGTGTTGCTGGCAATGAGAACTTGCTAGGGCAAGAATTCAGATAGTGGCTGTTTCATTGATAGGTAGGTCAGGAGGGAGCTAAGGGCCTTTGCTGCTAACAGGGGTTTAGGAGCTACTGGACTTGGTATGTTTCCTCTGGAGTTTGGTATAATGCAAGTTTTTGTTATTTGTCTTTGTAGAAATGCATGATGTGTTTTATATCTCTTCTGCCTTTATTTTTCCAAGAGGGTTAAACAAAAAAATGCAACAATTAATGTTCTTTCCTCTTTCTGCACTGAAAATATTATATTGTCTTATATTAATCAGTTCCATAATTATGCAGTCTATAAGTTAGTGCTTGAATTAGCTACTGGGCAGCACTTTTGTCCTTTCAAGAAAATCTCGTGTATTAATTAACTAAGAGCTGACAAACGCATATGCTCTTTAGAGTAATTCCTGAGAAATGGCAGCTACTGTATTATCCAGCTTGTAATCAGGCTAGATGTACAAGGCACACATATACTGAATCACTTTTTACATACATCTTATTCCTTTAAACTGGTTATGATACTATGATTTTTCTTCATATCACATAGATCTTTCATCCTTTACTTTTAGTTGAAGTAAAATGGAAATTGCCTGTGCATTGTTGAACTATTAGAAACTCAGGAAAATAAAATAACCTTGGACCTAGCACATGTACAGGAATCAATCACAGGTGACACTTTATGGTGCAAGATTCCAAAATTGTCCTCATGTAAACATAGCAAATATATTTTAAAGTGGAGCAATTTTATATATAGCACTCTACAGTTTTTTAAATTAGGATTCTTATTGTGACTGTTATATAACATTGCATTATATGGATAGGGCACATAGAATTTTAGCTACTTAGGTTGGCTTTTTGATCATTTACGGTTTTTTAAATCTAACATACAACATTGTTATCAACTTTATCATCACATTAGCTGAGCTATTCAAGAGTTTCCATAGGTGCATTACTAGAAGTAGAATTATTTATAAGATATGGCTTTATCTTTCTTAAGAGGAAGAAATTACTTTCCTTAAAACTTGTAACTATTTACCATCCCACAAAACACATGAGAGTTGTTAGTCTGTTTTAATAGTTTTCAGCCAGATAATCCTTATATTGCAGAAGAGAAGAATATGTTTCTCTATTTTGTTCCTCCTTTTATTCCCTGCCTCCTCTTCTTTCTCCTTCTCACTCTTGGATACACCTTGACGAATTCCATTCTGGCATTAGACATATAGTCTCTGACCATATTAGTAGCATGTATGGGAAGATAAGGATTCCATATTGCAGTCTTTTTTCTTTTTCCCTTTTACACAACCCACATAAAATATCATGGGATGTTTCAACATACTGACTTCCATTCTCTCCTTTCCAGATGCTTTTCACATCTGGAAGCAACCCAAATTCTTGTGTCAGACTATGCTCCTTTGCTCTGGAAATATTGTCACTATAACTGTGTGAGACAGAAACCAGCCATGTCCAGTCTTCGGACTCACTGGTGAACTCATAAGTAATGCTTCTTATTTTTGATTCCTCAGTCATGGCACATAGTGCCCCCTCCACACCCTACTTCATCTTTCCCAGCCCTAGCAGTGAGAAGATAAGAGTGCACCATAGGTCATGCAGTGGATCCTGTCAGGGTTTTCATTAGTCCCTTACAAAACACCACATTCTATTAATGGGCTCTTCTCATGGAACTCTAAGAAGCCAGATGAGCTGTGGTCTTTTGTTAAGGAATGTAATAGCCAATTAATGAATCCCTTTTCTGTAGTGTTTTAAGTAAAAATACTTTCAAATAGCTTTTCATTTACTGGGAAACTTTTCAGAATTCGCTCTTGGCCCAGAACATTAAATGCATTTCAAATTGTTCAGGAGACTCTTCTCTTTGTTTTAAGACAAGGTTAGTTAGAAAGTCACTATATAGACCAACCTGATCTTGATCTTCTTCCACAGCATCTCATGAGGCTTTTGCTTGTTTGTTTGAAGCCCTTTCAATATTTGGGTCTTTTCATTAATTACTGAAGTGTAACAAAACCACTGCAATATTTATAAACTAATAAAACATGTCAGGGCATACAAGATATAAAACATGATTTAAGTACTCAAGTTACAAGGAATCTCTACAGAATAGATATATTTGGAATTCATGATTTCCGAATGATTTCACTTCTAGAAAATAAAGAGTAGGAACAAACAGTAGCATCATGAATAGATGAGCCCAAGGACTAAGATGTGATAGGCAGAATATGAAGGCTTGTACCAGTTAAATGTTTAAAGGGAAGCTCAAGTGAGTTACAGTGGCATGTTCAAATGATTGCACCCTGCAATCATTCCTGACATTTTAATAAACTTGAAAATAACATAACATTGTTGTTCACAACCAGGGAGTATTTTTCCCTTTCAAGTAATATTTGGCAATGTCTAGAATAATTTTGGCTATCACAATCTGAGTATGCATATTGTGATGCTGTTGGTGTCTGGCAGGCACAAGCTAGGGCTGCTGTTATACAATATGCAGGACAACTTACTTGCACAGTAAAGAATAAACAGATCTGATTGCCAATAATACCCAGATAGAGACTCTGAGTTGATGTACATCAAATTTAATTTGTTGGATTCAAAAATCTAGTAATTTTTTCAAACATTATCAGGCATGATGACATGAGAGCTTAATAAGACTGAAGTCTTCTTAACTTAAGGATAGATAAATGCCTTCATTTTCAGAGCAAGGAATTTCTAGAAGAGGTGAAGTGCCTCAGGAGTATTTCAACCTTCAACAAGGCCTCTAAAGAAGAGATACTCTGTATCTCCAGAGTGTGGTTTAGTGATCCTCTGAATATTATCTTTTCACCAGAAAGTTTATTACCACCATCTTCCTCACCTGAGAACTCACTGAAAGTGGAAAATCTGGCACCACATCCTAGCTAAACCTGAGAAATCAGAAAGGGACTGATTGTGTTCTCAGGTGATGCTACATCACTGTTAAGTTTAAAACTGTCCCTCTAGCTAAAGAGTTATGGAGAGGAACACAGAGGGACAGGAAGCAAATCTTTCTTCAGAAACTGCTAAGTTTGAATGACCCAAGAACATCAAAATAGGCCATTTGGTGTGGGACAATTGTGTTCTGACAATTATGTTTTAAATAAACACTGATTGGCCAGTACCCAGGCAGGAAGTATAGGTGAGACAACCAGACAGGAAGTAGAGGTGGGTCAATGAGAACAGGAGAATTCTGAGAAGAGGGAAGCTCCCTCCACAGTCCTGTCCAGACACAGAAGAAGCAAAATGTGACTACACCACTGAAAAAGGTACAGAGCCATGTGGCTAACACAGATAAGAATAATTGGCTAATGTAAGTTATAAGAATAAATAAGAAACCTGAGCTAATGGGCCAATCAGTTTATGATTAATGTAGACCTCTGTGTTATTTCCTTGGGATTTAACAACTGTGGGAACCAGGCCAGACAGAAACCTCAGACAACAGCCATTGAGGTAGATTGGTGACTAGATACACTTTCTGCCAAACCCGAGAAGCTGAGTTCAATTCCTGAGACCTACATGATGGAAGAAGAGAACAGACTTTTACAAGTGATACTCTTAACCTTTCTTTGTGTGTTGTGGCCCACTTGTATCAACAAAATAAATAAACATAATTTTTAAAAAGTAAAGACTAGAAAGATAATTTCATAACATTGATAGATTAAATATAATATTTGTGACAGGAATTTTTGCTTTATATCTTGATTCTAGGATTGGCAATGATATCCTAAATGTATAAAGTTCAGGACGGCTAGTTAAGACTATCCAAAAATCTGCAGAATCTAAATGTTGCCATTTTAGTCTGAGGAAGGTTGGATGCCTGTTTTTGAAATATTTCAACACAGCCATTCTTTTGGTTATAAAGAGAACATTTTTGTTACCAGTGAGCTCAGCACAATCTCAGACTGTGAAAATGCAGCCTTGTGCAAAGTCATCCTTTGTGTACCTTGGAAAGATGATGGAAAGAACATAGGAAATCACACATCCAGTTACCACTACTGCACAAATCTGAGTAGGGATTTAGAAACTTGGAATTTTACATCCTAGTAGATGCCCCATTCACCGGATCCATAGCAAGATGCTTCTTCACTCCATTTTGAAACAACTATTCTTAAAGAAAACTTAGAACACAACAGAAGGATGGGGGAGAAAATCTGCTTTTGTGCTTCTTTTCAGACTCCTAGACAACCCTGGAAGCAACATGTCTTCCTGGAGGCACAGATGAAAACTGAGCCCTGGTTGAAGCCAGACAAGAGACAACATTAAGCCTTTGTTCCAAGAGGAGCACTAACTTCTGTGTCTGCTGAACCTCGAGACCAATACATCTCATAGGACCTTAGTCCCAAATCAATACTTTTATGAGAAATAGTGCAGATGCATCTTATGTTATGTAGGTATCACAGATTCTATTTGTGCTCGATATATTTTTGTTAATCAAGTCTGGAGTAGTCTACCATAGGTCTTTTTTTTCTTCAATTGAATTAGTAGTATTGCTAATGTATTTGTGTCTCATACTTACAAATAGAATGGATAAAAGTAGGCAGCATGAAAAATATCAATAGCCTCTTTTGATAATACTCCAAACATAATGAAAAGAGAACAAAAAATGAAACAAAGTCTACTCGGGTTTGAAAGATATTTTACATCCAAGTAGTCTGCCAAAACATTAACATAAGGGAATAATATCATCAGACAATAGGGAAAAAGGGGCTACTAAAGCAATTAATGACAAATATGTAGAATGCCAAGCTTCTTTTAAAAATTGTACCACTAACATATGACAGTTTCAAAAAATGTTTATTGTTCTAATTTCAACTAAATCAAGACATAATATTGTGTTTTGTATAGTGTGCATGTTGCCATTTAGAAAGAGATGATTTAATTTGCATGATTATAAAGCTGACCTTTTCTGGTGTTAAAGGGTTTTTTTTTGTGCTAATTAGGATATTTCCTGTACAATTTTTTGCATGAGGGTAGACTTATTTTTCTATAATCAGAACAGTGCTCTCAAGGGTGAATTAAATAGTAATTAATACAATGTCATATGCACAGCTGAGTAATGGCACACAAATATGAATTAGTGAGCTGTATTCCTCTACCAAACTGGTTATGAAAACAGCAAAAAATACATTTCAATGTCCCATCATTCCAAACACTAGGTTCACACGTTACCAGTCTTCAAAGGGAAAAATAACATTTACCTTATTTTGCTAGTTTATGTTCATATAGATTCTATGAAAATAAGCAGTTTTTGTGATGAATGGAAAACAGCTCATAAAAAGTACAGGAACAAAGAGAAGCAAGGCCGTCAGAGAGCCAGTCCCAAACCTATCTTGGAATTAAGTTTGTAAGACAAAATTCCCCTACCACCACTACTGACACAAAGAACTCCCTCTTAGAACTGCAGAAGCTGCAGCTCTGGAGAACTGTGTTTTTTCCGATTAGATTTATTCTCATTTTTTTTCTTCTCTTTGAGGATTATGTGTTCGGGCTGAGGATGTAAACAACATGTGTTGAGGGATTTGCTGAAGTTGTGGCTACATCCACAACAGATGGAGGTATAACGGTGCCCTCTGCTGGGAAGAATCAGTAATGATTCCCCGGTAAATTTTCCATTGGAGTTGGAGTAACTGTAGGGGTGGGGATGGCGTAGGGTATTCCCAGGGATGTGTGTCTGGAACAAAAAGTCCCTACAAGTACTCTACAAAAAAATAGTTGCTAAACCCAAACCACATGAAATTAGCTTGATTTTGAGTTGACAGTGGAATCTGAAACCAGCTGTATTTCATCCTAAAACGTTAGTGCTATAAACCCTTCATCAAACCTGGAGACAATTATTTTTCTCACTATCTGGACAAGACCACATTTCCAGTGGCTGAATTTTTCCAGGGAAGAATTTGCTCTCTTGTTTGCCTTTGTAGAGCTCCATTCCCTCCAACTTGCAAAAACAAGCCTTGGTCGAGAATGTCCCCATGTGACATTCCTTTCTCATTAAAAAAAAAATCACATTGGAAATTTGTCACAAAAAGCACATATCTCAGTGACATCCCCCCAGCCTAACTAAAAATGAATGGCACCGACATAATTTGATTTTAAAATGTGATTTGCGAATATTTTGGAGAACTGTGCTATTTCATTTAAGGTGCCATTTCTTTATCCATTTTTCTCAGTGCTGGATGCACAACAGAAATCCTTAAGCACTTGTACTGTGAAGTGGCTAAGTTCCAGTAAAACGGGGCTGTAAACACAAGGCACGGTGATGAGACTTCTGTAACAGGTTTACTGTTGGCTAAGCAGTCTTCAATGGTGTCCTCTAACTTGTAGTATGTTAAGGAAACACCCATTTAAATAAAGGCAATAATTAAAATAGATCAAAAAACATAAGTTGGCTGAGGGAATTAAAAAATGACCTCAAAACGTATCTTCTTTTGTAAGTTAGTTAAAAACCCAAACCATAATTACATGGCCCCACACTATGCCTTTGGTTGGTTAGGTGAATGACGAAATAAGTCATTCATTTGCTGTTCATATGAGAGGCAAGCTTTACAGATGGCACCGCTATAAAGTTGCACCAGGATTCATGACGGGCCCTGAATTCCATTTCATGCTCTGCCATCACCATGTTGGAATTCTTATTATATTATATTATATTATATTATATTATATTATATTTATTTTTAATTTATTTATTTATTAAAGATTTCTGCCTCCTCCCCGCCACCGCCTCCCATTTCCCTCCTCCCCTGATCAAGTTCCCCTCCCTCATCAGCCCAAAGAGCAATCAGGGTTCCCTGCCCTGTGGGAAGTCCAAGGACTACCCACCTCCATCCAGGTCTAGTAAGGTGAGCATCCAAACTGCCTAGGCTCCCACAAAGCCAGTACGTGCAGTAGGATCAAAACCCAGTGCCATTGTTCTTGAGTTCTCAGTAGTCCTCATCTTCATCAGGTGATGAAAGGAGACAGAGACAGAGACCCACATTGGAGAACCGGACTGAAATCTCAAGGTCCAAATCAGGAGCAGATGGAGAGAGAGCACGAGCAAGGAACTCAGGACCGCGAGGGGTGCACCCACACACTGAGACAATGGGGATGTTCTATCAGGAACTCACCAAGGCCAGCTGGCCCAGGTCTGAAAAAACATGGGATAAAACCGGACTCGCTGAACATAGTGGACAATGAAGACTACTGAGAATTCTTATTATATTTTAAAGGGCACTGTATTTCGACTGTTTTCACTAGATTCTAGAAATTACATACTGTGTCTTCTACATATACTGATTGAACATGTTGCTTTTGAGTGGTTAATAAGATGGTGGCCATGCATTAATGTCTGTAGTCTGGTCTTTACGCACACTCCAAGAAAGGAGGTAAAACGTCCATGAGAAATGTGAAAAATGTATGTCCAACAACAGTTCAGTAAAAGGGCCTGGACGGGCTTTAGTTCAGAAGATAATGGCACAATCTTTGGGCATGAGAGACACATATATCGCATAGATGTACACGCAGAAAAAAACATGCATACATATGAAGTAATAAAAATAAATCTAAAAAATCTAAAGATATATTGTCCATAAAATATTTCATATTGAAATAATAGTGAACTTTTAGAAAATTTATTTATGTGTATGTATGTATATTTCCGCACAAGTATACATCTATGTATGTGAGTAAGTATGTACAAGCATGTGGCTTTGCCTGCAACTTTGAACACAGCCAAAAGAGGATATCAGATACCCAAGAACTGGAACTTGACTTGTTAAGTGGGTACTGGAACCTGAACTCTGGTTCTCATGATTTCTAAACAAGTGCTGTTAATTGCTGAGCCATTTCTTCATCCTCTCACAATGAATTTCTAAAAAATCAGTGTGCCTTATTAAGTAAGAGCTGTGTTGTCATCACTATCAATGCGCTTAGAAAAATAACAGTTGTACAAAAGAAATAAAATAGCCAATGAGCTTAGCAGAGTAACAAAATATGTTTCTAATTCTGCCCCATCTCATGGTTTCTTTTAGTATATTCTGTTTCTAGGACTTAGTCTCTTTAATTTTTAATGCAGCAAAATAAAACTTTAAAATCCATTCTGGATTTTATTTCTGTGTATATTAGTGTGTGTGTGTGTGTGTGTGTGTGTGTGTGTGTGTGTGTGTGTGTGTCTGTGTGTGTGTGTGTGTGTGTGGTAGATGTGCATGTACAAGTCAGATGCTGAGGATGGATTTCTTCCTTAATCATATTACACATATTACAAATCAATTATTTGTGAGACAGGGACTCTCAATTGACCTGAAGCTTTCTGATTCAGCTAGACTGGCTGGCTATCAAACACCACAGTTGCTACTGTCTCTCTACCTCTTTAGCGCCAGGGTTACAGAAACATATCACCTGAATTTCCTGAGAAACCACCACACTGCTTTCCAAAGTGGTTGCACAAGTTTGCATTCCCACCAGCAATGGATGAGTGTACCCCTTTCTCCACAACCTCTCCAGCAAAGGCTATCATTGGTGTTTTTGATTTTAGCCATTCTGACAGGTGTAAGATGGTATCTTAAAGTTGTCTTGATTTGCATTTCCCTGATCACTAAGGAAGTTGAGCATGACCTTAAGTGTCTTTTGGCCATTTGAACTTCTTCTGTTGAGAATTCTCTGTTCAGCTCAGTGCCCCATTTTATAATTGGGTTGATTAGCCTTTTACGGTCTAGTTTCTTGAGTTCTTTATATATTTTGGAGATCAGACCTTTGTCCAGACTCGCTGAACATAGCAGACAATGAGGACTACTGAGAACTCAAGAACAATGGCAATGGGTTTTTGATCCTACTGCACATACTGGCTTTGTGGGAGCCTAGGCAGTTTGGATGCTCACCTTACTAGACCTGGATGGAGGTGGGTAGTCCTTGGACTTCCCACAGGGCAGGGAACCCTGATTGCTCTTTGGGCTGACGAGGGAGGGGGACTTGATTTGGGGAGGGGGAGAGAAATGGGAGGCGGTGGCGGGGAAGAGACAGCAATCATTAATAAATAAATAATTTTTTTTTAAAAAAAGAAACACATCACCAAGTTTTACATGGATTCTGGGGATCCATCTAAGGTCCTCATGCTTGATCAACAAGCACTTTTATCTACTGAGCCGTCTGTCCAGCCCTCTGCTACATATTGTTAAGCTTCGCATTGCGGCTAAAGCTGTGAAAGGGAGAAGGCGAATAACAAATTATAGGTCTTGAGAATTTTGTTTCAGCCAAACCTTAAGGCAGAGTTCTCACTAGATCAGAACCGGCAAGTTGATAGCATCTACATAATGACTGACAACACTCTCATTCTTTACAAATGAATAATCTAGTATAAAAAAGCAATCTCCCAAGAAGCCAACTATATAGCTCTCTATGAGGGCAAAAGGGGCGAATTTTTCAAGCCAATTATGTACTGGCAGCACAATCAAAACAGAAAAGGATGTGTTTCTAATAGTGTGGCTTTATGAATCCGTGTGGGAGTGAAGGCTACTGATTTTCCGCATTCAGTCTGCAGTATAAATTTTAGTCAAGTGTTTCTTTCTCTGAGAAAAAATAAGAGTCATAGTTACATCTGACTAAATATTACAGCCAAGTCTCATTGAATTAAACCACTGTCTGGCAGAATTTATAAGAGAAACATAAAATCGTGTGAGCAGCACTTGGCTTCACAAAAAGATGGCATAACAGGATCGGGTCCAAGAACAGCAGGGCTGACCTTTGCCCTCCTCCACATTCTGAACAGCAACGGACTCACATGTTTTGAATTTGAGCTTTCTGGTCCTTGTAACCACCATGCTTCGGCACTTTGGCAATGTGCTGACCCACATTTTTGGTGGTCAAACTGTGGTTAGTGTGGGCAGGAGAGCCAGAAACTGCTGACTAATCCGGTTCTGGAACTTTTGTGGGCTACACAGGAACCAGTGGGCAACGGTTGGACTCATCTGCTTTGCCCAGAGCACATGATGAAGCCGGGCTGGAAAAGCTTGCAATTAGCCAGGGTTACCCCGCTACACTTTGATCCCAGTGGAATGCTCTGAAGAGCTGAAGTAAAGATGCAAGTCTGCAGGAGAATGTCTGTTTATGTAACGCCTGTTAAGTGATGCAAAGAAACGCCACGCTGTTTCCATTTCCTCTTTCGAATTTCTAAACTCTGCCCTTTGAATTATCAAGGACTACCTCATCAAGAATGTCTGTCAATTCAACATGAAAAAAGATTGGCTTTAACTGCCAAGTTAAAGAGGATTTTGCAATTTCTCTCAAGGCTCCGGAGGGCATTGTCTTTCTAATACCTAAAGCAGTGGTTCTCAAACTGGTCCCTGGATCTTTGGCCCCAGCAGAAGGGAGGAGGGAAACCCGGCAGAAATGCAGACTCTCTGGCTCCAACCCAGTCCTGCTGAATCAGTGCTCTGTGATTGGGCCCAGCAACCTGTTTTAACAAGTTTCCCATGTGATACTCTTGCCTGTTCAACTTGGGGACCACTGACGTAAAGAGTTTCTGTGGAGGTGATTCTGGGACAATGAACAGCACTGGACTCCTATGGGAAATATATGTTAAAGGAAGTAATACAACTGTGTATTTTGCCCATGAACTTATATTAGTCTACTTTAGCTGAAGAAAGTGAGTCCTTGGTTTCTTCAAATTCCATTATTGGAGTTTTTCAAATCTGAATTTCAGAAGACGTTCCTAAAACTTCAAAGTGCAACATATAATTTATTTTATTAGATGTACATTGATATTAATTTGTACTATTAGTGGCTCCTGAGGTCGTTTTTGGATATTGTAGTGTGCTTCTGTGAAAACGAGACGTTTATTGTCTCTCGAGATAACTTTTCCTGCCTTCATAGTGTCAAAAGATGTCAGAAATAAGATGGATTTTTTAATCATTAGCCGTATTTTCACCCGTGAAGAAATGCCAATGAAAGATGGTGTGTACAAGAATTTATGAAGAGACTCTCAGGAGTGAAAAAAGGGGGCTAGCTAATCTCCGAATCCCCCCACTAAAACCTGTCAGTGGAGACTATATCTTATATATCTCCTCTCTTCTCCTGCAGTACAGCTCTTGGAAGTGTTGGCACCATTCAATAAGTGTTTCTTGATAAATGATATGAAATCAAATGTGAGTTCCTTTCCCCCTCCTCCTGCAAAGGGTAGAGGATTTTGTTTTTCTAGTTGTCCATAGGAATGGAAAAAATGAGACATTACGGTAGCTTCTATTAAATAATAGACTATTTCTTTTCAGCTAGTAATCTAGAGGCCCATGAGTATGTCAAGTGGATTCTATTAATAATAGGCCCAGGCCAATGAACAGGGATTACCATCTCTGAGATCTGTGAGAAGGTTCTTCAGAGATGTTTATGTAGCATATGCTCATTACTATGTCTGGCCCACGTCAATTTTATTCAGTACCATAAAAACAGACTTAGCTTATGATATTTTAAGCATCTTGCACAAAGCAAGAGTTATGCTATTGGGCGTGACTTTGGGTCTTCCACTGCACCCAGTTTTCCACAGGTCTGGAGAAGCAAGAGACTGTTTCTTTATGCATTGGGGGTGTAAAGTGGTAAGTAAGCCCCCTCCTTCTCCCTTCTAATATCACCAGGAATGAATAGGCAGCGTGTTTCCCATAATTCAGCAATAACTGGGCTATTATTCTTTAATGCTTCAGTTTATTAATGTAACCACTGTGTCATTCCTACCATACCCATGTAATTAAATTACTCCATAGACATTTGATACGGAGCTCTCAGTCCCTACAAAAGCTCAGAATTTCTATACCCCTTTGTGAGTCCCTAATGAATGGGTGACACAGACTCTTCTGTCATCCATGTACACTCCCTGTCCTCTCCTGACTGCTCTCCTGTGTCATGGAGGCTTATTTCTGCAGAGAAACTAGGAACTGTTCAAAAGAGCAGGGTCATGTTTCCAGTGGCAGCAAGCTTGAGACATGCTATCACCTTCTGTGTTCTTTGTCCAGCCAAAGCAGAGGCTGCCCAAATTAAAATTCCAAAACCATGTCTGCCCCAGTGGATGAACAGTGCATTCTTAAACCTTAGTTACTGAATGCTAATCCTTGCTTAAGTCATGAGTATAAAGAGAAAATAAACTGCAAAATTAACTTCAAAAGTAAAGCGATTATTTTTTTTTAATATTTATTTATTTTTATTATGTATACAATATTCTGTCTGTGTGTATGTCTGCAGACCAGAAGAGGGCAGCAGACCTCATTACAGATGATTGTGAGCCACCATGTGGTTGCCGGGAATTGAACTCATGACCTTTGGAAGAGCAGGCAATGCTATTAACCAATGAGCCATCTCTCCAGCCCCCAAGTAAAGCGATTATTATGTCTATCTAAATTAGTGCTAGCCCCTGACATTATAGGTAAAAAATATTTTTTCCTTAAAAATGAAATATTTAAACTTTGAATCTTGTAATTGGACCTATAAAAGTGGAACATTAATAATCCACTTTATAAACAGTATTTATGATTATCAATAAAATAATGTGGCTCTTACAAAACTCTTGAGTGTTGACTTCCAGTTGCTAATTTCAAAACACAGTTTGAAATACTGTAGGACTTGGACATGAACTCTTTAAAATAATCAAAGCGGATTTTATGATAATATCTTTTTCATTTATAGACATGGCACATTAGAGATTCTACATTTTTTTAAAGATGAAAAAACTTATATGTGACAGCTAGGAATATATGTATTATATATAATAGTTTAATGTATATAGTAACACATGCTATATATTTTCTGTGAAAGAAGAGTGTAGATTTACATATAATCTTGGACAGTTAACTTTTTTCTTACATGTCCATTCATTATTTATCTACTCATTATCCATCCAATTTCATACATATATTTAATGTATTTCATCTAGCACTGGCTTTCACCCCTCTTCTACTTTCGCTGAACTTTTTTAAAGTTGATATCTAAATTCTAAACAAGGAAATTACATAAGAGGATATGTAATTGAATAGAATAATAATTTAGATTTAATCTAACACGTTACTGATATGCTTTTATAAGAAGATAACCAAACTAAAACATTTGATACTTAAAGACTAGAAATGTTTCCAAACAGCTGATCTCTCAAATTAAAAATATCAGAGATGAAATCACACCTAAGTGAAATGTAAATAATTTCAGATATGGCTGAAGTAGGAATGACAATCACTCTACTATTGTTACATCTCTTTAGCATGAGATTTTGTTCACACACATACACATATATATGCAGTCATGCTAATAGTTGAAATGAGAAAGCTGGTAGAGCTACTAAAGTTAGCATCTAATAATCACAAAAGGGAAAATATTAGAAGATATGTCAATAATGATATATCTGTGCATAACTAATAGAGATTAAAAAGGCAAATCCATGATCATAGTTTTGTAGATCTATACTTTATTTTCAGTAACAAATTAAATAATTTTGCCAAAAAATTTAAGGGTATTAAAAAAAAACCCAAGTAGGGCGGGCAAAATGGTTTAACAGGTGAAGGCATTTGTCACCAAGTCTGAAGACCTGAGTTTGATATCTGAATCCTTATTATGGAAGAAGAGAATTGATTCCTACAAGTTAGTTGACCTCCACATGTGTGTCATGGCACATACCCATACACATACATGTATACACAGATACACACATGTCTTGTGCACACAATAATTAAATAAATGCAAAAAATTAAAACATAGACTGGGTGGTGGTGGTGCACCCCTTTAATCCCAGCACTCAGGAGGCAGGCAGGTTTCTGTGAGTTCGAGGCTAGCCTGGTCTACAAGAGCTAGTTCTAGGACAGCTAGGGCTACACAGCAAAACCCTGTCTCAAAAAGCAAACAAACAAAAATATAAAGAAAGCCATTAAACACTTGAAAAATGAAATAACCCACTGCCAGGTAAGCAATAACTAGAAGAATGACAGAAAAATTTAGAAAATGTTTCAACTTTCACAGTATGCCAAAACTTATGAGATGCACTTTGAATCACGGACCGTAAATTCCTAGAGTCAAATGGCTACAAAAAGCCAGGCAGTGATGGCACATGCCTTTAACCCCAGCACTTAGGAGGTGAATCTTTGTGAATTCGAGGCCAGCCTGGTCTACAGAGTGAGTGCCAGGACAGGCTCCAAAGCTACAGAGAAACCCTGTCTCAAAAAATATTTTAAAAAATGGCTACAAAAAGCACAACCAATGATGTACATTACCATCTTAGTTATCTCAGTAAAATAGTACAAATCAAACTGAGAGTTACAGAAGGAAAAGGAAAAACAAGAATACAGGCAATAAACAAACATGACAACTCATACATATTCAACAAAGTTAAGAATTCATTAAGAATAAATTAAGAGGAAAAACAAAAAAGAGCAAAGACCAGAGAGATGACCCACAATGGAAGGTGAGAACTAACTACTGAAGGTTGTCCTTCGCCCTGATACACATCCCTTACCCCCTGCAGACACAAACATATGCCCATACCATGATAATAATGAATGCAATTCTTAAAACTTTTAAAAGTTGATTCCTGAAATTTATTTTTTAAAAGAAATTGATAAATTCTTAGCAGTACTTATCATGGCAGAAGAGAAAAATTCAAATCAGTTTAATAATAAATAAATAAGTGGTACCGTATTCTGCAAGATTTTATGGGCTTCAGTGAAAGGATAAAATTACAATTTAGTACTAATGATATGTGCAATGTAGTTGGGAGAAATAAATATGAAGAATCACAAATCGTTAGAAATAGATACAAGGGAAAATAGGGTAATCTTGCTACTTTTGTTTATCTAGAAAAGAAATTGAAATGCAATAAAAATTCTTTCCCTAGAAAAATATAGGTCATGAATTTGGAAGAGAGCAAGGAGAGGAATACAGGGTGGTTTGAAGAGAGGAAAGAGAAGAAGGAAATGATGCTATTATATTACAATCTCAAATTTAAATAATAATAATAATAATAATAATAATAATGATAATAATGATAATGATAATAATAATAATAATAATAATAATAAAGAATTCCAGGGAGTTTAACTACTGATTGAAAGAAGGTAGAAATAGTACTTATTTTATATAAACTTTCTGAGAACACAGGAGGAAGAACTGTTTTCCTGACTCATATTATGAAGGTGACATAAAGCTGAGGAAATCTGATAAAACAGAGAATAAGAAAATAAAATCATGAATTGACATCAGTCATGAAAAAAAAACATGAAAAACTTGAAATACTAGTAAATTGAGTCCAGAAGCATGTAAAAAACCTAATACATCATGACCAGGGATGCAAGTTTAGTTTAACATGCAAAACTAACCAAATTTGTAACATTTGCATAACCAGTTTGTAACATTTGCGGAAGAAAACCAAATGATCATTTTTCCAAAGACAGAAAGACATTCTTATAAATTTTCTCATTCACTCAACAATGTAGAGCTCTCTGTAAATTAAGAATTGGAGGCACATTTATTAAAGTGAAAAACGACATCAAAGGAGACCTTCAGGGACTGGAGAGATGGCTCAGTGGTTAAGAGTACTTTCCGCATTTGCAGAGGACCAGAGCTCAGTTACCAGCACCCACATGGTGATTTACAACTATTTGTTATTCTAGTCATCATACACATACATAGCTGATACAAGACATGGATCTAGAATATCCAAAACATCTCTATACTTTCGTATTATGAAGGCAGTCAACCCAACACAAATAAGTAAAACAAGTGAACAGACATGTCACTACCAAAGGCATATGAGTTGCTAGTAAGTACAGGGACACGTGTTTCAGTATCATTGGCATCAGGCAAATATAAAAGAAAGTGAAAACAAATATGACTTCATACTAGGTGGAATAGCAAGATATGGAGTAACACATTGCCACTGAGTGTATAGGATGTACTTTGAAACAGTAGTTAGTAGCTTCTAGCATATTGAAGTAAATATACTCTGTGACTGAAAATTTCACTCCCAAGTTTTTACTGAAGGTAAGGATCCCTACAGAAACTTGTTCACAAATGTTTCTAAACATTTTAATTTACAATATTCACAAGCAGTGTATAAGCAAAATGCTTAACATAAAGCAGGTAGAAAACTCAGCAGGGTGCATGGAGGAACTTTCAGGAGATAATAATATCCTCGTGGTTGGGGCTCTGGTTACATGGGCATATATGTTCATTAAAATTCATTAAATTGTGTACATAGGATCCGTGAATTTCACCTGGAGTCAGTTTTATCTCAGTCAACACATTTTGGGAACTCCTTGGCCCTTTGTTGGTCTGAGATCAGGAGTGGCCATGGCTGCATCTCTCTCATACCTCTTAGTGGAGATTTGTCCATCACTATCTGATTATTTGAAATTCAGCACATTAATCTCAGACATCAAATTGCTTTTCTTTCATCATAAAAATGTCAGACATTAAGAGGTCTTGGAAACACACACATACACACTAAAATTACTCTAGGTCTTAGTTGTTATTTTGGCAAGTATTTGATGTATTTTTCTTCCTATACTGAAATAAAATCTAGTATAGTGTTCTTTGAAGTTTAAGGAAATTTTATTGAATTTAATGAGTGTTGAAGTTCTATTTGAACTTCTTAGTCTTAAATTCAAGGTATTCTGCTTTTAATGACAAAGTATTTTTGAAAATAATTTAAAAATCGTGTTTATGATTTTAGGAACATGTACAGAATACATTAATTTCTAATATCCCCCTAATTTCTACCCCATTATAAACATGGCAAATTAAAATGAGTTTTCAAATGGTGATATATTTAACCTGAAATTATTGTCTATAATTCTAATTACATTATTATGTTGAGCTTGAAGTCAGAAGGTGTATTCTGGGCCTGTTGGCTAAGAAACTTTATTGGCGAAGGAGAAGGTGTTTAGAGGGTAACTGAAGAGCTTGTTTGAAAAGCACCACTTTAGAATGCCTTTATTTTAGTTTTTTTAAAAAAGCCAAGAAACATTTTGCCAATGATGTCTCTAAGTCTTATTTTGTAGTAGCTGTTATTGTTCCAGACAGCAACTTGTCCTTTCCATCAAGAAGAACAAAGAACATTTCAACTGCCATGCATTAGTTTAATGAAAAAGGAGGCGTATCGTTCTCAAGGTTACCAGGATGTCCTCAGCATTGGTATACATGGAAGACAGTAGAAGGGACATACTGACATATAGACTTAGACTGTTTATGGCAGACCTTACACACTTCTCTGTCCTCAAATTCTTTCCTTTTTACACTTCTTTTCCTTGACATAAACTAATAGATTCTTTGAGTTGTGTGTTATTTCCTTTTTTCAGTTATTTGTAAAAGATGTCTTTTGAACGAAACTGTTTAAACTTTAACCAAGAGATGCCAAACTCTCTTTACATAAAATCAGAAACTCCCCAATTGCCTAGTCATTCTTCTTAAGCATAGTTTATGACAACACCCTGTGCAGGACAGTTTTATGTCAACTTGACTCAAGCTATAGTCACCTGAAAGGAGGGAATCTAGGTTAAGAAAATGCCTCTGTAGGATTCGCCCACAGTCAAAACTGTAGGGCATCTTCTTAATTAGTGATTGATGAGGGAGGGGTCAGCCTATTGTGGATGGGGTCCCTCCTGAGCTGGTGGTCCTGGGTTCTATAAGAAAGCAGGCCGAGCAATTCGTATGGGAGCAAATCAGTAAGCAGCACCCCTCCTTGCTCTCCACATTAGCTCCTACCTTCAAGCTCTCAACCTGTTTGAGTTCCTGTCCTTAGGTCCTTCAGTGATGGACTACACTGTGGAATAAACCCTTTGCTCCCCAAGTCACTTTGGTTATGGTGTTTCATCACAACAATAGCGATCCTAAGACAATTCTAAAACTTGTCTTTAAATATTCAGATCTTCACATAGCACTACAGGCTTTAGAGCAGTGGTTTTCAACCTACAGGTTACAACCCCTTTGACAAACCTCTATTTCCCAAAATCTTTACAGTACTATTCAAAACAGGAACAACATTGCCATTATGAAGTAGCAACAAAAATAATTTCATGTTGGGGATCACCACAACACAAGGAACTGCATTAAGGTGTCAAAGCATTAGGAAGGTTGAGGATTTATGTCTATATACATGAAATCAAGTCCTATTGAGAAAGCAATTATGTATATGAAAATTATTTTGATGAAGCACATTCACACACGTAAACATGCACACCCTTATTTCCAATCTGTGCCTGTATTTTCCCTCTGGTTTTGGGAAACAAGGAGTGTTAGAATATTGTTTTTCATTTCTTAACAAAGAAGTTGAAAAAATGTTAATGGAAACTGTATTTTGATCCCTTCAAAACCATATTTAGGAACAAACATAAGCTCCAAAGATAAGTGTTATTTGACAAGCTTTCTTAGAATACTTGAAAGACTGGTTTCTACTGAACCCAGAAAATTCATCAACATACATGACAGGACCCTTGTACACAAGATAATAATAATACTCAATGGATGTATTGAAATTCTTTTTTTATAATCCTTAAATCTCCTGTACTCAAAGCGAATTTTGGTGTATAATTAAGCAGTTTTGATGTGTAGAGGTTGAAGATGTCACTGTAGACACTGGCAGAGCTGGGAAGGACAAAGATCACCAGAAGGTAGCTGCCATCATCTCAAGAGCTGCCACTGAGAAGATTCTCAGAGGAGATGTCCATGAAAATGTGTGGGGCAGGCAGCAAGGGGAGAAGAAAAGATGAGCATGGGATGGTGCTGGAAGGAGACACCGCAAAAGAAGAGAAGATGAAAATGACAGGAAGAAATAAGTGTAATCCCCTGCCTTGAGGATCTAACTGCCAGCTCCACCCACAGAGAATCTTGCTGGCCCTAATGGCTTTCACTTGCCCCCACCCACCAGAATAGAAAGCTCAAACTCTGTACTTGAAATTCTACCAGTCCCTATCCTGGGAAGCTTCACCCTTGAAAGCTCGGCCCCACTACATCCTCCAAGAAAAGCTATATAAACCCTATCTTCTGCTCAGTTCTCTGTTGTTTCTTGCCTCACAGTGGCAGCCACCCTCATGTATTTTCCCCCTCCCAATAAATCTCTTGTGTGAAGTTTGTTGGGCTTTGTGACTTTGTTGTATTCCTTGGCTCCTGACTGTCAAGATGCCTTTCCATCTGAGCTGTATCGTTTACGCAAAGAGGAACAGGGGAAGAACAGAGTAGGTAGCATGGGGTCAGATAGAGGAAAGTCAAAGCTTAGAAAAAAACAAAGGACATCATTGACAAAGAACAAAAAGGGAGAAATGCGGGTGGCAGATTTAGAATGACACTGATAGAAAAAAAATGACGACGACAATGATGATGATGGTGATGATGATGATAGAATGAATTCTGTTGGGAACACACATTTAATCTTAGCACCAGGGAGGCAACAGCAGACAGCTCTATGAGTTCAAGGGCAGCCTGGTATACATAGCAAGTTCCAGCCCTATCAGACCTACAGAGTGAGACCTTGCTGTAAAGAAAAAAGGAGGAGGGCAAAAAAAAATTAGAGGCACAGAAAGCAGAGACAAGGTGAAGACAAGGATGGAGAAAGGGAGAGGAAGGGAGGCTACTCAAAGCCATGTTGGCCATGGTACAGCTAGGCCTCTGCTGGGCAACATCATTGTGATGTATAGTATAGCTAACGATGTGGGGCAGAGCACTCCTGAAATCTTCCCTGGAGCTGCCAATAGTGAAATGCCATATCCTGAGGGTACAGTTGGGAAGCTTGGCCGTCACCGCTGTAATAATCAGGTAGGTTCTTGCTTTAACCATTCCAATGAGATATTATTCTGCTCTAACAATCAGGTAGATGCCCTGCTTATCACCAGGTAGGTGTTCTGCCCTAATCATTGGGTAGGTGTCCTGCTTGAACCATTAGGTAGGTTCCGAATCTTAGTATAGTAGCAGCGACTTCCTGGTTTCTTCAATGAATTCTAAAAAACATAATTTCCTGATCCATAAGGGATCATGTTTCCTAAATTAGGAAGGCTTGCCAAGCGAGAAATGTCACAATAAAGCAAAGGTGGCTGCACACTAGAAGTAGAAGTTACAATATCTTGCATATCACCATAGAACCTTCATCTGCGATGGATGGAGATAGAGACAGAGACCCACACTGGAGCACCGGACTGAGCTCCCAATGTCCCAATGAGGATCAGAAGGAGGGAGAACATGAGCAAAGAAGTCAGGACCACAAGGGGGGCACCCACCCACGGAGACAGTGAGGCTGATCTATTGGGAGCTCACCAAGGCCAGCTGGACTGTGACTGAAAAAGCATAGGATAAAACCGGACTCTCTGAATATGGCGGACAATGAGGGCTGCTGAGAAGCCAAGGACAATGGCACTGGGATTTGATCCTACTTCATGTTCTGGCTTTGTGGGGAGCCTAGCCAGTTTGGATGTTCACCTTCCTAGACCAGGATGGAGGGGGGTGGACTTTGGACTTTCCACAGGGCAGGGAACCCTGACTGCTCTTTGGACTGGAGAGGGAGGGGGAGAGGAGTGGAGGGAGGGGGAGAGGAGTGGGAGGAGGGGGAGGGAAATGGGAGGCTGGGAGGAGGAGGAAATTTTTTTTTCTCAATAAAAAAAAAGTTAAAAAAAACAGCAAAAAAAACCAGCAATAAATAAATAAATAAATAAAAAATAAATAAATAAAAAGTTTTTCCCCGTTGTTAAATAAACAAATATGCCTCACACCTTCAAAAAAAAAAAAGAAAGTTAAGAGGTCTTCTTGTTTCATGAGATACTACTGAACCTATAGCACTGTTTTAATTCTTTTGTGTGTTCTCTGCCTTGTAGTTTTGTGTTATCATACATATGTGTGTGTGTGTGTGTGTGTGTGTCTGTTTTTTTTTAATCTGCTACATTTAGTACCGAGGAGATCTTCCCTGAAGTCATTTTACTGTTTAGAAAATTTCCTAGACATGAATTTCTGGTACTGGTTTATATAGATAAGCCATTCATTCCTTTTTATCCCTATGTTTTAAGGTACTTTCAGTACTTCAGTGGCTTTTACTGATCCACCAACTGCTAAAGAGTTTACACTACAAACTGTAGCTAAGTATATGGTACACCCTTTCTTCTCCCACCTTGTTTATAGCATAGTATAACTATAGTTTTCAGACATTTGGATTAGGATTTTTCTTGTCCATGTTGGGAGGCAAAAGGAGTTTCCTGGAAATTCCATGGCATCAGCTTGTCTGGGGCCTTATTTTAAACACAAAGACATGAACCACATGTCCTGCACATAAACATTTGCTTATTTTCATTCCTTAATTGTCTACTCCCATCTAGTTCCATTGTAGCTAAAGACATCAGTATTTTAGAAGTGGTTCATCCATTTATGTTTCTGTTTAATATTCAAGAACTGCTGACATACTGTGGATTCAGTAGAGTATAAAACTTGAATAATGCAGACATTAGAGGAACAATAGGTATCTGTGCTGTCATGTTCTTTGCCAGGATTGTTCTATAAACAGATGAATCAAACACCTATGTCACTTAGAAACTGGAAAAGGAGAATCCCCAGGCAGTGTCTTACTATTGTAATTTGGTATTTCAGATAATTCTAGTGCTCTCTTCTAAACAGGGGTATAAAACCCATTCCAAATTACTCTTCCTCTATCACGCTACCCACCAAGAACTCATAGGTAACTGTGTTACAGCAACCTTTCCAAGTGTATTGGCGGGTATGGGAGTGATAACAATTGGCAATTGCAGATTCATTTACATTATTTACATTTCTATGATCAGGCCTTACACTAAAGCCAGTTTTTTAAAAAAAACAAACAAACAAAAACTCAAGACTGTCTTCTCACTTATCACCATATACAAGTCAAACAGAAGAGTGTTTTTATTCAGCTTTGTTCTGGCTCAGTAATCCTGTCAAGCAAGAGTTTGCAAATAAAACCTGTATAAGGCTTTTTGTTTATTTCAAATAAGATGTTTTTATTGTTTGTCATTATCCATCCACGCCTCACTACCTTTTATATTAGGCAATCCAATAGAAATGTACCTCATGTATTCCAAAATAAGCAAAGGGGAGGGGGTGCTGGCAAAATTGCGAAGAGGGAGAAGAGATGCAGATCTTCTTGAAGAGACGGAGATGAACAAAATGTTCAGGACATACAAGTATTAAAAATGAATTAGTTGGGACTGGAGAGATGGCTCAGCAGTCTTCCAAAGGACCCAGGTTCCATTCCTAGCACCCACTTGGCAGCTCACAACTGTAATTGGAGTTCCAGGGCATCAACACACTCCCTTCATACAGACACACATGCAGACAAAACAATGCACAGAAAATTAAAATAAATATAAAAATGGGGACATGAGAGATGGTTTAGCAGTTAAGAGCACTTCCTGCTCTTTCAGAGATCCTGAGTTCAATTCCCAGCAACACGGTGGCTCACAACCATCTACAATGGGATCTGATGCCCTGTTCTGTCATGCATGCATACATGCAAATAGAGTACTCATATGCTTAAATAAATAAATCTTTTTTTAAAATAATAAACTTTTTACCTGAATTACCAATTAAAAAGATATCTATAATCTACCAACTCTAGTTTCAGGCCTACTTGTCTATCCTATGTTATTATTTTAATGTATTTTCATTAATTTTACCTTATCATCTATCCCTTTCCTGTCTATTAATAATGAATATAAAACTTGATGCTTATAACAAAGCAATTTTCCATTAAATGCAGAAGATTCCTAAGCTTTTATTTTTTTCAACACTTGACAGTAAATTATTTACCTAGTTAATTTTTGTCTTTTCACTCAAGGTACACAAATGCAAACATAGTATAAAAATACATTTCAAGTAAATGATGCCTCAGACTTAAAATATTAAGAATGGAACACACACAAACACACACACACGACTATTTTAATAAAATGCAGAAGGCTGTACTGAACAGACGCTGGGGTATCCTGGCTCTAAGGATCCACAGGCATAGGAAAAACTGTGTAACTGGCAGGCCAGTTAAGGACTTCTGGCCTGGAAAGAAAACCCTCGTGAGGCCAAGAACTCTTTCTCCACAAATCCTAGTTGCACTTGCCTCCATCACCCAAACAGATGGTCAGAATTTTCATTCCTTTACTGACAAAAATGTGGCCCTGACTATATAAAAATGAAAGTCTTAATTTTTAAAGTGGAAATCAATGCCAAGAGAACTTTGCTTTAAACAAATTCCCTTAGTGTCAATTTTAATGGAAAAGATACATCTCAATAGATAAGACTTTAATGTGGCATTTACAAAACATGAAAAAAATTAAAAATTATTTTAAATCTAAGCTCTTATTATATGTATTATCATTTATTTTCTTTTATTGTTCACTAAAGCAATTTCTTTGATTCAGTTGCTATTTCTCAGGAGGAAAGCAATGCATTCACTTCTCCAAAAGGCAAAAAAGAAAATCAATATGTGTAGAAAAAGGGGTCCTTTTGTTAGACAAATTGCTGAGCAAGTATCTAGAGAGCATAAATAAAATTTGGGAGTAGTAGTTGAGGAGAAAGAATGTTACAATTAGTAATACAGTGTTTTACTGTGTGAGTAGCATTGATTTGATCTTTTGTCTTTGAAAATATTCACAAAGAACTATATTACTGATTTCTGGAGGAGTGGTAAATGATAACACTATACCTACTTTTAAGATGTCATCAAACTTAAACGTTTTCTTGTATTAATTAAAAAATCCCGATTTATTTTTAGCAACAATCTCTCCAAAAGCAATGAAATGGTCTCTCATAGACTGTCATCATTTTATTATATCTTTCACCAGAAGGAATTAGAATAGGGAACTTGTGATTTAAAATAAATTGATCAAGCTAAACATTTTATCAGGGCACTAGTTGAACTTTGGAATGAGTCAATCATCTCTTGAAGAAGTACCAGTGAGTTGGGTGGAATGTGGAGGTTACCAATAGATAAACTCATGGAAATGTATCAATGAAAGAGTTGAAGTATAAAATAAAGAACATCAAAAAAATAATTGGGGAAGGGCTGGAGAGATGGCTCAGTGGTTAAGAGCATTGCCTGCTCTTCCAAAGGTCCTGAGTTCAATTCCCAGCAACCACATGGTGGCTCACAACCATCTGGCGCCCTCTTCTGGCCTTCAGGCATACAGACAGAATAGTGGATACATAATAAATAAATAAATATTTAAAAAAAAATAAAAAAAATAATTGGGGAAAAGAGCATTCTGACACTGTTGAAAAACAGAAACTAAATTCAAATTGATGGAGACATTGTTTCAAGTGCATTGCATATGCTCTCTGTCTACCCAACTGTATGCTCTCTTTGCTGAATATAGAGCAAACCTTTTACAACTTGGGAAAGAATTGGCCACAGACTAAGCTTTAGAGAGTGGGCCGCATCTGTTTGAATCCTTTCAACACCCTAAAACTGGGCATTGACCTCCTATCAGAGAAGGATGTTAACAGTAACCCAATGCGATGTATAGATGTAGAAAATGTTTATATAAATGCTTACATGCTTTAAAATACATCATTGATACCTTTGGCGTATAGTTAAAAATAATTGTGATGATGCCATCATCACATCCTTTTTCTTTACTTTTGAGATCTGGGATGCAATATGACATGTAGAATACAAAATGGAGAAAATGCAATACGGAGACAGCCATTACATTACATTTATGTGACACCTCTGATTTAGGGTTCCCTGCATGTTCACTTGGAATCCTCTCAGCATTGCTATGAGGTAGGAATTATTGATGGCATTTTAAAGGCAAGGAAACAGTATCTCAGTAAGTGTAGACCCAGTCAGGGACTAACATAGTATCAGGACTTCCAATTCTTCCATGCTTTCTTCATCCTGCTGGAGGTGCATTCCATAATATTATATGACTGATACAAAATTCATCAATCTTTACGACCTTAAACTGTCCCCTGACAATTTACAGTAGTTAATGAAGTGTGAAAAAAGATTTTTATTGAGTTGTGGAATCAAGTCCCTGCTCTGCATTTACCTGTATAACTTTTGCAGAGATTTTACCCTTTCTCACCCTTGGTTTTTAAGCTGTTGAATGGGATTAAAATAATATTTTTCACATGGTTGTAAGGATCAACTAAATTTGGACAACTAAATCTCTTAGCACACTCAGTGCTACTTCTAAACTGAGGGTATTGAGTATTGTTTTCTCTATAAGTATGCTAGAATGCTTCCTCAGCGTTGACTTAAACATCAGCCTTGAACATTGCTTGAGCTTACTCTGAGAGACTCATGCTTTTTGAAAGGACTGGTGTTCTAGAATGTCACCAAAAATAACTTCTTATAAAATCTAATAAAACACGTCCATATAAACATCTCATAACCACTTTTGAGAACCAGGCAAAACAATCAGAAGACAAATGTGAGATGTGGTTCCAGGCATATTAGCAAGTGATAAAGCTTTGCTTGCAAAAATTGCACACAAAAGAGCAAGTTCATTGTGATTCTATAAAGGGGGTCCTGTACTATGTCAACATCAACTTCATCTAAATGTTTCTACATTTTTAAAGCTCAAACGATAGCCTTGGACCATGAAGGTTAGGATTTTCTTGATAAGATAGAAAAGGTGAAGCATTAATTTGGTGAAAAAACACTGACTTTGGAAGTAAAATAAGATGACCAATTTCCACACTGAGAGGGTCAGAGAAATGAGGGATTCTGGATGTGTTTAAAGATTGTGATTGACCTGCCCACTAGGGATCTGTGTGTACCAGGAAATGCTGATCAAGACAGTAGCCTGGAGACCTCAGCTGAACCCTGGAGTAAAGGCAGTGCTAACAATGTAGTGAGGACATGCTTTCTTTTTCATTCCCTTTTTCGATGCATTCTTTTCTCAGGTTAAAAAAAATCAACCTTTGAAAACAATCTTTGTTCTCTTTACACTATTGAAAACCTAAAGAACAAAGGCAGTTGTTCCAACTGTTCATTACCTGAGCTTGTTACAGGAACAGTATAAAATAAAAGCAAGCAGAGGTTAATTTCACAATGAGGTACGGAGATAATGTACCAAAGAAGCAACTTGTACAGTGAGTGATGGAAACTCATGTCACCTGAAAAAAGGCAGTTTAAGATGAAAAGAGATAATAAGCAATATACAACTGAAGAAATGGGGGGCTTTGTCATTTTAGGAAAAGTACATTCTCAATGAATAAATGATACTCAAAGCTACAACTGAATGACATATATGGAAGAAGGAGAGGTTAGTTTTAAGGAACTAAAAGTAACAAGTTACACTCCTATAAATCTTTTGCTAACAAAAAGCAGCAGGAACAAGCAATTCTAGGAAACACTTGAAAATAAGAAGAATTTGCTACGGAGGCCCTAATCTTTCAACTTTATTCTCTCTTCTGTTCAGAGTGCTACTGTTAGATTCTCTTTTATCCTGCCTCTCTCTCTAACTCTGTGACTACATCACTCCACTCTGTAAAGACTCTCTCTTACAAATTCATGGTCTCAGGTAAGAGCCCGAAACTCCAGCACTTAAAGTCATGGCGATTGCTATAGAATGACCATACCTTACCCACCTCTTCCTAGAAGTGCATGCTAACAGAGATCAAAGAGTGGAACTAAATGAACGAGTTCACAGGACATTCAAGACTGTGGCCAGCCAGTGTCAAAAAAGGGAAGAGTTTGAGGAAGAAAAGACCAAAAAATAATCTTAATGAATGCATACTCCATTTTAAAACTCCCCTTTATATATGTTTGTAGCATAAATGGCATAAAAGCTCTATGAATTTGTTTTGGAAGATACAGTTTAGCTCTTCTAACAACCAATCAAGCAAAATCTGTTTTTCTCACATAGAAAAAAAAACAGGGAAGGAGATTTAAAGAAAAAAAAATACCTTGTGAATTTTCTTTGTTAGTATCTTGAAAATAACTCAGTTATAAAAAGAGAAATTGCTTATAGGTTCAACATCCAGAGGGCAAGATATCTTATCCTCACTTTCTTGATTTTATTGAAGTTACAAATTGCTCTCAGTAGAAAACAATAATTCACATTTCTCTTACAAGTAGAGACTTTCATGTCTCCATTCAAACATAAGTGTCCCTGTTATATTTCAAATCTCCAGTCACTGGGACAATTGGTTGACTTTGGCAATCCCTATGACTAATGATTTAACACCAACTTATCAAATAAATGAAAATAGAGTATGCTTGAATATTTGGTCTCCAGATAAACTTATTGGGTACATTCAAACAAATAACATGGACTTGACTTTTCTGGTACTTTCCTGTTTACATCCAGGAAAAAAAAAAGGTTACACAACAGTTTACTAGTGCCAAGCCAAAAATATCCACCCCTAAAGTTTTCTTTAAACAATATACTGTCTTTGCATTTTGCTAAAGTTTATTACTTAGAATTAAAAGCTTATTAGAATAAAGTCTTTCCTGAAAACTGACATATTCAATTACATGCGTCTGTTCTAGAGAACAGACTGTCTAGACAGAAGAATACCATTGTGGCTTAGAAGGAACATGATGTGTTACAGAGAGGCTGCTTCTTCGGCTGGGTGAGCATTGGTGTGGGCTGTGCTGGGAACACCATGTGAAAAACTATTTTCTAGTTTTCCACATGTGTGTAGATGTGAACAATCCCAGTGGCCATAGCTATAAGCCGAGACTGAATTACAGCAATGTGGTGGTGATAGAGAAAAACACATATGCCAAAGATAAATATGAAACAGCAGCATTAAAAATGCAAAATAAAAGCAAACAAACCAAAGCAGATTAATATAAATTAGAGCCAAGAGTCCAAACCCTGTGAAGAAGGAATGTTCGCCTTTGTTCCATGGTCCAAGGATACTAACAACTGTATTTATGGTAAGGGGTGTGGAGTCATTTATTCACATGTACATGGAGGAAGAACAAACTATTGGCTGTCTGTGAAAAAAAAATTCAAGCATCTGTCTTGGGAAACTTCCTAACAAACAAAACCACACTGAGTGCATACCATATGCAAACAAGTCAGCTAGGGGGGACTGGTTGTTTCTAATAGAAACTTACAAGAAAGCAATCTCTACATTTTTCAGTGTTTAGACTTAAATGCATGTTTAGCACTTCAGCACGTTACAACACAGTAGACATGTTTGATCATATGAAGAATCACAGTTAAAATCAATTTCCCCCAACATGAGTTTATACAGGCTATAAATCACACACACTTTACCAAGCCATGGGCCATGTGTGAGAAAAGGATTGTGTCCCCCCTACCAAGCACCTAAACTTGGTTATCATTTTAGGAGATTAAAAATTGCAATCATTGTCAATTTTCTGGTTTTCATGGTTTAGAAATCTGAGAAGGCAGGGGTTCATTTCATAGTAAATTTGCTCCGTAGGTTGAAGAAGGAAGACACAAATGAAAGGAAAGTACATGGCGTATGGTGGTTGCTAAGAAACATGCAACAGAACACAGGTTGCCACTTAAGAATAACCAGAGGGGGTATGAGCTGCGATATCATCAGCCATGAAAGCTCTCTCTCCTGGCCCAGCAGGGACCACTGCTGAGGATAAAATGAAAAGAAAAGTGGTCTTGTTAGGATAAATGAAAGAAGAGCTGGACAGGGAAATGAAAGGCTGTGGTCCTTCCTACACTGAGACAGCAGTATTATGAGCACCCTGCAGGGAAACCTTGTTTTGGGTTAGTTCAGTAGTCAGGATGGTGGATGGGATTAGGAATGACTCACAGTTTGCTATTTGCTCACCTGGTAGTAACAGCTGTCTCTTTTAAAGACCTAGATCCTGTGCTTTCGTTAATCAGAGCTCGATGAGTCAACTACTGTTTCTAGCTTAATAAGCTCCATCAAAGAAAGAGACTTGAGCTATGATCAGCTGAACCGTGTGACCCCCAAGCAGTCATAGAACAGCTCCACGCTTGACAACTACAACCAGGAAATTCACAGTACAGTTTCCATGTTGGGACAATCTAGGTGCAAGTCCTGATACTTTCACTTGGTTACTTTAGGTAAGTTATATACTCTCCTTAAGTCTTGAAGTTTTTATTGTGTTTTGTAAGGGCAGAGTCATGTAGCCTTGATGATTGCTTATTTTTAGGTTATACCTTTTTTTTTCTTCTAGTCATCTTGTTTTCTTCTGGAGAAAATGCTAACCTATGACAGCCTCTAGAATATTCTATTGATTAAAATCCCAATACGCACGCATGCACATGCACATACATTCACACACACACACACACACACACACGGGGGCGACACACATACACACAGAGACGGAGACAGAGGAAACACACTCACACACACACACACTCACACACACAGAGGGGGGTACACACATACACACACAGAGACAGAGAACACACACACACACATTCACACACACACATACACACACACACATACACACACACACACACACAGAGAGAGAGAGAGAGAGAGAGAGAGAGAGAGAGAGAGAGAGAGAACAAATTGGTCTAATTATGTATAGTGATTGGAGCAGGCTGATCAGAGTCTGCTGTTGGGATTTTTAAACCTGGTTTATGTGATCATATATGGCCAGAGAAAGTCCCTCTTTTTATTCAGTGGTGAAGCTGGCAAAGTGGATGTCAATCACCTTTCCCATCATGTGGATATGTATATAAAGCTTGTCTATAACAGAAGAGAAAGATACTGGCAGTGGGTGATGTACAGAGGTAAGAGAAAAATGCCATGGCATTATTCACATACCTGACTTCACCTCCTCAGTTCTTCAGGACAACCCTGATTATCACCTCCCAAAGAGCTCAATAACAAGTTCATGAGAACATGTAAATCCTTTAGCATTATGTTCAGCAGAGGGGATACAAGTACATATTTACATATTATTGCTGACTATGGGAGAATCATGCTGCCTTTTGCATTCATGAATGAAGATGTACTTGGAAGAGATGTTTCTCCACCCATTTGTCAACTAAGCCCCTTAGTAGGCGACTTACCCAGAATGGAGGAAATGGACACTGTGTGACTCTGGAGCAGTGATCTGCCACGGCGTGGCACTGATGACAGAGATCATCCTTGCCCATGCCATCTGATTCATTGAAGCAATTTGTTTAACTTCTCTAATGTTCTAGACTCTATCTACATGGATTATTTCTTACTGGAAAAGACTTCCTAGTTTCCAATAAGTCAATATTAAAAACAAAAGAATGCACTGAATAGAAGCATTAAATACTAGGCCCTGGCTGGGCTTCTGCCACTTTCTCGAATTTAAGGCAAAGTATCATATAGAGAAAGGTCATAAATCAATTTTATCTTTCATAAGATGATTTCATCTTGTTACACTGTGGAGAGTTGGAGAATATATGAACAAATTGCTATAATTTCCCTCATGGATTATAGCTTAATACAACTTATTAGTATAGCAACCTTTATTTCTTTTCTAGAAGCATCTCAAAACAGCTGAAAGCCACTGTATTGTTCAAGATCTTGGTACTATTGACATGGTACACCATGACCATGCCCACTACCAGCACAAATCCAAAAGTCAAGATGTTTGGGAATTTCTAGTAGGTTATTATTTATAACCTCCTGGATCTTACACATTTGACCACTGAATTTTGCATAAAATTCTATCCATTCAGTCTCTAATCCAACAAAATATTTCGCAAACCTAATTGAATATTCCTAAGTTTAAGGAACTTTTCTGAATATTTTGATTGGTTCCGCTGTACAGCATCCTACCATCTTGTTAGCCATATTCTCTTATCCATTCCAAAGCTTTCTGAGGAGTTATAATCTTCTTTCTCCATGAGACAGAAAAGTTCTTTCTATAAGCCCCTAGAGTCACACAAGTGCACAGGTCCCTCCCCTGAGGGTTTTTAACTGCCAGGTTCCACCGGCAGAACAATCTAACTGCCCTAACAGCTGGACGCTGCCCCCATCCTACAGAGTAAAAAGCCCTAGCTCTGGACTTGAACCCTGGATAGCTTCACCCTGAAAAGTTGCAACCCCCTCCAAGAAACTCTCTATAAATCCTGCCTTCTGTTCGGTTCCCTGCTGTTTCTCACCTGAGCAGAAGCAGCTCCGTTTTTGTTTTTTCCCTCCCAATAAATCTCTTGTGTGAGGTTTGTTGTGTGGTGTAACTTTGTGGCGTTCCTTGGCTCCCAGCTGCCAGGATGCTTTTAGTCTGAAGTGGAATGCTTACAGCTTTCTACTTACCTAGACATGGGACCTATTCTTTCAATTGTCTCATGCCAGAGGTTTAGAAACTTTGTGTTGCTCGAGCAAACATGTCTTGATATATAATTTAAACTATATCTCTAGCAAGAGTTCTGACACTAGATACAAAAAATATTATTCTACAAGTGATCCATAATTTGCTAAATGATAATAACGTGAGTTGCTATGGCAAGAATGATAGATGAAGGGAAGAGAGCAAGGCGGGCTTGGTGGGGATCTGAGGTTTTACTGACAGTGGTGCTGATAACCAGCAAAGCAGAAGGAGGAGAGGTGTGAAGGTTTGAGCTTTGAAATTTGGCACTCAATTTAGACATTTGAATTTCACAGGACAGCAAAGTCTTCAAAACCTACAACCCCATACTCATTTAAGCACTACATAAATGTTCTTAATTTAGAGAAGGGGTATGGGCTATAAGAAAATCAAATGTAGCTGTCACCTTCTAAAGCCTTTTTTGATCATTCTCATAGGCTGGAATTTCTTCACGTGTCTATCTGGTTTGAATATGTGGGACAGTTACTAGAACTACAGAGTAAATAGGCCAAGCTATGGACTTGAAATCCCACCAGTCCCCACCTTGGTTGATCTTTTGTGATAACAAATGTACTTTCTCTTGACTTACTAACTTCTTACGGTTATAATTTACTCTTTATCTGATATATGATTATTTGTGTGATATGTTTAAGAAATTTTTTACTACCCTTTAAACACATTCATGCATGGAAGTCTTTCTAGCGTTAACATCCCCCCTGTGTGTATTTGGAGTCTACACATTATGCATCCGTGCTCCCATCCCCAAATATGTGAATTCTTTTACTGTAAGGTGCGTATAACATGCACTTAAGATTTGCTCACCTCGTCTAAAAATTCCTCAAATCATATCTGTTCTCTTTCAAAACCATAAAGTAAGAACAGCTAGGCCTGGTATTGTAAAGAAAAAAAAAGGGGGGGGTTTAAAGTGTGTCAATTTTGAAGCTTACGGGATCAATTTAGTGAGCAAAAGATGATAACAGTTCATGAGATCCTAGCAGTCCAAATCATTAGGAGCTTATGGAGCCTCGCTGCTCTGAGACTAATATATTTCCACTGACAACTGGCTCCAGCTTCTCCCACCCAGCTGGCTTCTCTACTGCTTGCCATTGGCAGTGCCTCCTGCTAGCTGCCTCATTGTTCTTTGGCCCTGACCCATCTAGTAGGCTGTCACAATCAATTCTCAGACTCAGAGCCAGCAGTGGCAGCACAGCCAGAACTTCACTGTCTCAGGTTAGTGTTTAACGTATGTAACCTTTCTCATGGGACAAAATACAATTAAATGCAAAAAACATGCCTTTGATATACTAGGCGCACTTTGTGGAACTTGAAGTGAAACAAGTAAATGGAGACGGTGTGAGTCAATATTGATAGCATTAAAGTTTTAAATACAATCCTGAACAACTAGAAGAATGTCTGGAGTATGAAGAAGCATGTATGTACTTTTTTATTATTGATGGTTTTATATTAGGATAAACTTTTCTCTTAGTTTATACGAATTGACCAAAATGTTAGGTAGTCCATCTGAGAAATTATATTGTCATGAATTCATTTGTCCCCCAAGGTCAGTGCAAGCTATAATCATTATAGCAAAGCAATGGGACAGAAAACAAAGAAAGGCTCAGGAGAAAAGTAAAACCAACTTCAAGGTTATCAGTTATCGATACATGAGTGGGTTGCCATATATGTGATGTCATCCAAAAGAATAGCCTCATCTATAATGTGCAGTAGATGGTGGGTTATAAGCTAGGCAAGGGATTTGACTGAAAGCACTTAAACCAGAATCAATCAAAGCTGGGTTAGGATTCCAAGAAGCCCTTCTTTCGACTTTGCAGTCAGTTCTGCATGCTTCTTATTTCTTCAGAGTGTATTATCCCTGATGGTTTTAGGGCCATCCTTCCTCATGCATAGCTGCATTATGTAATGTGGAACATGGTGCCCATTTTCATCACCAGAAATACCTCTCTTGATCTATTTCTCCATTGCCTGTTCCAACCGTCTCTGAAATTTCCATCAAGAACATTCTTCCTTAGAAGAGTACTGAGTTCAGCACACTGACAAACTTCAGACATTATATGAACAAGGAAGGTACAAAGGATCTCAGCAAAGATGTTATCACTTCAACAGGATGACTATGAGGAGAAACCCAGGATTTTCCCACCTAGGGTAGACCTCCAGCAATGGCATTTCCTGGAAGCTGAGTAGAATTCAGACTCTTCAGCACTGTCTCAGGCCTACTGTGTGAGAATTTGCATTTTTCAGGCTTCTTTGCACTCACACAGTACAGGGTTTATATTGATCTTGAAGAAAGAGAAATGCTATGAGGAACAGACATGGCCAAATACAAAAACGAAAAAAATTGAAGAAAAAACTTTTTGCCAAGTACTATTCTAGAGTGATATTCTACTCACTCATTACCAAAATAGGTTGGGCCTCTGATTCAAAGTGCATACACAACTGTTTCCAGATGACAACCAAAAAGATTCCATTATTCTGGGGAGGGGCCAGCAGCATCCATTTTTAACAAAGCTTAAATGATTCTCCTAGAAATAGCTTGACTCTAGATCACAGTGCGTCCCTGTCAACTACTCTCCTGCCTTCTGCACTCATAGACATCCTTAAATTTTTGTGAGATTAGAAAAGTCCTTGATTATTGGGCATTGGCACATACAATAGCAGTAAGAAATCAGAGACGAGATGAACATAAGTTCAATGTCAGCTTGGGCTACAAAACCCCTTCTTAGTGGCAAGCAGAAACTGAGTTTAATAGAAATGAATCAGTAGATGTCTCCTGGGAAGAACTGCTACAAGTTCTATGTCGTTGTAATTTCCTGGCTGACAACATAAACATATGATTCATGAATAACTAGTTTCATTTTGAAATCCCTGACCATCTTCAGACTTAATGACAATGAAGAGTTGAAGATACAGGCTTACCTTAGAATTAGCCTGTGGGGGAAAATGGTGGAGTATAAGTTTTATTTAAAAGCATATATTCTAACCCACATTAGTTGAACAGGAAACCACTGATTGGCACAGCGCTGTTTTCTTATTGTCAAAGCTATGTCATATTGTTATGCTATGCACTCATCAGAAAGTTGTGAACTATCAATACAGGGCATTTTATATAATACAAATAATTTTCTTACTTAGAAGTCTTCATTAACCAAAAGTGAAGGAAATTTCAAGGCCTATTATTGATAAACTATCAGAATTTGTCCATTCTGACCTCTCCAGAAGCTTATGAAACAGCATTCAATTGTCTACACATTTTCCATTCCTTAAGCCGCAGGAAGCAAACTGGATTCACTTGCAAGTGACTTCACATATCAGCAAGGTTAAGTAATAGTCCTCTTTTCCTCCAAAGATGCCAACACCAGTATACTGCTTTTACCGAAAGTGATTTTTTTTAGTCTGCATACTTCAAATCCTCTTGCAAGCTCCGAGATCTTGACTAAATTTCTCACACCTCTTATGCCTCATGTTGGCATCTAAATGATAGGAATAATCACAATATTTTCCTCATAGAGTTATTGTGAGGCATAAATGATAATAGGTAGCACTACCTATATTGCTCCCCAAATAGTCCTGTAGGGAAAAAAAATTATAGAGGCCAATTGTTGAACATTTCCCTTGGATTTCAGGGTATCCAGGTTTCTCTGTCACTTAGGGAATTGGTACCCAAGTAGGGAAGTTGTCCTACAATATAGTTTGCTAATTGATGACAGGTATTTTTTTCTTTTTTTTAACCTCACCATTCAGAATTCTGACACTTACTACACTTTTTTCTTCATAGGAAAATTCTCAAAGGACTACCTTTAACATGCTCTATCGTAACAGTGGTACTGTCCCCACAAGTCCCCTTTCTATCTGATAGTGTCTGGCTTAGAATAGGCGACATGGACTTTCTTCCTCTGTATGGTCAGCCCCTCTCTCAGGTGCCTGTTAAATCTGTCCTGGGTTTCCTTAAGTGGATCTTATGATGTCAGGGGCAATAGAAATAGGACACTCTTGTGGGAAAAGAAGTATGGAAATGGAACTCTTAAAAGACAACTAAGTGCGGAATCCCCAGCTTCCGTGGGGAAATCACTTGGAGTCACAAGATTTGCTAAATGTTGGAGGAACTTGGTTATGGAACTGAGAGAACGAACAGGATGCTATGTATTGGTCTGGCCAGAAAGATTGTCTTCCGTAGTAAGCAAATTATTGATTATAAACTGTTAGGATTCCTTTGGTGCCCTGTGGCCAACCATATTATTCTGTCTGCCTTAAATGTCTGCTGTGTTCCCATGCCAAAGCCCTTATGAAATTTCCACTGGAAAAAAATGAGTAGCAAATTTGGGTCTCAGTGCTTATATATAATTTCAGATTTCATTAATGGTTATTAAATATATGCCCTGAGGAAGGATAAAATTCCTCATATGAATGGAAAGAGAATTGAATTTATAAATAAGGTGACTCTGTTTTCAAGGACTGTTCATTAGACATATTCAGGGCACATTTTTAAAAGCATTTTCAATGAGAGGTGTTTAAAACCTCACAGGAATAAAAACAATCCATATTGGGAAAAGATATCCCTGTACAAAAATTTCTAACAATGACTAAGTCTGAACCATTCTACTGTGTCTAGATCTTGAAAATGAATTTTCCAAAAAATTTAAAAGATATTTAAACTCTTTCCAATTTGGATCCAAAAGACATACATTTAGAAAATATGGACTGATCTATTTTGGTAGGTAACCGATTGGGTGCTAAAAATGTTGGAATTTTTAAACTTAATAACCTTCCAAGAGTCCTGATTGTAAATATGGTAAAGGAAGCTATATTAGGTAATCTTGACTCTGCAAAGCCTCTTGCATTTTTAGGCTATAAAGACACATAACCTAGACAATATATTGTTAGTAGGACTTGTCAAAAGCCCAAGCAAGAAATCCAAATCCTCTTTAGTTCTGTTACAAATCTCCTGGAAAGCTATACAAATGGGATAGTTGTAGTTTAATGAGAATAAGTATACAGAGAATGTTTGAAAGAGATATTTAGGTTGTCAAACTGTATAAAAAAGAGCAGTTGGTTTTTGTTTTATTTTTATGTTATAAAGGCAAATGAAATATTTGCCCTTATGCTGAATTCCTAGGAAGAGCTGTTGGTGAACTGCACATACTTTGGTATCAAATGAGTTTTCTGACGTCTTTTTATGCCAAATTATTATATTAGAAAAGAACAGGGAGTGATGCAAAATTTAAATTATATCTCATGTTAGCTCTCAAAATTTCATCTTTAAATAAAAATGATTCTCAAATGAAGAGAAGCTTGAGATCAGTAAAACCTTCCCTCCCACAGGGTCATTTATTCATTTCCCAAGGTAGATGGATTGGGAGGGAACATAAGAAGTGATTAACCAAACTGGGTGGTGGTGACACCACAGGCCTTTAATTCCAACACTCAGAAGGCATAGGCAGGTGAATCTCTGGAGTTAGAGGCCAATCTGGTATATAGAGTGAGTTTCAGGACAGACAGAGCTACATACATGGAAACCCTGTCTTGAAACCTTCCCCTCAAAAGCAGTGAATAGGCTAACTTGAGGGAACAAGGGCCACTTTCTTTCTTTTTTATTGATGTCTACATTTCTCTCTGTTCGCCTCCCTGCCTCTCCCCTCCCACTTTCAAGCCTCCCCCAAGGACCAGGGGCCACTTTCTATGACTATTGATATACATCTACAATTGGTCTAAGGTGTAGAGAATATTTCTGTCAGAATATTTACATTGTCGCAAATAAAAAGGTTCATTATTCAAAACCCATCATTATTTAGCTGCACCACATATCAAACATACTTTCCATTTTTCTTGTTTTTTTTTCCGGGTAGCCAAGGCTAGAGACTGACAGCAAACATGCAACATCAAACTATTTTTTTTTCTTATAAGTTTAATTTTAAGATATGAGATGTTTTTAAGCAAGTGGTTGTTTATACCACAAGTACAGTTCCAGAGACACAATTTGGAAGGTTTGAAAGAGTCATGCTAAAGTCAATTTGATACAAGAGAGTAAGACTGAAAATGATAATGTAAGTTCTGTCTACTTAGTTATAAGGTTTAAGTTTGTTTATCAATTGATAACTTAAACAGAAATACTTCGAAAAATAAAAGGCAGTATGAATTCAAGTATGCCTTTCACTGCTCTCCAAAACAATAAAACAAATTTGACTTTCCTCTGTGAAGCCCTAATAAAAAGTAGAAAATGAAGAGAAAAATACTGAAAGATTTTTATTGCTCATTGTACAGATTCTTTTGTTGTTATCCCAGAGCCACTGATGGGAGACAGTTACTTGCCTGGCAATGAATCGGGGAAAAGGAGGTTTGAAAACCACAATCTCAATATCAAGCGATGCTTTCATGTAGCCAGGGCAGGCATTTTTGTCATCTCACATGGAGCATGAGAAAAAGAACAGATTTACCCTTCATTCACAGCAAAGACATTTGGTAAAAGGCAGATCACAGCATGGCCAAATCAGAATCCCACCACCCCTAAGCCAGGGGTCCTTATCAGCAGCATAAAAGCTCAGGTGGCAGCTGTGGAATTCCAGATGAACTAATAAATATGGAGCAAGGCAGTCTCCTTCAGCAGGAAAGAATTTCAACAATTTCCCAGTGAATGCCTGGGAGGGCCTCCCTTGGCCCATCTCGGTATAGTTCTCAGAGAACCAGAGACACATGATGAACAGTCTGGTAAACTAAGAATGAGTTCCAGATAGGTCCGAATGTCAGAGATGGCCTATTGAAGTAGGGAAATTCAAGGACAATTTCAAATTGGGGCAACTGGTGAAAGGGGCACACACTTGGTTTTGCAAATGGTTGTTGATGCTTTGCCATACATGCACATGCTTCAAAATGACAAGGAAGCAAGACAGTAGACATTCTTTGTAAAACATATACAATGAATGAAATTTATAAAAATAATTTCTCTTTATTTTATGTGTGTGAGTGTTTTGCCTTCATGGATGTATATACACTGCATGTGTCTAGTGCCTGAAGAGGCTAGAAGATGACATCAGATCCCCTGCAAGTGGAGTTGCAGATGATCGCTGAAAACTAAAGCCAGCTCCTCTGCCAGAGCAGCTAGTTCCATTAACCACTGAACCATTCCCCAGTGATTGAACTTTTGCTTTCATTATATGAATCTGCTGCCAGTTTTCTTGATAACATGACACCATCTACCAAATTATCAGGATATAAGTGATGTCATTATATTTCTCTTTAGATGTACCTATGCACACATACTGCCTGATACAGAGAAACAAAATTAATACTATATAACAAATAGCCATTTATGGCAGAGGATGTTTCTATAGTCCATATAAATTAATATCTTTCAGAAGAAGAAAAAAATCTGATGCTATTTACTTATACAAGTGTTTACAAACAAGTTTCCAAGGTATAGTGTAGTAATATATAAGTGGAATAAAAATCAAGGAATTGTTTGGAACTAAGTAAAATTTAATGGACACTTTTTCATTCATTGAAGAACATTTAAAATAGAATAACAGGGTTGATTTTATGTTTTTTATGATTTTTATTAATTTTATCTAGTTATTATGCTAAACAACATAGTAGATTAAAAAAAGACAAGTAAATCATGTAGGGTTTGCAGACTCAGAGAGTTTCCAGGCAGAGAGAGGGCCTTTGGGAGTACCTAGTCTAACTCCCTCTTTGCAGACAGGAGCCTGAGATCATTCCTACTATATGAAGTCATGCTTGGGTCAAGGCTATGCAAACAATCATGCATATGTACATTGGAAGAGGGAGATATACACGCAAGCAAGCATACAGAGAAAGAAAGGAAATGCAAACCAGTGCAGCAGACAGTAATATGTTTTCTTCTGAGAAGAAAATTAACATTGTGCAGAAGAGGAATTGACCAAATGAGACATCTAGCCTTTCTCTGGAGGCCTGAAAACTCAGTTGGAAGATATGTACTTCAGGATAAAGTCACAGTAACAAGAGGGGGAAGAATTCCCTTGTAAAGGTGACTGGAAGTTTGCCAGGACACTGGGTCCCAACAGTGTTGCCAGGCTAATCTCTGAGTTGAACTGGGAAAATAACTGAAGGTACTCTCCTCCAGTATGTGTGTGGGGTGTGGGTGTGGGGTGTGTAGGAGCGCATCTGTATATATGTATAGTCAAGTATGTGTGTATGGCAAAGCTAGCGGTGTAGGATGGATTCTTCTTTTATTGTTTTTTCAACTTAGTTTTGAGAAAGGGTTCCTCACTTGATCTGGGACTCACCTTATTGGGCAAGACCAGCTAGTTAGCAAGCTCCAGGGATCTGCCTGTCTCTATTTTCCCAGCATAGTCATGGATGTGTACTACCATGCTTCACTTTTTACTGTAGTTCTGGGATTCTAAAGTAAGAGTACTTTGGTAATTGAGCTATATTCCCAGGACTTTACCCTGATTTAAGTCATCTTTCCTTTGTCCTCTTCTGGCTGTGAATCACAGAAGCACTCAGATTCCATGTCCCGCTTCCATTTCCCCTGGCTGGCACCAGCTGGAGGACATGGTAAAACAAATTGCTGGTTCTACCTTCTTCAGACTTCTAGATTGAAGCTGTGAGGCTGGGGTCCCTAAATTTGCATTTCTAACAAGTGTCAAGGTGATGCCGCTGCTGGTGGTGCATAGATCACAGCTGGATATAACATATTGCACATTTGCAATTTAGATTTGCAGAAATTAGATTATTGAGCTGATGAATGAAGAAAATTTCTTTCTTTCCTCCCCTCTCTCTCCTTCCCTTCCTCCCTCTATCACTTCCTACCTCTTTTCAAGAGAAGGTATCATTGTGTAGCCTAGTCTGTTCTAGAACTTGCTATGTCAGACAGACTGACCTCAATCTAATTTATACTCCTCAGGTCTCAGCCTACCAAGTGCTAGAATTAAAAGCATGTGCCACCACGCCATTCTAAAATTGATACTTCCTTCTTTAGACCCTAGAGTGACTGTATACGTTTGTCGCCTGCAGCTAAAAGTGGTGGCAAAGTGTGAGGTTTCAAAAATTGCCATCAGGAAAATATTGACAAGTATCCATTAGAGAAACTTTCCAAAAAGAGACTTAAATGATCTCCATATGCAAGATCAATGGGATGGAATGCCTAACAAAAGTGGTTTCAGCAGTAAAAAACTACAATGAATAATTGCTGCTATTGTTGAGGTTTATGCATGTAGTTCTAAGAAGTTTGGAAAATTTTTACAAGTCATTTTTGGGTAAATTAAGTATTTCTGAAGCTATCTAACTAGAAAAGAACTTTTTAATTGTTGAAGCTTTCCATCTGAACTCTTAGTTTTTAAAAAGGAAAGTATTACATGATTTATTTTTATATTTTCTGTATGAATGCTTTGCCTGCACTCATGTGTGTGCATCACTTGCCTGCCTGGTGCGCACAGAGGCCAGAAGAAGATGGCAGACACCCTAAAGCTGGAGCCACAGATGATTGTGAATCACCATGTGTGTACTGGGAATGGAACCCAAGTCCTCTGGAAGAGTAATCAGTGCTCTTAACCACTGAGCCACCTCTCAATTCCAGAAAAGTTTTACATAGTTTAAACTGGACATTTTTATTCTTGGATTTTTCTTTAGTAGGAAATAGAACTTATCAAAACAAGGAAACAAATGTTCTGTTAAAGCAAGCTATTCTCAAAAAATGCAGTTATTAATACAAAGAAAATTTCTATTTTGACATAATTTAATATAATAGAACAAAAAAAACCTCAAAACAGTTTTAAAGGCAACTCAAAAATTTGACCTTAGTTCTGGAAAATGGCTTTAAAGCATGTTAGGGTACATCTACTGCTATCTTCATTTTCTTTGCCTTTTGCATAAAAGACACGTTTCTCTTTCAAGACGAAAGACAGACAACAGCCTTGTTTGCAGGTTGGTTTCTTTCTTCTCTGTACCCTCACCTAAACCTGTAAAGCATCCCCAGAGTTTTGTGAGGTTTCCAAGTGCTCCCATATCCTCTTGAAAACAGTCTTTAAACTACAGCTATAGGCATGTCACTATTCCTCTGACTGCAATTCAAACAGATATCACATCCTGTTCTCAAGCTTTGAGAAAAGCCGAAAAAAAATTAAAGAAGGCAAGTCATAAATTATATTGATCTAGCAAGCAGATGAAGCAAGTTATTTAAAATCTGTACATGGTTAATTAATTTTGCACTGACAGGCAAATGATTACAGATGTTCCTATGAGATAACCTTTCCCATTATCCGTTTTATCTTCTAAAGTATTTCTTACCTTCTCAGGAGTTCCCAGATACTAGAAAATTAGAAATATTCTCTCTCTCTCTCTCTCTCTCTCTCTCTCTCTCTCTCTCTCTGTCCTCCCCCTTCTTTCCAAGGGCTTTTGAAACACATGAATACACTATTCTAATTTGCTAACTTTGGTACCTGTGAAAGTATGGCTGAAATCATATCACTTTTCTGGTCATTTCCCCTTGACGGTAGTTATTCCCATAGAATGAAGCCATAGCTGTCTAAGCAACACCTGTAGTTCCACTTGGCCTCACAGTTTAATATTTAAAGAAGCTGGAGGAAATGGTGACGATGCTGGGGTCAAATGACTGTTCTCAGAGCTTTCCCTGCAACGTGAAAGGGCTGGCAACAGGATCATAATCACACCAGATCTGCTTTCTGTAATCTGACCTTCTTCCCTTTCTTACCTCCCCTTCACTGCCTGCATCCTGAGATGCACCCGCCGACCCTTTTGGACTACCCGAAGCCTCTCCTTTCTCTGGAGAAAGCTCTGCTCTTGCTTCTTCACCACCTCCTTCTGCTCCAGTTTTCCTCAGCCGTCTCGGTCATTCACTTCAGCATGCTTTGTGCTCTAGCCACAAATCTCTGCACCTGGTACAGAAACTCAAGTACCCATTTTCAATTCTTCTTTGCATAGACAAGTAAGCACTTGAGTTTTCCTCTGTAGTATAAGGGTCTGTGTGGTAGGTAAAGTATCACTATCGTGCAGGTAGAAAAACTCTTTTGAACAAGTAGATTCAAACGCCTCCTGAATTAGGCAAGAGAGGTCAGATGGAAAATGTGAGCTACAGTTGTTGGCAGGCTCCTAAAGACAGGAGACCTCTTGAATGAGCTCTAGTTGGTTAGTCACCTGACTGCCAGCTTCACAAAATCCATCTTAAATTTACGAGTAGCCAGCATCAGTGATAGCCTTAGGCCAACTGGGAAGTACTTTCCCTACAATCTGACTTTGAGACCAAATGTGTCAAAAAATTGTCAACCACCAAGGACAGCTCTGGAAGATCACTAATGCTCAAGGTGTGGATATAATCCTAGTCAGTGAAAAATAAAGTTTCCTTTATGGGAGAATACAAGCACACACTGTCTTTGAGAAATATGGGGTTACACCATGCTGCAATAGTGGCTGCAAATATTGCACTCACTCCCTTCCTTTTGCTGCTGTGCTTAGTAAAGATCTCTGCAGTATAAATAAAAGAATACAAAATCACTTTGGTCAAATACTGGAAAATGGTTTTTATTTTCTTGGTTATGCTCTGAGTACCAAAGGAAACAACAAAATTTTGACATTTATTGTAGTAATATGGGGCGGCAGGGCTGCGTCCCCCACACCCGGCCGCCCACATGGCTAGCTTATGCCCCAAAATAATTACACAGACACTGTATTCTTTTAAGCACTGCTTGGCCCATTCTCTTCTAGGCTAATTCTCACATATTAATTTAGCCCATCTCTAATAATCTGTGTATGGCACCCCAAGGTGCGCTTACCAGGAAGATTCTAGCCTATGTCCATCCTGGGTCGGAGCTTCATCCCGGGAGCAGGGCATGGCGTCTCTCTCAGGCGTCTGTTCCCTAGAGGAGCTGTGGAGTCTCTGAGCTCACTTCCTCTTCCTACCAGCATTTTGTTCTGTTTACTCCTCCCACCTATCCTCTGACCAATAAAATGGGCCAGGGCAGTGCCTTTATTAGCCAGTGACCTTCCTCCATCATTTCCCCTTTTTTGGTTTAAACAAAAAAAAGGCTTTAACATAGCAAAATTACATATAACAAAACAGTTATCAAGTAAAAGTTACAATAATCTTTATCATAACTAAGGAAAACTATAACTATAACTAACTATTCTTAACTCCATCAAAGACTCCAGAAAGATATAATATTACCTAAGTAAACAAGAACTAAGAAACTTCAAACTCTAGAAATGACAAAGACATCTCGCTGCCTGGACAGTCACCCAAAGTTCTTTTGTACTGTTGGGGCATCCATCTTCAGCCTTCAGGCCCGTAGTATCCAGCAGACATTTTCATCCAGCAGGAAATTCCAAAGGCAGTCACTATCTGCTTGTCCTGAAGAATGTCTCGCAGACTCTTTCATGAATCAGGAACACCGAAAGATCATCTCACCTTAGGCAAGTTCAGTAGTCCTCTCTCTGCGGGTTCTCTGTGTCCAGTTTATGCAATAGTCCAGGCAAGAGCAGTTTCTTGCCCAAATGGCTATCAAACTCCATAACGAGCCTCTTCGATGCCCATCTTCCTCTTGAAGTAGATTGGTGCTGCCAGGAGCAGAGTGTCTCATTGTCATGAAAAGTCCTCAGTTATTAAAACATTAAATGTCCTATTCTGTAATCTTTGAAAGACATGAAGAATGTCTATCTAACTGAAATACATCTCTATATATCTAGAAAATCTAACTAACATAACTACAAGCTTTACTATTATCGATGATTATCCATTAACAACCTATATTTCTTAATTATACAGTACATATTTAAATGAACTACACAATCACAATACCTTAATCAAAATCAGAAACACTTATACATATAACAAAATTGACCTTAAATCTCTATCAATAAAGCAAAATCTATACTAATGCAAATTATTCATATCTATATCATATCCCCCTTTAAATGTAAAAGAACGTTTATAAACCATATTTGGGAACATGGGCGCAGTTTTTTCTCTCCAAACTGCTTCCTGCTGAATGGGGGCGTCGTTAATTAGGTCTTTCATGGTATAACCTGTGTGCTAGCTTCATCTCAGTTGGCAGTTGAGCGAAGCAATTTTTTGAAGGCGTGCACAGGAACCATTCAGGAGGGCGTGGTCCATCATACCAAATCGGAATAGAAGAAGTGAACAGCATCTCATCCTCTGTGAAAACAAAATAAGAAACTCCTTTCCAAAGTATCATATCCTTAGGTCCAAATTTATAATATCTATGTTGGATTAGTTCAGAAGCATTTATAAACAAATATCTTTTAGTAGCTTTTGCTCTTTCCTAAGCATTCAAATAATTCAAAGAGAGCATAATAGCATACAGTATCAAAATTATCTGTGTATTTTCCATTTTTGTGCAGCTTTGTTTTAACCTCTATTTTGTTTATTTTTACTTTTAACTCTTTGCTTTTTGAGACAGGTTCTCTGTATCTTTGACCTGAAGTAACTCTGTAGACCAGGCTGTCTTTGAACTCTCAGAGATCTGCCTGTCTCTGCCTCCCAGGCATTCGGGATTAAAGGTGTACACTACTACACCTTGAACTCACAGAGATCTGTTTGTCTCTGCCTTCTAGGCACTGGGATTAAAGGCGTGTGCTACCACACACAACTCTCTTCCTTTTTTTTTATGTTTTTTACTTTAAGAACTTCAACTTTTAGTCTGCATATATTTTTAACACACAGTAAACCATTTAGAAATTTTCTTTGTCTTTGAATCTCTCTTTACTGTATATCTCTCTTTTTCTGACCACACGAGTCTTTAATTTACCAAGCAATATGGGTAGGATTAAAGGCGTGGCTTTGCCGGCTGGATCCAGCCCATTCCTTAGCTTTCCAGCCTCCTGGCTGAGGTACTGGCTGTAGCCATGTTTACTGTGACAACTCTATGGCATTTCAAGGTCCCTGCCAGCAAGTGAGCTACAACAGACAACACTCAAGTCCTCTCTCGGTAGCTGGCCCTCCTGCCTCAGTCAGAGTTTGCCCTGGCAGGACGGCCCAGAAAGGCGGCATTTTTAAATGGCGCAGCTTTTTTCCTGTTATGGCTGAAAACCGAAAAGCATGTGTTCAGCTTTTGGTCAACACCGTTTAAGTGTTTCGTGGCAGGACCTCTTAATGAGCTGCAGGCTTTGCAGCTAAAGCTGAGTCAGGAAGCCTCTCTTAGATGAGGTGCTTGCTTGCCTCTAGCAAGCAGAGTAGAACCGAGAAATTGCTGCTACCAAGAAACCAGGCACAATGCTTTCATTTTGTTCTAGAATTACTCCCCATGCTGTCTCAGGCTTCATGTGGAAGCAGTTGTCCACGTGGGCGCCATATGAAGTAGTAAGGGCAACGGGGCTGCATCCCCAGCACCCCAGCAACCTGTTTAGCTTATGCTCCGAAATAACAACACACAAACTGATTTCATTTAAATACTGCTTGGCCCTTTAGCCCTAGCCCTTACTGGCTAATTCTCACATCCTGATCAACCCATCTCTAATAATCTGTGAGAACCGGTCTTACTGGGAAGATTCTAGCCTAGTCCATCCTGGGTCGGAGCTTCATCCTGGGAGCGGGGCATGGCGTCTCTCTCTGAGGCATCTGCTCCCAAGAGAGCTGTGGAGTCTCTGACCTCACTTCCTCTTCCTCCCAGCGTTCTGATCTGTTTACTCCACCTACCTATGTCCTAACCAATAAAATGGGCCAGGGCAGTTCCTTTATTAGCCAATGACCTTCCTCCATCAATTTATTTTTATACGGTCTCCACAAACAACTCAAATATGGGCTCTTTCAGCTGCATTATTTGGAAAGGAGGATGTAAATATGGAGTTGCCTTTGTCTTGTGGAACAAAACAACCGAAAACAAAAAGATTGCACTATTTTGCAGAAACTGTTTGCTTTGCTCTAAGTGCCTGTTAATCATTGGAAAGTCAATAATTGTCCTACTTTTTCAGCTAGCATGAGTAGGATCCATAGAATATTTTCACCAATCAATACCTCCTGCCTTGAAGCAAATTGTCTCAGCTTTGCTATCATGTTTATTTTCTATTAATGACCATAGAAGTGCCTGAGAGTGGCAGGAAGTTATTATCTTACCACACAGCTGAGATCATTATCTCTCATTTTCCAGAGCAGACAGCAAAGAAATCATTCCTTTTTTACCAAAATATAGACTAATATTCTTAAGTAAATTGTTACAGGAGTCTAAATTTGTGGATTCTGTGTTCAGTTTCTTTATTTTTTTTATGAACACACACACACACACACACACACACACACATTCTTGTGCACTGAGTTATCTATAGAGAAATACATGCAGCTTTCCCTGGTAACAAATTACTTATTTAACCAATGAAAATCAGGTACCCACAGTTCTTATTTTCTCACCAAATGCATGAGAGTACTGGCTATTGTCAGGACAATGTTTAGAATAAACTAGGAATCAGATGGTAGTTTAGAGTCCAAGAAACTCTTTGTGAGGCTGACTTTCAGGATTTCACTATGGACTCTCCCCTTCACCTGAGTCCTTGTGCTCAGGACAAGATGTGCAGATAAGCTACACAGAGCATAATGTAGAAGACAGAGATTATTACAGGGTAAATTTGAGCCAAAAGGACTACTGCAAAGACGTACATTTTATGAAGGATTTAGACTATTTCTAAAGCTGCTAGAACAAACAGCTTTTCCTAAGGGACTTTGTCCCATCCAAGTGATTGACAGCCTTGTTTGGCTTAACTGCTACAGAGGGGGCAGTGGTATGCCTTTGTTCTTTATCATAAAGCCTCCTGCTAGACAGGAATCTTGTAAGGCTTAGGGCTCCTGCAATCAGGTTTAGATAGTTATCTATTAATGACCTTCTGGGCAGTTCAAGATGTCACATTTCCCTCCAACTCAAGGCCTGAGAAGGACTCAGGTCCTATTTTTCTGATCCATCTGACCAATAATTGTAGTTCTTGGCTTTAAAGAATATTGATTGTGAAGGAAGAGTTTAGCTGCAAATACATAACTGGACACATAAAGATTTCATATGAATATTCAAGTCTTTGTTGATAACAGTAATTGGCTAGTTCTATTGTTGCAAAGCAATTTCAGTAGAAGATACACACTGTTCTGGGTCTGGCTTGCAGATAACCCCCAAATTTCAGCATTCATAATAAAATATTTTAAATTTCAATCAAATCAATGAGTGAAATATTTGCCCCAGCCTTTTTTCTTTTTCTGATCCAGAATCCTGGGTGGGCAAGGTGAACTTCATTGTCTCTTGACCTGAGCATATGACTTCTTTTGGCTCATGAAATGATGCAGAAATGACAACGTGCCAGGCTTTAAGGTCTTATATGTTCTCTCCTGCTTTTAATTCTACTATTGCCATGAGGAGTGCCTGCCTGAACTTGCTTCCCTGTAGTTATGCAGGGGAAAATGACAGGCATTTAGAGAAGAGTCCTCCCAAAGCCAAGCATGAATTAATTTACTCCCCGGGGATTGATTGGCGGATTTGGGAGATGCAAAATGATGGTTGTCTGTAAGTCACTGAAGGGGTGAGGTGTCTTCTTTTGTAGCATATGCTAGCTGGTATGTCCTTAAATCACTGTTATGATTTGTTTGTTTTGCAGCAGTGATTGATAGGAACCCATTTCCTGAGATTACTTTTAAATTTGACCCAACATCACGTTTATATTATACAATATAATCCCAAGAGAATTCTAATAGAAATAGAGGGAAAGCTTCCTCCAGTTTAGAGTTTCAGCGTGTACATATGTAAAACAAGACTTAAAATAAGTGGGGTTGGGGAGATGGCTCAGCAGGTAAAACACTTGCTGCTCAAGTTTCAAATGTGAGGACTTGTACTAAGATCTTAAGAACCCATGTAAATACCAGTTGGGTGTGGCAGCTGTCTGTTACTATAGCGCTCCGAAAGAGGAGACAAAGGATAGACTAGGAGTGCCAGTGAACTCTGGGTTCAGCTGAGAGACTGTACCTCAAAGAATAAGGTAGAGAGAAAGACTCCCAACATCACCCTTATGCTGGGATGTAGAGGAAGTGAGCTCAGACTCGACAGCTCTGCTCTCTGGAGAGAGGCCATGCTCCCCTCTCCCGGGCAGACGCACACAATGAAGCAAGCCGCCAGGTCAGACATGCTGAATCTTTCCTGGTAAGACCGGTGCTACACAGTTTATTAGAGATGGGTTGATCAGGATATCAGAATTAGCCAGTAAGGGCTAGAGCTAATGGGCCAAGCAGTGTTTAAAAGAATACAGTTTGTGTGTTGTTATTTCTGGTGTAAAGCTAGCCGTGCAGGAGCCGGGCGGGACGAAAAGCAGGCCCACAGCTCCTACTGCACCCTTAGGTTTCTCTCTACAAGTGCACACATGCACACACGTTGCACACACATAGACTCACAAAAAGAAATGAAAATACTTCAAATATTTAGACTGAAAATTAGGAATCAATTGATAAATCATGCAATTTGTCCAGCGTGGTATCATAGCCACTGCTGTCTATTTTTTTTTACTTAGTACAATGTGCAAGAGAAAATCTATTTATGCTCAAGTTGTTCTCTGTATCCTATTTCTTCTTTATTTTTTTCTCTTTCTTTTCTTAACTTTTTATTGATTCTTTATGAATTTAACATCATGCACCCCAAACACTCATCTTTTTGCTTCTGCATATCTGCCCTCTTCCCTTGCAACCTACCTCCCAAAAGAAAAAAATATCTTGACTTGGACGCTTTGGTGTGTTATGGTGTGTCACACAGTATACTGTTTTGCCTAAACAGCTTTACTTGAAAATGTTTATTGCAATGAGTCATTGGCCTGGTTTGAGGCCTCTGGCTTCTGCTACACTATCAATACTGGCTCCTTACCAGAACTCCTCTTGGAGTTACTCTGTGTCATGGAGATCCTGTAGCCCCTCATTGTGCTGCAGCAGATCATGGATGGAGTAGATGTTATGGTAAGATAACTCAAAGCACTGGATTTTTGACCTGGGTGGTGGCTGAGGTCACCCAAGTAAGGGATGGAGCCAGCTCCCTCACCCATGGAACCAGGACAAGCTCTTCCACACTGCCCAGGTGGGGGATTGAGGGTAGCTCTCCAGTCTTCTGAAGGGGGTAAGGGCAGGAACAGCTCTCACACTGCCCAGATGATGGGTAGGGCCAGCTCTCCTATACTCATGCCTTCTGTACTGGCTCACCCATATCAGCATTGCCACCAGGGTAAACTTTACTGTGCTACCCAGGTGAGGTGTAGGGCCTCTCTTGAGTATTTCAACCAGCAATGAGCACAACCAGCTCTCCTACTCAAATGCCCTTGGGGCCAGCTCTCCCATGCTGCCCAGGGCAGGGCCATCTCTGCACAGCCTTCTAACATCAAAATGGCCCCAGGCAGCAGCCAAGACTAGGGATGTCCCCGTGACCATTGACAGTAACATGGGCCAGGAACATAGGCCTAGATCCCTGACACTGTCCTTGCCAAGGGCCTTGTCTGGACATGGACACAGATAGGAATTTCTGTTACTGGAGTGGCCAGAATATCATCATGATCTCAGGTGGCAGCATGGGCTATTCACATGAGGCTGTTTCTCACCATCCTTATATCTCCAGTTCTGTCTCTCTTCATAACACACAAACCATTCTGCTTCTCTTTCTCTCCCATTCTCCATCACATACTTGCTCACTGTAGTGGTGCCTGCCTCGCCCAAGCTATGTGTGGTAGGTGGGAGTCTCTCTGTATCTTCCACCAAACCCATGCTCTGTGTATGATTTTTTTGACTTTTAACTTTTTGCTCATTTTTTCCTGGCTTTGCTTCCATAACCTCCCTCTTTTTTTTTAACCTAAAGTCTTCTGGAAAAAAAAATCAAGTATAAAGGCTACCATTATTATTGCTCAAAACCTAAAAAGAAATATTTACTATAAGTGTTGAGTCCCATTGAACTATTTATATTGCTCTGGACATAACTTTAATGTTGCAGTTCAATTTTGAAATAAAAAAAATTAGAAAGAAAATCAAACACACATAGATGTTCTCATACCTCCGCTGTCCTTCATGACCTTCCTCAAGTAAGTACTGAATGCAAGTGAGAGATTTTTTAATCTAAACCATGATCCTCTGTGTACAAAACAATGACAATAACAAAATGTTCACATTTTTTGTTTTCCTTACATAAGTAATTACAGTTTGAAAAGGGTTGTCCAATCATGCTTTCAGGAGTGGGCAAAGTATTTATGAAAAGGGACATATTGCACATATTTTCTGATTTTGGGTTATCTTTACAACCAGAGGAGAAGAACTCAAATATCTTCAGTGTTTTGTTTTGTTTTTCCAGGAAAGCAAAACAAAGAAAAGGGGCCTTTCCCAGTCTCAATCAGATTAAAGCATTATGTACAGAAACACATTTGGAGGGGCAAGCTGACACAATGAGTATAAGAAACAGATCTCTCTTGGGGTTCAGGGTACATACCTTGGACGATAATGGTCTTCACACCCTGTACCTTTAGTTAAAACTTACAACCCAAAAGTGTCCTCAGTTAGCCTACCAATAAAACTCACTGTGGATAATAAATGGACTTAACTTATTAACTGCATTCATTTATTAACTTCATTTATTAACTTCAGTTAGTTCTTTTGTTTTAAGTTTATGAATACATTTAATAAACATAGGGACAATTTAGGTATGTGACTGAAATATTTTTAATGTTTAAGAGACTCTGGCACATTAGAAAATGGGCATATCTGCTTAGTCAATAAATATTTCTCAAACAATAAAGTCTATTAAATTTTTGATAGTAATTTCAAGTATGAAATTTGTCTTAGATTTATGATTTTAAGTTGAAAAATATAAGAGAATTTGACTGTTTGATAAATAATATTAGACTCTTTAGGTCACCTTTCAGTTCTCTAAATAACCTTGGGTGTTTAGAATATTTATTATGTGAGAATGCTTGAACGTTTAAATGGCAGAATAAAAATTTGAAAATCTTAATGGTAATAAGTTGAAATATTTAAATTTTAAGTACTAATCAGATTAAATACGCACATTTATTTAATGAATAAACACGTTTATTAAATTTATAAAAACTGCTAAAGTTTCTAAAGAAAATTTGTACATTGAAACTATATTTGCCCAATTTGATAGGTACTTGAGTGTTTAGACAAAAACTGAATATAGTGTCCTTATCATTGTAGGTTAGAATGTATAAGAAGTTTTAGCTAGTTTATAAAGAGAACAACTGTTTGAATTCAGATTAACTCAAATTGAATCCTAACCCAAACCCTTGGTGAAAACATTTATTACTAAAAAGTAATAAAGTTATAAGCAGAAAATTAAGACTTTTAAGCCAAGTCTAAAAGTTTGAAGAATATTCTGATTTTATAACGTCAATATGGTAATATCTATTTAAAGCTTACGTTAACACAAAGAGCTCTTTCTACGAAAAGAAAAAAAAAGAACAAATAGAAAAATACCCAACATGATACTGAAAAATTACCAGTGACAACCAAACTTATTTTTCAACAATCACGAAATAATGTTTTTACTGAAAAAGGGAATGTGCCACTTTAAATACGCACACTGTAGGACAGTTGAGGGAGGACACAGATAATGCACAACTTGTTATCCTGTGTTACTGGCCCCAAAGCGACATGGTGTCTGCAGCCCACTTTGTGTTCACAACTTACCTCTAGGAAACCACAGAGCACTTCTTGACTCTAGGCAGATACACAATGGTTCTGACTATGGTCCTTTCTTCGTGGAACTCAGCCACCATTAGGGACATTCTAGAAATGTTAGTTGTGGACGAATCTTTAGCAATGACCACACTCATTCTCCTCTCCTTTTTTTTTCCAAATGAAAAGCCTTTTTCCTGGAGAGGAGGTGTGGCTAGGAGTCATCTCTGAGAGGGATGCCAAGTCTCCTTCTAGAGCACCAAGTTAGAGGATGCTTCCCTACTGTTACTTCACTAGGGATCATTTCACAATATTTGCCAATTTTTATAGTGAGAAACCTCAATGAAAACTTTTGCCAGGAGAGCACAATAGCACCAAAGTACCATAAAACAAAGTATACAGAGAGAAGACATTTTCAGGGAATCATTAGTATAGGGAATCTACTTTTCCCCATAATTTTCTACTATTTTCAAATGATCCCAAGCCTGTACTATCTAGAATTATGACATGCAGATCTTTAAGGATACCTATTATTTTATTTTCCTTTTCTGCACTGCCCATTTTCAAAATGTATGTAAATGGCCTAAAATGGAACTTTACAATAGCTAGAATTGGTATTTTCAGCAGCCTGCATGATAGGATAGGAAAAGTAAAGAGTTAACCTTTCTTCAATCTTGCTGCCAAAATAATAATAATAATAATAATAATAATAATGAAAAACTGGGACTCTCCCTACTCTCCACTTAGCATGAAACTACCTAGCGCCATCTATTGGCTGTTTGATTATATGTGCCCTACAAGTAGACTCTCCTAACAAAGCCTTTTTTATTATTTAAATTTATTTATTTATTAAGGATTTCTGCCTCGTCCCCACAACCGCTTCCCATTTCCCTCCCCCTCCCCCGATCAAGTCCCCCTCCCTCATCTGCTCGAAGAGCAATCAGGGTTCCCTGACCTGTGGGAAGCCCAAGGACCGCCCACCTCTATCCAGGTCTCGTAAGGTGAGCATTCAAACTGCCTAGGCTCCCACAAAGCCAGTACGTGCAGTAGGATCAAAAACCCACTGAAATTGTTCTTGAATTCTCAGTATTCCTCATTGTCCGCTATGTTCAGCTAGTCCGGATTGATACTGAGATAAGGGAGAAGCAAGCTCTGTCCTTTGTGTCTGAGATTTCCTTTGTCCCTGACACTCCCTGCCACATGCCTGCCTTCTAAAATTCGGAAGTGATAAGGCTTTCTTCAACAATAAATTTCTCCCATTTCAAGGACGGCCTGGCTTTCCCTTTCTTTTAAAGAAGCACATATGAACCAAATATACTTTATATTTGGCTTGGCTTTCAACAAATGACATTTCTAAACAAAGATCAAGTTCAACTCCTTCATGTTCTTTTCCCACTCCTGTTCTTTCCAATAAAGAGATTAACTACAAGCTTGCCAATGAATCAAGACAAGTACACAGAGACTTTGCATCTTTCGATGGAGCTCCATAAGCCCTAGACAGAAGGAAGAAAAAATAATTGAGCATGAAGCATGCCATTTCTTTCTACTCACTGGCTTCATGTTGCAATTCATTATGGCATTAGGGCAATTGATTTTTATAAAGCCAACTGAGATGATAAAACTGAATTTTAAACTGTCCTGTTGTTTATATTGATAAGCATGTGTGAAATATATTTATATTTTAAATGTAATATAAACACACATGAAACAGTCACTTTAGGGGCTTCTTTCCTTCTCAAATGAAGTGAAATGATGAAAAATGCTGAACTGCCTAATCAGATTCACCACTCCAAAGAGGCTCAAATATCATCACTATGGCAACGTGTCAGCCCAGGTCTGCCCTCATCTCTTTCCTCAGACTTTTCATTGCTAATGAATTGATGTGGCAAACACTAGAAAAACAGCTAGCTTGGGGCAGTGAGGAAGGGTCTCAAGACTGAAGCCATTCATGTATGCCTCTCTCCTAGATTTTTTTTTCTTCTTCAAATCTAATTAGCTCCTGGGCCCTTGCTTCATACAATGGGTTTCTCTCACTGGCTCCTTCGCTGTCAGAGGATACCATGTTGCAGGGTTCTTTGTTCCGGGAGATGACAGTGAGCATTTGCACCTGGAATCCTAGACCTGGATAAACTTCAGAGGAGATACAAAACAGAGGTGAGGTTAGTGCATACACCAGGGGACTAATTTTTGACCATATTTAAATAGGTGTGCAGAAGATTCTCTTGTCACTGGAAGATCACACATGGATGACTATGTTACAGCTCTTTGATGGAGCGTTTCAATGCTAGCATTTATGCTGGCAGTCAATTAATTTGAAATCCCAGGGGAAATGTCCCTTTCATCAGTTATATGTCTGATATTGCCTTTCCTTATGTGAGAAAAATTAATCTGCAAAGCAACTCTACATCTTTCACTTTATCCTAATTAGCAACTTCTGTCTACTCTTAAATTTGTTCAAAATGGTTTTGAATTTTTTTAAAAACTTCTTTATTTATTCTTTGTGTCTTTTGCATCATGCATTTCCATCCTATTCATTGCCCCGTACTTTCATATCTGCCCTTGCAACCTCTCCCCCAAATAAAATAAAATAAAATAAAATTTAAGAAGAAAAAAAGAAGAGAAAAAAAGAAAAGGGAAAAAATCAATCTCATCATGGAAGCTATACTGTGACACGGTGAGTCTTGCAATAAACCTTTTTATCCATATAGCTTTACTTACACGTGCTATTGCAAGGAATAACTGATTTGAGGCCTCTAGTTTCTGCTACACTATTGATGCTGAGCCCTTTGTGGAACTCCCTTCATTGTCCTGTTGTTGTCCTGAGTCATGGAGATTTTGCAGCTTTGAGTCTGCAGGACCTGCCCCTTCACATGCTCCAGTAGATCCCAGATGTTGTGGATTTTGGGATGGGCCAACTCATAACCTTGGTTCTGGGGTGGGTAGTTGCCGGGTTGGTCAGCTCTCTAGTTCTCCCCTGTTCTCACCACCAGGATGAGCTCTCCTGCCTTGCCCCAGCTGTTCCCCCTTGCAGCAATGAGCAAGGGGCAAGACCAGTTCTCCTACTCTCACATCCTCAGGATTGGTTCTCCCACACCTACACCTTCAAGGGCAGCTCTCCTGTGTTGCCCAGGCATGGTATAGGGGACACTCTCCAGTGCTGCAGCTGATGAGGTGCAGTGACAGTTCTCCTGCTCTTAGGGCCTCAGGGCCAGCTCTTGCACCTGCCTCAGGCATTGCTGGGTACAAGTGCAGTGGGGGAAGGGCATCTCTCCCCCACCCATGCTGCCCCATGACAGATGAGTAATGGGGATAGTTCACAACTTCAGGTCTGACTCACCCACACTTTCGCCAATGGTGTTGGCTCTATTGTGCTGCCTAGGGGATGTGCAGGTCCTAGTGTTGCAAATGGTGGGGGGCCAGAGGCAGCTCTCCCACTCATATGATCTCAGGACTAGCTCTCCCACCTTCCTCAGGCATTGATTGTTGGGGATGTGGTGGGGGACGACAACTCTTTCTGCCCACATTGCCACATGAAAGATGAGTATTGATGACAGCTCTCCCATGCTCACAGCTTCTGGGATGGTTCACCCACATCTCTGTCAACAGGATTGACTCTACTGTTTTGAATCCATGTCTAGGTTCATGGACCTGATGCAACCATTGTCTGTTTTGATGTTCACAGCTCCCGATGCCACTAAAAGCTGAGAAAAGAGTGCTGTACAGAGTTGGCCCCATCCCCTCACTGGCTACAACACTAGGAAGAACTGGTCTTGCCCCTCACCAGCTGAAGCACTCTGATGAGAGGGTCTTACATCTCATCTGGGAAGCACAATAGAGCTGACCCTGTCTGCAGTGAGCTGACGCTGAGGGTGGGAAATGGCAGATATCTGCATGTGGCGAGGGAAAGATGTCTCCTCTCACACCTCAGCACCTGCAGCAGGTGGGAGATCTGACCCAATCCTTCACCAGCTGCAGCACTCAGGAGAACAGATCCTCTGCCTTGCCTGGGCAGCATAGCAAAGTTGACCATGTAGAGAGGGGTGGGAGTGAGCCAGCCCTGAATGTGTGAAATGGGCATAGCTGGTACCCTTGTCTACTGTGTGGGGGTGGGGACAAGGGAAAGATGGCTTTCCCTCTCCCTCCACCACCTCCAGCTGTTGAGAGAGCTGTCCCCTTTTGCAGCTGCAAAATTTGGGAAAGTGAGCCCTGCACTTCATCTGGGCAGTACAGCAAAGGTGATCTAGTTGACATGGCATAGATAAGCCAGCCCTGGGTGCGTGAACACGAGAGACCTGGCCCCATCCCTCTTCTGCCATATGGCAGCATGGGCTGATTTGGCAGCATGGGCTGGGCAGAGATGTTCTCCCTCCACCCCAATGCCCAAGACACGTGTGAGAACCAGTCCTGGAGTCATAAGAGTGGGAGAGCAGGCCCTGCACCTCATTTGGGCAGCACAATAGAGCCAACCCTGTTGGTGGAGGTGTGGGGGAGCCAGTCCCAAAGTTGTGAGAGTAGGAGAGATGTCCCCATGACTCATCTTTTGTGTGACAATGTGGGAGGGGGAGATAATCACCTCTTATCCCTCACCCATCATCACCTATGACAGACAAGCAGGCTGACCCTTCCCCTTACCAGTTACAGTGCTCGGGAAAGCAGGTCCTGCTCCTCACCTGGGCAGCACAGTAGAGCTGACTCTGCTGGCAAATGAGTGGGTGAGAGAGCCCTGAGGGTGGGAGGGTGAGATAGCTGGACACACCCCCATTGTCTGCCATGTGGTGCTGGTGTAGAAGAAGGAGCAAGTGAACCTCCTCAAGAACATGAACATGAGAGACCTAGCCCCACCCCTCATCTGCCTTATGGTGGTTTGACTGGAAGAGAGATGCCCTCTCCCACAACCTATCAACACCTGAGGCAGAGGCAGGTGGGAGAGCTGACCCTGAGGTCATAAGAGCGGGGAAAGCTGCTCCTGTCTCCCACCAACTGTAACACTCAGGAAAGCAGGCCCTGTGCCTCCCATGGGCAGCATAATAGGGCCATTCCTATTGGCAGAGGTGAGGGCGAGCCAGCCACAAAGTTGTGAGCATGGGAGCGCTGTCCCCATTACTCATCTGTCATGTGGCAACACAGACAGGGAGAGATGCCCCCTTCCCAGATCATCAATGCCTGAGGCAGGTGGGAGAGCTGGCCCTGAGGACAGAAGAACTGGAGAGCTGCCCTGTCTCCTACCAGCTCCAACAATCAGGTTCCATATTTTTAAAAAGATCCTTTCTACACTTTATAAGCCTCATAAATTTGAGTCTCTACCTATCTTCAAGAAAGGAGGCCAATTAAACAGGTGCTAATTTTCCAAAAAGAGTAAATTTACTGAATTTACCTATTGTGAATATAACCACTTTAATGGTTCTGTTTTTGAAACAAAGGCTTACTCTGTAGCCCAGCTTGTCTACATTTGGACATTTGGATGTCCTGCCTCAGCTTCCTGAGTGCTAGGATTATAGAAATGCTATATATGGCCATATAGCCATCTCTTTAAACAGGGAGGAAGTGGAGAGATTGCTCAGTGGTTAAGAGCACTGGTTGCTTTTCCAGATAACCCAGGATGGATTCTCAACACCCAAATAGTGGTTTCTAAACATTTGCAGCTCCAGTTCAAGGTGATCTAATGTTAAAATGTCCAGCACTGTGTTCACATGATACACAGACATTAATGTGGTCAAAACAACCTGACACATAATATTCTAAAATGAATAAATAAATAAATAAATAAATAGAGGAAATTATCTTATGTTTGGTGAATTGGCATAGCTATTGTGTATGTGTGTGCATATACATGTGCATGTGTGTGCTTTAAATCTGGACCTTTCTTATTTCTCAGCCATTTTGTTCTAACCAATGCAGAGAAGAGCAGCTTTAATGACTTCCTCTGCGGATGTTGTGATTTATCAGCTAAGCATCTGAGTGCATTGTTTGGTTTCTTCTTTATTTTAGAGTTTTTAGTTAACTGAAGCTCCCAAATACTATTTCCTGGAACGGAAGTGAATCTGCAGGTGTGTAGCTAATCTTTTTGTTTTCTGGTCATATTTTGTTTTGCTTTAAACACTGGATTTCATTGTTTTCTGAGTATTAGTAAACTATGTTCTGCTTTATTAAAAATTCCTTATGAAACCAAGGAGATGGCTGTGAAATTCACCATGTGCTCATCCATTCAAGTTGCCCTATGCTCAGCGGGAGTAAATCTTCAATGTCCTAAGATTCCAGTTATTGAAATCTCTCTAATTAATATTTTCATATTTTAACTTTATGCATCTAACATCAAATTACCAAAATGAAAAAATAATGTACTTACAAACAACATTTTGGCAAAATCCTAATTGATCCACAAATGATGCCAAGTTAATTAAAAACCAAAATAAAAACTATCTGATAAAAATTCTTCCTCTTAGTGGAAGCAGATAATTATATATAAAGCATATCTTCATTAACATGAATTGTATAAATGCCTTAGCTGTAACTATCATCATAATCAAATACCTAATGTTTAGGTAAAATAACAAAAATTTAAAATTATATTTTATTGGAGTTGTAGGTATATTTCAGTTTTACTTGTGCTCAGTGTACTGATAACTCATCATAATTGAAAAAGCAATAATAGAAAGTTGGATAACAAGGAGGAAAAAGCACCAACTGTTGAAGAGACTGAACATTTCTATCTCAATTTTAGAAATCTAATAGATACCTAGAAATCACTGCTTTACTGGTGAGTTCTTCTCGAGCCCCTGAGTAGTCTCCATGTTAGGAGACAAGTATTGTCTCTATTTTAAAATTTTGATAACTTGAACAAGAAAACAATTAAGTCTTAGTGAATTTGAGTGCTAAATCCTCAAATAAAGTAATAAATAGAATGTAATAAACCTTTAAAAATTAGTCACAAACCCAATATGATTTATTTCAGAAATATATGAATGGCTCAGTAACAAGGTAGCCAAATATAGCATTGTACATCATACTAAGGAAACAACTCAAACATTTTAATACAAAGTAGCTAATTGATATTAATAAACAAGAAGCTTCTATTTCCATAGAAAGAGACCTGTACAAAAAGGCACACCTGGTCAAAAACCAGAAAACAACTGACTATAGGGTGCCCATCCTCAACTGATGCAACTATAAGTAAGGCTCAGAATAGGTTGCTGAAGGGGTGTATGAGGAAAGATTGTAAACATCAGGGGAAGAAGACATCTGGTGTGGAATAGTATCTTCTAAGGGCTACACCCATGCAATTGCAACAATATGATAGCCTAAGTCAGACCTGCTTAATGCCAACACTATTTGACATGCCAACATGCATAGAAAACTCTTTCAAGGCTTGTGCTAGGGTTTCTATTGCTTTGACAAAGCACCATGATCAAAAAACAAGTTGGGAGTTTATCTGGCTTACACTTCCATATTGATGTTTATCATTGAAGGAAATCAGACAGGAACTCAAACAGGGCAGGATCCTGGAGATAGGAGCTGATGTGGAAGCCATAGAAGGGTGCTGCATACTAGCTTGCTTCCCATGACTTGCTCAGCCTGATTTTTTAAAAAAGTTTTGTTTCTTTATTGATTCTTTGGGAGTTTCACATCATGCCCCCCAATTCTGCTCTCCTCCTGGTCCTCCCATTTCCTCTTCTCACCCCTGCCACAACCCCGCAAAAGAAAAGAAAAGAAAACAAAGTACGCAAGCAAACAAATCTCTCCCCCCTCTCCCCGCAAAACCAAACCAAAGCAACAACAACACAACAAAAAAAATCTCTTTGTTCCTGCCTCTCCAACACTTCTTCATTTGTCCTGGTTGTTTTGTGGGCCTCAGTGTGTCATATAGTATATCCCTTTGCCCCATCAGTTTTACTAGCAAATGTTCATTGCAATGAAGTCACTAGTCTGATATTCAAGGCCTCTCTTTTGTTCTGGTACACATCATGACTACATCCTCACCAGAAATCCTCTTGGATATCCTGTGGCTGCCCTGAGTCTTGGAGATCCTGCGAGTAGTACTCCACAAGACCAATCCCTTCACAAGCTACAGCAGGTCCATATTATTACAGGGGGATATGAGGTGGACCAACTCAAGGCCAGCAGCTTGGGCCTGGATGACATCCTGGCTCTGGGTGGAAGGAATGAACACTTAGGTGAGAATGGTTCTGGCAAATACATGGCTGCCAGACATTACCAAGTTTGCAGGTTGCAACTCCAAGCCTGGGACTCTATGTGACCTTTGGTTGCAATACAGGACCTGGACTTTTAGCACATACCCCAGCAGTGGTGGGACCACAGACCCCGGCATGGTCCTTGGCAGCAGCTGGGTCTAGATGTCACCACTGTCCCAGCAGTAGTATGACCCTCAGACACCAACATGGCCTTCTATCTCCAGTGTTTACATGGCCTTCGATGGAAAAAGGAACATAGGACACCAGCACAGAGCCTGGCTGCAGTAGGACCAAGGACCTTGACATGGCCCTCAGCAGTAGCTCTGGCCTGGACCTCACCATGACATTGAATACCAGTGCAGGTCACTCAGTTCTGCATGCATCCTGGCCCTCGGACACCAACCTTGACTCAGATGGCTGATCTGACACTTGACATTCTCATGGCATTTGGTGGCAACAGAAGGCACACCTGAAAATCCAGACCCTGGCTGCTATAGGGCTATGGAGCTAGACACGGCCCTCAGCAGCAGCCTGGGCTCAGATAACACTATGGCCCTAGATCACACCATGGCTCTGGTTGGCAGCACAGACCACCCATATGTTTATGGCCCTGCTGTGATATCGCCTCCAGACTCCTACCAAGCTGTAGGTTCCTCCCAGATCCTGGGTCTCTGTATGGGCTCTAGTGTCAACCTGGGCCATATACTTCAATACAGATCTCAGCTGCAGGTGGGCCACGAACCCAGACATGGCCACAGGCAGTAGCTCAATCTGGTCAACACCCTAGCTTCAAGTATTAGCCTCTGTCACTCAGATCAGGATGGCTCTATCAGCCTGCTTTCTTATAGAACATGGGACCACCAGAAATAGGGATGGCACAACCCACCATGGGTTGGGCCCTCCCCATCGATCACTGAGAAAATGCCTTATAGTTGGGTCTCACGGAGGCATTTCCTCAACTGTGGATCCTTCCTCTGATGACTCTAGCTTGTGTCAAGTTGACACCCAAAACCAGCCAGTACAGGGCCCCACTCCTACATGAAGAGTAATAAGAAACTCATGGCTGTTGAGAGAAATTCAGTTTTCTGCAGAGATGAGACTCCTTAGAGTCCAAGTGGTCAGAACTTAACGCACATGCTTATAAGCAATTCTAAATGAATTAAGTAGATTATGTTTATACTTTTGTGTGTGAGCATAATAATAAAGAATAATAAATCATCAAATTGAGAAGTAGGGGCATGGGAGAGTTGGAGGGGGTAAATGATGTCAATACAGTATTCATATGTCCAATTCTCAAAAATTACAAACTTTTAAAAAGCACACGAAAATAATATTCCTAAAAATAAAGACTAGATAGTAGCCACTAGTGTGTCATCACGTGAGCACTCATCTGGGACTGAAAGCCTATGGAGATGCTTTAGAACAGGGAGGGCTGCCCGGTACAACTTTCTGTGGTGAGGGAAATGGTCTTCATCTGTGTTGTTCCATAGAGCAGACGCTGACCACATAAAGCGAGAGAGCACTTGACATGCAGCAGGTGTGTTGGCAGAAGTGGGCTTTACATTTTATTCATCTAAATTTCAAAAGTCACTTATAATATTGTGAAGCTGGCTCAGTTACAAGCAGGCATTGCTCTTGCAGTCGATCCAGGCTCCGTTACTAGTACTCATGTAGTGATTCACAACCATTCTTAATGTCAATTCCAGGGGAATATAACACCCTCTTCTGATGTGTGCATGTATCAGGCATATGTGTTGTGCACACACATACATGCAGGCAAAATATTCATATACATAAAGTTTAAAAATCTAAAATAAATTTACCCAAAGAAGGGCTAGTAGCACCTGTATGGTACAGCCCAGTCTCTTGGTAATTCTGTTTTCAAATTCAAGGTGGTCATTTTAAACATTATTATTAATGTCTTAGTACTTATTGAGAACCAATTTCTAAGAAGATAAATATATATCCATCTGTAACATTTATGGTGTTATTTTTTAATTTTTTGATAAATATAAATTGTAAGGATCTCTGGAATTCAGTATAACATTTCAATACATACATTCAAGGTGCACTGATCAAATACAGTCTCCCTTTACTCATCTAATCATTGTTCAACAACCAGATCAGATTTTAGTTTTTAATCTCCACTTCTGGGTATGTGTCTAAAAAACCACGGGATCAGTATGCCAGAGAGATAGTTGTATAGCCTTGCTTATCACAGTGCTATTCACAACACATGAGATGTGGAATCAATCTGGCATCCCAAGGTTGGATGAGTGGATAAAAGCAATTTGGTAGCAATGTGAAAGAAATATTCCTAGCCAGGCAGTACTGGCACACTTGTAAGACACAGGCAGGCAGATCTTCGTGAGTTCAAGGCCAGCCTGGTCTACAAGAGCTAGTTCCAGGACAGGCTCCAAGGCTACAGAGAAACTCTGCCTCAACGCGCCCCCCCAAAAAAAAATTCTAAAAAGAACTTTTCAAACATTTCACAAAAATCACAAAATTCTCTCTAGAAAATCCAAAAGGTGTCACGCTTGGAAAGCTAGACTTAGAGTTATGTAAAGTTTAGTTAAGAGTTAGTTTTAAGTCAATAGTATCAACATATGACAGCAATATCTAAAGTAGGAAAATAACAAGAAGTAATGATATTCAAAATGGCACTCAAGAATTAAAAACTGTTTTTAGATATCAAAAACAAAAGATCTATTATAGAGTATTGAGTAAATGATAGCACAAATATATTGGAGCTTATTATACAGATGTCTTTGAAGGCCCTCTCCTCTTCCTTCTCAGACTAACATTAGGCACTCTTTCCCTAAAGGAAAGCAAGAACCATGTTAGGTAATCTATCTCAGTTCATTTTAACAGGACTACTGTACTGTGTTGATTACTTATTTTCTACTTCATTTTTCTGGACAAGGAAGCCAAGGCCTGGGGAGATTAAGTAAACTGTCTAAAATGTAATGTTATAATAAATGGCACTCTAGGATTAACTCTTTCTCAAAAAGCCAGTTTGCATACCATTAAAACATGTCTGTGTTTATTCCCCTTCTCACCTTTTTTGATCACATCTGCCCTGCTTTACTTCCTGTATCTCCATGTCTCATTTAATATACCTTCTTTGGCATCACAGAAGGCATGAAGACATAAACTCTTAGTAACTGTTGCAAAAATAAGTCAGGGTAAAGAATGGAAGCTGAGCTGATGCTGGTCATCTAGAACAGAAAGCATGTGCCACAGTAAACAAAAGTAAGAATAAACACAGAGCTGACAAGATTGTTCATAGGTTAAAACCACTGCCAGATCTTTCAGAGGTCTTGAGTTCAATTCCTAGTAACCACAAGGTGAGTTAAAATCATCTATAATGAGATCTGATGCCTTCTTTTGGTTTGCAGGCATGTATGCTGATAAAACTCTGTATACATAATAAATAAACAAATATTTAAAAAGAATAAACTCATAGAACTCCAGAGTGATTAAAATGCACACATTGGAACCCACACCTCTAAATAACCACTGGTTCTTTGGAAGAGTTATCTTGGAAATCTCAATGCAAATTCCAATTAAGATAGACTTTTTCAGGAGTTTTGGAGTCATTTTCAAAGTTCCTTCATAAAAACAAAAAAAAAAAAAACAAAAAACAAAAAACAAAGTTCCTTCATAGCAATTTTACAAATAATAAGAATGCAGTCATACTATTTATGAAAAAACAATACAGAAGAAATGCAGTATTGTTGACTGTGAGAAAATAATACAAAATGGAAAAATACACTTTATCATGAAAAGTTTCTAAAGTTAATTTACCTTTGATGTACTTAAACAGATGCTATAATTTGGACAGAATATAGATGTGCTAAAAGGTTTTTGTAAAATACAGAAGAGGGTTTCTCAGCACGTTCAAGAGTGTTGCAGAGAAGTATATTTGCCTCTTTGTTATTGTTAAATCTATTTTACATTTCAATAGTACTGTTTTCTTTGCTAATAAAACATAATTGAAGCTCTTTTTTGTTTGCTGGGGTGGGAGACTCTTCCTTTTGCTCTGCAATGGTATTTTTTTGTATTAAGAAGCAAATAACATGATGAAAAATGGGGGGGATGGCACTGGTAGGTGTGGCAGGAGGAAAGGATAAAGGTGAGAAGAGACAAATAAAGATAGAAAGACTGAGAAAGATAAAAGCTTGACTGACATCATGAGGCATTAGAAAAATTAAAGAATGAGGATTACGGAGGCCACATATGAGAATAGGGTATGATGCATCAAGACACATAAAGGGCTAATTTGGAGTCTAGAGATATTTCATTCAATACAGTGCTTGCTGCATGAGGCCCTGATGGGACATGCCTGTAATTGCAGCACTCTGGAAGTAGAGGCAAAAAAGATTAGAAGTTTGAGGCCATTCTCAGCTCTATAGCAAGTTCCAGGCCAGCTTGAAATATATAAGACCCTATAAAAAAGAATGAAAATGAAAGGAAGATGGAAGTTGGATGAGGAAAAGTAAGAAGGGGAGATTGGAAAGAAAGAGAAAGGTAAACAAACTTGTTTGAGAAACTTCCCTTTAGAAATTTTCCACACTGAACACAGAAACCATAGAGTCCAAATTAGTTTTAGTTTCTTCAAAGTACTGAAGAGAAAAGGGGAAATGAGGCAAGGAGACAGTTGGTATAGAAGGATTTTTTTTATATTCTGGTCAAGTGTAACATTCATTAATTGCTATGGTTGAATTATTTCCATATGTTACACTGAGAACTTTCATGATGGTAGCATAGCATCAAACACTATAGAATTATGCAGCCATTAGGAAAACCCTTGTGTCTGGCAGACATGTTACATATTTGTTTCTACTTGTCAAAGCATTATAATAGGTACTGCTCTATAAGCTAGTTTTGCTTTATTTAAAACTGGCAATCCCATGGGTTTTATGTTGTGAGAAATAAGACCGAAGGATGTCAACAAATATAATAAGGTTCATTGAAAACCAGGTGGCTTTTAGAAGAGTGACAGTTCTTTCATTCACTTAATTGGTGACAGCTTCAAGGATTCTTAAACCTCAGGTTCCTAAACGAACAACTCATGTCAAGTAATAACGGAGGAATTTTTTTCTGCTTTAGAGCTTAATTATGCAGTATGAGAACTGGTGGAAGAGAAGATGTACCTCCCTGTAGTAGCTGTCCAAATTACTGAAAGACTTGAGGGCCTGCTTTCACTCCATCTTCATCAGAAAGAAGAAGACTTTTTAAAAGTCTTACTTCACAAAAATCTAGCAAAATGCCATTTTGTGCAATGCTGAATCACAGTGACAAACTCTTCTTGCAGAGTGGTTTGTGCATTTCTTCATGCACTTCTGTAAAGTAATTTCTAAAAATGAAATCACAAACGTTCTTAATGGTCAGCTGATCAGCCTCATGGCATGGAGAACAAATTAGTTACAGAATCCAGACAGAGTTTAGAAGTTTTGATGTCTATTCTAGCAGACATGATGTCAGATTACTCAATTCCAGAATTTCCATGAAAATTAAGTTTCCTGTATTTGTTCACTGAATAAAATTATTGCAACAGTGATCAAACAATCTACCTAACTCAACTACACACAATTATTACACACCTCTTGTGCTCTAGATTTTATTATGATGGTTGAGGTCACAATGAATGAGACAGAAACTCGAATTTTAAGGTTCTTGTGGGTCTTGGAAATAAGAAAACAAACAGTTAAATATCTGTTTTTTTCCAAGGTGGAGAATGTGGCAATTGCTTTACAAGATAATGTCTTTATTTCCAATTATTTATATCATGTAGTGATACTACTTGTAGGGCAAATAAATGTAGCAATGAGATCACACTAGCAGAGAGGAAAGTTGCATTTTCTAGTGACACCATAGGAGTCATCATGCAAGGAAATATATAGTGTTGAGAACTGAGGTAGCTGTAGGATTCTGAACATCAGTTGTAATCTACTAGACAAAGAAAGGAGAAAGATTTTTCTGGCATACAGGAACATAGAATCAAAGGCATCATAATATGAGCATGGGTGAACACTGGGATTGTGAAGCAGGAAGGTACAGAGTTTGGAAACACAATCAGAAATGTGGTCAACTAGGTGACTAGGAGGGGATTTAGAAAGGCAAATTCATATGTTGGGGAATCTGGGTAGGAAAAAATAAAGGGCCCAAATCAAGGCCATGATGATGAAAGTAATTTGATGAAAAGCTTACAGCATTGAAGCTATAGGACCTAGAAAACTATCTGTGTAGAGTAGGAAAGAAAAAGAGATAGGGAATGTAGCTTGAAACTTCCATTTTTATTGTCTAGATGGATGATGAAGCACTGCTGAGATAAGTCATATAGGGAGGAATGGTCCAAGGTGTAATAGGCAGAGCAGTGACACTCAATGATGTCCATTTCTTTTCTTTTCTTTTCTTTTTTTCATTTTTATACAGGGTTTTACTATGTAGCTCTGGATGTCCTGGAACTCACTCTGTAGATTAGACTGGCCTTGAATTCACAGAGATCTGCTTGTCTCTGCCTCCAGAGTGCTAGGATTGAAGGTGTATGCCAACACTGCCTGGCATGATGTTCATGTTCTAATCCCTGAAAGTTGTGACCATGTTATTTTAGAAGATCAAAATATACCACCTCAAAAACTGACCATAGGAGATTAGAATGTGCCATGCCAAATGCCTTCAAAATTTCTTTGAATGACTACTTTGAGAAGCATCAGATATAGGGGAAACTTTGGAAAGAAGATATGTTATCATTTTTTTTGTAAGAAAAACTTCTGTTTTGTAAGGGAAATTGGGGCGGGACAATTCTGTATTCTGTCAATTATGTTTTAAATAAACACTGATTGGCCAGTAGCCAGGCGGGAAGTATAGACAGGCAACCAGACAGGAAGTAGAGCCGGGTCAATGAGAACAGGAGAATTCTGGGAAGGAGGAAGCCCATAGCTCTGCAGTCCTGTCCAGACACTGAAGAATCAGGATGTCACCTGCCCTGCTGAAAAAGGTACTGAGCCATGTGGCTAACACAGATATGAATAATGGGTTAATATAAGTTTTAAGAGTTAATAAGAAGCCTGAGCTAATGGGCCAATCAGTTTATAACTTATGTAGACCTCTGTGTGGTTTTCTTTGGGGCTTACCAGCTGTGGGAACTGGGCAGGACAGGAACCCCAACAAGCAGGCCCTCCTGTTACAAATGGTGGGAGAACAGAAACCAGGCAGGACAGAAAACCTCCAGATAACAGGAAATTACTTTTATAAAATGACTTCCTTCCTATTAGGGAAGAGATATTTGCTAATTCACAAGGAATATATTAATGAAGAAGTCACCAATCATTATATTTCTACCTTTCCTTTCCTCCCTCCAAGCCCTCCCATAAGCCCCATCTAGCTCTCCTTCAAATTCATGTCCTCTTTTTTCACTAATTTTATTACATGCATATATGTTTATACATATATTCATAAATATAGCCTTATTAGTCTGTACAATGTTACTTGAATGTATGTTTTTAGGGCTGACTATATAGTATTGGATGTGATGTGCCCTGAGGAGAACTATTTCTCAGCATTCTTTAGTTGCCTGTAGTTCTTTAGATAGGGTTGAAGCCCCATAGATTTTTCCTGTCCACTTTGGCATGTCTAGTAGCATTGTCTTTGTTCAGCTCATATTTTGGCAGTCATGTTGGTGAGACTTTATGGGTATAATATCAGCTCTCAAGAAACCCCAACAAAGTATTAGTTTCTGAACATATGAATTTAGAAGAATATAAGAATTAAATAATTTATTTTCAATCTTTTAAAAAGCATGAGGAATAAGACATACATAAAAAATTCTTCTTCTTTGACATTATGGGAACTGGCCTCAAACTCCTAGAAAAATGTAGTGTATATTATATATCCTGTGATGTGTAGGACTCTGAAATTCTAGTCTTAAGATGACCATTTCATGATTCTGTTTGTGGGTTTAAATATGTTAGGGGTGTGAGAATATTGAACAAGAAAGGAAAATATCAACTTCTGCTTAGTAATCTAAGACTATTTCCTACAACCTCTTTAGTGAACCATAACACTGATTTATTCATGTTATTGAAGTTCTCCAATTTTCTGTAACATCTGCTAATCTAAAGATAATTTCTCCAGATGTTTTGGTAGATTTAAAATTGTTCCCCACATAATGACTTCCAACATTGAATTGAGGATAGTAATCTTTGGGGTAAATGATGTCGTGAGACTAAGAAATGCCAGTAAAATTTATCAGGATGATAAGTTGTTCTTGTAGATGTGATTTTGCATATATAAAACAAAAATACATTTCTCAAACACACAGAGATTAAGTTGCTACAAAAAGCTCTCAAAGTGTTTCAAGAAGTCTGGATTACCTCTAAATTGGCAACTCATATCATGCCTTTCCCACTTCTTTGAGTGAGTAGAATATTGTTTGTTCCATTTTTGAATGCCCACCTCACACACAAATAATCTGTGTACGAGTCACTCATCCAACAGGATGCCTTTCTGATACGTACAATAATTATGTATATCTCTCAAACAAAGATCTATTAAGAACCTACAGGAAAAACCACACAGGTGAGTGGAGTGCTTATTAGGGAAGCTAAAACAGTTAGCATGTGTTTTTCATTGTAAAGTAATTTAGGTGCTTGTGTATTTCCTATTTTGGTGACACCCATTGCCACCATTCCAGTTACTCAGGACTGAAACTTTACAACATCATTAAATCTATCTTTTCCTCATACCCCACATCCAATTAGCTGCCGATCATGTTGACTCTATGATCTCAACACACTTGGCATCTGACCATTCCTGTCTGCCACAGTTACTTCTTTCTGCGTGGTTTTGTCATGGCCTTGGAATTGATTTCCTTAGTTGGGAAGAAAGCCATCTCCATTGCCACTTCATTTCTTTTTTCATAATATGGACTTTATCTTTTTTTTTTTTTTTTGGTTTTTCGAGACAGGGTTTCTCTGTGGCTTTGGAGCCTGTCCTGGAACTAGCTCTATAGACCAGGCTGGTCTCGAAATCACAGAGATCCGCCTGCCTCTGCCTCCCGAGTGCTGGGATTAAAGGCGTGCGCCACCATCACCATTTTTAAATATGACTCAAACACCATGAGAAATTGCCATTATAAGCAGCCTAAAATGCAAACTTTTTAAGTTGATTTTCAAATGGTAAGAGATCTCAGTGGGTAAAGCACGTGCTACACAGTGCTAATATTTGAATTTGAATCCCCAGAACATATAGAAAGTGGCACTCCAAAGAGATTAGAGATGGTGGCAGGAAAGTCCCTGAAAGCTCAAAGACCATCTGGCATGGTGTACACTGAGGAAAACAGGAAAGTCTGCCTTAAATAAGGTGGAACTTAAGGACAAATACCTATGTTTGCTATCTAATTACCACATCTTCACTGTAACAAGTGGGAACCTCTAATCATATGCACCTCTCTCTCTCTCTCTCTCTCTCTCTCTCTCTCTCTCACACACACACACACACACACACACACACACACACACACACATTACATATGCACACATAGAGATTGAACATTTAGAAAACCCCTAAACATTCTTTCCTTTTCCCCCTAAACTATTTTGCTTCTAATTGCAGTTATTGAACTCTAAATATACACATACAGGATTTACTAGCTTTTAATTTTGTACTGTTTAAACGATTTTCAGACATTTCTGTCCTAATCTTTCTACTGCTGAAAAGTTTGTATATTGGTCTGTAATAAACTTGAAACTTTAGAGTAGTAATCGCCTGTGGAGCTACTCTCAACGAGGTCCCTTGTCTGACAGCATAAGCATCATTTGCAAACTTACTAGAAAAGCAGAACTTCAAGCTGGACCTTAGACTTACTAATGAAGAATTTCTAGGGATGGGTACTAGCAACTGGTGTTTTAACATCCCTCCAAGAAGATGCAAAAATGTGACATGTAATATGTACAGCAATCTTTCTACCATTCCCTCTCCTTCAGTATCCCCTAATTGGTGTGCTTTTTAAACACTTAATATGTGTCTAGTGTGGCTGAAAAATTGAATATTTAATTTTATTTTTAAAATATAAATATAAACAGTTGTATGTTGCTAGTGATTGCCATATTGGACAGCACAGGTCTGGTCTCAGTACTAAATCCTTCAGTAGACAGTCACAATGTAATATTTGTGCTGTATTTCAACCTGTTCAGTTCCTCTAGCCATGGTTTCTTGCCCCAGAACCCTCACAAAAAATATCAAAAGTTACCCATCTTTTAATGTAAGTCTTTGTTTTCCAAGACCTTCAGTATCTTTCTTATTTAAATTTGTTTCCCTCCTTGGTTTCCTTTTTAGCAATATACATATTACATTGCCCTCTTCTTTATACCTCAATAATTCTGGGGTAGTTTCACTTTCTCCTGAGAGAGAGCTCTTGGTTTAGCCAACTTTCTTTGACTAGGCAGAACGCTAGCTGGTACTTTGCAAATGGGAAACACTCAACAGCCATGTAATTGAATTAAATTTACAGGAAAGCAGATAGAAAAGTCTTCAACACCAACAATCCATCTTAGTATTCTTAGAAGTTGAGACAGATCAGAATGTTAACATACACAGTTTAGTTTAGAATAGGAAAAATGTTAAGGCTATAGTGAAACATTTGTCACAGGATCAAAACACATTGTTATAAAAATAAACCCACTGCCTGCTTCATCATTTCTTCAGCAGCAGGAAAGCATTTTCCTTTGGCAATTCTTTACCTCCATCACAAAGGTTCCTTAACTAAATATGAGATTAAAAACAGACTTGTAGCCTTTCACGGATGGCTCTCCTACGGGCAGAAGCATATTTTTGCTTTGTGTAACAGAGATTTACATTAATTTCATGCAAGCTTTTAGAGTTCTGAATGAATCAATATTTTGTGAAAAACACGCTTGCTTTTACAGAAAAAGTGAGAAGAAAACTGCAACATACTCTGCTTTATTTCTGAGTTCTAGATTTGATCCTGATTTTTACACAGCTATAAAATTAAAATACAGGAAATTAAACACAACAAACCAAACACTAAGGTGGTTAATAAATACATTCAACCATTAATGTAGCAACTTCATTAGACTTTTATAGGGATTACATACCCACACTGACTCACAAATACAGTTTCCCAAACTCATATTTGACAACACCGCCACACAAAAGTCAATAGGAAATGGGTTATTTTTCAACAATGGGAAATGGCAGCATTCACATTAGATTTGAAAAACTGAACGTTAAACCCCATTGACAATTTGTTGTGTGCCTTTCATTATGAGAACTCAGCAACTAACCCCAGTACCAATTCCTCTGAGGATTTGTATTTTCAAAAAATTTAGGTTGACTGACAGGGCAGTGATGAAAGAGGATCATGATTCCAGAAGTGCTGAAGATTCACGCATGACACAGTTGATGTTTCTCTTAATCTGTTCTAAAATGTTTGGAAAAAGCAAAGGAGTACTGTGGGCAAATAACAACTAATATGCTGGTGTGTCTAAGAAAAAAAATGTATTAACCTTAATAATCTATAATTTACTAGAGCAAATGGTAAAATAAAATATTAAGATAGAAAAAAGATTCCATAATACAAAATATATGATCATAGCTATATAAGATAAAGCAAATATATGTGAAATCATATAAAAAGAACTTAAACTCCAAACTGTCACAACATGTTTCGCTTGAACAAGGACAAAGGTAGAGAGGGCGATGTGGTGATTATTTTTATACAGCAGCTTTAAATACTTTTGTTAGTGCCAATAATTTCTGGCAAGAATGTTTTCAATGCACTACTTAAAATCAAATGTAAAGTTATAATTGCTTGCAGTGCTAGAGATGGAACTTGAGCCTCAAATATGGTTAGCCAACTTCTCATAACTGAACGACTTATATCTCTGATCTCAAAGTTAGAATTATTTTAAGAAAGAAAAATAACATCCTATTGAAGAAAAGGCATCAGGGGTGGTGGCTCATGTCCATACTCTTAGCATTAGAGAAGACTGCAGCAGGAGAATTGCCATAAACTGAAGAATTCTAGGCCAGTCTGGGTTTCAGGGTCTTCAACCAACCAACCAACCAACCAACCAACCAACCAAAACAAGAAGAAATAAAATAATAAAAACAAAAAGGAAGAAGGAAAGGCATTTCTTTTATAATTGAGGATTTTCAGAATAACATATATAAAAGCAATTTTTAAAAATACACGGGACCTGGCTGGGCAGTGGTAACACACGCCTTTAATCTCAGGACGCAGGAGGCAGAGGCAAGCAAATTTCTATGAGTTTGAGCCCAGCCTGTTCTACAGAGAGAGTTCCAGAACAGTCTCCAAAGCTACAGAGAAACCCTGTCTCAAAAAAACCAAAAGCCAAAAAACAAATATATATGACTATATGACCTGAATGAGGACAACACCAATAAGTATGCTAACATGGAACTGGAAAATCTCACAGTCCTCACCCCTAGACAAGGCAGGAAGAGAGGCAGAAATAGTTTTGCCCAGGGAAAAACATACTAATTGGTTATCTAATACCAAGTGGTTGCCTCTGATAATATTTACATAGAAGTAAAACTAAACAACTGAGCAAGTTGCACTTATATATTTAGAAACGCACACACAAACACACACATATGTAACAACAATTAAAGACACAGAGGCCATGAATTTGAGAGCGAGCAAGGGCGTTAAATGGAAATGGTTAGGAGAAGGAAAGGGAAGAGGGAAATGATGTAATTACATTTCAATTTCAAAAATAAAATGTATCAAAAATATTTTAAAGAAACATGAAATAAAAATCGATCAGGCTTTATTTATACTATCTGATTAATACGAATAAATGATGATGAAGACTTATGTAATAATTTGTAGCTTCAAAGTTGCACTTTTACATACATTTTTCCAGTTTTCAATTTGGTGATGAGATGGGTATCAGCATTGTCATTTCACAGATGAACAGAATGAAACTTAAGCCTGTTAAAGCCACTTGGCTAGTATCACCCAGGCTGTTTATAGCAAAGCTACAATTAGACTAAAATTCTTGGTTCCAAAGCTGAGGGCTAGATGCAATGTTCTTTCATCTAAAGGAGATCCAGATGACATAAACGGACTAGCTGAATCTGGATACAGAATCTACATAGTTAATGGATTTGCAAAATCTAGTGTTCATACTTGAATTTTATATATGTTTTAGTGACTTTTCTCGTTGCTGCAGAACACATTACAAAAGCAACCTAAGAAAGGAGGTGTCTACTTTGACTGACAGTTTGAGCATGGGGAAGTCCTGGCCGAAAGATATGGGATAGTTGGTCCCATTACATCCAGAGTTAAGAAGCAGAGAAGGTTGAATGCTGGTGTTCAGCTCATTTAATGCAGTCCAGGACCAAAGCCGTAGGAGCAATACCACCCGTATTCGGGGTGGGTCTTCCTACCTTAGTTAACTAAGTCTAGAAAATTCCTCACAGGTATTCCCAGAGGCTTGTTTCCTAAGTGAGTTTAGGCCCTTTCAAGTTGATAGGCAACATTAACCATATGTACAGCAATAGTCTTGTAGTCTGAGAGGTCCCAAGTTAACTTCTCTCAACACTCTTTCTAGTGATTTCTTCTTGAGATGGAGAAAGCATCAGAGGGAGTGAAGACTTAAATATCCTTGTTTCCCAATCACATCTTTACATTCTATCACATTTAAGGCCTAGTCTTTGTTCATTCACTTGCTCTTCATATATGTATTGATTCACTGCTATTTTGTTTATTGTGTGTGTAGAGCATGGGGTTAAAGGGAAGGACATATCATTTCTGGCTTCAGGGAACAGCAAGGTCTTGGAGGAAAGAGTCAAAGGGACTAGCACTTGTGACAGAAGGCAAAGCAATGCTGCCCTGCTCTCAACTCATGGCAGCACTATTGTCATGGCCTTCCAGTTGCATTTTGTCTTAGTTTTTTTATCTGGTGCTGGGATCAAACCCTCTGACCAAAAGAAACACAAGGCAGGAACGCTTTATTTCAACTTAGAGTTTCAAGCTACAGCCTACCATTTCAAGAAAGTCATAAATTTCAGAGCTTGAGATAGCTAGTCACACCGCATCACAGTCAAGAATGGAGAGAAAAAAAGATTATCTTTTATAGTGAAATATCTGCACTTATTCTGCCCCATGCCTGACTGTAACCTCTCATCTTCTCCCCCCCACAACTGCCGCAGTCCTCAATGAGAATGCTTCATTTTTTTTAACAGACAGCCACAGCACTAGGAGTAACATTCAAACTAACATTCAAACTTCAGAAGGTCAAGGCATCCATGACCTGAAGCCTGCCCTTTTCCCCCCAACCTTATTCCCTCTTCTTTAGCTACTATGTTCCCTAAGAGTTTTCTTAGCTCAAAGACTTAACATAGTTTGCTCCATCTAACTGGCAAGTTCCTCTCGTGACCAGTGAACCTTTATCGGTTATCTCATCACTTCAATAACACACCCAGGAAAGGCTGTCCCCGTCTTCTCTCACTTCTTTTCACAATCTGCTTCCATTATCCATTGTCTAGCCCTACATCTTGCTCTGTATCCTGAATCCCATGCAACTCTCTCTGTGACTTTATCCCTCCATCTGTCTGGCTTGTGTTGGGCTCAGGCACTGGAAAGCCTCAAGAAGAGCTGCAAGGGTTTCAAGCATCCACGTGTTTTCACTCCCTCTCTTGGGTGTCACTCCAGGTCCAACCTCCTGCCAGCACACCAGCACACCAGTTTTCACTGGCACATTCTCTTCCCCTTCCCCTCCACCACACAAGCAAATGAGCATGTTTCCTGTGTTCCCTTGATTCTGCCTCATCTCTAGAAACAGCTCCTTTACCAGCACAGTTTTTGTTTTGTTTTGTTTTACCTTGTGAAATGAATTCTCTGTCCAATCAGCATTTGGGCATTTGTACTCCTCAGTCTACAGCACCTGCCCTTCCTGGTATTTCCTCCACAACACCCAATCATTTTCTTTGAAATCTTACAATTTTTAATAAATGTATGTATGAATATCCATATTTGGATACTTTAATACCTGTCACCTAATCTGAAAGTATCTTATATCTCCCACAGGACCTACGGTTGATTTGCTAATAACAATTAAATTCATTGATTAAAGGCTAGAAAATAATCACCACTGTAGGAAAAAAAACCCACAGCACTTCATGAAATAAATCATAATTTAAAACACCAGTGTTAACACTAACTATCCTTTCAGGTATCATTTATATAATTCATTACTGGCGAAGTTTCCTTGACTTGTAGAGCACCCGAGACCATGAGGAGGAGACATAGCATTCCCTCCTGAATGTGAAGACGGTTCTAGGTGCCACTTTCCTGGAGCTGCCTCTTTCAACTAAGTATCGTTCTTCTCTCCCTTTGGGAGAGGGAAAGGGAGGGAAAAAAAGAAAAAGAAAAGCCAAAAACAAAAGCAAACAAAACAACCACCAAACAAACCAAATAACAGAACAAACAAACAAACAAAAAAAAACAGTGTTAACCAGGCACAGTCGTGCACACCCGGAGTCCCAGCACTTTGGCGGCTGAGGCAGGGATGGAAATTGGGTTACAAAGTCAGTTCCACATCAGCCTGGATGACACAGAAAGACCCAGTATTAAATACAAGCAAACAAATAAACAGTGCTAATATGGGGAATTTATAGATTAAAAACACAACACACATGAAGGAGAATGCTTGAAGGTTTAAAAAATATGTGTATGAAATAAAAATAAAATTTTTTAAACAACTAAAGGTCTGGTCAGAACCAAGAGAGCAACAGAAGTTCCAGACCATGTACGTGTGGGGCTTGTGCATGCCAGGGTCACCAAAATGTGCTCCTTCTGTTCCTCTACTGTAAAAATATATACTTGACATTTCCAAGAAAATGATTTGGTTCAGCTTATATCATAATCATGCTCAGTAGAGAACTAGCAAACACAGGTATGCCATTAAAGTTGAGTATACTGGAGTGAAAACAGGTTGTGGATGTGTGATTCAACTGTCTTTTGTTCACTGCCTCATTTGTACTATACTCTGCTGAGCACAGAAACAAGAGTTGTTTTCATTTGGAAGCTCTTAGACTATTGGATAAGATAGAAGGAAGCATAGCGAGAATGGAGCACATGAGAAACATGAGCCATTGGTACAACTGGGTCAAGAAGACAAGTGCTATTAAGGGATGAGCTTTATCAGGAACACATTTGGAAGTAAGATTATATTTCGATTTTGTTCAGAAAACAAGATGCTCTAACGATAATCTTTTCTGTTTCCCCCCCCTATTAACTCTTTAAGTATGACAAGAAGGAAGACACATGTAAGGCAAATAGGTTGCCCTGAGGTAATGCCTCTGCTCAGATAAAATGGTACAGTTGGTACTGGCAGGTAAAGAGGCAAGGACATGAAAATTGCCTGGCTTTTATTACGGGACTCTAAATCTGTGAGTCCAGATTTAGATAAAAGCTGATCAAAGCGGACAGTTTCCAAAGCTTTTGGCTGGAGTTTCTGGGAACTTAAAAATTCCTGTGTTCAGAAAAGCACACATAGTATGCATATTGTCAAGTGTGATACACTTGTGTGCAGCACTGGGTTGAGTATATGTGGTTATTATGTGATATTTGTAATCCACAAGGTAGCAGTCACATTTACTCACAGGCCTGGAATATTTAGAAATAATCCAACACCACTTTTCATTGAAATATTTTTAACCTCATATAAAGGTAAAATTATTTCTACAAATAATTAGATCATTTTCATGGTGTTGGGAATGAGTTGCTCTAGCTCAGAGAACTCACAGTAAACCACAAATTATTCTGATTAGATACAAATAAATTCTGAGGTCCTGTCTTTGCTCACTCATTAGACTAGGTGTCAGTAATCTTTTTGGACATATGGGGCCAGATAATTAATAACTTAGATTTTGTGAACCATATGATTTCCCTTGCCACAATTCAACATTATTATGGTAAGTAAAAACAGCCTCAGATAATATGTAAATGAATGGGTGTGGCCACAACCCAATAAAAATTTGATTACAAAAGTATGCTTCAATCCAGATTTGGCCTATGGGCTGTAGTTTGCCAGGCTTGTTACAGACTACAGAAAAGGAAAGGGTGGGGGGTAGGGGGTGAACTACAAACCAGAAAGACAGCTTGATAAGAGGTAGTAGAAGTAGACCAATTGTGGCAGCGCCATAATAGTATCAAAAGGAGAATATTCTATTTATGATCCATTCTAAGGTAAGAGCAATCATCAACAAACTCCAGAACTTTTATTATCAATTTTTTTCTTATAGCTTATGCCATATTTTTCTTACACTTTATCAAATTCTTTATTATGAAAATGTACTTGAATAATTTGCTATCTGCTATAACTACTGTGCAAAAAGATTTCCATTTTGATCAAAATATATAGATATCTATCTCAGCAATAAGAAGCTAATTATAGTAGGGATGAGCCTTGAAAACATTAGGCCTAGTGAAGGAAGCAGGCCAGGAAATGATAAATAGTTTATGATTCCACAGAGAGAAAAAGTCCAGAAGAGGCCAACGCAGAGAAACAGGAAGCAGATTAGTGGTTGCCACAGGCTGTGGAGAAGGGGAGATGGGGAGGAAGTGCTAGTGCTTACAGGATTTCACTTTCGAGTGAGGAAAATGTTTTAATTAGGCATTGGTGATGGCTGCAGAACTCTCTCTCTCTCTCTCCTCCCTCCCTCCACCTCGCTGTCTCATTATTTTTATTAGATTGTAAAGCGTGCAGAAGCCTTTCTTCACTCTGAAATCCACTGCAGTGCATATGCTCAGATGGGTGCCATCTTTCCAGACAGCAATTGGAGGCAATAAGAAAACACAACAGAAATGAGTAGGAAAAGAAGACGTCAAAACTCAAGAATAGAGAAAAAATATTTCTGATTCTGGGGTGGTCCCCTGTTTTTCAAGAAAAGTACAAAAGAATTTTAGTTGTGTCTTGAGAGCAATTGGATATGATTACCATGCTTTGAATAGATGTATGAAATTCTCAAAGAATAGGTAAGTAAAATAAAAAGATTAACAAGAAAATTCCTTGCCTTCCAACGTCTGTGTGGTAGTCAATGTGTTTATGAGTTAACAGCTGATATGCCTGGAACTAAGAGCTTTTCATATGTTATCAATTGAGGACAATTCTGCAAAATCATGCATTATAAAGCCCATTTTACAGGTGAACAAATTGACAAAGGCTTTATTTTTTTTCCCTCAATCCTTTCTAGTTTAATAGATTTCCTGCAGGAGTTTACTCCAGTAAGAGAATAGTGTTAGCCTGAATCTCACTCTCTGGACATTGCTCAGTGATTTGATCGCCCCTCGAAGGGGATTGCACAGGTAGCCCTGCAAACATGTTCATAATGTCACCATCTGGATTTTCCAACTAGGCTCTCTGCTCCCTCTACAAACCAAAACTATCAAAAGGATCTATTTCAAACTCAGATCAGCCCACGTTCCTCCCCTGTTTTAAAAGCCAAGTCCCAAATCCTAGTTTAGAAGGGCTTGGTTGGCCTGCTTCCACTCCCTATCACATCTGCCACATCCTGCCTTTGCCCTTCCTGCCCCAGCCTATGGCCCTGCCTACTCACACAGCCTTGGCAGTTTATGCCAAATGATGCTTCTGCCTGGAATGCCTTGGGCAGAAAAGACTGCTTTCCCATAGCCTCCTAAAGATACCATCTTTGTCTACTTTTCTAGCCACAAATCACCCTATTTAAATGCTTTGTCAAGCTCTGGGCATGTGTCATTTCCATTTTCACCTCTCTTCTCTTCATTCGTTCATTCTTTCTTTCTCTTCCCTCTTCTTCCTCCTCTTCCTTTTACTCCTCCATATCCTCCTTCCCTCTTTCTCTCCCTGCCCCAGACTCTTCTTTCTTCTCTCTTCTTTCTATTTCTTCTTGCTCCTTGGCCTCTTTCTCCCTAACCTCTTGCTTCCTTTCCCTGTGTAAAATACACTCTATGAGAACATGAACTCGGGGTTGTTTACCTGCCCCTGGCCCATTTTAAGCACTCAAATATTTGTCGAAAGAATTAATGAATGCCAATGAAACTTGGCAAGGGTTCTGTGTTTTGCTAAATGATTAAAGCTCTAAATCCCACAGCACATAGTTTTGGCTCTGCAGAGAAATAATCCATAAATAGGACTAATGACCACAAACTTCAGAAGGCCCTAACCAACAATGACCATTTACAACTACCCCCACCCAGAGACAAGTTTAAGCTTGATGTGAGTTTTTATTACCTTCTCATAAACCCCTGAATCATATGCTTTACAGGGCAAGTGCTAATGCAGTCATAATTATATTGGTGTGAACACATTGTCATAGAAATGTAGAAAACATAGGCATAGGCATTTAAGAGAAAGCAGCTGCTCCCAACCCAAGAGCAACCGTCACATAGAAACGGGCCAGCAAGCACACAGCTAAGGAACTTAAACTGAGTGACTGAAGTGACACACCCTATAAATCATAGATTAAGATGACAGTTTGTCCCAGTACCTCAGAGCAACCAACTTGCTGCCCAGAGAGTTCTGTGCATTTCGGTAAATCTGTAATTAAGATATAGACATCACTCTCCCCCGATAGTAATACCCATTCTTGTTTAATTAACCCAGGCACTAAAACGTGGTAACTTCAGTCTGTGGGTGATTTCCTTTCTCTTTTTCTTTGGAAGCAGATCAAGAAACAAGAAGAGACATGACCTCATTATAAATTCAGCCTTTACTTAGTTTTCCCCCTTTAATCTTTGAAATAACAATTGCTCCATTAAGACACTCAAAAGTGAAAAATGTCAAGCCCTTGACCTTTTCTCAATTCACACTCATGCTGAGGCAATGAACACCCCCCTCCCTCCTCCCCTCAGCATGAGTACATTCTCCAGACTCAGCCATGATTCTAGGTCAGGATTTCTACGCCTTAGAACTACTGACATTTTGAACCAGATAAATCTTTATTATGAAAGCTAACTTGTGTCTGGTAGGATGTTTATCAGCATCTCTGGTTTCTATTTATAAGATTCCAACAGTACTCAAGGCTTGAACAACTAAAACTGATTCCAGATATTCCAAAATGACCATCATAAGGCAAAAACACCCTCGGTTGAAACCACTGTTCAGGACACAGTAGTATCAAAACTAACATATTGTGTGTGAGTTGTGCTTAATGTTCCTTATTGTACTGAAATCGCATGTGGCTAGAATTACTCTTATAGGAAGAGTTCTTGAGATTTATTGCACAATTTGATTCACTCATTAAATACTGTATGTCAAGATTACACCCTTTAATAAAAACAACCAGTGGTCATAAGTAATCTCTTCTGAGTCTGAGCATTTTTTGGATTGGGCAGAACAAATTTAAACCAAGTTTCAAATTAGACATTTGAAGATCATAATATTTGTATGAAGAATTCTTTTCTGGAAAGAAAATGGAGGGCTGGTTTTAGTTTGAAACCAATGGAAAAACAAGTCATTTGTCTCTGTCTTTTGCTAAAACAACCAACCTTAATGACAGTGTACTGAAAAAGCAGAACTAGCCTTGGTATCAGCCTTATGAGAGTTTACAACTCCACAAAGTCCATTAATCAGCAAGCAACCTATAAAGCCAACCTAAAGAACACATGTTGTTGGAGAACTGCCTCATTTTCTTGCCTTGGTTACAATCCAAGAGCAAATCCTCCAAGTCTAAATCTTACTACCATAAAATGTCTTATCTGCTTCTCCTCAGGAAAGGCCATCAACAAAATCTCTGTACACTGTTTTCCCAAAAAGGAATGAGGCTAAATATTTGTTCACCAAGAGGCACTAGGTGGGAAGAAACAATGAACAAGAAATCTACCGTAAATCTTCTTGGGCCTCCTCTTGTAAAGCTGACATGGATTTAGAAAAAGCTTTTCTTCAGTGGTTTCATAAACTTTACAATTTGCCCAGGCATAATTTATTATAACTGAAATAGTACATTTTAAAAGCTGTCCATAATAATATAGGCTATTTGACATCATATATGACGTTGGTCAGTGTAACACACTTCTATGACATAGTCACAGTATCACAGGGTCATTTAATTTTTGCTTGCTTTAACCATTTTCTTGTATCACACACAGAGAGACAGGCAGACAGTCAAAGACTGTCAAAGTAATGCAGTTTTTTTGAAGCTTGAACCCAGAACCTCAGGTATGTTAGGCACGGACTCTGCTACTGAGTTACAACCTAAATCCTTTGTTTTGATTTGTATATGAAAAGTCTGCCATTGACTCTTGAGTTTGGATATTTGATCCATGTTTGTAATGCTGTTTGGGGAGATAGCAGAACTTTTAGGAAATAGAGCATTCTCCTCCTCGTTGGTTTTCTTAGGGTTTTAGGGGTGGAAGGAGGACACAAATATAGAGTTATTTGGTAAGAGGAGCCTCGTCTTAGAAAATGCCTCCATCAGATTGCGTGTAGGCAAATACTGTGGATATTACTTTAACTATGTAAAAATGTGTTACATTTCGTTTATGTTGTGGAATATTACTTTAACTAGGCAAAGATATGTCACATTTGGTTATGTTTAACTTATTTAATGATGTCATGATGTGTTGTTGTTTTACCTTACTTTCATAAGGCACATGATTGGTCTAATAAAAAGCGGAACAGCCAATAGCTAGGTAGTAGAGAAATAGGCTAGATGGGTTGGTGGGCGGAGAGAATAAATAGGAGAAAGTATCTAGGTTGGAGGAAGAAGCTAATGAGGAAGAGAAGGAAGGTGATGCCTGGGGCCAGCTAGCCAGGCAGTCACCAGCCAAACAGACAGGATCCAGCCAGCCAGGCACGGAAGAAGCAGTGAAAGTAGGACTGTTGCATAATTAAATGAGGTCCTCAAGAGCATATAATAAAATATAACAAAGTTTATTGGAGATCACTCACAATAGAAAACCACTGTATGCTTCTGCTCTACGCGTGCTGGGGCTGTGAACTGAACTGCTTTGAGTTCTAAAAAGGCTAGTCATTTTGGCAAGAAACTGCTCTTGCCTGGACTGCTTGGTGGTTTGCTGTATGAACCGGATATGCAGGACCCACACAAAAATGACTGCTAAACTTGCCAAAAAAAAAAAGGAAAAAAGATGAGACAGTCTTTCAGGGTCCCTGCTTCATAAAAGAGTCTGACAGACATTCTACAGGACACACAAAAAATTGACTAGCAAACTGCCCATAAAGGTAAAAGAGTCTTTCAAATTTTCTGCTTCATGTAAAAGTCTTCCAGATACTATGGACCTGTAGGCTAAAGATGGATACCCCAAAGTTGAACTGTCCAGGCACCAAGATGTCTCTGTCAGTTCTAGAAGTGTTTATAATGGACTTGCATTTGACTTAGGTAATACTATATGGTGTGGGAGAATTGTCTGTATTCTGTCAATCATGTTTTAAATAAATGCTGATTGGCCAGACAGGAAGTATAGGTGGGAAAACCAGACAGGAAGTAGAAATGATGCAATGAAAACAGGAGAATTCTGGGAAGGAGGAAGTTGATTCCTCCCACTCCTACCCAGACCACAAAGCAGCAGGATGTGATCTGCCCCACTGAAAAAGATACTGAGCCACATGGCTAACATAGATCAGAAAAATGGGTTAATCAAGATGTGAGAGTTAGCCAGTGAGAGGCTAGAGCTAATGGGCCGATCAGCTTATAATTTACAGAGACCTATGTGTGATTTTCTTTGGGGCTAAACAGTTGTGGGGTACCGGGCAGGACAAAAACCCCAACAACAAGCAGTCCCCGTTCATGTTACAGAATGGCACCTACGTGGATAACTGCACCCACAGAAAGCCTGAGAAAGCTTGGGAAAGACTAGAGTAAAGCATTTCAGTTTTCGGTCATAGCAGGAAAAAAGCAGCACTGTTTTAAAATGCTTGCTTTCTGGGCCATCCTGCCAGGGAAAACTCTGACTCTTTCAAGCAGGTGGTCCAGACTATAGAACTATGGACACAATGTTGCCACTTACTTCCTGGCAAGGAACTTAAAACACCATAGAGCTGTGGCAAAAAAACTTCTCCATATTCCTCAGCAAATTAAAGACGCATGTGTTCAGATAAAGAGAGATATACAGTAAAGAGAAATTCAAAGAGAAAGCAAACCTCTAAATGGTTTACAGTGTGTTAAAAATATATACAGGCTAAAGATTAAAGTTCTCAAAAAAAGAAAGAAAGAAAGAAAAGAGTAGCCTGGGAGGCAGAGACAGACGGATCTCTGTGAGTTCAAGGAAAGCCTCGTTTACAGAGGGAGTTCCAGGACAAAGATACACAGAGAACCTGTCTCAAAAAGCAAAATATTAAAAATAAAAGAAATAGAGGTTAAAATAAAGCCATGTAAAGATGGAAAATACACAGAGAATCTGGATACTGTATGTTATTATGCTCTCTTTGAATAGTTTGAAGGCTGAGGAAGGAGCAACAGCTTCTAAAAGATATTTGCTTATAAATGCTGCAGAATTACTTCAAGATAGGTATTTTAAAAGTGCCTTGCCTTCAAAATTGAAGTCAAAAGGTACGTTACTTTGGAGAAGAGATTTTGCTTTTGTTTCCACAGAAAATGAGAGGCTATGGATTTATTTAGAGTTTAGAAAAATCAACTTTGATCAAGGAAGACTACCTGAAAAATCTCTGGCAGAAATAGATGGCCCAGATGTCTAAATTCTTCATCCAGAAGAGGTTCAAGTCTGCTGCCTGAGATGATCAAGACTCACAGGATACTTTAGTCAGGACTTGATCATAACTCTTAATTTTCTTAAGTCTCCATAAGATTATCAGCACCCCCAACCAGCTGGAAGTAGCCTGGAATACTACGCCCACATTCCCAAAAAATGTACTATGGATATTTTCCTTTGTTTTCTTTTTTTTAAAAAAGAGGAAGAAGTGGTGTGGGAGAATTGTCTGTATTCTGTCACTCATGTTTTAAATAAACGCTGATTGGCCAGGCAGGAAGTACAGGTGGGAAAACCAGACAGGAAGTAGAAATGATGCAATGAAAACAGGAGAATTCTGGGAAGGAGGAAGTTGATTCCTCCCACTCCTACCCAGACCACCAAAGCAGCAGGATGTGATCTGCCCCACTGAAAAAGGTACTGAGCCACATGGCTAATATTGATCAGAAAAATGGGTTAATCAAGATGTGAGAGTTAGCCAGTGAGAGGCTAGAGCTAATGGGCCAATCAGTTTATAATTTATGGAGACCTACGTTTCATTTTCTTTGGGGCTAAACAGTTGTGGGGTACCAGGCAGGACAAAAACCCCAACAACAAACAGGACCCTCCATGTTACAACTATATCCTTCTAGGGTTTTTGATGGAGTTAAAGACAGATATCGTTTTCCTTAATTGTGATAAAAGATAAATTAAATGTAAAACTTTAGACTCACAAAATAAAATAGATGATGAAATATTTTCTTTAATTTTGTCAAATACAAACAGTTAAAAATATTTTAACTGTAATTTTTGCTTAATAACTCTTTTGTTATATATAATTTTACTACGTTAAAATTTAAACCTTCCTTTTTATTTAGACAGAGAAGGAGAAATGATGTGGAATGTCCTTCTGTATATGTGTTGCTTTTATTGGCTAATGAATAAAGCTGTTTTGGACAATGACTTAGTAGAGTAAAGCCAGGTGTGAACTCTGAGCAGAGATGCAGAGAAAAAGATGGTGAAGTCAGGTCAGATGCCAGCCAGCCACTGAGGAAATAGACATGTAGAAAAGGAGGTAATTCCAGGGCTACATGGCAATACATAGACTCATAGAAATGGGTTACTTTAAGATGTAAGAGATAGCTAGAAATATGCCTGAGCCATTGGCCAAACAGTGTTGCAATTAATATAGTTTCTGAGTGATTATTCATGTCTGGGTGTCTGGGAAACAAAACTGCAGTCTCCATTTACAGAGGACATACAGAATGAAAAAAAGGCAAAAAGCCCTGAGGCATAACATAAATGAAGAAAACCAGGTTGGTTTAAACTATAAGAGCTAGTGGGATAGGCATAAGCTAAGGCCAACAATTTATATATAATAGTAAGTCTCCGTGTCATGATTTGATTTTTGATGGTCTGAGGAAGCCTGACACACAAATCTGTTGGGTAGTTTCTTAATGATTGATGTGAGAGGACCCAGCCTACTTGAGGACTATGCTGCCTCTAAGTAGATAGCTCTGTGTTGCATAAGAAAGCAAGTCAAATTCATGGAGAGCAAGCCAGTAAGCAGCACTCTTTCAAGACTTCTGATTCAGTTCTTGTCTCCAGGTTCCTGCCCTGCCCCCTCCCTCAATGGACAGTGACTTGGAATATATAAGTCAAATAAATCCTTTCCTCCTCTAGGTGCTTTTGTTCACTGTCTCTAACACAGAGACATGACTAAGATAAGCCTCAATGGAGGAAGTGGTTTACAATAGCTGGTTTTGAGCGTTTTAGCCTCGCTTTGCTTCCTGTTTGCTCTCTGCCTCTTCTGTTTCATGTTTTGTATGTTTTCATGTTTGGCTGCTGCAAGCTGCTGCATCATGAACCCTACTATGCCTTTCTTGCCGTGATGGAATATGCTCTCTTAAGTCACGAACCTCTCAAGTATAGATTAAAAATTCATTTTTTTGCATATTATCACAACGATGAAAAAAGTAACTAACACAATTTGAAAGGATTATGATTATTTTACACCACGTAACTATTTGGCATAAATGATATAATTTTTAAAGTTTTTTTTACAGAGTCCATTAGTATTATTTTTGATGATTGTTATCCTGTGTGGAACTAGCTACAAAAATTGTTTGGGGACCTTAGTGAAAAAAATTGACATAGTCTATCTTAGTACAAACTGTGTTTTCACTTTATTACTCAAGTAATTTCTTTGATATCTACTTAATACTGCTTTTCCCATAAAAACACTCAAATGAGACCATGTTCAGGGTGATTTGCTGGTGAAAATGTGGCTAATTCACAATGGTAGGTGTGTGCTTATTATTCTTCTCTTAAAATGACATCGTTTACCACAAATATGAAGGTGAGGTAGGTAGAAAGTCCCAGAATTTAGTCAAATGCCGGAAGGGGCCTTTGAAGCTGTTCTTCAGTAGGTATTTAGAGGCATGTTGACATGACAGATTCAGTTCAGGAGACAGTGACTAAATGCTTCCAAATTAACTTGGAATTTCTAAAATAACTCTTGACAATAGACGAGTATCTTATAGTTATTAAGTCAGGAAAACCAACGGCTTAAAATCCATTTGACTAAGGTGTATTATTGCATTCTCTCCTTATTAGATAAAAATGAACTTATCAGTATTTCTTCTTTGCAAAAATTTTATTGTTAAATTAAAGACAATTTAAAATAAATTAATCATTCTGAACTACTACATAATGAATGTAATAGAGAGCCAGGTATTGACCCTGTTTTGTCTTCTATGGTCAGATTCAAATAACTTCCAAAAGTGTGTTTAAGAACTGTGAAGACAGACAGTAAGATTTATATTCAGAGTGGGGCTGAATGAATTAAGCCTGTCCAGTTGAGAACTTCTCTTTGGCTTGCCTAGTTGTGCTATTGCAAATGGCTGGCAGAACGTTTTGCAGTCCACCTGTGATCTCCAGCACAACTTCAATGTTCACTGGGAAATACGTCAACTGACTAACACTACTAAACAGATGCTCTGTGACGAAGGAGTACTACTGTATACATGACTTCATTCAGCCTCATCCAGCCCTCCACTCATCTTAACATGGAAAGAGGTGAAACAATTCCAATTTCACTCAGAGTTTAAGTAATTTCCTGGATTTATGTGGCCAGCAATGAATTGAAGCAGGTCATGAAACTTCTCCCCGCCTCTTTATATTTCCAATACTTAGGGTGGAACTCTGGACTTTGAGCATGTTTGACAAGCCCTCTACCAGTGAGCTATATCTCCATCCGATTCAATACAGTCTTGAAATGACCTACATGACCTAAGTAATGTTCCTTTGCACCAGAAAGAGCGGGACATATTCCTTCACTTGTGAGTTGCTAGATGGATTATTTTGAGATAGTGGTTCTCAACCGTCCTATTGCTGCAACCCTTTAATACAGTTCCTCATTTTGTTCTGACCCCCAACCATAAAATTATTTTCATTGCTGCTTCATAATTGCAATTTTTCTACTGTTGTGAATTATAATGTAAATATTTTTGGAGTTAGAGGTTTGCCCAAAGGGGTCTTGACCCACAGATTGAGAACTACTAATTTGAGATGACAGAGGAACTAGGATCATAAATATCCTATCCAGCAATAGTTGGATAGGATTTTCTATGCCCTGATTTGAAATCACACTTCAGTTTGATAGAAACCAAGGCAGTAAGAGAATCATGAGTTACCAGCAGTAGTTATTAACAATTGTCATCCCTATGTGTTCCTCATAAGTCAAGGACTTATGCAAAATACCATATCCCTCCTTTAAAATCTCCCCAGTGCAGCTTAGGCAATCCTAATTTCCTCTGTAGACTTTTCATCACCTGTTCTTTATTCTATCTGCACTTTAAACAAGCAGAGAGTAGTCATCACACAGTGAGCAAGGCTTTTAAAGTGCCTTCAAGTACAGTAGTGAGCCGCAGCCTCTCACTGCCATTCACAAAGAGGAGTCTGTATTGTTATCTAATGCTTAGAGTGAGTGGACAAGGCAGGAGGTCGTACTGGCAGTTGGGCTTTCCTGATCAGGACTTGTGAACTGTGGCTGTGGCTGTGGCATGGGAAGTTCTTGGTAGTCCTCGAGAGCAATTGTTCTGAGGCTCTTTATCCCCATGATGTCTCTGCATAATTCCTTTCTTTGCTTGATTTTCCACCAGGTTCATATTTTTTGCTATAATACTTGTCTTCTTGCATTCAAGCATCTCCAGTCTAGTCTGCTTTGTCAAGAGAACAAGCCACTCAAGAGCAGGCATGCTACTCATTAGTTTGGATTGCCTCAGGGTCTGGCAGCCTTTCCTGGCATGTTTCATGCTGCCCTCTCTCCTTTTTTGCTTTATGTCTCCTGAAATTTTTCATCTGAATTCTTGAAATGTCATTGATTTAAGTATCCAACTTAACAAAAGCAACTTACCACTTATTCTCACTTAACTTTGTTTCTACTGTTAATTTAATTTCTTTTGGCATTAGACTCAAAAAGATGAAGAAGAAAGACTTTGATATTGGGGTCTCTAGCAAGTTATAGGCTGTTGGGCATTTTTAACGTCTCCAAGTTTATCAGGTTCTTCTCTTTCATTTGTAAAGAGATGAGGTGATGGATAAAGGAAAGAAAGAGATGAGAATTTTGCTTTCTCAGCCTATTTGATTAACTGGGCACAACACTTAGCTAATTATATTGCCTATCTGCCTCCCTCCCTCTTTTTACCTTTTCTTTTCTTTCCTTTCTCCTTCCTTCCTTCCTTCCTTCCTTCCTTTTTCCTTCATTTCTTCCTATTTCAGAGACAGGGTTTCTCTGTGTAACAGTTTTGGGTGTCCTGGAACTCACTTTGTAGACCAAGCTGTCCTCAAACTCACAGAGAACTGCATGCCTCTGCCTCTGGGATTAAAGCTGTGTGACACTATGGTTTATGTTGCCTTTTAAATGACCATAATCAAAATACTCAGCATCTTTAAGCTGACCCTAAATGGTCCTTTTTCCCCTGGTACTTACAATATTATAATTCACCTTCTTTAACTGCTTTTTAGCTAACAAAATATGGCTACACTGAGAAGTCATTTCCATGTCTTGTCAAAAGGAAATTATGACAACTATCTTGCTTAGCAGACTCTCTGCCTAGCTGGCTTAGATGAAGTAAAACGGCATGTTAGAAAGGTCCATACAGCAAGGAGAACAAGGAGTGGAGGGTGGCCCCCACACCAACATCCAGTGACCAAACAGAGTTCTCTACCCAAAAGGTCTTAATGGACTGACCCCATCCAACCACCCCATGAGTCAGCTCAGGAAGACATTCTTTAGCAGCTGGGCCTCCAGATGAGATCCCAGGTTGCACAGAACATATCTAGACCCTTAGCTGTAGGCACAGTGAAGATGTGCCATGATTCATAAAACCTGTAAGATAATAAATGTGAAGTATTTTACATCTCTAAATTCTGGGACAATTTCTTGTTCACTTTCCTAAATAGAACCTTTGTGTACCAATTACGCTGTTTTATGTCCTCATCATATGGGATTCTGTTTCTAATGCCTTGTTTGTCTTTGAGGTTGAGAGATTTCTCTTGTCTTTTGGAATGCCTTGAATTTTCTTGCTAAAAGCTGGGCGTTATGAGTTGTGTTATAGGAACTTAAGTAGATAGGCTTTTATTGTGAGGCTATATGATGATCTGGCTAAGAGTTGGGATACCATTACTGTTTACTACAAGTAGAAGTGTTAGAGCTTCCAATTTTTTGAAGTATCCTTGCTGTTCATTATCACGGTCTCTATGTTTCCCTAGAAACTCTTTCTTAGGGTTTGAACATTGAAGTTATTTTACTTTTTGTAACCCACCTTCATGATGTGGAGATACAGTTAGGTGAAGGGGAAGCGTTCTGTAATTCTCTGATTACGATTTTGCCTGTGACCCTGAAGTGTGGACCACCGTGAGTGCTTCTCAGTTTATATTGTCACCTGTAGGTGAGACAGAAAATCTAAAATCCAGATAGAAATAGGTGATATTCCTTTCACTAAGTCAGATAAGGCATTCTTTTATTCCCCCTTGTTGCTGAGGCTTGTTTTGATGGATGCTCTGGGCTTATTTGTAAGAGCCAGTTTGTATTTCACAATGGTTACTTTCCCCCTTGATCTAGCCAAGTTCCATGTTTATTTTTTTTTCTGATCTTCACCATAAGACTGGTAGAAAATTTCAAGGGATAACCTGGGAAAGGATTATACCTAGTTATACTATGCACCCTGCAGTTTTGAATCTTTCAAGGTATCTTACAACCAGCCAACAGAAATTCATTGAAGTTATCATTTAAACGTTCCCACTAGCAACTGAGTCTAACAGCTTTTGCTTCTGGGAAAATAATTTATATTCTTTAGATATTCCTGCCTCTCAGGGTTTAGAGGTTAGCGTCAGACCTGTGACCCCAATTCTCTCATGGATTTAAGACAAGATGTTGGTTTTCTGATTGGTCTTTTTTTTTATCTTGTTGAGATAACAGAAATCATGACTTCTAAATTCTTTACATGTTGGAATAGTAACCAGATGTGTCTAATGTTACTATATTTAAGATTTATGAATACATTATATTCTTCTCAGCTGGAATAATATATGAATCTAAAGATCTAGAGCTCCAGTTGCCCAAAGTATTGCTGTCATGACACTGAATTTCCTTATTCAAATCTTATTGCATGAAACAAATAAGAAGCATATCAACAACTGCTTCTTTAGGAAATTACAAATGTTAACATAGTTCATTTAAAAATATTCCCATCAAGTTGCCTGACAGTGAGCTGAAATAGGAAATGAAATATTTCCTCAAATCTAAGTGGTGAAAGAAGGATGGAATTATTTTCTACTTAGAAATGAAAGAGACATTTTTACTTAGAACACTCATTTAAAAAAAATCCGTCCAGGAACTTCAAAGGAAAGATAGCAATGAACAGTTTACTGCTTTTCTCTTGCTTTATAAAAAATTGCAAAACGTTAGTAAATGAAGATATGTTTTATTAGTTCATGGAGATGCAGGCTTGAAGATGGGATAGACTCAACTAGTCAACTTTCTCTACACTCAGGGATTCACATCGCTGAGATGAAAACACTGGTAAGCCTGGAATCTCATCTACAGTCCCTGCAAAAGGGTCTGCTTCCATAGTGATTCTAGTCATTGGTTGACCCTGGATCTTAGAGTTTGTTGGACTGAGGGCTCCATTTACATGCTTCTGTCATAGGATGATTGCTCGCCAATTACATGCTGCTTTTCTATCTTTGGTATGACTCTGTCCATCCTTAAAGCCAAATGTGGTGATACTCAAGATTATTTTTTATACTTCCAGTCTCTCTGACTTCTGTCCCAGGCAAAGAATGTTCCCTGCTTTTAAGGCTCACAAGATAATGCCACACCTACCTAGATGATTTGTCTATTAAGATAAGCTATGATGTACAAACTAATGCAAATATTAGAGAGATATCTCAGTATTCTCAGGTCGATCACCATCATCTCAGCATTAATGTGGGGCATCTTTAGAGATGGTTCTAGAAACTTTATGCTTCAAAAATATCCTTACATGAGACATCTAGAAAATTCAATGTACTGGAAGCTTTGCTAAGAGCAAGGCAGTTTAATCTGCCTAAGTGAAGAAAGGATGGGTCGTGTAAAATAGGGCATCCACAGTGGATTCAACCATGCAAGAAGCTATCACTAAAACATTACTGGGGGGCAGTTTGAGTTGGGTGATGTAAGTGTACCATCTTTTCCCTCAGATAAATATGAATTACACAAAGGGGGAAGTCCATATTGGCTCATTGCGTGCATATGCTTACATTCTACTGAGTGTTATGGTATTATACTTTATATGTAGTTGGAAAAAGATTGACAAGGAAATTAAGTGATTTAAATCACAGAACTTACTCAAACAAATTTACTAATTAAAAAAAAACATTTGACCTGATGAACAACAACAAAAAAATCATTCAACTTGTTTTTTTCCTTTTCTGTCTGTTTCCCTTTCTCTTTCAGTAATGCTAAAAATCTTTCTAGATCAGGAACTAGCTCCTTAAGTCTTCTTTCTGGGCATCACTAAGAAGGATCCAAGTCACATTCAGGGATGCACTGCTCACTTCAGTCTTGCTCTGTCTGACCAGATTGGCCATGACTCCTAAGTCTGGATTTTGTGTCCTTTCCGAGAATAGTACAACACTGAATTTAGTCCTCGTGGCTGTCAGTTTGGCATGCGCTGAAAGAAGTGGCATGGCAATCACACCCAAGTCCCCACTGAATCAATGTGTAGAGATAATCATGAACTGTGCACTTTGAATGTTCAGCAATGATCAATAGGCAAGTAAGTTTCTTCTCATGTTTCCTCTCTGACTTTAGGATTTTAATAAGAAGTTTTTCTTTATAACCTAAAGGGCTTTCAGACAGCAACTGGCCTGTTACTGGAGACTAGATTTGAAACTACTGGGATCACATATACCTGCAGGTTCCACCAGCACTGCAGACACATTTCATCCTATAACTGAAAAATAGATTTGATTATATTCCATTGTATCAGAGCCTCCACTTAGGTCTCCTGAGAGAGAAATCTGAAGAGAAATCCTGGCAGCAGGGAGGTGGGCTGGTAAGTTTTTTTTTTGTCCCTCCACAGATGCTTACAGAGAAACTGCAAAGGCAGAGGTAGATGTTTATAAAAGGGGTCAACTCTCTTCCTTGCGGATTTCGAAGTCAGAATGAGATATGGGTAGCACAGAAAAATAAGACACAAAACCAAAGGAATGATTCCTGTCTTGAAACAGCTTGGAGGGAGCATAAGTAGGAATTTGCCTACTCCAACATTCCAGGTTATGAAGTACAGGTTAGTTGTGTACTCAGAAAATCCATGGGAGTAGACATATTCATCTTGATTGTTATAAAGCCCAGAAAGGTGAATGACTTGCCCAGGTTACATAGCTGGTAAATGCAAGAGTGATGACTTGAACTTGATCTGATTATGTCTTGCCATGAGGTTTCATTCTTTTTTGTGCTTGTCCTAAGAAACACACATTCTTTTGTTCTCTTTAAGTATGAACTGAGTTTATGGGTTTTATGATTCCTCCAGAAGGACAGAATATATGAATAATCTAAGACTCCCAGAATTGATTCAGGCAGTGACATTTTCCTGTGGGTTTATGCTATAAATATTATTTCCCTCATGGAATGCTTTGATGCTACGATGATCACTTATCAGAGATATTTTAGCCTAGAAAATCCAGAGTTAATGCACCAACTGCAAAGGTAGGTAAACTTTTCTGTAAAAATCTTAGATAGTTCCTAGTTTTGGCTTCATGGGCCTAGCAATCCCATTGCAACTAGCTTGCTCTGTTGTTGGGCCATGAAAAATGCCAGAGACAATAATATAAAGTCAGTGGGTATGGCTGTGTTCTCATAACACTCTCTTTATGAACACTAAAGTTGGAAATTCATATTACTTTCACCTGTCATAAAATAGTACTTCTTCTTTTGAAGCTTTTCAAACTTGGAAATAAAAGAACCATTTTTGGTCAAGAGTCATGAAAACAGACAGAGAACTAGATTTAACCGTGAGTCATAGCTTGCTAATCTTTGCTGTAGGGAATCACATTGCATTTTATTTTGCCCTATGTATGGTATGATTTAATTTGAGAAAACTCACATAAGTAGAAGAGGCATTGAAACTACTTAATAAACACTACTGTATGCAACTTGAAATCACATTAACACAAACTGTTGGTTACTAGGCTTGCTCAAGATTAATTTTTAATACTTTTAAAAGAATATTTCATTTCTTTATTTTCCTGAATGTATTTAGTTGTGTGTAAGTGTGTGTGTGTCTGTGTCTGTATGTCACAGGGTTGGAATTAGTTCTATCCTTTCACCATGTGACTCCTGGGGATTGAGCTCAGGTTGTGTAGGTTTGGCAGCAAGCAGCTTTAACAACTGAAACATCTCACTGAAAAAGATTCTCCCTCTCTCTCTCTCTCTCTTCCTTTCTTTCCTTGCATTTGATTGTTTTGATTTTTCAGATGAGGTTTCTCTGTGTAGTCCTGGCTGTCTAGAACTCACTCTGTAAACCAGGCTGGCCTTAAACTCATAGAGATCCACCTGCCTCTACCTCCTGAGTGCTGGGGATTAAAGGCCTGTGCCGCTGCCACCACCACCACTTTGCTAAGAATGTTTTCTTTTAATGAGAAGCTTTTATTGTTATAATTACTGATCATATGCAATTGTAAGATATAATATAGAGTCTTAACTGAGGTCATCCTTGTGGATTCCTGGGAATTTCTCTAGTGCCAGGTTTCTTGCTAGCCCTATAATGGCTCCTTCAATCAAAATATCTCTTTCCTTGCTTTCTCAATCTTTCTCTGTGCTTCCTCCATCTTGACTAGCCCGTTCCCTCAAGTTCTGCTTCCCCTTCCTTCTCCACTCATCTTCCCCTTCCACCCTCCCTACTTTCCTTACCCCCATGCTCCCAATTTTGTCATGCAATCTTGTCTATTTCCCCTTTCTAGATAGACCTATGTATGATTTTTTTAGGGTTCATCTTGTTACTTAGCTTCTCTAGAATCATGAACTATCAGTTCAATATTCTTTGCTTTATAGCTAGAAATCAATTATGAGTGCGTATAAACCATGTTCATTTTTCTGGGTCTGGGTTACCTCGCTCAGGATGGTTTTTTTTTTAGTTCCATCCATTTGCATGAAAATTTCAAGATGTCATTTTTTTTAACTGCTGACTAGAACTCTAATGTGCAAATGTGCTATATTTTATTTATCCTTTCTTCGGTTGAGGGGCATCTAGGTTGTTTCCAGGTTCTGGCTATTACAAATAATGCTGCTATGAACATAGCTGAACAACTGTCCTTGTAGTATGATTGATCATCTTTTGGGTATATTTCAATACTAGTATTTCTTTGTTCTGAGTTAGGTTGTTTCCCAATTTTCTGAGAAACTGCCAAACTGATTTCCAAAGTGGTTGTATAAGTTTGCATTCCCAGCAGCAATGGAGGAGTGTTCCCCATGCTCCACATCCTCTCCAGCATAAGCTATTATTAGTGTTTTTTATTTTAGTCATTCTGACTGACGTAAGATAATTTCTCAGATTTGTTTTGATTTGCATTTCCCTGATGGCTAAGGATGTTGAACATTTCCTTAAGTATCTTTTGGCCATTTGAGACTCTTCTGTTGAGAATTTTCTGTTTAGTTCTGTACCCCATTTTCAAATTAGGTTTCTTTGTATTTTGATGTTTAGTTTCTTGAGTTCTTTATATATTTTGGAGATCAATCCTCTGCCTGACATGGGGTTGGTTAAGATTTTTTCCCACTCAGTAGGCTGCCTTTTTGTCTAATTGACTGTGCCCTTTGCTTTACAGAAGCTTCTCTATTTTAAGAGGTCCCATTTATTCAAAATTCAAAAAAGATATAATATAGAAATGACCTTTACCTTCTTTCCCAGTTTCTCTACAATTTAGTGCTATTGTGTTAAGCTATAATACAATATTTCAACCAGAATGCTGAAACAGATGCAACCTGTCAGTTTTATTGAGATTTCCCTAGTTTTCTAGTACTGATGTGAGTATATATGCACATACACGTGTTTAGCTCAATCCCTACAAAGATCCCTTATGTTACCCCTTTAAACACAACCATCTCCCTCACTTTTCCAATACCTACACCTAGGAAACCATTAATTGTTTTCTATTTTTATCTTTTTACCCTACCAAATCAAATTAAGAAAATTATAGAGTATGTAGCCTTCCAGCATTGACATTTTATTAGTCAGAATAATTCACTGGATATTCCTCAAGGTTGCAAGACATGAATAATCCATTCCTTCTCACTACTCCATAGTATTCTTCAGTAAAAAGGTATCAAAGGTTGTTTAACGCTTTACTTGTTGGAGAATATTTGGGCTGCTTCTAGGTTCAGGCTCACATAAATAAAGCTTGCATGAATGCTTGCGTACAGGATTTTGAGACCATTTCATTTCTTTGAAATAAATGCCAAAGTGTGCATTTCAGGTACATATATAAGTACATAACTATGATTATTTAAAATTCCTTGTATATATTTAATATGCTTTAATAAAGTATTACCACAAAACACTACAGACTAAAACATGAAAATTCTTTTAAAATTCCCTGAAATGTTGCACTCTCATTTTCTAGATTCAGAAATCCAAGAGGAGAAAAACTTAACTGCTCCCTCAAAGAGTTGGTAACCAGGGACAGAATGGTCAGTTTTAACTGAGTGGACAAGAAATCACTTCTGCCTTTCCTGTTCTCTCATCTCAACATGCTGTACCCATACAACTACTATACAACAGAGCTGCCAACAATACATAGCTTCTCGACATGAAAAGAAAAGCAAGGGTAGCTTGGCTTTGCGGACTTTATGAAATCATGTTTTTGTCACAGGCTCCCCTAATGGAGAGTTGTGAAACTGCCTCACTGCAAAGACAATTGATGAGCGACAGAAAAGGGTGAACATGCAAACACATTTGGAGCACTCTAAGGTGTACATGGGAACTAAAAACTAAAATCTTTCACCAGGCCCCTGGGTTTCTGCAGCTGTGTGGTTCAAAGTTGCCTGTACTCATACGAGAGTGTTGAGCTTGTTTTAATAAACTGCAGTTTCTCTAATCTTAATCTCACCAGAGAAGTTATCTGAATGGTCTAAAGAAGAACCCTTTTAATATCTACCTTACACTTGGCACTTGGTTTGGTCACTACACTGTCTACTACCTCATGTTGGTGTATACCATATTTAATTCTCCTCCACATATAGGAGGTATTGTAACTCTGTGAGTATATCTGACACCAATGCTACAAAGCAGAGTTTTCTTATCAACAGTATCCACATCACCTGCAAGCAGGTTAGACATGCAGACTTTTCGACCTTATCTCAAGACCAGCTATAGTAGTTTTTGCAGACAAGGCTCAGTAGTCCGCTTTTCTCCAGTAGTTCTTACCTGAAAATTCTGAAGCTTGCTATGATACAGTGCTGTCTTCAATCACCTCAGAACCTTTCATGTAGACACCAGAAATATAGATCACTGAGCATGAAATCATACTAATAAAGCCCAAATAGCAGGAGCGGAGAGATGACTCAGCAGTTATAAGGGCACTTGCCAAGCTTCAGTTTACAGACCTCACATGGTGATTTACTTTTAGAACACAAGGTGGACACACATAGATGCAGGAAAGACAATTAATGAATAAAAACTAAAACAAAAAAACTTAAAAACCCAAGCATTAAGACATTGTCATCATTTTCTGTCAATTATGCAGTCTTTTTGAGGTCAATATTAATGTTAGCATAAACCAGAATTATTGCTTAGGACAGTCAACAGATCATACCTTTCTTCATTTATGTTATATTTGTTATGTTTTAAATAAAAAAATTTTGTTTGCATTCTAGTTAGCAACTACTTAAAATTCTTTATCAAACCATAATTTCCTTGAGGGCAGGAAATGTGTATCCCCATAGCCTAATAAATAGATGTGTAATAAATGGTTGTGGAGCAAACGAGTGTAATATGTTGTATTATAGTTGCTTCATCCAATATACAGTGCACTTTCATGTTGGAGAAGATTATATTTTGTTCATGCTGAATTCTTCTCACTATATTTAAATAGCTACCAGACATTCCTGAACATACTAAAGCTAATAATTATAAATAATAATAAAAAATTAACTATACTACATCAATACCTAAATAAACTTCATCTTTGGTGATATCACACAGAATCTAAATAAACTTACTGTGGTCATTATTCCCAAGTAATGTGGGGCAAACTAATTTAGTAAGTGCCATGATGGATATTATTTAACAGACATCATTACCTGAAAATGGCACTTTGAAGTATATTCAGGGAGATTCATAGATGAGCACAGGTATCTCGACAGAGACATCTCTTATCAAAAAGATCCCTTAGAGGGAAATGTAGGAGAAAGGCAGCACTGGAAACCCATCCAAGTGATGAGACGTGCTCTGACTTCTACAGAGATGTTTGTTTATTTATTTATTGTACTCTAAGAAAGCAAATTATGTGACCTTACTAGATGATTCAAATTAAACTGTCAAAATAGGGTTATCATAATCCTGTGATGTTGACCTTTCAGGATTTTCTGCACTATTGGTTAATCTGTGGATCGAGATTGGAACATATGAAAAATACACTGAAGGGTCAGATGTGGGAGTAGGAAAATACAACATCCTGTTCAAGAATATAAGGTAAGGTCATGTTCCTTAATTTTTATCAGAAGGATAAGAAATGCTGAGTTTTTCATCAGTCTTTTTGTTTAAACATTTCAGAGAGATAGATAATATCTGTCTTTGAGTAAAACAAACAAAAAATTATGTTTTAGACTTTAAGAAAATGAAAAAGTCAAAATTGGGTATGTTTATGATAAGTAGACTTTAGCAATGTAATGCATTGCAAAGCTGCTGTTGTTACTAAGTTTTCAGATGAGGTCAACATGTTTTCTTTTCTATCAAAAGAACACTTCCTCCAAAGTGTCAGGAAGAAGAAATGGCCACAGAGAGTAATTTATTTCATTATGCATTGCTGCGATCTTTGTGTATTTATAGAAATAGGGTTTTGTTGTTGATTAGGGGTTTTGCCCTATTGAAATATGTCTTAAGGACTTGTATATTTTTTAAATGACTAACATGTTTCTAGTCCAAGAGGAAATACAAAGCCAGTCTGGGTGAAACATCATCTTCCAAACAAATTTTACTTTGTGTTTAATTTGTTCAAGTGTTTTTTTTTTAACAGAGAATTTGTCTCCAGGCAAAACTCTTAAAAGTTAGCTTTAAGCCAACATATGTTAGAATGGTTGAATGAAATCACTAAATATTTTAGTAGCATTAACTTAAATTCATTTGTAAGACATGTCATATGCAAAACTTCAGTCAGGTCTAGTATAGGAAAATTCTTTGAAGGTATAAAGCTGCTCATTCTGAATCAAAAGAACAGGGTGGTATAAAACAACTGCCTGCCTTCTCCTTTAGTAAGTTATTATTTCAATGTATTATCAATCCATTTCCTTGGCTATGTTAATGGACATCTTAAGTCTTGTCTAAGTCCACAGGTCTCTGAAGGAAGTCTAAACAATTTGGAGTGATTTGGAGTAAAAGGCCTATTAACAAGTTCAATGGGCTTTTCTCTCCTAGAGGTGGCATATTTTGCGTGCTTTGTCCCGAATGACAACTTCTTGGGGTACCAATTTATCAAACACTGAACCATCACTCCCTATGTGCTCAGAGAGGATGATGCTAGCCAGGATTTCCCAGGTATTCACTCTTCTTAGAATACTGTGCCGGCTTGTCGTACCATGTGCCCTGGAAAGGCTGATGACAAAATCAACCAAGGACTTTGAGAGAAGGTCGTCCAGCTAGCAAGTGTCGCAGTGGAGATTCTAAGTTAGGTTTGTATAGTGCTAGATTTTGACGTAATTTCTGTGTATTTTGTTCAACCTTAGAGGGCATTAAACAGCTAGTGATGGTGGCTGTGGCAAACTACAGACTAAGAAGCCAAGGTGAGTTCTTACTTTCTACACTTTCTTTGACTGAAATGAGAAAGTCTCTCTCTCTCTCTCTCTCTTTCTCTCTCTCTCTCTCTCTGTGTGTGTGTGTGTGTGTGTGTGCGTGTGTGTATGCACATATATGCACATGCACACATTTGCACATGCATATGTGTATGGGCACCATATTGTGCCTTGGCGAGCATGGAGAAATCAGAGGACAAATTGGGAGAGTCAGTTCTTTCTCACAATGTGGGTTCAAGGATCCAACTCAGATCATCAGGCTTGGTGGTAAGTACCTTCACTCACTGAGCCATTGTTGTCTCCAAATGAAATGAATTTGAGCTGAAATTTACTCTGAGAATCTTCTTTATTCATGGCCCTTTATTTGTAACTTATGGAACATGATATTTTTGTTTTTAACAGCACGCAGGAATTGTTAATTTTATTTGCAATTAGTGACCAGATTTCTCCATTGCATTCTTTCCTTTCTCAGTAATGAGGCAGTGGATGTTCTTTTCCCCCAACTCTCTAAATGTTTCCCTTTGGGACACAATCTTTTTCTCTTTTGCATTTTCATAAATTCAATATTCAGAACTCAGAGAGAGCAAGAAACACATAGATCTCAATTGGAAAGAAATCACTCCAACCTCACATATCCACATGGATTCTTTCTGTACTCTCAAAAGCTCCCAATTAGTCCTTGTCTCCATTCTCTGGCAAGTCTCAAGAACTCTCACGATCCTCAGATATCATCTTCCAATATCCTTCCCTTAGGAATTTCCCGGAAACTTTCTGGCTCCATGACATTCCAGGACCCAAGTAAGAGCCCTATTTACTGGCATAATATAAAAGTGCTCTTCCAGATGGATTATTTTGGAAAATTTTACAAGTTACAAGACACAATGTGCATGGCTATGTCCTCCCAAGATTCTCTAATCACTGGGCTGAGGAGAATCATTTTAGTATTCATTACACCTCAAGCCAATCTTTGCTCAAATTTGGGATCATAAGTGGTGGTGTTTGTTTTTCATATGCTAGATTCTTCGTATCATGGCCCTCATGTTCTTGAGAAGTTCCTTGGCCTCAGGCCTTCATCTATAATAAAAGTAAGACAAAACTGTCAATCGAAGAAGCCCTGGAATACAGCCAATCCATTGGAATAAAAATGCTGTCCCTGGCTGTCTTGAAACTTATCTGTAGTGGATACATGAATATACTAGAGGGCAAACAAATTGCTCAGCGTCTTGTCAGGACAAGATAAATATGGGGGAAGGCAATAGCAAACCCTTTCAAGGAAAACTGAAATAAGTAAATCCACAAAGCTCTGGGCAGAGAGTAAAAAACAAAAACAAAACAAAAAACCAACAGGCTAGTTACCTTTGATCAAATAGTTGGAAATGTAGTTTCTTTTGACTTGATGTGATAATGTGAACCTGTGAAACACACAATCTCCAAGACAAAGAATTTTACAACAAGCCGGTATGCTTTAGTCATAATGCCATCTCTGGAAAAGGTCAGAGGAGTAGAAAATATGATCTTTCTAATTTTTGTGTACCGAAAAGGCCAATTATCTTTTAAACAACTGTAAAGAGTGATCATTTCAAGGAAACACTAAAAGAGGCTTTATAAATAGTCAGCAGATTCCAGCGATTTACGTCATAAAGGAACAGACTATCTTAAGTAACACATGGACAATAAAAGCAAGCAGATGTTTGTGCTCTACCCAGGGCACTAATGGAAGCGCTATGGCACTGTGTCAAAGTGAAGTTTGCCATCATCTGAATTACCCACTAGAGCCTTAAATAGAGCTGCTCGACTAGCCAACAACTGGGAAGCTTTCCCCAGCCACTCTGAGCATTACTCCTTGCTGCAGGTAAAAATCAATAGTTCACTGTTAACACGTTGTGTCAAAACAGTTTTCTGAAACAGGCCTTGAGATGTGTGATATACTATAATATGCACACTTGTCCTGAAAGAAACAGTTACTCAGGGCACTGAGTTATAAGCATAAGTTATTGCGAGCAAAATCACAGTGAGTTGGATTTGAGATTTCATGCACAAGCTGCCTGGCAGTTACCAAGTGAAGCTCTGGGACTTTGGTAATACTTAACAATAGAAATGAATTCGCAGATCTCAGCCTTTACTTCCCTCTCCCCTGCAGAAGTGGAAAGTATTGTATAAACATTAAGCCAGGTGCTGCTGCTGGTTTAATGAATGACTCTGAGGACTAGGGGAGGCATGTGGAGGATTAGCTCTTAAGGCCTCCGGCCTATTGTTCACTGACCTAGAATAAGCATTTACTAACTCTGGAAAGGCCAGTCTCCTCTGTGCCACCTCACATCTAAGAAGTCCTGGATTCCTGCCATTCATGCCTTTTGAGGAAGGGAAGTTTTTTTTTTGTTTGTTTTTGTTTTTTTTTTTTTTTTTTTTTAAAAAAGCATACTGCCTTTATACTTACAAGGCGGGAAGACAAATTCTATCATCTTCAAGGTCAGTTTCACTGGATATATCCCATGGATATATTATCTCAGGGTTATTAAATTATTCTCAGGGACCTACAATTGGCCAGGCACTTTTGCTCCTCAATTGTTCTTTCTTCTAATTTCTCAACTTCCCTTGGATGATGTTCTTGGTTATTTTTAATTTTACCTTTTCATTTCTTCCTTCATTTACCTCTTTTGCCCATTTTTTAAAATTTAAAGGCATTTCCCCCGAGGTATCTTTCATATCCTTTCTTTTTATACTTTCTTTTTTTTTTTATTTTTTTAATAATTTTTTTTATTAAGAAAAGAAGAAAAAAAACATAAACAAAAAACAAGTTTCCACCTCCTCCCAGCCTCCCATTTCCCTCCCCCTCCTCCCACCCTTCTCCCCCTCCTCCCACCCTTCTACCCCTCCCCCCACTCCTCTCCCCCTCCCTCTCCAGTCCACAGAGCAGTCCAGGTTCCCTGCCCTGTGGTAAGTCCTAGGTCCTCCCCCCTCCGTCCATATCTAGGAAGGTGAACATCCAAACTGGCTAGGCTTCCACAAAGCCAGCACATTAAGTAGGATCAAAACCCCGTGCCATTGTCCTTGGCGTCTCATTAGCCCTCATTGTTCGCCATGTTCAGAGAGTCCGGTTTTATCCCATGCTTTTTCGGTCACAGTCCAGCTGGCCTTGGTGAGCTCCCAGTAGATCAGCTCCACTGTCTCAGTGGGTGGGTGCACGCCTCGTGGTCCCGACTTCTTTGCTCATGCTCTCCCTCCTTCTGCTCCTCATTGGGACCATGGGAGCTCAGTCCAGTGCTCCAGTGTGGGTCTCTGTCTCCATCCATCACCAGATGAAGGTTCTATGATGATATGCAAGATATTCGTCAGTATTGCTCTCGGATAGGGTCATTTCAGGTTCCCAATCCTCAGCTACCCAAGGAACTAACTGGGAACCTCATGTTGGGCACTTGGGAGCCCCTCTAGGGTCAAATCTCTTGCTCACCCTAAAGTGGTTCCCTTAACTAAGAATTGTGGTTCCGTGCTCCCCTATCCACCTTTCCTTTATCCCAATTCTCCTGATTCCCTAAATCCCCCCTCCTTCCCTTCTACCTTTTCTCTCCCCATCTCCCCTTACCCCCATCCCACCCCACCCCCAAGATCCTAATTTTCTCCCCGGCGATTGGGTCTACTTCCCTTAGCCAAGAGGATAACTATATGTTTTTCCTTGGGTTCACCTTCTTACTTAGCTTCTTTAGGTTCACCTATTGTAGACTCCGTGGCCCTAATTTATGGCTAGAAACCAATTATGAGCGAGTACATCCCAAGTTCATCTTTTTGGTTCTGGGACACCTCACTCAGGATAGTGTTTTCTATTTCCATCCATTTGCCTGCAAAATTCGAGAAGTCATTGTTTTTTACCGCAGCGTAGTACTCTAGCGTGTATATATTCCATACTTTCTTCATCCATTCTTCCATTGAAGGGCATCTAGGTTGTTTCCAGGTTCTGGCTATTACAAATAATACTGCTATGAACATAGTTGAACAAATGCTTTTGTCATATGAAAGAGCATCTCTTGGGTATATTCCCAGGAGTGGTATTGCTGGGTCCAGGGGTAAGTTGATCCCGAATTTGCTGAGAAACCGAAACACTGACTTCCACAGTGGTTGCACAAGATGGCATTCCCACCAGCAATGGATGAGGGTACCCGTTCCTCCACAGCCTCTCCAGCAAAGGTTATCCTTGGTGTTTTTGACTTTAGCCATTCTGACAGGTGTAAGATGATATCTCAAAGTTGTTTTGATTTGCATTTCCCTGATTGCTAAGGAAGTTGAGCACGACTTTAAGTGTCTTTTGGCCATTTGAACTTCCTCTGCTGAGAATTCTCTGTTCAGTTCAGTGCCCCATTTTTTAATTGGGTTAATTAGCATTTTAAAGTCTAGTTTCTTGAGTTCTTTATATATTTTGGAGATCAGACCTCTGTCTGTTGTGGGGTTGGTGAAGATCTTCTCCCAATCAGTAGGTTGCCTTTGTGTCTTATTGACTATGTCCTTTGCTTTACAGAAGCTTCTCAGTTTAAGTAGGTCCCATTTATTCAATGTTGCCCTTAATGTCTGTGCTTCTGGGGTTATACATAGGAAGCAATCTCCTGTGCCCAGCTCCTGTAGGGTACTTCCCACTTTCTCTTCTATCAGGTTCAGTGTGTTCGGGCTGATATTGAGGTCTTTAATCCATTTGGACTTGAGTTTTGTGCACGGTGATAGATAAGGGTCTATTTTCATTCTTCTACAAGATGACATCCAGTTGTGCCAGCACCATTTGTTGAAGATGCTTTCTTTCTTCCATTTTATACTTTTAGCTCCTTTATCGAAAATCAGGTGTTCATAGGTTTGTGGGATAAAATCCGGGTCTTCTATACGATTCCATTGGTCGACTTCTCTGTTTTTATGCCAGTACCACACTGTTTTCATTACTGTAGCTCTGTAATAGAGTTTGAAGTCAGGGATGGTAATGCCTCCAGAAGATCCTTTATTGTATAGGATTGTTTTGGCTATCCTGGGTTTTTTGTTTTTCCATATAAAGTTGATTATTGTCCTCTCCAGATCTGTGAAGAATTTTGATGGGATCTTGATGGGGATTGCATTGAATCTATAAATAGCCTTTGGTAGAATTGCCATTTTTACTATGTTGATCCTACCAATCCAAGAGCAAGGGAGGACCATCCATTTTTTGGTATCCTCTTCAATTTCTTTCTTCAATGCCTTAAAGTTCTTGTCAAATAGATCTTTCACTTTCTTGGTTAGATGTACCCCAAGATATTTTATGCTGTTTTTGGCTATTGTGAATGGTGAAGCTTCTCTGATTTCCCTCTCTGCTTCCATATCCTTTGTGTATAAGAGGGCGACTGATTTTTTGGAGTTGATCTTGTATCCTGCCACATTACTAAAGCTGTTTATCAGCTGTAGGAGTTCTTTGGTGGAGTTTTTGGGGTCGCTTATGTACACTATCATATCATCTGCAAATAACGAAAGTTTAACTTCTTCCTTTCCAATTCGAATCCCCTTGATTCCATTATGTTGTCTTATTGCTATTGCTAGAACTTCAAGCACTATATTGAAGAGGTATGGGGAGAGTGGACAGCCTTGTCTTGTTCCTGAGTTAAGTGGGATGGCTTTGAGTTTCTCTCCGTTTAATTTGATGTTAGCTGTCGGCTTGCTGTATATAGCTTTTATTATATTTAGGTATGACCCTTGTATCCCTAATCTCTCCAAGACTTTTAACATAAATGGATGTTGAATTTTGTCAAATGCTTTTTCAGCATCTAATGAAATGATCATATGGTTTTTTTCGTTCAGTTTATTTATATGCTGGATTACATTGATAGATTTTCGTATGTTGAACCAGCCCTGCATCTCAGGAATGAAGCCTACTTGATCATAATGGATAATTTTTCGGATGTGTTCTTGGATTCGATTTGCCAGTATTTTGTTGAGGATTTTTGCGTCGATATTCATGAGTGAGATTGGCCTGTAGTTCTCTTTCCTGGTTGAGTATTTGAGTGGTTTTGGTATCAGAGTAATTGTGGCTTCATAAAAGGAGTTTGGTAATGACCCTTCTGTTTCTATCTTGTGGAATACATTAAGGAGTATAGGTATTAGATCTTCTTGGAAGATCTGGTAGAATTCCGCATTGAAACCATCTGGTCCTGGACTTTTTTTGGTAGGGAGGTTTTTGATAACCTCTTCTAATTCTTCGCGACTAACACGTCTATTTAGATTGTTCACCAGGTCCTGATTTAACTTTGGTATATGATATTTATCTAAAAAAGTATCCATTTCCTTTACATTTTCCAATTTTGTGGCATATAGGCTTTTGTAGTAAGATCTAATGATTCTCTGAATTTCCTCTGTGTCTGTGGTTATGTCCCCCTTTTCATTTCTGATCTTATTAATTTGCAAATTCTCTCTCTGCCGTTTGATTAGCTTGGATAGTGGTTTGTCAATCTTGTTGATTTTCTCCAGGAACCAGCTTTTTGTTTCATTGATTTTTTGTATTGTTTTCTGTGTTTCTATTTTGTTGATTTCAGCCCTCATTTTGATTATTTCCAGTCTTCTACTCCTCCTAGGTGAGTCTGCTTCTTTTTTTTCTAGAGCTTTCAGGTGGGCTGTTAAGTCTCCAATGTGAGCTTTCTCTGTTTTCTTTAAGTGGGCACTTAGTGCTATGAACTTTCCTCTTAGGACTGCTTTCATAGTGTCCCATAAGTTTGAGTATGTTGTTTCTTTATTTTCATTGAATTCCAGGAAGACTTTAATTTCTTTCTTTATTTCTTCCTTAATCCAGCTATGGTTCAATAGTTGACTGTTCAGTTTCCATGACTTTGTATGCTTTCTGGGGGTAGCATTATTGTTGAATTCTAACTTTAATCCATGGTGATCTGATAAGACACAGGTGGTTACTAATATTTTTTTGTAACTGTGGATGTTTGCTTTGTTACCGACTATGTGGTCGATTTTCGAGAAGGTTCCATGAGCTGCAGAGAAGAAGGTATATTCTTTCCTATTTGGATGGAATGTTCTATAGATGTCTGTTAAGTCCATTTGATTCATTACCTCCACTAATTCTCTTATTTCTCTGTTAGGTTCCTGTCTGATTGACCTGTCCATTGGTGAGAGAGGAGTGTTGAAGTCTCCTACTATTAGTGTGTGCGGTTTGATGGCTGCCTTGAATTTTAGCAATGTTTCTTTTATGTACGTGGGTGCTTTTATATTAGGGGCATAGATGTTCAGGATTGAGACTTCATCCTGATGAACTGTTCCTGTTATGAGTATAAAATGCCCCTCTCCATCTCTTCTGATTGATTTAAGTTTAAAGTCAACTTTGTTAGAGATTAGTATGGCCACACCTGCCTGTTTCTTAGGTCCATTTGCTTGATAGGCCTTTTCCCAGCCCTTTACTCTGAGTAGGTGCCTGTCTTTGTGGTTGAGGTGTGTTTCTTGTAAACAGCAGAATGTTGGATCCTGTTTTCTTATCCAATCTCTTAGCCTGTGCCTTTTTATAGGTGAGTTGAGTCCATTGACATTAAGTGATATTAATGACCAGTGGTTGTTAACTCCGGTCATTTTTTTTTAGTCGTAGAGTTTGTGTGTTTCCCTTCTCTGTTTTGGGTTGGTGAAGGGTCTCTAGATGTCTGAGTTATTGTGGTCATTGTTGGACTCCTTGGTTAGTGATTTTCCTTCAATTACTTTCTGTAAGGCTGGATTTGTGGCTGCGTATTGTTTAAATTTGTTTTTATCCTGGAAAATTTTATTTTCTCCATTTATAGTGAATGAAAGCTTGGCTGGGTATAGTAATCTGGGCTTGCACCCATGGTCTCTCAGTTTCTGCAGTACATCTATCCAGGACCTTCTGGCTTTCATGGTTTCCATGGAGAAGTCAGGTGTAAGTCTGATAGGTTTACCTTTATAAGTAATTTGGCCTTTTTCCTTTGCAGCTCTTAATATTCTTTCCTTATTCTGTATGCTTTGTGTTTTGATAATTATATGGCGAGGGGATGTTTTTTTTTGATCCAGCCTATTCGGTGTTCTGTATGCTTCTTGCACCTTCATAGGAAAATCTTTCCTTAGGTTGGGAAAGTTTTCTTCTATAATTTTATTAAATAGATTTTCTGGACCATGGAGCTGCCCTTCTTCTCCTTCTTCTACTCCTATTATTCTTAGGTTTGGTCTTTTTATTGTGTCCCATATTTCCTGAATGTTTTGTGATGAGAGTTTGTTGGACTTGCTGTTTTCTTTGATCAGTGTGTTTATTTTCTCTATGGTATCTTCAGAATCCGAGAGTCTTTCTTCTATCTCTTGTATTCTGCTGGTTATGCTTGTTTCTGTAGTCTCTATTCGTTTACCTAGATTTTCCATGTCCAGACGGCCCTCTGTTTGTGTTTTCTTCTTTGCCTCCATTTCAGTTTTCAGGTCTTGAACTGTTTCCATTATCTGTTTGATTGTTTTTCCTTGGTTTTCTAGGGTATCATTCACTGATTTATTCAATTCTTCAAACTTTCTGTTATATTTCTCATCCATTTCTATAAGGGCGTTTTTTACATGCTGTTTAAGGGTGTCAATCACTTTCATGAAGTCAATCTTTTCTCCTTCCTCTTGATTAAGGGGTTCTTGTCCTCCCGTTGTGAGGTCGCTTGTTTCTGGTGGCTTCATGTTGCTTTTCAGCTTGTTGGGCGAATTCTTGCCTTGACGTCGGCCCATCTCTTCTTCCAAATGCTCCCTATGGATCTTCTTTTACCGGATTAGGTCTCCTTGCCTACCAAACGCTGTCTCTCCCCAATGTTGGCTCTCCCAATGCTGGGTCTCCTGGCGCCGAAAGATCAGGCCTCCGTGCTGGTTGGGCAGCTCGCAGACAAAGCGCCTACCCCGCTTGGTGCAGGCAGGCCACAGAGACAAAGGAACTGCTGCCCGCCCGGGAGGCCCGGATACTCGGACCCAGTGCCCAGATAGGCTGGGCTGTGCGATGCCACGCGCCAAAAGAGGGCAGTGGGGGCGAAGTGGGGAGGGCTCTGGACGGAAGCTGGGTGGGCCAGGAAGAAAGAGGCAGCACCCGGGGAGTAGAGGCCCTGCAGAGAGCCCAAGCAGGACAGGGGGCCAAGAAACCCCCGAGCTCCCCGTCCCAGGCTGGCGCTGTGGGCCAGAAACTCACCCCAATGCTGGGTCTCCTGGCGCCGAAAGATCAGGCCTCCGTGCTGGTTGGGCAGCTCGCAGACAAAGCGCCTACCCCGCTTGGTGCAGGCAGGCCACAGAAACAAAGGAACTGCTGCCCCCCGGGAGCCCCGGGAACTCGGACTCAGCGCCCAGATAGGCTGGGCTGGGTGATGCCACGCGCCAAAAGAGGGCAGTGGGGGCGAAGTGGGGAGGGCTCTGGACGGAAGCTGGGTGGGCCAGGAAGAAAGAGGCAGCACCCGGGGAGTAGAGGCCTTGTAGAGAGCCCAAGCAGGACAGGGGGCCAAGAAACCCCCGAGCTCCCCGTCCCAGGCTGGCGCCGTGGGCCAGAAACTCACCCCAATGCTGGGTCTCCTGGCGCCGAAAGATCAGGCCTCCGTGCTGGTTGGGCAGCTCGCAGACAAAGCGCCTACCCCGCTTGGTGCAGGCAGGCCACAGAAACAAAGGAGCTGCTGCCCGCCCGGGAGCCCCGGGTACTCGGACCCAGCGCCCAGATAGGCTGCGCTGGGCGATGCCACGCGCCAAAAGAGGGCAGTGTGGGCGAAGTGGGGAGGGCTCTGGACGGAAGTTGGGTGGGCCAGGAAGAAAGAGGCAGCAGAGAGCCCAAGCAGGACAGGGGGCCAAGAAACCCCCGAGCTCCCCGTCCCAGGCTGGCGCCGTGGGCCAGAAACTCACCCCAATGCTGGGTCTCCTGGCGCCGAAAGATCAGGCCTCCGTGCTGGTTGGGCAGCTCGCAGACAAAGCGCCTACCCCGCTTGGTGCAGGCAGGCCACAGAAACAAAGGAACTGCTGCCCGCCCGGGAGCCCCGGGTACTCGGACCCAGCGCCCAGATAGGCTGCGCTGGGCGATGCCACGCGCCATAAGAGGGCAGTGGGGGCGAAGTGGGGAGGGCTCTGGACGGAAGCTGGGTGGGCCAGGAAGAAAGAGGCAGCAGAGAGCCCAAGCAGGACAGGGGGCCAAGAAACCCCCGAGCTCCCCGTCCCAGGCTGGCGCCGTGGGCCAGAAACTCACCCCAATGCCTTTTTATACTTTCATTTTCTGCCTCCTGTAGTTTCTGTTTTCTAACAATGCATGCCTTGCCAGTTTACTTGATCCTTTCATCATGTACCTCGTTGTTTGGGATGTTTCTCTGTGTGGGAGCAGGTGGGCAGGGGAGAGCAGATTTTGTTGCTTTAGCACCTCCCTTATTAATTTCCTGTTTATGCCTCTGCCCCACCTGCCTCTTTGATTATCCAGCTATTATCTAAGCCATTATATAGTCATAAAAATGTCATTTTCTTTTCTTGTTATATCATTTGTCTGACTTTGAAAATAATAAACAGTGGCTGAAATTTTACTCTCAAAGACACCTTTAAACGGGCATATATACTTGTATATATATGATTGTGTATGTAGATATATTTATATAATCACATATAACACAAACATATATAAATGTATGTTTAATGTACACAGAAATGTACAGAAATATGTGTAGTGTTGTATTAGCATTGGCTGTGCCTCTACTAGATAAAATAAGAATGGGCTATTATAACCCCAGTGGAAATAATAAATTAGAACTACAAAATCTTGGAGGCATTATTAAAATTTATTTTTAATAAAACTAAATATATTTTACAATAATATGCCTATTTCATCAAACTAACTAATATTTCACATAGACATCTGAAGTTGACTTTTAGATTTCTGATCAATAACAACAAGCTACATATAACACACACACACACAGTAGTACATATATACTAATATTTTCCTCAAAACACATGTAGGTCATCTATGATTTTGCAACTTAAAACTCATATACTGACTAAGGCTACCAAAACGCAACCTTGAGTGAGTGGAGAAAAAAGTAAATCAAATAGACAAGTTTATATAAAATAGGCTATTTAAGAGATAACTGGGGACATATTTTTAGCTAATTTATGACCTATAGTCTGTTGGCAGAGGCCTTCATCCTCCCTACTTTACTCTTTCTAAGCATAATAAACAGACAAGAAGGTTTGATGCTGCGCAAAGCTCACACCTTTATCTCGGCAGGAGCTTGACTCTGAGGTCTGGAAATAGAAGTTCTCACCATTTTTCATTGATTGCAGTGTTTGATGTGACCTTCACCCTGGATCATTCTGGGGCTTCCTTCATTATCTTCAGTCTACTAGCCAATGATTTATGGGCAGGTACCTGAATTCTTGGACAAAATAAACTTGTCCTCTGATTTAACACTGTCAAGGTCTGACTTCCTACTTGTTTTTTGTTTTGTTTTGTTTTGTTTTTTGTTGTTGGTGGGTATTTTTTGCATTGTGAATTACCATTGCACATGCTGACTGGAAGTTTCTGTGGACTGGGTATTTCTGCTTTAATGTCAGCAAAGCCAAGTGGGTCACTAAAATGCGCAAATGGCAGTCTCTCTGTGAGATACTATTCAGATTTGAAATGAATGCTTTACAATGCCCTTATACCTTGAAATGCATTTGTACCAAAATGGGTCCTATAGAGGGGAAATTACTGAGGGCTGAAGAAGGGATGGATTAGGAAGAGGAAGACACACTTTCCAAACATGTCTGAGATTTCTATTACAGATAACAACTTGCAGTCTGCTTTCTTACTCACCGGCCTCCACCCAAATCCCAGATAAAATGTCTACAATCACATATCAAATACCAGAATCAAGAACCACGGACCATCCAGTTACCTGGGAGTTCATAGAGAGCTCACAATATTCCACTCAAACATATTACAAATAAAACGACAGAATGGAAAAATCTCCTATGCTGCACCACATATTTCTATATGAAAATAATCATTTGTTGTACATAAAAATAACTGAATAGGATCTTGATGAGAAATTCAGACATTTTAATAATCCAGTGAATCATAAATGTGGCTTGTACCACATTTATACATAAGTATACCCCCAAATTGGAAGCATTCACTGAGGTCTAACAATAAAAAGGGACTAAAATAACATGTGCCAAGAACAAAGGGAAATAAACAGAGCAAGATAGGGGGAGAATATTGGTAGTGACTTGCATCCTACAATGTCAGAACACCTGCAGAGAGAGAGAGAGAGAGAGAGAGAGAGAGAGAGAGAGAGAGAGAGAGGAGAGAGAGAGAGCTAATACTTGGAATCTATAGAGGTTAACCCTTTCCTCCCCATCACATGCCCATTCACTAGGTTTTCTATCTGTCTGGCTTTAGCTTTTGCAACCTAAAGACTCCCTTTAATAAGAGAATATTTAGAACCTGGAGAGGAATTTCCTGAGAACAAACACAGGGAGTACACATGTCATATATAAATTCTTCTGAGGAAAGAATGCTAGAAAAACAGAATGGCAAACCCTGCAGAGAGCATGAGGTTAAGCATGTGCCCATGAGTCTGTGTAAACACTTGCATTACACGTTCCTAAATCTTAGAGTCAGTCCTCTTACGAGTGATAAAGGACCTCACATGATAAGAGTCTAGCTTATTCTTATACGGGATACCTTAAACCAAGAAGAGGAGAAGCTGGAGTGAAAAGGAAGGAATTCACCAAACAATTAAAGGTAACAGATTCCCTGGATATTATCAACAAGGAGAAGTCTTTACTTAGGAAAGGTACAGTGTTAAGTTCTCTGCTACCTCACCATACAACACAATCCCTGTTCTACCTCTATAAAGTTACTAATCTCCTTTCAACTTGCAACAGGAATGGATTTGTGAGATTATAATATTAACATGTGCATAAGACTTACAGAGAAGTGATTACCACACATCCCTTTGTACCAGCATCACTTAATGCAGGTGTTTATGGCATAGTTTTTAACCATATTATCTGAGCTATTATACAGCTTGTGAATGGAACCGTACCATGGTGTTCAACCTCAGAACTTATGCCTTCTGTGCTTCACCAGACTACAAACAATTAAGCTGCCTTCTGAAAGCCAGGTTATCTTGCCTTACCCCCAACTTCAATGATACTACACTATTTGTATAGTTATGTGAACTAAATTTGTACTGAAAGCTTTCTTTGACATAGCCTTGTCAGCCACCACTTTCCTGTTCCATTTTTATTCACCTCTGTTGATTTCGATCATAAAATATCATGAAAATTTATCTGTTTCTTTTCACTTCTATCAGCATGGCACAAAAATAAGCACATGTCTTCTATGTCTGGCAGCTTTCTTTGGTCCCATATAATCAAATCATTCGGAGAAACCCTTATTTCTGTTTTCCATGTTGCTGCCAATGTGGACTTCTTTCAAAGACAAATGTCAGCCATTATTGAAAATTCTCTAGTAGAATCTGGTCATTTTCTCTTCTTCTAAACACCATGACATTGTTCTTTCCTTCTTATTCTCTATTTACGCATCCCTTTCTTATATATGAGTTTCCGAACTTCCAGGCTGATTAGCTAAACCTTCCTACTGTGATTATGATACACATGACTCAGGTTAGAGCTTTTATTTCTTTCATAGCAGCTTTACTATTGACTTCGTGATATTCTATTCATGGTTATCTCTTGCAATGAAACATTATCTACAGAAATGCAGACTCCTCTTAGGTCTTAGTTTGTAAGGTAGTAAATATCATTAAATGGACATTGAGCATTCCCTTTGTACTTGAAATCTGAAACTCCTGAAGAGATTTATCTCACCTATAATTTTCATTTTATGTATGCAGATGAAGCAGATACAATCTTAAATATTCACTCTAAACATACCTAAGAGAGTGCTTTCAATAAATGTAGGTTTATGTACTGCAGTCTAGAAAACATTATACCACAGACTCATTTTTTTTTTCTTTCAAAAGGGTATGTAATTGTAAGAGATAGTATCTGAGATTCAGTGAAAATATTTCTAATATAGGGGTACTTGCTTTACATTTGATGAAGCTGTACTACTTCATCACTCGAGTACCATACAATTCCCACTTCCCTTAATAAGCAGTGAACTCTTGCTAGTGTGTATCATCCCACAGGACATATTCCTCTGTCTTGGGAGTCACCTCAGATTAAATGTTTCATTCTGCTAGGATGGGTGTCTTGTATGAGAATTAAAAGCGACCTTGGAGGCATGATACCATGAGAAAAGACAACCCCAAATACTCCTAAAAAATCATTCCTAAAGTTAGAAGGACATTCTATTTTTGTTTTTAAGAAAAAACTGTTGTTTTTTTTTCCCAATGATTTTCTAACCTAGTCCTTCCTGTAATTGCTGTTGTAAAGTTTTCAAAGTGTTAAATTAATAAAGATGAAGCAAGCATTTTTCCTTGCTTATAACATATGTGACTTTGGGAGAAAGCCTTTAAAGGTAGAAACCCATATTCTGATAACATAGACTATTAAAGAAGAATTTAGAAAATGAGTCAAACCCCAAACCTAGTGTGATGGCTAGTCACACTCTGACTACATATGAAATTAACTAAAACCCAAGCAGTTGGGTATACCTGTGAGGGATTTTTTTTCTTAATTAAATCATTTGAAGTCAGAAGACCCACGTATAGCCTGGATCTTTGAGGTGGGAGGATTCACCTTTAATACAGATCTCTTGACCAGCTGGAATAACAGCAGTTTGGACCGAAGGTACCTCATGTTTCATTGAAGCACAATTTTCAAATGAGTTAAGTGGACCATCAGCATGTCTGCTTCTACTTCTTCAATCCTAGAATTGGTTAAATTTAGAACAATGCCTAATCCACTTGCATCCATCCAGAGCCAACCAATATACATTGACTGACTTCATATCCAGCATCATATGTGTTCTCAGGCATGACTATCTTAATATGTACAAATGCCTAATAAAGTGCATATCTATATACCCACCAATAACTGAGGAAATCAAATCCCCAAAAAGTTTTTAAGGAAATCACATGGCACAATCCATCATCCACAGCTTCAGAAGAAACTTGGGAAACACTACCATTGTTTTATTTCATAAGTTTAAGCCAAGGCTCTCAGTTGGAGTAAACTTGTTATCTGTTTTCTGGTAGTTTATATATTGTTTTGTTCCCTAAGGCAGTACATGATGAGTGTGTCAGTGTGGATATAAATAACTGTACAATTAGATACTAGGGGGAGGGGAGAATAATTTTAGCTTAAAAATTAAGGCCTCTGTTGTAAAACAATACCTATAAATAGTACAACATTTCTGGGCGTAGGCTCTTTGACAAAAATTCCAATTCTGTCACGTGTTAAAATTAAAACTATCAAATTGAGTGGCTTTGGTTGATTTCATTTCTGTCTCAAGTTGAAACAAGTGAAAAGCAACCCACAAGAGAGTGTGAGCATACTCTGCCATACACAAGTCAAGGCATCCTCAATGCAAATGAGACCATTAAGTCCCAGGCATATCTGAAAATGCTCTATTCCCCAGAGCACAGTAGTTTACTTTTATTTTTCTTTTAAAATGTTTCAGCATTATCTAAACATTTGTCATTTAAGGTATGAATTCTATTGTGTTAGATGCCACGGCAGTGGCTCTTGTCTATTTCATGAGATCTATAACTGAAACTTCTACCTTAAGGACTACCAGTGTTGCTGAGCCACTATCCAAACCTCGTGATCTACTTGGCGCTCTAGAAATACTTCTTTGCTATGAATACCTAACAGCCCAAGAGAGAACAGTTATTTTTTGGTTTGCTATGCTGGGAATGGGATCCAGAGTATCATGCTTGCTAATCAAACACTCTACCAAAGAACCCTCCCCCTAGTGTGACATAGTGGTATTGAAAATTACATTTACAAAATATAAGGTAGTACCACCCAGTCCTGTCATTTTTGAATTACTCTGAGAGGAAATTCTAGTGATTTCTTTCCTCTGTCAGTACATGAAGCTCCTTGGCATCCTCTTACATTGTTATTCGAATTATCTCACCACATCTGTTAGCTATCCATTGCATAGCAGTGTGTTGTACCTTTGAGATAGGAAGCTCTGATTTAAAAGTGGCTCAACAGAAGAAGCGAGTAACCAAATAATTCAGCAGTAAACCACATGTCACAGGCTGCATACCATTCACATAAGATTTCTTCTTACAGGGATGTTGTTATCTGTCACACAAAGACACAGTTCAAGTTCATCTGTCTTTCATATACATGCGTTTCCTTCAGAGTACATAACACACGACTTCAGAAGGTGTTTGATAAATATTTGCTGAATGAATGTTATGGGAATTAATATTGTAAAATGTTTTTAAAAGTTAATTAATATCAAATGGTAGGGAGAGAAAACTCACTAAAGATCACAAAGATAACAGAACTTAGTACAGATTTTGGTACAGTGTCCAAGTAAGGAAATTTCATTTGATAAAGAACTTCTTAAAATCCATATTTTATTTATGTTCATTGTTTTTGGACTAAATCTATATTGATAGCAGAAGAATCCCAGCTAAACACCAACTTGAAAAAGGATAATAGAAGCAATAAACAAATGCTAGCTACAAAAAAAAAATCTCAAGAACAAAAACTGCCATTAGCTTTTCAAAAGATCTTTAAGGCTAAAACAGCAACAACAGTGAGAAATTATATATATTCCATCTGAAATTAAATGACATAGACAGGATTTGAAAACTCCAATGATCTCAAGAAAGAGAATAAAAATTAAAAATTATATACCTAAGGAGAACAAATTTATAGCATTTTAATTTGTTTAGTCAGTTTCATGGGCAGGAATTGTTATTAACAGTTTTCTTTCTTTTCCACATTACATTAAGTATAGAAAATGATCAAATTTTTGCAGTATATCAGGAAAATGGAGGTCCAGAAACCATCTTCAAGGTATGCTGCATCCAAGTCCAGCTTGCTGCCCAAGATGCCAAGAAGTATAAACGAGTAGGCAGGTGTGCAACCCACTCATGAGCAGTTCTCGGCAGCCCACCTACTGGCCAGTTTTTTTTCCTTAAAGTGTGTGCCCTGAGATAACCAGATGCCCCACAAAAACAGGTTCTGTCCATGAACCATTAGAAGTTTGTAGTTAACTATAATTTGCAGGATGCATACCACACTTCTTTTAGGAATTCACAATTTATGAACTATCGAAGTTATCAGAAGAACTATCCCTCCCCCTGACCAGGATTTTTTAGCCATTTTTTTTTAAATTTCAAAACTCAGGAAAATTACTACCATCTCATAGTTCTAAGGATGTTGTTAAATGGAGGCACCCTTCACACCAGAACATAACACCATGACTTGAAAGAGTTAATGTAAAAATATAGCATCCTAACTGTTTTTCATTGGAGGAAAATTTGGACACTAAATGAATTTAATCTTCAAGATGAAATCCACCGGGAACTCTGAGAATGCCAAGGTATCCCATGCCATAATCAGTATTTTTACCCCTAGATGAGCTCTTGGGGAGACTGGAATGCATAGATTCTACAGATAACACTCCCAATCATCTGCAGCAACTAACGTCACAGGCAAGGAGGTTTCTAATTGTGAAATCTAAAATCCTTATAAAGACCCTTACTCTCTGTGCCCCAGGAGACTTTTATGTTTTCTTGGTTATATATTCCCTTGGCTGTTAATGCAATTAGTATGTAATAACAATGTACACATCCACTCACAGGAAAAATGGTAGACATGCCAGTTGATTTGGCTTGGGGCCATCTCATTGGCAGCATGGTGAGACAACCTGGTATTAAACCATCTGTTATTAAGGGTATATTTTAAAATAGTGTTTTGTGTCTCCTGGGTTACTCACTCCCACTGATAGCAGCACAATATTAAGACTCCCATTTTTTCCTAGCAGCAGTGTGCAAGATAACAAGCTTTAAACATTTGCATTGTTCCCTCACTGCTCATGCTGTCTAGAATTTTATTTAATGAAATGTCTCCTATATAATGCACCCTGCTTTCTCACTGTTTTCTCATGGCAGTGAGCAAGCAGCTTTTGAACTGTGTTACTTAGCATAGTTGGACTGTTTAGAGTCCCGGGCCCTAAGTAAAACTGGCCGGAGCTTTTGTCCTTATGAATAGCGAGCTGCCAATCTGTCTTAAGAGAATTGCTACAAACAGAAGAGTAGAATATGATCTACAATTAACAATAAAATACTTCTTTCAATTTGCTTCTTTCACATTGGTTTGCATGGATTACTTTCCTTTATATTAATTTAGGAAATTAACTCCTCATCCTCACAAATCTTCAACCAGGTCCTCATTGCCACCTGTTGCAGTCAGTAGCAAAATCCTGCCGCACAAATTTTTAGAATTAAGTTTGTGCATGGTAGAAAAGGATAGTATTCCTTTGAAAGATGGGCAGCCACGCCATTTAACAAAACTATCCAATGTAAGTCAATTCAGAAAACCACCTTGCCTTACAAAAGTAAAATTTACTAATTTGTACCTTACTTTAAATCCCTTTTGACCAGCATAAGAGAACTGACTTTCAGTTCAAAACTTCTATGTATGCCTCAGACCTCGGTGGGAACAGGTTTTTGGTTTTTCAAATTTTCTTTCACAGTTGCCTTTTCTAATTGACTGTTCCCAAGTATAACTAAAATTTCCCTCTAAGTTTTCTAAGCACTTTCACATTCCCATATTTAATTCCATTCAGACTGAATGTTTTATATATGTATAGTGCACAGCCAATTTTTAACTCAATTGACCGCAGTGCCCTTGCCATAATGCCTTATTCATCACTCCCACCTTATATATAAGCAGGCACATGCTAGTTGTCAAAATGCAAAAGGGAATTTCTATATGTTGTTTAGAACAAAGGAGCTAGCTCTGCTTCTTCCTCTCCTTGCTGTCTCAGAAGGTGTCCTTTATTACATGTACAGGATCCAAGTATTTTGCTCCTCGGGAATGAAAAATGATAGCTTCAGACTGCCTTTAAAAAAAATGACAAATTCTGTTTCTGCAGATTATCACCCTGCTTATGGATTTAAGAATCCCTCTGAGATTTACTCTTACTTCCTTGAGAATTCAGCGTTCCTCTCAAAGCACCCCCCATTCCACCCCGCAGCCGCCAAACTCAACTGCACTGTTTCAGAGTGCAAGAAAGATGAGAAAGTTTGCTCATCCCGATGGTCTGGAAACTCTTGCTTAGTAAAAAACACTTTCTGAGATGTCTAAGGTGCTAGAATTATTGCCTCGGTAGATTTTTAATGTGCAAAACCCACAGAGAAAGTTGGCTGGAGGTACGGCGAAGCATTGTGTTTGTTCAGGAAGGAGCTGTGGGGTTAGAGGCTGAGCAACGCCTCTCCCTCTGCTTCCTGGGTGAGAGCAGCGAGGCGTGCCCCTTAGCAGAAGCGAGCAGAGAGGGAGAGCAGTAAGACTCACCGGCTTCCCCATTTTTCTCAGGATCGGGGGTTTGTTCCTCAATTGAGAGCTGGAAGAGGCAAACCTGAGGGTCCTCCAAGCAGGCTGCTCGGGCAAGTACCGGCTCTGCTCTTCGCCTCGGATCAGCTGAATGGCTGGGGCGTTCAGGAAGCTTGCTCTGTCCAGCTGGGAATCGCTCCCCCTCTCCAGGGTGTGTGCTTACATGCCTCTCAGTCAGAGCAAAAAAAAAAAAAAATACCAAACTCAGGTCAGCCTAACAGGTTTCCTTATATAGGTAAACATGAATTGCATTCCTGGTGAAAGAAGTTAACTCGGAGCCCTCGGTAACCTGGTTAACCCTATACATGCCAGAAGGGCTCAGAATCAGTTGCCCTGCAGAGGGTTTGGTTGCAGTACAAAGGGATTTGTGAGATTTAATTAAAAGCATCTTTATCCTGGCAGTCTGCAAAAATTGGCCCTTTTAGTGTAACTGAGAGTTAATAACTAGTATTTTATATCACACATGCTGACCAACATTATATTATCATAAGGCATTGTAGGGAAAAAATCAAAGTATAGGATGTCATAATTTGTCTTTCATGATTTCAAAACTAGGGAAGTTAATTTTGAGATTATTTTCAAAGAGGTAAAAATTGTGACAGAAAGGGAATGAGAAGAGAATAAACTTCCAGGAAACAAGGCACAACTGACTTATTTGAGCACTGTAACTATGCTATTAAACTTTCCCAGGCCTTTAGGAGATAATACAATATAAACATTTAATGTTTATTTACTTTGCAATGCAATGATTGCTAATGTATTTTTGATGGGCGGAATTTCAGTTTAATGATATCTATGGCAGTAATAATCTTTCCCAACCTACATATTATTTGATTTGTTCAAAAAATATAAGATTTGTGAATTTGCATTGTTACATGTAAAAATTACAAGCAATTTTACAGATTTAAGAAGAAAAAAATACATGTGCCAGTGAACTCTATAGATGGAAGAATTAACTCCACTTTGAAATACAGTTTAAAAGACATGTAAGGTTTCTAATACTTGACTCTTTCTCTTTACTTTTTCTACATCATAGTAAAGTAGTAATTATTTTTCATTGTAATCCATTTCACTAAAGACTTAATAGGAAGTTGACATAATTAGATGAAAGATTTTCCCATGCTTAATGGAGATGAAGACTGTCTAATAAGTATAAGCAGTCCTTAAAAGAATCTCTTGCTATTATTATGTCCGCCACTGACTGCTCCTTGAGTAGTGACAATCTTATTAAAAATACCTTAGTGCTGTTTTGGTTCCCTGGTTCAGGAAGGAGAGACAATGGATGTTGACATGCCATTGAAGACAGCACCAATGCAAACCTATCACAAAGAATCTCTCTAATTGCACAGTCAAGAACAATAACTAAACTCTGAAAAGCATTTCACTTTGGGCAAAGTCAATCACTCTTTTTATCTCCATAGGAATGCTGTAAAGTGTGTTTATTTCCTTTTCACACCAATAAAATGAACATAGAAAGATAAAGTGATTAGTCCTCCAACATCTCAGGATCAGTTTGTCAGAGATCCCATTCCCCAGATAGTCTAAAATTTAATTACAATAGCATTTTGGAAATAAAATCCGTTTTAAGACACATAAAAACATTAACATGGTACTTTCCCATACCCAAATTTATTTTTAATAATAATATGTTCATATTTTTAAATAGAATTACAAACTAACTAAAATACTTTCTATAAAATCGTAATTTTTGATAATATGACTGCATTTGAATATCAAACAGCATAAAATGAGTTCAGAAGTGCATGTTTATTGAATATGAGTTTGGGTTGTAAAATACTATGAAAATATGACTTGGAAAGTACTGCACACATTCTGTTTTCAGGATACACAGCTTTACTATATCAAGTTAAGACCCATCTTGATTCCTCCACTGGAAGGAATATTAGTGTATTCTCTTTATAGGGTTTTCACTAATATTTAATATTTGGTGTCATGCCAGGTATTTGCTTTTATTAATACAGTTTATGTATGATCATGTACCCTTTATATCCTCATAATTCCTGCTGAAGCAAGTTCTGTTTATGCAGGATCGTTAGAATTTATTAACATGTTGTTGCAAGACAAAGAATGCATTTTTTTCCAGGGGAGCATAAAGCTTTAAATGTCTTAAGTTGGCCTCCAAATTTATTTTTGAAATTCTTCATAAACAATTGTTTAGGTTTAAAACATAAAATACTATAGACTATAATTATCGAATACAAGTTCAAGATTTGAAATTAGGATATTGAAGTAACTTATTTCAAAGAGGAAACATAATTCTCTGTGAAATCCAGTTTGAACACTTCAAGAAATTGTTTGAGAAAAGCTGTGTCAGTGAGGTAGCATGGATTTCACCTTGCCATATAGGACCCCAATGAGAGAGTACTTACAGCTGAGAAATTAAAGTGTGCCAAAAAAAATAAAGCAAAACCTCACTTATGGGAAACTAAATAAAATACGGGACTTACTAGAAGTACAGAAAACACCATTGTGGTCTAAGGAAAATATCAGGGGATACATTTTCAAAATTCACAATGATTTATATCTAATGAGTCAAAACATTTGAAACCTTGGTCCTCATATGAGACACTGAGATGCTCCCTGTTTCTACTGCACCCAAAGTACAGCAGCTGAAGATCCATCTGATCTAGTTTTACTTCTGGGATGTATGACTTTGGGCAATTTGCTTAAAATTTATGATTCTCACATACAAAATGAAAGAAGAAACTTCTACATTTCACTGATTTCTGGAACTATCTTATGAGATTTCATGTTAATAAATCCACACATTATACTGATGCTTCTTTTAGTGTCAAGTATCCATCAACAATCAAGGTAAACAATCATCAACAGTCTATGTATATGCTGCTCATGGAGCTAGCCGACTTGAAGGAAATACTATTTACGTCTGTACTGTGCAATGTGAAACTGGAATGCGAGAATGTATAACTGAAGATCTACATGAATACAGGAATATTATTAGATGGACGCCATTCATGCTGTCTTTCTCACTACAAATGGTTCAAGTATTTAAGCCATTGAAAGGCTGATCTTATCATGATTAAGCTTTGTAGACCTGAGCTGAGTCAAATAAATACCAGAGAAGAGTGAAATATAATTCATTAGTCATATCATGAGGATGTTGTTTTTCTAACAGTTAAGGAGGGTCAATTCATTCACAAAGCAAGTTGGTGGTGCACAAAATGTTGGATACTCAGTGGAATTATAAAAAAAAAAGGAATGAAAAACCCCAACTTTATAGCCAGTTAATTAAAATATACTTTTTAATTTACTCTTTTGCCAAAAACATTTCATTGGCATGTTTTGTGTTTAAGGGACCCATGAAGGACACATACAAAAAAGGATGCACAGAGAATAATAATGGTCTTTAATTTGAATAAAACTGTCTACAACAAATAATATGATAATTGTATCAAGCAGGATAGGTGAGACTATGCCTGAGTAAGCAGTCCCCAAATCTCAATGCTTTAGAAGAAGAAGGGTATACTTCTCATTATGTTGCATGTTTCCACAAGGCAACAGGGAGATCTATTCATACCTACTCAGAAAATGTGTGAATGTGTCATTGTTTGCAACGTCTACTTTTATGGTTGATGAGACAGAAAATAGGAACTTGAGGAACTTGTACTAGCTTTCCAAGCTTTAATGGGTTCACGTAAAACCATTGATCATATTTGAGTTCACCATTCAGCTCTTATGTTGAGTGCAATGGAACCTAGTCAGTCATTCCCTACCTTAAAATGCCAGTATTTTTTAAAAAAATAATTTGGAGGATGCATACGTAATTTATCCCAGTCAGTCACTTGGGAGATGAAATATAAGATAAACTGAATTAATTTGAAGATAGTAACAAATTGGATAGCTAGTATCTTGGGTAATTATAGTTCAAACTGACCTTCACTAGTAGGGAATTAAATGATGTTAAGAGCTTTTGTTCAATGGTGATAAATAACAGATTGGAATTAAAAATATAAAATATATGTGATAGAAAAAAATTGTAATGATCTAGCATTATCCTGTGAATTAAATAAATATTGGCAGTCTACCACTTTTACCTGTAAAGTTTCTTAGGATGTATTATAAATATGGTGGTAGGAGCTGGAGAGATAAGCTCATCAGTTAAGAACTTACTGTTCTTGCAAAGGACCTGGGTTTGTTGTTCACTACCCAGATAGTAGGGCACAACCATCTATAAATTCAGTTCCAGGGAATCTATTGCCCTCTTCTGGCCTCCACAGGCACCAAGAACATGCATGTGTACATACATAAATGCAGACAAACATTCAAACACATACAATCTTTATATAAATATAGTGGTATTAACCCTGTGAGCACTAGTATAAGTTGTTTCCAAATACTGATTCTTAGATCCACAATTTAGTAAATCAACATATTCAGAAGCAAAAGCAGAGATTTCCAAAAATTGCAGATTAGAGGACAGAAAAGGTTTTTTTTTTATAGAGACAATAAATATTTTAAAATTTTGCCAGCAAAACCTTCTCTTTTGTAACTATTCATCTTTACTCTGTCACTGAGGTCCAGAGCAGCTATATTAAGTAAATGTGTGCTTGTGTGCCAACAAAACTTTATTAACCAAACTGGGCACCAGACTTTGACTATATACAGACCCCTGTTTTCTCCATTATAAGTCTTTCAGAATAATAACGTATCCAAAATAATTGCAAATGCCACGAGTGCAGGAGGAATACAACTTGGGTCATTTTCTTATGTGTCTTATTCTTTGCACAATGCTTTCTACAAAGATCCCAGTGAATAAGCTGATTAAATAAAGTAAATTAAATTATCCAAAATGCCACCACTGCATGAAAGTCCCAAAATATTCCAAAACAAATTGTAATATTTTTTTCTTGAAAGTGTCATGAATATGAAATTCAAAATATATTTTACCTTTCCAATATGTCAAATAGCTATTAATCATATTTTCCTTAAAGAACAAGAATATTACTTACAAGAAAATATGATAAAACACAGAAGAGTATTATAGTAATGAGATTACAAAGAAGAAAAACTAAAGAAGCAGAATATATTTGCAAAATATTTTTAACATTTTTTCTAAGTTCTTTATAATTAGCCAAGGACAATGAAGCAAATGTCATCTTTAGACACAAGTGAAAATTGAGACAAGAAGTTGTCACTTGTCCAATATCAAGATAGTGGTGATGGAGACAGAAAGAACTAGACCCATTCAGAATCCAGTCCTTGAGCCTGACAAGTGTGCAATGGCAAAGGAACAGGAATACATTAGCCAGATATATTTCCTATAAAGGTGAAATTGAATGCAATAATAAACACAATTTGCACATGTGGAGGTCATGTGTTGTCTACTTTTCTAAATTCTATGATGTTCCATTCATGCATTTCTATAATTGGTTTTAATCATTTTCACACACACATCCATTCTCCTCTCATCCTCTCTCTGCTCTTCTGAAACTCTTCTCCCCTGCAAGACTCCTTGAAATTACATATCATCTATGTGTGTGTGTGATCCACCAAATTGAATAATTTGGGGGTTGCCTCAAGGAAAGCCCAGGATTCCACATGCCACCTTTCTTCCGTACCTAAAATGGTCTCCACAGACTCTTCATCTTTAATTCAATATGGTTTGTAGTTAGTCACAAGCTCTCCCTTTTGATGAAACTCTGAAAGCTGGAGCATAGTCATGAATGAACGGCAAATACTCTTGAATCTTAATGGTGACCATTTCCATGCATCACTTTTACTTCAATCCTGTTGCACCACCTGCCCAGATCAGTTTCACTATGCCATCATTATTGGGCTAGATAATTCACCATCAAAGGCCTACCCTGAAAATTGGAAAATACTTAAAACAACATCTCTGGCATCAACTTACCAATTGTACCCATGTTCAAAGTCATAACCACAACAAAGGCTTTTAGACATCACCAAATACCCTCAAGGGGGAAAAATTATCTGCTTTGGGAACTGAATATATTAGCTTAATTGTCTTTCCTACTTCTGCCATTCTTTCTCTATATTCTACATTGAGAGGCATATAAACATAATATCTTGTAATGGCATTTGCAAGCTTATGCTAATTATTGAGCAAGACAGTTTAGAATGCAATATAATTTCATTCCTGTGGTCCCACATTTCTTCCCAATCTGTCCTGAGCTAGGACTCCAAACCAATACTGTAGTTCTGCATATGCTCACACTGGGATTTCTTCCCTTTTTCCGATATATTCATGTTGTTCAGATGGGAAGAAACTGCCCATGCTGTTGCAAAAGTCTGAAACGTACACCTTCTTGTGTTAGGCAGAATGTTGACCTCATAAATTGTTCCAGTCACTGTGTGAATAAATTGGTCTATGTGGTAAAGGATACTAACGTTGTCCATGGAATTAAGGTTCTTAATGAATGGGCTTTAAGATCTCCTGTACAACATAGACTGAAGACTAACAACTTTCCAGGAATTCTCCAGGCCTTTAGGCCTAGATTTGGATGACAGAACTATCAAGCCTTATGGACAGAGTAGTTTTCAGGTCTCAACTTCTCCACGTACTGTTGACATACCAACCAGTATTGTAAAAGACAACCTATTCACTATTGCTAGTTCTAACATAGAAAAAGGAACTCCAATCTAAAGGATCAGGGTGGTCTCTAAAAGCTGGCAAAGGCCAAGGACCAGATTTTCTCCTAGAGGAAGAGTCACATAAGAACAGAACTCAGTTGACACCATGACTTTAAGCCAAAGGGACTAGTGTAGGATTTTTGACCCTGACAACTGTAAGGTAACATATTTAACCATTGAATTTGAAATGCATTGTTACAATGGCCATAAGAAATGATACATCAGCCACTCCCATGCTAACACCTTTACCCCAAGGTTCAATACAAATATCTTCTCCAGTATATTGCCTTCTATGATAACTATTACTAACTTTATTCTCCATCCCAGCTCCAGTAGTTTCACATCAGTCTTTCTGATACATTCCTCCTGATACTTCTGGCCATTGTTAGATATCACTAGAGCGCATTCATTGCAAAGTAAAACCAAAAGAAAAAAATCTCAAATCCACTTAAACAGAAAGTAGAAAATAATGACAAACTTGGAAGAATAAAATAAATGTGGTGGTAATTTTATACGCCTTGAGTCAGGAATGCTGGAGAAAGAACCAGGTTTGGATTAAGTAAAGAACGTTTGTGTTGGATGAAAACAAATTTTTGACGGTAGTTGGAGAAATTGCACAAGGAAACACGCTGCCAGGAAGGGCCACAGAGGCCGAGATTGTGGCAACACTCGCAACAGAGATTAGATAATGCAAGTCTGGAAAGTCAGTGGAGCTCAGCCTGCAGCATTTACTCGATGGCCTGCTTCTTCTTCCTCCAGCTTGAAAATGCATGTAACACAAAGCAATGACTCACAGGACAACATCTGCATGTAATTGCATTTCTGTTCCAATAATAAATGTTTCAACTGCTACGCTATTTACGAAAGCTGTTATCATAAAGAGCCGAGTGGGGGAAATTCGAAACACAAATGCTTATCTTAAGAAGCCTTTCCTTTGCAGTCCTGTGTCCAAGTACCTAGTGCCAAATTTACCATAGTTTTTGAATTGTCTTGAGGGACTTATCTTCTCTTTTAAATTGATTTTCAGGTGTTTGATTCCCTGCAAAAGCCCTTCTTGTCAGTCATGATTTTCATTATATTTTTGAACCAGATGAAATGAAGACTAAGTACTAGAAATTGTTCATATTTCTTGTGTGAACTTATTATCTAAAGTTTGGACCTGCTGCCAGCCTCAGAAGCTCATCTGTCCATTCTTTTTTTAAGTTTTGGATTTTCACATTTATTTATCTATTTATTTATTTCATGTGTGTGTGTGCGCACGCGTGCACATGTGTGTTTTAAATGCCATGGTACCTGTGTGGGGGGTCAGAGGTCAAAACACAAATTAAGGTATCATGGTTTTTACTTCCACCTTATGTGTTCTGGGGATGAAACTCAAGTCTTCAGCCTTAGTGGCAAGCTCTATTTTTATTAATTTATTTATTCAGTATACATCCTGACCACAGTTCCCCCTTCCTCTCTTCTCCCAAACACTCCTCCCTCCTCCCCTCTGCAAACCTCCCCAAGCAGCCCTCTTCTGTAATCACTGCTAAAGGGGCAGGCCTACTATGAACTTCAGCAAAGCATGGAATATCAGTCTGCCCTAAGACCAAGCACTTCTCCTGTATTCAGGTTGGGCAAGGCAGTCCAGCATGAGGAATTGGCTCCCAAGACCTACTCTAAGCACTGGTGACAGCTCCTGCTCTCATTGTTGGGAGTTCCACATATAGACCAAGCTATGTAACAGTCACATATATGCAGAGGGTCTAGGTTGGTCTCATGTAGGTTCCCTGGTTGTCGGTTCAGACAGTGAGACCCCATAATGCAGGTTAGTTGTTTCTATGGGGTTTTCTGTGATGTTCCTGACTCCCCTGTTTTCTACAATTCCTCCTTCCTCTCCTCAGCAGGACTCTGGAGCTTGGCCCAATGTTTGGCTGTGGGTCTTTGAATGTGACTCCATCAATTAATGGATGAAGGCTCTCTGATGACAAATGGGGTAGGCACCAATCTGATCACAAGGGATGGCCAGTTCAGGCTATGCATTCACTGATGCCATCCTTGTAGACTCGTGGAAATTTCCCTTATTTCTACCTGAATCCTTAAAGCGCCCCATTCCAGGCATCTCTTTCAGCACTGTTCCCGCCACTCACCCACCCCATAACCCTATCCTTCAATTTCGCAAGTCCATCCACCTGAGTACAACCCAGAGATAGCCTCTATTTCCCCCATCCAGGGAGATCCAAGGCCTGCCCCCCCTTAGGCCCTCCTTGTTACCTAGCCTGTCTGGGTCTGTGTATTATAGCATGGCTATCCTGATGGAGGAAGGTCATTAGTTAAATAAAAAGAAACTGCTTGCCCTCATTGGTTAGAAGATAGGTGGGAGGAGTAAACAGAACAGAACGCTGGGAGGAAGAGGAAGTGAGCACAGACTCCACAGCTCTCCTCTTGGGAGCAGACGCCTCAGAGAGACACCATGCCCTGCTCCCTGGCAGACACATGTCATGAAGCTCCGACCCAGGATGGACTAGGCTAGAATCTTCCCGGTAAGACTGGTTCTCACAGATTATTAGAGATGGGTTGATTGGGATATCAGAATTAGCCAGTAAGGGCTAGAGCTAAAGGGCCAAGCAGTGTTTAAATGAATACAGTTTGTGTGTTGTTATTTTGGGTAAAGCTAGCCGTGCGGGCGGCTGGGGTGCTGGGGACGCAGGCCCACCACCCGTATTACTACACTATCATTTATTTTACAGTTAATATCCAATTATGAGTGAGTACATACCATGTTTGTCTTTTGGGGGTCTGTGTTCCCTCACACGGGATGATTTCTTTTTTCAATTTCCATTTTCCTTCAACTTTTCTGATGTCATTGTTTTTAACAGCTGAGTGTACTTTCGTTTTTCAGTTGAGGGACATCTAGATTGTTTCCAGGTTCTGGCTATTATGAATAATGCTGCTATGAACATAGTTGAGCAAGTGTCCTTGTGGTATGATTGAGTATCCTTTGGGTATATGCCCAAGAGTGGTGTAACTGGGTCTTGAGGTAAATTGATTTCCAATTTTCTGAGAAACTGCCACACTGATTTCCAAAGTGGCTGTACAAGTTTGCACTCCCACAAGCAATGAATGAGTGTTCCCCTTGTTCCACATCCTCTCCAGCATAAACTGTCATTTGTGTTTTTGATCTTAGCCATGCTGACTGGTGTAAGATGGAATCTCAGCATCATTTTGATGTGCATTTCCCTGATGGCAAAGGATGATAAACAATTCTTTAAGTGTTTCTCTGTCATTTGAGATTCTTCTGTTGAGAATTCTCTGTTTAGGTCAGTATCCTATTTTTCAATTGGATTTTTTTTTGCTGTCTACTTCCTTGAGTTCTTTATATATTTTGGAGACCAGCGCTGTTTCTCCTTCCACCCTGTGGGTTTCAGTGATGAAACACAGGTCTTTTGCTAACAAGTTCTTGTATCCTCTCTGCCATCTGACTAGCCCTACAACTTCTTTCTTGTGAATAATGTAGTCAAGACAAAGGAATAAAATGACAGATATTGTGTTTCCTTCTGAAGGAGTGTAAAATGATTAGCAATCAATGTAGAAAGCAGTTAAGACTAATAGACACGGTTGTTTTCCCAGATCAGTCTTCTGTTTCTCGGTACTCTACAGTGGCAGATAAGCTTTTTGTATGTGGGTTAGTACAGGAGAAACAGACTTCTTCCCCATGAAATTCTCTAAGCCACCAGCTCCATTAGCAACGACTAGCAACACTGTGCTGTTTAAACTTGCTTTTGAGGGAATGTGTGTTGTGCAACATAAAGCAATTTGGGGTTTTAAATAATTCGCGTTATTTTGTACTCATTTAGCTGTATAAAAGTCACTCCGTGAGCAAAGCACAGAAACTCTTCAAACCACACAGAAAGGGAAGTCACGCCTCTTAAATGTCTGCCTCTTTCCATTCCACTAGGCAGATGTTTCAAGATGCTGTTGCAACTGAAGGTTTTTTTTTTTTAAATAAGGTAGCAAATGATGCCAGCAGGAAAACCTCCAAACAATAAGAGAAAGGACTAATTTTCTAATAGTAATTATCAAGCACATTCCCATTCCCCAAGATCTGCAAATTCTAAATTGTATTACTAGGTTCTCACCTTGTTTGCACTGTTTAAAACATCAGAGTTGAATATTAAAACCAAATAAAATCTTAGAATTGTGTTTTAGGAATATGAAAATCTAGAAATATGCCACATTTCTTCAAAGACATATTTGTGTGTTGAGTGGGGGGAGGTTGAGATAGGGAAGAATTCTGTTGTAGCTCAGCTTGTCCTTGAATTCACTTCTGCTTTAGCCTCAATAATGCTGTGATTACAGGCATGAATTACCAAACTCAAGTCTTCAGAGTTATCATAAATGTTAACATTTCTTTATTGTGCTTGGGCATATGTGTCATTGCATTCTTGTGGATGTCAGAAGATAGCTTGTAAGACTTGCTTCTCTACCTCAATTATAGGGATTGTGGGGATAAAACTCAGGTTGTTAAAATTGGGGGCAAGAGTTTTTACCTGCTGAGCTGTTTAGAGTTATCTTTAGTGAACTGTATGTTTTTCTAATCTGTAAATGGTGGAAATTTACAATTTCTTTACCCACCCAGGGCCTCTGATCCATGACATAGATGAGAGTGGAGTCAGGTAAAGAGAGAGTTCATTCCTTCATCCAAGAATAGAGAACAAATTTCCATATGTCAGAAGTCACATATTAGGATAGATCAAAACAGCATAAGTAAAGGTTGAAAGAATTTTAAAGCTTATACTTTAGTGTAGCAATATAATGTATCTCATCCCCTCCTTTTTGATTTAGAGGTAGTGTGAATTCAGAAGTAATGAAATTCATGAAAACGTCATGAGTGACAAGTGATTTGCATAGCATGCATCCCTTTATGATATAATAAGAAAGGCCCTTATCCTCCTTAGAATATGTTTCAAGCCTATGGCCCCAATCTAATCATATGAAAACAACAGGTATATTCTACAAAATATCTTACCATTCCTCCTAGAACTATCATAGTCCTACAAAGCCAAGACAAGAAGGAGACATATTGTCGCTGCTAGAGGGGATACAGAGAAATGCCATAGCTCCATATACAGAGTGATGCTTTACATGGGAGCCTGGAACAGAAAAAGGACAATTGCTGGAAAACTGGAGAAATCCTAATAAACTCCAACATTTAGTTAGTAATAATCTAGCAGACTTGGATTTCATAATTTTGACAAATGTACCATGTAGTGTAGGAGTATGACATTAGCAACAGCCAGGTGAAGGAATTTGGGAATTCCTTGTACATTCTTGGTAAATTGCTCATTAATCTAGCATTATTCAAACATTCAAAAGAGATGAAATACATAAGAACAATTAAAAATATGCAATAAACCCCAATTATGACTTACAATTAATTGATTCAAGAATTTTTAGTTGTGCAAAAGCAACATGCATTCAGTAGAAACCATACTTTGAGAATTGTAGTGTTTTCCTAGACTAAGGGAATGTGTTATAATCCCCCCAATTCACACCCGCCCTGTGTGTGTGTGTGTGTGTGTCTGTGTGTGTGTGTGATGTTTGTGTTGTAAATATATATATGAACTTGTAACTGTAGGTGTAGGTATGTGTACATGCAGTTGTACATGCATGTTTATATATGTATGTGGAGGTCAGAAGTCAATGTTGGTATTTTCTTCAATAGCTACACATTTGGTTTTTAAGAGTAGATCTCTTATGTATCTGAAACTCATCAATTTCACTGGGCAATTAGAGAAAGATTTGCAGATATCTGTTTCCACCCTCTAAACTATCTCTCTAGCTAATATAATCCACTTTTAACACTGAATAAAAGCAGAGAGCTACAATCTGCAGTCAGCTTCATGATCAAGAGGGTGGATATTGTATATTCTACTGCATTCTATGCAGCTAACCTATTCGATAATGTGTGTGTCATAGTTAAAATTTGTGATGATTTCATCAGTAAATAACCCTATTGTAAGTCAAGGATCACCTGTACCATATTATGATGGAGGAAGGTCATTGGCTAATAAAGGAACTGCCCTGGCCCATTTTATTGGTTAGAAGATAGGTGGGAGGAGTAAAAACAGAACAGAACGCTGGGAGGAACAGGAAGTGAGGTCAGAGTCTCGACAGCTCTGCTCTTGGGAGCAGACGCCTGAGAGAGACACCATGCCCTGCTCCCGGGATGAAGCTCCGACCCAGGATGGACATAGGCTAGAATCTTCCCAGTAAGTGCACCTTGGGGTGCTACACACAGATGATTAGAAATGGGCTAAATTAATATGTGAGAATTAGCCTAGAAGAGAATGGGCCAAGCAGTGATTAAAAGGATACAATGTCCGTGCAATTATTTTGGGGCATAAGCTAGCCGGGCAGGCGGCTGGGGTGTTGGGGACGCAGCCCCGCCACCACCCTTATTACTTCAATATTAGTTTTACATTGTGGTCAGAGAAAGAAAAAGAAAGTAGAGAATGATCCACTGGGAGCATGAAGAGCAGATACACACAAGCAGAGACAGGCAAAGTGAAACAGACAGAAATGGAAATAGACTGATGGGCTATTTGGTGTGCCAGAGCTTAGCGGCTTAGTTTTGTGACTCCTTGATACTGTCTTATACTATAGATCAGAGAAGTATGATTCTTTTAAGACCAGGCAAGTTGATGTAGTCTCAAAGCATACATCAGAGCACAGAAAGTTTTTGGCCTGACATTTTTTTACTTTCAATTTTAAGTCTTATTTTTCTATGTGATTCTGATGGTTTACATACTTTGTATTTTGAGAATTTCAATTTAGCAAGTGTTTTAGGATTCTTGAAGACATTGATTACCAAACTTTTGATAATGAAAACTTCCATGTGCAATACTAACAGGTAGTTCCATTTAGAAATCCATTTAGTTTTTAGTTTTCCTTTCTTTAATCTATTTTGGAATAGAAATAATGGAAACAAAATAGACAATTGTTTTTTTTTATTTCCTAGAGATCAAAGTTTCACAGTTATATTATATGTAATGTATATAATTCAGTTTTGTATATATATATATATATATATATATATATATATATATATATATGGTACTGCACTATTAATAGAGGTGTTCCCAGATTTAACAGATTTTCCTTACATTTAACTTTACAATTCATACCTAGTTCATGCATATTAAGCATTTCTACAGACTAACATGTGAATTCATGTGCTCATACATTCCAGAGTGGAAAGTTTTACACAAGAGACTTCAAACATTATTAAGCATAAATCAAGATAGACTTTACAAACTTGTGAATTATTATACGACAATGAAAGAGATTTAATTGGTGTATCACAAATGATGGAGGAAGGTCATTGGCTAATAAAGGAACTGCCTTGGCCCATTTTATTGGTTAGAAGATAGGTGGGAGGAGTAAACAGAACAGAACGCTGGGAGGAAGAGGAAGTGATCTCAGACTCCACAGCTCTCCTCTCGGGAGCAGACGCCTCAGAGAGATGCCATGCTCTGCTCTCCCAGGCAGACGCACGCGATGAAGCAAGCTGCCAGGTTAGACATGCTGAACCTTTCCCGGTAAGACCGGTGCTCCCAGATGATTAGAGATGGGTTGATCGGGATGTGAGAATTAGCCTGTAAGGGCTAGAGCTAAAGGGCCAAGCAGTGTTTAAAAGAATACAGTTTCCGTGTAATTATTTCGGGGCATAAGCTAGCCATGTGGGCAGCAGGAGTGCTGGGGACGCAGCCCCGCCGCCCTCATTACTACAGATTGGCGCCCAACGTGGGACAACTGAATCCACAGAAAGCCTGAGAAAGCTTGGGAAAGAGAAGAGCATGTTTTCTTGGTAGCTGCAATTTAATAGAGGCTTCCTGACTCAGCTTTAGCTGCAAAACCCTGCAGCTCATTAAGAGGTCCTGCCACGAAACATTTAAATGGTGTTGATGAAAAGCTGAACGCATGCTTTTCGGTTTTCAGCCGTAGCAGGAAAAAAGCTGTGCCATTTAAAAATGCCGGCTTTCTGGGCTGTCCTGCCAGGGCAATCTCTGACTCTTTTACGCAGGCGGTTCGTGCGGTTTGCAAGCACAGGCTGCTGAAGCTCGCTTGATGGCAGGGACCTTGAAATGCAATAGAGTTGTGGCAGTAAACATGGCTACAGCCAGTACCTCAGCCATGAGGCTGGAAAGCTAAGGAATGGGCTGGATCCAGCCAGCAAAGCCACACCTTTAATCCTACTGATATTGCTTGGTAAATTAAAGACTCATGTGGTCAGAAAAAGAGAGATATACAGTAAAGAGAGATTCAAAGACAAAGAAAATTTTTAAATGGTTTATAGTGTGTTAAAAATATATGCAGACTAAAAGTTGAAGTTCTTAAAGTAAAAAACAAAAAAAAGGAAGAGAGTTGTTGTGTGTGGTAGTACACACCTTTAATCCCGACACTTGGAAGGCAGAGGGAGATTGACCTCTGTGACTTCAAGGTGTGGTAGCACACGCTTTTAATCCCAGTGTCTAGAAGGCAGAGACAAACAGATCTCTGTGAGTTCAAGGGGTAGTAGTGTACACCTTTAATCCCGAATGCCTGGGAGGCAGAGACAGGCGGATCTCTGAGTGTTCAAAGACAGCCTGGTCTACAGAGTTACTTCAGGTCAAAGATACAGAGAACCTGTCTCAAAAAGCAAAGAGTTAAAAGTAAAAATAAACAAAATAGAGGTTAAAACAAAGCTGCACAAAGATGGAAAATACACAGAGAATCTTGATACTGTGTGCTATTATGCTCTCTTTGAATTATTTGAATGCTGAGGAAGGAGCAACAACTGCTAAAAGATATTTATTTATAAATGCTGCTGAACTAATCCAACATAGATATTTTGAATTTGGATCTAAGGATATGATACTTTGGAAAGGAGTTTCTTATTTTGTTTTCACAGAGGGTGAGAGTCTGTGGATTGCTTCCATCCCAATGTGGTATGATAGACCACGTCCTCCTGAATGGTTCCTGTGCATGCCTTCAAAAAATTGCTTCGCTCAACTGCCAACTGAGATGAAACTAGCACACAGGTTATGCCATGAACGACCTAATTAACAATGCCCCCATTCAGCAGGAAGCAGTTTGGAGAGAAATAACTGCGCCCATATTCCCAAAAAATGTTTATAAATGTTCTTTTACATTTAAAGGGGGATATGATATAGATATGAATAATTTGCATTAGTATAGGTTTTGCTTTATTGATAGAGATTTAAGGTCAATTTTGTTATATGTATAAGTGTTTCTGATTTTGATTAAGGTATTGTGATTGTGTAGTTCATTTAAATATGTACTGTATAATTAAGAAATATAGGTTGTTAATGGATAATCATCGATAATAGTAAAGTTTGCAGTCATGTTAGTTAGATTTTCTAGATATATAGAGATATATTTTAGATAGACATTCTTCATGTCTTTCAAAGATTACAGAATAGGACATTTAATGTTTTAATAACTTAGGGTATTTCATGACAATGAGACACTCTGCTCATGGCAGCACCAATCTACTTCACGAGGAAGATGGGCATCGAAGAGGCTTGTTATGGAGTTTGATAGCCATTTGGGCAAGAAACTGCTCTTGCCTGGACTATTGCATAAACTGGACACAGAGAACCCACAGAGAGAGGACTACTGAACTTGCCTAAGGTGAGATGATCTTTCGGGATTCCTGATTCATGAAAGAGTCTGCGAGACATTCTGCAGGACGCAGCAGATAGTGACTGAACTGACTTTGAATTTTCCTGCTTTATGGAAGTGTCTGCTGGATACCATGGGCCTGAAGGCTGAAGATGGATGCCCCAACGGTACAGAGGAACTTTGGGTGACTGTCCAGGCAGCAAGATGTCTCTGTCATTTCTAGAGTTTTTTTTTTTTTTTTTGGGTTTTCAAGACAGGGTTTCTTTGTGGTTTTGGAGCCTGTCCTGGAACTAGCTCCTGTAAACCAGGCTGGTCTCGAACTCACAGAGATCCACCTGCCTCTGCCTCCCAAGTGCTGGGATTAAAGGTGTGCGCCACCACTGCCCGGCTATTTCTAGAGTTTTAAAAGTTGCTTTTTTCTTGTTTGCTTAGGTAGTATTGTATCTTTCTGGAGTCTTTGATGGAGTTAAGAATAGTTAGTTATGGGGCTGGAGAGATGGCTCAGAGGTTAAGAGCACTGGCTGTTCTTCCAGAGGTCCTGAGTTCAATTCCCAGCAACCACATGGTGGCTCACAACCATCTGTACTGAGATCTGGCGCCCTCCTCTGGCGTGCGGGCATACATCGAGGCAGAATGTTGTATACATAATAAATAAATAAATCTTTAAAAAAAAAGAATAGTTATAGTTATAGTTTTCCTTAGTTATGATAAAGATTATTGTAACTTTTACTTGATAACTGTTTTGTTATATGTAATTTTGCTATGTTAAAGTTAAAGCCTTTTTTTTGTTTAAACAGAAAAAGGGGAAATGATGGAGGAAGGTCATTGGCTAATAAAGGAACTGCCTTGGCCCATTTTATTGGTTAGAAATAGGTGGGAGGAGTAAACAGAACAGAACGCTGGGAGGAAGAGGAAGTGATCTCAGACTCCACAGCTCTCCTCTCGGGAGCAGACGCCTCAGAGAGATGCCATGCTCTGCTCTCCCAGGCAGACGCACGCAATGAAGAAAGCTGCCAGGTTAGACATGCTGAACCTTTCCCGGTAAGACCTGTGCTCCCAGATGATTAGAGATGGGTTGATCGGGATGTGAGAATTAGCCTGTAAGGGCTAGAGCTAAAGGGACAAGCAGTGTTTAAAAGAATACAGTTTCCGTGTAATTATTTCGGGGCATAAGCTAGCCATGTGGGCAGCAGTAGTGCTGGGGATGCAGCCCCACCGCCCTTATTACTACAAATAAGTAAGTTCAAATGTGTACTTCATGGATAAGTCACTACTCACATCCAGAACTCTTTCAACACCCTTCTTTCATGGATGTTATCAGAGAACCTGCGTACAATGCAATGTGAATTCTTTATCTAAGAATTGAGATTTTGGTAGTTTTTGATGTGTTATAATTAGAAGAATACAGAGAGAAATCTGTGAATATATGACATAAAATGCCAATTTCCTTTGCATTAGTTTTCTATGGTAAATACAGAGTTCTTGTGAGCTTGGATTTAAAGTTTAATGCAGCCAATTACATAAACTCTTTAGCAAGAGCCAAAGTTCTAAATTGCTCTTTTCCACTGATACAGCATACCAAATCTGTATCTGATTAAGCCTGTTGAATCTGTTATCAGTATCAGGAACTATGTATTCTGTCCAGAAAATTAACTTCACCTAGAAATGTATGTTTTGATAGTTTTACTATAAAAACAAAAGATGACCAGAAAGGCAAAAAACGAAAATTCATTTTTCCTGATAAATAATAAGGTTTGCCAGTGAGCTGAAAACAAAGTTGTGATTCTAAGGTATGAAGACGCACAGTGACCTTTACATCCAATTAAGCTGCTCATGAAGGATGGCTCTGGTTCTTCTCTGCCTAGCATGGAGTTTAGCACTTAGGAGATACTCAGCATTATTTCTATAGCTTCACGTTTATCAACCTTAATATTATTTACATTTTAGTTCCCATAGTTCTTTGCTGAATGAGTTTTGTGTTTTGCTAGAAGCCTGTTCTGTATATTGCAGGATATTAAGCAGAATTCCTGGTCTCCACACATTGTAGGCAAATAGCACCTCTACCCACATGTATGTCTAATAATAACCAAATATATCTCTAGACAATTCGAAATGTTCCATGGGGTACAAAATTTTACCTGTCAAAAACCACTAGTGTCAGGCTGGCTGTATGGTTTAAAGATTAAATACATTTTCCTCTAAGGCCCACAATCTGAGTTTAAACCTACATGCTAGAAGGAGAGAATTGATGCCTGCATGCGGAACTTCTCGACCAGCGAGGAAGAAGACCACTACACGAGGATTCTTCTCAGATCACGCTTTATTGGAGTGCCTCTTGGTTGATGGGGAACAGGAAGCGAGAGTTGCCGAAAGCGTTAAAGCAGCTGCTTATATAGGGAGTAGGTACACGAATGGCCCTGTGATTGGTTGCCACCATCAGCTGTCACCAGACTGCATCGGGATAGGCCCAACGGCCCTTATCCACCGCTCATGTGGGAAGCAGGGGACACGCAGCTTCCAACGGGACAGGATGTCAGCGCCATCTTGTAATGGCGATTCTGTCTGGCTCCCTTCACCTGCAAGCTGTCCTCTGAGCTCCATAAGCATGCAGTGGTACATGTGCACCTCCTGGTCCTATAATAAACAAATATATTTAAAAAACAAGCAAAGCTAGGCAGTGGTGGTGCACATCTTTAAATTCAGCACTCGAGAGGCAGAGGCAGAAAGATCTCTGTGAGTTTGAGGTCATCCTGGTCTACAATAGCTAGTTCCAGGACAGGCTCTAAAACTACAACCAAACCCTGTCTCAGAAAAAAAAAATAAATAAAAAATAGCAAACATTGGTATCTCTCTCTACATCTGTAACTGTTAATGTACATCTCTATAAAAATACATGAAAGAATAGATTTTATAGTGAAACATTCAGGTCTCCATTAGATATGATCAACTGGATAAATAAGAAAGATGAGTGAGTTTTAGTAGATATTAAAATATGTTATTAATATGCATTAAATACTGGAAAGTTTTTGACACCTCCCATGCATCTCCATGACTTATATATTTTATTCCCCTGCCTACTTTTTCTCCACATAGTTCTCAGATTCTCCTTGGGATACAAAAGTGAATTGTTTTGCTGACTCAGCTTAGTAAATACATAACAGATCATAGTAATCTGAAAGCCAAAGATTGTTGCATTATAAGAACTAGGATGGTCTTAGAGGAAAACCAGGTGATTTTTATGGAAAAAGTTTTTCTTTAAATATCACGAGACTGAACGCTAGTTGATTCAGACTATAGTGGTGTGAAAAATGAGATTTGGCTTCTGAAATCCAAGAGAGTATGTTCTATTTCCAGTTTGAAATGCTGAGAGGAGTTAGACTTGTAGGGTACTCTGTCTCATTAAAGGGTAGCCAGAATGGAAGAGAAACGGAGGAAAGGTTTCAGCTGGCTGGCCTCAAGTTTTTCTTGGCTACCCCTTGATGAGGAGGAAATTGGAGATATTCCTGTGTCACCATGAGTGCTATGGATGGAGTGCCTGGAATTGAGAGCTGGGAACATGCTAAGAATTATTTGTGGTGTAACTCTAGAAAAGAGGGACTATGCCAAACGCTGCTCTGAGGAGGGCATTGCAGACTGGGAGGAATGATAGGATGAAGCTAAAGGTCAAGAGCACTGGCAGTCCTACCTTCACACTTCATCCATGCTCTGCCAATGAATTAGCTTTCCTCTACTGTCTTCTCACAGTAAGACTGGCCTCTTAGGATAACTTAACTGCTCATTAAAAGAGAAATTCTCAAGTAAGTTTAATTTTAAGTCTAAATGGGTCATATTTTGAAAGAAAAGCTACCTTTTCCATTGAATTAACAAAGAATTTTTATGCTAAACCGAAACAGAGACGGCAGTTGAGTTGACTTTAAGGGAGAGACTTTTCACATTAAGGATGTAATGGTTTTCAAATTTCTTACTAATACAGATTTTAATCCAAAAATGTTAGAGAATAACATATATGAAAGATAATTCAGGCCTACACACTACATCCTCAAATACCTAAAACACTGTCTGGTAATCTTTAAGATTTCAGTTCATTCTTTAAAGCACAGTTGGTAAAAGTAAGCAGGTGGACTGAGTTGGAGTACTTGTGTTTATGTTTCTTTTCCTGCTCATTTAGTATGGTTTTTGTGTGTGGGGGTGTACACGGGTATACAAAGAGGTCAACCTCTACTGTTGTTTCAAACGAGTTGTCCATATCGTTTTTTTGAGACAGACTCACTGGAACCTTGGACTCATGAAGTAAGAAAGGAGGGCTGTAGAGAATACCCCAGGGATACACCTGTGTCTATTCCTCCCCAAAATAGGGATTTTTTTTAAAAAAGCATGACTCACCACACTGCCTCTTTTAAAAGGTGGCTTCTGGAATTAAACATTGTCCTCATGTTTGCACAACAAACATGTTACCCATGGAGCTACCTCTCCAACACCTTTATTTGAAATTTCTGAATAAGTTACTCAATGACTCTGAGGCTTAGATTCTTTGTTTAGAAAATGGGAACCATATTTATGCTTATAAACAATGGGGATGAAATAAAAGACTATGGAAAATATTCGTCTCAACAGATTACTCACTGAACATACTCAAACCATTTAAAGTAAATCAGAGGACAGATGTAGTGGAATGTGCCTCTATTTTTAGTTACTGGAAGGATGAAGCAGAAAGATTGTGCACTGAACCACACAGCAAAATTCTGAATCTAGAAAACAATCAGACACTGCAAAGAATGCTTAAATGGTATTGTTACTCTGAACATTTCATCCTAAGCAAAATCATAATTTAAATAACTTAGATATTTTTATTTGAATCAAAATCTCTGGGTCTGTGTTTTCATTAACACAGGTAAGTCCCATAGTTCCATTAGTGTTCCTAATGAGTAGAATATAGACATTAGACTCTGAGGTAGACAAATGGCCTTGGGTAGGCCATCAAAATTGGTTGTGAGTCTTTATAATTTGCTTAAAAAAAGGATGTTACTTTTTACATCTCAAGTCCTGCCCCCTTCTGAAGATTAAATATTAAGTAGAGAAAGTGTCTTATCTTAACTTTTGTTAGGCGTTTAATTGTACTGGAAACCAGTTTCGATGGCCGTCTACATTGATTAAAATAATTAAATTCGTTTGTTTGAATCATGAACACACAAGAGAAAGCCTGCTAACAAGTATAATGCATCGTATAAATGCCCTACCACTTCCAGGTCATTCTTCTATTCCATCATTCTTTAAATAGGAACAGACTACTGGAAAATATTGAACAATATTTAAACGCTGAGAATTGTTTAAGGACCCATAGGCCACGTAATCTTAGGATACAGAGCAGAGACCATCATTAGCATAAATTCAAGACAGAACCATTTGTTCCAAGTGGTTCTGGCTTTCCAAACATTACTGGCTCTTGCATAAACTAGTGTATATGAAATACTTGATTGTTCCTTCCTATACTATGTGACCTCCAAAAATTTGACCCCTGGTTTAAATGACCTTTATGGCTTCATTTAATCACTTCCTTGTTGATTTGGTCATTTTTTCACTAATAAATTATACTGAAATTATAGTTATGCAGTGACATAGAGTCTTGTGGGAGATCCAAGAATAATTTAGGGACTCATTAAGCCATTGCACACTTCAGAGCATGAAAGGTAAAGATAGTTGGCGTATATTTGTACTACAAAACATTATATTTATGTGTACATATACAGATAATACATGAGACAAGAAGAATACGAATAAAGTACCCTTAAATTTAGATAAGAAATGATTACAAATAACACACTCAAGTGTAAAGAGAAAGTGGTTGTGCAGGTTATTCATTCTATAAAAAGAAGTTGCACATATATGCATATATATGCTTAACTACAAAACATTATGGCAGATATAAATGTGAATCATTACATTTCTTGAGTTGGCATTGCTGTCTGTGCACTTTTGAACATTCCGAAATGTGATATTATATATATATATATATATATATATATATATATATGTATATATACATATATATATATATTAATTAGGCTAACAAAATTACCTTGTCAAGCCCTTTTGACAATAATTGGGTGCGCTGATAAAATGGAAAACTGAGAAGGATTCATCCATCTAAGTCATCGAAAACACTAAAACCAAGATAATTTTCTCAAAGAAATAGAGTCTGTACTGCTTTCTGTGTTCTTTGCTCAGTATTTCCTCTTATAACATATGGATAATATTATTCATCCCCCTGAGGTGTGTGATTATTACTTGAGATTCTATGGCAATTTGTTCAAGTACTTTAATGAGTCCAGTGTATTTGAAATCAGTTCAGAAGATATTTCTTTCATGGGCAAGCAGACCAAGAATTCAAGACCCACTTAATTCATCATAGCATAAAGGGTCTTAACAGAATCTACCTAATGGGTGGAAAGTGAACTCTTCATGCACAGTCCTTTGAGGGAAATTGACAGTGGGTTGTATAATGGCTTAGAGGGCTAAGGATGACTGTGAGATAAATAGAGAAAGAAAATTGAAGTCAGATAGAGAACAGAGAAAGTGGGGAGGGGGAGACAAAAAGTAAGAAATTGTTGAATTGGAAGATGGAAGGTAAGAGATTAGGAATCAGGAGATCTAGGGGTTAAACCTAAATGTATTTATATATCCTAATTCTGTTTCAAAATCAATTTAGTAAGTGATACAAACAAAATAGATCCAATTAAATAGATAACAAAGAAAGAGGAAGCAAGTGTAGCAGAGTTATTAGGGCTGAACATAGTGCTTATCTCTGAGAGCCATAGTAACCAAGGTCCAAAGAAAATAAGTTACACAGGTTCCATGAAATACGGAAATAATTAAACACTTTCGTACCATAAATCCGTAGCTCTCTTTTCATTCAGTAGGTCTTGTATTATGCAGAATAATATCCCTTCTGTGATGGCTAATCTTGATTTTTAACGTGATAGGATTTAGAAGAGAAACAAACCTCTGGGTATTTCTGTGGGGTATTATCTATCTTGGGTTAAATGAGGGGGAAATATATAACTGTGGCTCCATTTCACAGGCAGATGTCCCACAAAGAATAAAGAGGAGAAGGTGAACCGAGTACTAACATTTACATCTCTCTCTGCTTCTTAGTTGACACTGTGATATAACTAGATTCCTCAAGATCCTGTTGTCATACCTTCTGTGCTATGATGGAGTTTATCCCTTTGAACTTTAAGACAATAAAAGCCCTTCCTACCTGAAAAAGCTTTTGTTAAATAATTTACAGAAGAAATTAAGACAAGTGCCTAATACCTCTACTGAAGATATCTATGTCCTAACATTCATATCTGTGAATATTACCTCGTATGACTAAAAGATTTCCCAGTCATTAACAATTAAGAATCCTGAGATGGCTCCCTTAATTAAGATATATACTTCCCTGCTCCCATATCCACCCTTCTTTTATCCCAACCATCCCATTTCCCCAAGTTCCCCCCATCCTCCCCTTTTTAGGGTTGGCAAGAACTTGAACCTGGAGGGGCTCCCAGGTGCCCAGGGCGATATCCCCAGTTAGTTCCTGGGGCAGCTGAGGATAGGGAACCTGAAATGACCCTATCCTATAGCCATACTGATGAACATCTTGCATATCACCATAGGACCTTCATCTGGCGATGGATGGAGATAGAGACAGAGACCCACACTGGAGCACCGGACTGAGCTCCCAATGTCCCAATGAGGAGCAGAAGGAGGGAGAACATGAGCAAAGAAGTCAGGACCACGAGTGGTGAACCCATCCACTGAAACGGTGGGGCTGCTCTATTGGGAGCTCACCAAGGCCAGCTGGACTGTGACTGAAAAAGCATGGGATAAAACCAGACTCTCTGAACTTGGCGGACAAGGAGGGCTGATGAGAAGCCAAGGACAATGGCACTGGGTTTTGATCCTACTTCATGTTCTGGCTTTGTGGGAGCCTAGCCAGTTTGGATGCTCACCTTCCTAGACCTGAATGGAGGGGGGAGGACCTTGGACTTTCCACAGGGCAGGGAACACTGACTGCTCTTCAGACTGGAGAGGGAGGGGGAGAAGAGTGGGGGAGGGGGAAAGGAGTGGGAGGGAAATGGGAGGCTGGGAGGAGACGGAAATTTTTTTTTCAATACAAAAAAAAGAATCCTGAGATGGAAAGCTTGTCCTAAATTATAACCAGAGTACTGCTATTGCAGTACTACAAGCTTCTTTTGCAACCAATGCCTCACAGACCAGAGAGCTACTCTCTTGATTCTCGCTTGGTCCAATCCCAGGTTAGAGACACTTTTTATACAATGCACAACTTAAAGTAATGAGGTCTGGGATGTTTTTAATTTTCTAACCAATACGTGGTTATCAGGATGTTTCAGTCTCAATACTGCTAACCTTTGGATCTGGATATTCTTTGGCTATGGAAACTGTCTTGTATATTTTAGGGCTTCGAACAACCTTTCTAGCCATGACCTACTAGATACCAGTAGCCTGTAAGTTGTGAAATTAAAAATGTCTCTGCTTGAGGTATTTCAGAGCTCAGCTTCGGTACCTAGAATGCACAAAACCCTAGATACAAACAATCTCTAGTACTGTTTAAAAATGTCTCTAGTCATTGCTACATGTTCTGTAGTGAGATTAGTTATGTTTCTGAAGAACATGATGTCATGTGGTGGACGAATGAAAAAAATGTGTTCAGTTGTTTAGGACTAGGTTTGCTCCCTCTTATCTACTTATATTCCTGAGAGTCAGAAAACTTTTCTTCTGGATTCTTAGTAGTCTCGGGTCTCTTCTTCACAAAGAATTCTAAAGTTAACAATGTCTTTTTCCAATTTTTCCACTAGTTTAAATTCTGGTCCTGAACATAGGAATATTTTCCCCATTGGGAATGGAATCCAAGAGTTTGCCTCATGCTAGGAAGTGTTCCAGTACTGACCAATATCCCCAGCCTCAGTGAAGAACATAATTCATAATAAAAATGTTAAAATTTAAAGGAGAATTCTTAGTAAATCTCAAGAGTCTACCATTTTTTTTCAGAATGAATTACTGCATTTTGAGCTACTTAAAATTATTTATTATTTCATAATGGCATATATGCATACATATATAATGCTCTTTGAAGAAAGATACCCTCTGTTGTCCTCTTTTATGCCCTTCCTTCTCTTACAGAACACCTTTTTCTTTCCAATGGTGACTTAACACATTTAGTTGGGGTTGCCTGCATGACAAAAATGTAGTGTTACTTGAGAGAGCAATGCACCAGTGACTAGACCACTGAAGACTATGACACTCCTCATCCTGCAACCCTTAAGTGTTTCTAGTTCCTCATGGAGGGGTGGAATATTTTTCGCCTCTACCCCATCCATGGTAAAGTATTGGTGGGCCAAGTCTCAGACAGGTTTGTGAAGGCAGCCATTGTTGCCATGAGTTCCTAAGTGCAATAGGTGTGCCATGTCAAGAAGTGAACATTTTACAGCATTTCTTTCCATTCTCCAGCTCTTACATTTTTCCAGTCCCCTTTTTCACAGTTCACCCTGAGCCTTGGAAGTGGAATATAATTGTCTCATTTAGGAATAAGCTCTTAACAGTCACTTACTTTCAGCATAGTGACCAGGTATTAGTCTCTTTATTAACTGTCATTCACCATAAATAGAAGTGTCTCTGACAAACATAGTAATCTATGAGTTATAAATATGAATGCTTAGATGGAAATTTCACACCATGGCCATTAAGCAATACAACAGTAGTAGATTCCCCACTAGGACCTATTACCTACCCAGCCATAGGCTTTGACTAGGTTTTCCTTACTAGGTATGCATTTCTCATGAAGAGTTTAATAACAAGTATTAAACTAGTTTGGTTTGTGGTCATGAAATAGTTACTAAAAGATAATCTGAGAAACATACATGATCTCTCTCTCTCTCTCTCTCTCTCTCTCTCTCTCTCTCTCTCTGTCCCCCTCTGCGTGTATGTGTGTGTGTGCTCGTGTGTGTAGGTTGTTCATGTACATATGTGCATATGCATATATACTGTGTTTATGGAGGTCAGAAGTTGACCTTGGGAATTTTCTTTAAATTCTCTGCTCCTTACTGTATGAAATAGTCTCTCATTGAACTTGGATTTCACAGACTGGCTAGACTGTCTGGCCACCAAGCTCCAAGTATCCCTGGGTTTCCAGTATGAGGACTATAAGTGGCATCGTGCCCAGATTTTTATGTGGGTACTGGAGATCTGAATTCAGATTTCCCTCCTTGCACTGGAACATTTAGTACCCACCAAGATAACTCCTCGGCATATATGTCCTTTATTTCTAACAGAATTTTCCAAGTAAATATTCTATTTTGTCTATACCTAGATGAAAATCTAATGTTTCATTGCGATCTTAGATTAGTGCACCAAACTTCATCAAAGAACATTCTTTTGCAGCAAATGGAAACCTATGCAGAGACCAACAACTGGTTTAGATATGCCGTGGGATGTTCAGCCCTGAACAGGACAACTATATCACTGCACCCCTGCCAAGTTTAGTTATCATTGCAGAAGCGAAGGTTAATAGAATGTAATAGACGCAGATGGTGGATGACTAAAAGGAAACAGTATTTTATGGGCACAGCCGTGCAGTGACAGATATGAAATCAGGGCAGTTGCACACATGAAATTACAGCAGTAGAGAGTGCATTCCCAAGACCTGTGAAAGCACAAGTCAGACAAAATTCCATCATGGAAAGGGGAGTTGGGCATGAAGTCCTATCGCGAGGTATGAGCTATTGGAGACTAATAGCTTCTAGGGAATTCAGTTTTGTTAAAACCCTGGAGAGTTGCCAATGCTCCAGTGAATGTCACACATCTAAGGGAATATGGGTAAAAGAAATTAGACTTTGTGGATTTTAAAAAAGGACACAAAGGAGGAAACAGGGATGTGTGAATATAATCATAATTCATTATATGAACTTCACAAAACTAAAAACAATGGGAAAAAAGATCTCCATGACATTTGTAGCAACATATTTATTTAATTTTCAAAACTGTCAGAATAAATCTGTTAAGTTAGAGAAAGTAAGAACTCCAATTTTGCCCCTGATAAAGGAAAAACTTCATTATACATGCTAATGGTGAATATTTCAGCTCAGGAATATTCTTGCTCCAAGAGAGAAATCAGTGGGTTCACTTAGTGAATTTACCAAGGAAACTATATTTTCTACGTTATTTGTCAATTAAATCGCACCAAAATTTCAAGAAAAAAATGCAGTACATGAGTAGGCATGGTTTCAACAAAGAGACACAGACAATGAAAACTGTCTTTCTATATCCAGACTTCCCAATGTTACTGCCCACAAAGTCCTCTCAGCATAGCATTCCACACTTATCTTCTCTTAATAATCCCCTAATAAGTTTATTTGGAACCAAGACTTAAGGCCAAAGATCTTCAAACCCAGCATGACAACGCTGGGTTGGCTTCCATCTGCCTCTTAGCGCTCCTCTGTTAATAATCCAATAATCCAATTTTACTCAGCGCTTTATCCTGAGGTATGGAATGCAGCCTGTTCACTTGCTTCACAGGTGTCCAGCTTCAGAAATGTCTTCTTATTGTGAAAAGTGTGTGTGTATGTTGGGGGGGGGGAGTGACTTGAAGATTTATAGGGAATTAGAGGAAAAGAAAGAAAATGAGATCCTATTAACTGCAATATGCCATATTTCAGTTTGTCGTATTCAAAGGACAGCAGAATATGACTCTGTTTGCTATGCAAAGAGTTAAAGAAATCTATATAGGGACTGGAAAGATGGCTTAGCAATTAAGACGGTTTATTATTATAGAGGTCCTTGGTTTGATTCCCAGCACTCACGTAGTGGCTCACAACTATCTATAACTCCAGTTCGAAGGGGTCTGACATCTTCTTCTGATCTCTGCAGACACCAGACATGCACACAATACAAAGACATACATGTAGGCAAAGCACTCATATGCATAAAAATAAGTCTAATAAAAAAGTTACATAAAGAAAGAATTTCCTCGGTTGTTCAAAGGATAACTATTAAGGGGATACCATGGGGTACTACAGATAGAATATCTTAATGAGTAGTTATGTGAAAAAGTCTTTGTCACCTTGGTGTGGGAAGTCCTTCTGTATATGTGTTGCTCTTATTGGTTAAGAAACAAAGAAGCTGGCTTGGCCTGTTATAGGGCAGAGTAAAGCTAAGCTGAGAAAATTAAACTGAATGCTAGGAGAAAGAAGGTGGAGTCGCAAGATGCCATGTAGCCGCCAGAGGGGAAAGACAGGAGTTGCCAGCTGGAACCTTGCCTGTAGGCCATGAACCTCATGGTAAAATATGAAATAATGAAAATGGGTTAATTCTAGATGTAAGACCTTGCTAGAAAATATGCTTAAGCCATTGGCCAAACAGTATTGCAATTAATACAGATTTCAGTGTGATTATTTCAAGTCTGGGCAGCCTGGTCTCTGCTTCTACTACCTCAACTTTCTTATGTTATTAAACCTCATAGTCATTACTACATTAGAGAATCAGAATATGTTTGCCTCCATTTGCACAGAACTCCTAGCTTGGGCAGGTGATTCTTATAATCTCCTTCAATATATTTTAGCAGAAGGAAATAACTCCCTTTAAATTACACGCCCCTTGTCTCAGCTTAGAACCGACAATGTGCTATGGAGTAGAACTCTGTTCTATTTACCTACCAGCTACCAGAAATGTATACACATTGACCAAATTTGATATCAGAAAAGTAGACAATTCTGAATGGTTAGAAAAGAGAATGAAACAGAGAAAACCCGTCAAAGAGAAATAATGCCTGAAAAGTGGGTCCTCTCTTTGTCCTGCCCTAGATACCCCATAGTCCTATTTCAAATTCTTAAAAGTCACCTTCTAATTCTGAACTCCCAAGTTTAGTCTTCTCCTGTTCATGTTGTGGCTTCTGACCTTCCAGTTGATCTACTGATAACCCAGCATAAGACAGATTAGCTAACCATATGTTGAAAGGTTCAACCATCCCTTAGGGGGTATTGGGCTACTTGGAAAATTCCATGTCCTGGCAGGGAAAATACAGTCTGACAGAATTTTCTTATCACTTCATGTATTTCACAGGTCTGAGAGAACTGGATCTTCTTACTTGTTTTACCAACCTCCATCAAAACAAGACTAGGTGTCACCTAAACCGCTAATCAAAACCTGGATTTGAGTCACAACTCAAGTGAGAAAGCAGAAAGAACACCGACATTTTCTTGGCTCTAAAGACACCTTAGGGGGGCTCACAACTGAAACATACCTCAAGGGATACTAAATGTCACTATTTTGATATTTAAATGCATATTAACCCCAGAATGCAAACACAGTTAGTCTTGCTTTGAAAAAAAAGTATTGACAAACATGAAGAGCATCCTAGTTAACAGAGGTTGCAGTGCGCATATTCTTAGCATCTTCACAAAGTTCCATCTAAAATATCGAGCCAATTTTCAAAGGTTTTAATCCTCGAAAATTTGCAATAATTCTCTGCATTCCCTTAAGCAGGGCGCTACTATTTGGGCTGAAGCCATTGTCAGCCGGTATAACACCCCTTCCAAATTTGGAAATCTCTTTATTGCAAGAGATCAGGCATTAAGTAGCAGGATGCCAAAGATGGCCAAGGTGCAGAATTTTTCAGTCATCACAGCCAACCGCAACGACATCTCCAGTTTCAACCATTTCTCTAGTTTTTAGTCTCAAGGCACCTCCTTTACTTGCAGCCAGCATCTGTATTCTTTACATGTCACAGTAGCCTTTTGGTTGTTTTTGATAGAGATTATGAAGATGTCATTTATATATTCTAAAACTCATCCTCTGTGGGTACCATTGGTTACCTTCCACTGACAGTATCAACTAAAGAAAGGAAGAGCTTATTTTGGCTCATGACTGCAGATGGGTCTCAGTACACTGTGGTGGGAAAGTCACAGTGAAGTGTCTCCATCTACAGCAGAGGCACGGGGCTTATTACATGGCACATATTAGAACACAGAGAGAGTTACACTAGAACAAGGAATAAGTATAATTTTCAAAAGCACATTCTAGTGACATACTGCTACTAGCCAGTCCCTACTAACCAAAGGCTCCACACTGTATTAATACTCGAAACAATCCCACACCAATTTGGATTCAAAGGGGTATTTATTTTAGGGAAAACTTATAGAACACCGACAACCAGGAAAAAGGAGTCTAGTCGCTGGAGCAAGAACTGGAACCAAGAGCCAAAAACAAGAGCTGGAACCAAGAGAGCGAGCAAAGGACAGTGCTCTTTTTTTTTTTAAGAGAAATAGACCACGCCCCAGTAGGCTGGTATTTCAGCGGCTATTGGCTGAAGGAGTGGAAGGTGCTCCCGCAACACTGTATACTCTTGCATCAGAGGCTGTGGACCACAGCATTCAAAACATGATGTTGTGGGGAACATTCTACATTCAAACCAAATCATTTTGATGATTTATACTGAGAAAACTGCATTGTACTACCATCACTTTAATCCATTTTTATTTTTAACATTGCCATTAGCCTAAAGAAATTCCTTAGTTAATCTCAATCCTCTATTCCATTCCATGACCTAGACAACTGGGCATTTACATTTTTTTTCTGTATAGATTTGTCTTTTCTGGATATTTCATAGATTTGTTTCACCTTGCCTGCCAAAGGCATCTGATTGGTCTAATAAAAATCTGAATGGCCAATAGCTAGGCAGAGAGAAAGGAAAGGCAGGGCTAGCAGGTAGAGAGAAAGAATAGAAGGAGAAATCTAGGCTCAAAAGGGGATGATACTTGGGAAGCAGAGGCAGGCGGATCTCTATGAGTTCGAGGCCAGTCTGGGATACAAGAATTAGTTACGGGACAGTCCCCAAAGCTACAGAGAAGCCCTGTCTCAAAAAACTAACAAAACAAAACAAAACAAAAAAGAATGAAAGGAAGAACAAGAGAAGAAGGAGAGCTCAAGGGGCACACCTGGGGCAAGAAGCTAGGCAGCTATCAGACAGACAGACAGACAGAGAGGAAAAACAGCAAAAGTAAGATATATAGAAGGAAGAAAGTTAATAAGCACAGAAGTAAAAGGTAGATAAAGAAAAACATGTTAATTTAAGTTAAAATAGATAGCTAGAAATGAGCCTAAGCTAGGCCAAGTATTCAAGCCTAGTAAAGTCTCCCTGTCATGGTTTGGAAGATGATTGGTGGCCCAAAAGGAAAAGCCTGGTACAGGGGTTCAACAGTTTAAATCACCAATGAAAAGATATGTAATTTTGGGAGGGCAATATCTTTATATCTTGAATTTGGAATCAATAATAAGTCTTCTTGCAAAGATTCATTGAATTGCAATATGTAAACTTTATCAAATAGTCCTCCGAATTAATTAGAGAATTGATGTTTCAGCATAGTTTCAAGATGCCCCCTCAAATTCCTGAAGTATGAGCTTGCTCATTGAAATATTTCTGTAATACTTTATTCATATTGCCACTGTCCATTTATGTACCTATTTTTCTATATAGTTATCCAACTTTTATAAGGAAAACCAAGGTGCTTGAATCCCCATCATTTAATATAGATCTTGACCATTATTTTTAAGCCATGTGTGATGGTGAACACATTTTTTATTAGATTTTTTTTAAAAAAATACCAATCCAAATTCCCACTCCCTCCCCTCCTCCCATTCCCTCCACACACCTTCCCACTCCTCCCCCCTCTAATCCTAAGAGAGGGTAAGGCACTTTGCTTTGTGGAAGGTCCAAGGCCCTCGCTACTACATCTAGGCTGAGCAAGGTATACATCCAAAGAGAATAGGATCTCAAAAAAGCCAGTACATGCAGTAGAGATAAATCCCAGTGCCACTACCAGTGGCCCCTCAGTCTGCTCCAGCCATACAACTGTCAACCACATTCAGAGGGACTAGTTTGGTCCTATGCTTGTTCCTTTCCAGTCCGGCTGGAGTTGGTGAGCTCCCATTAGCTCAGGTAAACTGTTTCAGTGGATGAACCCTTCATGGTTTTGACCCCTTTGCTCATATTCTCATTCCTTCTACTCTTCAACTGGACCTTGGGGGCTCAGTCCAGTGTTTCGATGTGGGATTCTGCCTCTGTTTCCATCTGTTGTTGGACGAAGTTTCTATGGTGATATTTAAGATAATCATCAGTCTGAATATAGGGCAAGGCCAGTTCGGGCACCCGCTCCTCTATTGCTTAGGGTCTTAGCTGGGGTCATCCTTGTGGATTCCTGGGAATTTTTCTAGAGTCAAGTTTCTTGCTAGCCCCATAGTGGCTCCCTCAATCAAGATATCTCTTTCCTTGCTCTCATATCTCTCCTTCCTCCATCTCGACTATCCCGTTCCCTCAACCCTCCCTTTTCCCCCTCCTTTTCCCCTTCTCCCCTTCCATCTATCCCCTGCCCCCATGCTCCCAATTTTGTCAGGCGATCTTGTCTGTTTCCAATTTCCAGGTGGTTCTATATATGTTTTTCTTTGGGTTCGATGGTGAACACTTTTAATCCCAGCACTTGGTAGAGAGACAGGTGGATCTCTGAGTTTGATACCAGCCTGGTCTATAAATTTACTATTCTCTAGATGTCTACAGGACATCCAGAGTTATATAGAAACACTCTTTCAAAAAATCAAAACCAACCAAGCAAAAAAACATGAAAAAAATGTGTGTGTCTGTGTGTGTGTTGAGGGGTACATATATGCAGTACCCACTGAGGCCAGAAAAGGGCCCCTAGAGTTTAAGTTACAAGCAGTTGTGAGGTGCCTGAAGAGGGTTCTGGGAATCTTACTCAGGTCCTCTTGACGAGCAGCAAACACTCTTAACTGCTGATCCACCTCTCCAGCTCCGAGCATAGCCATAAAAATAGTAATTGAATGAAAAGCTGTGCTACATAGTCTTCCATCTATAGGTCTCATCTATTCTGATCCTGCTTTGGCCAGTTGTCTCTCTCAGAGAGACCTGCATGGACTCTCATATCTAGATGGCTTCTTTACTAGGGGTATTAAGAAGTTTTAGTGGATTTGGGTAAAAAGAGACTGTGGTAAAACATGGATAGATGGGTGACAGCAAGGAGTAATGGGATGTAATTATCTTTGTCATCCTTCCCTGCCTTGGTTCTGCCAGTGGCTACGTGTCTGAAGCTTTCGTCAGGACAACACTTCTGTAGCTCTAGCTCTGTAATGTCAGCAAAGATATAGTTTTCCCTTTCTCCTTTAGACCTAACAGTTTTCCACTGGAGCTAATCCATTGCTGCTGTCCCATCCTCTGTCAATCCTTTAACTGTGTTCACCCGTCTGTGAAAGATTCATTTATCTCTTTCCATATTAACTCATTTGGATGTGCCATCTGTTTCCTATTGAGACCCAAACAGGTACAATGACTGAACATACTTAATGCTTCACAATTCACATGCCTGCTATATGCCTGGGGTGTTGAGGTGGTAGTGGAAAAGAAAATGATTTCACTATTAAAATAGCTTGCCGTGTTTACAGTTTTTATTTTATATGTATACATGTCCATTGCCATATGCCAAGGATGCATTGCTGCTAGTGATTTCCATATGAGTTGTTTGTAAAGCATTTTGCTACAGGATCATTCTTTCCAGGGCAATCTACATTGAAGATTGCATAGCAGTATTTGACCTGATTAATAGAAAAATTATAGTCCATCCAGAACACTGAGACTCTGCAAGAATCACAATTCTTTGAACTTCTGAATGGTGAGATATCTCCTAAGTTATTTTTATCAATTCTATTTGAGAACAATGGGCTTATGAGGCCATAAGTTCTATTTCAGAAGTAGGTTTCAGATCAGCAGTCACCAGACTCTGAAGCCAGGAAATAGGTGTAGGTTCAGAGACTATTCATGGACGTCTAGATTTCTTGGGTTGGTAACTCAAAATGCATTCGGCATATAGTCCATACGTAGCATGGTCCTCTTTGCTGTGTTCTTAAGATAAAGGAGACTAGGGATTAACCTTCCGTGTATTATAATATCACTATTGCTTTGTGTTAGTTGGTGTCTTTTCACATATGAATAGAGTTACAAGCACTCAAAAGACCATTGACATTGTTATTCATTTTTCTAAGTGTTTTAAATTTTTTCTTTGAATGCCACGAGAACCCTTGAACAGAAGACACATTCTATTTTTTTGAGGTGGAAATAAACATAAGCACTTGACATGACTTGATTTTTTTAAATTTTAAGAGACTAACATAAGTAGAATAAAAGAAAGCCTTCAAAATAGTTCTCTATATTTTGCATGTGACTTATATGTATTTTAAAACATTAGAAGAAATAAATATTCCAAATAGCAATAATTGTGATTAATCATTGAGATGTTATTCTGTGATTTCAAAAGCTCATTAAACATTTTCATAGTCTATATCTTTTCATCTTCTAAATTAATTCAAGGGAAACAGATTTTTGAACGTGTATGTAATTTTTCATTACATTATTTGGGCTGTTTTTATATGAACTGTGAACTCGAATATTCTATGTTACAAACTAGAGATTCTTTTCCAAGTTCACTAGCAACCTGTGAAGACGAGTGTTAACTGTCAACTTGACAAAATCTAGAATCACCCACAACATGGGCCTCTGGTAGTTCTGAGCTGATTATTTTCATTACTTAACTCAGGTGGGTGACAGGGCCCATAGGTATGGATCCATTCTATCTTGACTAAAGGTCAGAGAGTTTCTTATTTATCCTATATCTATGTTTCTTTTGCCTAATAATTCTAACACAAATGTTCCTACCCTGGAACATACGAACCTGCCTTGAAGGGTCACAAAGATTTTGGGAGTGGCCAACCAATGACTGGTCCATGCCATGAGAGTGAGGCCACTCCTGACACTACCTGGAGTGCCAGGACCTAGAGGCTGGATGGTACTGAGACCTAGGATAGAACCAAATATGACTGGAGAAAAAATGTCAATGTAATAGGTGACTATCACAATTGTCATCAGAATCTTCATCTAGTAACTGATGGATACAGATGCAGGGATTCACAGCCAAACATTAGGCTGAGCTCAGGGAATCCTGCTGAAAAGAGGGAGGAAGGATTGTAGGAGCCAGAGGGGTTAAAGACATCACAAGAAACCCCACAGAATCAACTAACCTGGGCTCACAGGGACTCACAGAGTCTGAACCAACTACCAGGGAGCTTACATGGGACTGACCGAGGCCCTCTGCATATATGTTACAGTTGTGTAGCTTGGTCCTCTTATGAGTCTCCTAACAGTGGGTGCAGGGGTTGTCCCTCATGTTTTGGCTGGCTTTTGAAAACCCATTCCTCATACTGGGTCGTCTTGCCCAGTCTTAATACAAGGTGGGGTTTTAGTTCTACTGCAACTTGATACACCTTGTTTTGCTGATACCCGTGGGAGGCCTACCCTTTCCTGAACAGAAATGGTGAAGGAGTGGATTGGCAAGTGGGCACTGAGGTGTATTAAAGCATTGGGAGGAGAGGAGAATAGGGAAACTGCAGCCAGGATGTCAATGAATAAATAAATTTAATAAAAATGAATACTTCAGATACACACTTGACCATATGCTACACACATACACACCATTAATGAAAACATCCTGTGTACTAAAATCATGCACACATGTATAGATTATGATGTAAAGTCTTCTTGAGGCAATATATAACTTCGTGGTGTCTTAAGAAAGGAAATGAGGAGTGGTAATGATAGTGTACTTATGTATCTATGTTTTTGTGCATTCATTGGCAGGGAGCTGCAAGAGAATAGCTTTCAAAGGAAGTCAACTTTCTCAAACTGTGGGAAAAGAAGATATGTTCAAAGCCTGTTGATTTACCATTTACTACTTATGTAAATGCCACTTGAGAGCCCATGCTAGACACAAGAAACTTATAAAAGTGGCCAGAATGAGCTATGAAAACTATACATTTGGATATGATTATTGTTCCCTGGAGATTTTTTTCTATCCCTATCTTATATTTCCTAAGTCTTCCCTGAAGGCAAATTCTGAGTTGAAAGTTTGGGGAATCAATCAATTCCAAATTTATTTTAATAAAACCATTGCTGGTTCTAAACAGTTTGGAGTCAGTGAAAAGCTAATCCCCATATGGGTAAGGTGGTGGGTTCAGAACAGGACAAAGCTGACTTGATCAGGGGTAGAACAGCAAAGTGGGGTGAAGAAGCCTATTAGTCACTTTGCCCTCTTCTTTCTTCTCCATAAAGATCAACATCGTCACTTCCTTCATTCTTTATTGAAGTCTAAGAATAACAACTCATCCTGAGAGGACAACTTCCCAAATGATTTGCAAAGTCAGTATTCTACAAAAAAAAAATCGATAGAAACTCAAATATCCTGCTCCTGCTGCCTATCTTGTAGTCACTGACTATGTACCCAAATAGCTTAATTTCTTCTTAATGTAGAAATTTTCTGAGTCAAGGACTCATATAGCATACTATGGCCTTGAACTTGCTATGCAGTGGGGGATGTCCTTGCACTACATTTATCTCCCTAGTACTTTAATTACAGACATGTGTCCCCACACCCAGTGTATGTGGTTGTTGAAACGGAAACTCATGCATGCTAGGTAAGCCCTCTGCTAATTGAACTACATAACCATCTTTTTTCTTTTTCTTTTTTTTTCTGAAGATGAGAAAATGTTAATTTCTAATTTTTAATTTCAAAAACATCCAACTTTTCAGAATTCATTGTGTTTTCTGGCATTAAGAGCTTAATCCTAATAGGCTAGGGAGATGGCTTAGTTAGTAAAGAGTTTATCATGCAAATTTGGGGACCTAAGCGCTCATCCACAATGCCCATGTAAAAGTCAGGTGTGATTTCTTTTTTTTTCTATTTTTTTTTTTTGGTTCCTGTGCATGCCAGTGCCAAAGTTTTTTTTTATTGCTTTAGAAATAATACCATTCAAAATTTCCACTTCCCCCCCCTTCTCCCATTTCCCTCCTGCTCCCCCACCCTTTCCCCCTTCCCCTCCAGTCCTAAGAGAGGGCAGGGTACCCTGCCCTGCGGAAAGTCCAAGGCCCTCCCTGCTCCATCCAGGCCTAGGAAGGTATGCATCCAAATAAAATAGGAGTTCAAAAAGCCAGTACATGCAGTAGATACAAATCCCAGTGCCGTTATCATTGGCTTCTCAGTCTGCCCCAAGTCAGCCACATTCAGAGGGTCCAGTTTGATCCCATGCTCATTCAGTTTCAGTCCAGCTGGCTTTGGTGAGCTCCTAATCAGGCACATTGTTTCAGTGGGTGGAACAACACTTCGCGGTCCCGACTTCCTTGCTCATCTTCTCCCTCCTTCTGCTCTTCATCTGTACCTTGGTAACTCAGTCCAGTGCTCCATGTGGGTCTCTGTCTCTATCTCCATCCATTGCCGGATGAAGGTTCTATGGTGATATTCAAGATAGTCATCAGTCTGACTATGGGACAAGGCCAGTTCAGGCATCCTCTCCTCCACTGCCCAGGGTCCTAGGTGGGATCATCCCCGTGGACTCCTGGAAACCCCTCCAGAGCCAAGCCCCTTACCAACTCCAAAATGGCTCTCTTAATTAAGATATCTTTTTTCCTGTTCCTATATCCATCTTTCCTCCATCTTAACCATCCCACTCCTTCAAGATCTCCCTAACCCTCCCCTTCTCCCTTCTCTCTCCCACTCTCCCCTACCCGCCATCGCACCCCCACCCCCATGCTCCCAACTTTTGCTTGGCGATCTTGTCTGCTTCCAGTTTCCAGGAGGATCTATATATGTTTTTCTTTGGGTTTACCTTATTACTTAGCTTCTCTAGGATCACGAACTATAGGCTCAATGTCCTTTGTTTACAGCTAGAATCCTCTAATGAGTGAGTACATACTATATTCATATTTTTGGGTCTGGGTTATCTCACTCAGGATAGTGTTTCTACTTCCATCCATTTGCATGCACAACTCAAGTTGTCATTGATTTTTACCATTGAGTAGTACTCTAATGTGTATATGTGCCACACTTTCTTGATCCATTCTTCCAATGAAGGGCATCTAGGTTGTTTCCAGGTTCTGGCTATAACAAATAATGCTGCTATAAACATAGTTGAACAAATGCTTTTGTATTATGATTGGGCATCTCTTGGGTATATTCCCAAGAGTGGTATTGCTGGATCCTGAGGTAGGCTGACTCCCAATATTCTGAAAAACTGCCACACTTATTTCCAAAGTGCTTGCACAAGTTTGCATTCTCACTAGCAATGGATGAATGCTTTACTTACTTCACATCCTCTCCAGAATAGGTTATCATTGGTGTTTTTGATTTTAGCCATTCTGACAGGCATCACCATCTTCTTATGGAAGATTTTATTACATTTAAAGTTGACTGGGTACACAGGTTCATACAGCTGCAGTTTAGGATGAGATGATAATATCATACAACATAACAAGGATTTCAATTGGATGGAAGGTTGGAAAGCATTTCTTTATCATAGATAAGATCTAGCCTCTCAATGGTAGATATGTGGGGATTTAAGACCCTTTGTCCAAGATGCTATTCTCAGCATAATAAAAACCAACACTATCATGAACAAAGCCTGTATAACTGTTCTCTAGCACAATCAGTTTGAGCAAAATTGCAGTTGGAAATCATTGGAGTGGAATTTTTGCTATATGAAAGTAAGCTCTTTTTAAACTGAGTATTTTTACTCTTTTTGATCACACACTATTGATCACCTACCTCACTTTCGCCTTCATTTTGTTGTTGTTGTTGTTGTTGTTTGTTTTGAGACAGGGTTTCTCTGTAGCTTTGGAGCCTGTGCTGGAACAAGCTCTTGTAGACCAGGCTGGCCTCAAACTCTCAGAGATCTGCACACCTCTGCATCCCAAGTGCTGGGATTAAAGGTGTGTGCCACCACTGCCCAGCTCACCTTCTTTCTTAACAGCAATGTAGTGTGTGCTCTTGGTCTATGCATGCCCAATATTCCACAGTTCTATCCAGTGGTATGTAAACCAAAGTCAACTGGGGTCTACTGAGGTTAAGATTTTCTTCATCTGAAAGAGACAAGTTTACTAGAACTCTTTCCTCCCCTGCTCCTTGCTTAGTCCTGGTCAAAGCAAATCTGGGTGCTGGTGCTGTGGACACATCTTGCCATTGAGAGGGAAAGGTCAAAAGAACCATAACAGATAGTGGCAGTGCTGAGCCACCAAACTAGCAATGGCCTAAGTTTGAAATTCTAAATCTGTAAGGAAATAAAACCTTTATTCACTGAAGTCACTGTATTACACAAATTCGTTCTATAGAATCAGCTAAAAATTCTCACATTCTTATCATTTATACAACATAAAAGAGGCCCCAAAATTGGCTCCTTTCATTAATAAAAATGCCTGTTGACACATGTTCTCATTTCTTCTAGTATGCTCCATGATTTTAATCTAAAAACTAAATTCTGTTATTTCAACAAAATGCATTTTCTTAATTTTGACTGTGACTGAAACCTTGTTTTTTAAAAAAATACATAATGTTTTGTGAGGGTAGTATTGTTCAATAAAAATTATTTTTATTTTAATTCAATTGTTCTTTATCTATTACTACAAGAGAAATTTTGGTTTTGACATTATATAATTAGAACTGAGATGTTTTTCTATGTTCAAATGCTGTTTTGACCCCCATTAGGATCTATTCTACCCTCAGTTTTCTAAGTGTAGCATAGAGGAAATTTTTCCCTTATGGTGGTGTGGGAAGTTCTTCTGTATATGTGGTGATTTTATTGGTTAATGAATAAAGCTATACTAAGGGCCTTTTGATGATAAAATGAACTAATACATACATTATTATCTATATGTAACAAACATAAAAATGAGTTGCTTCTCTTAATTTGTGATACTATGTTATTATTAGGGTCCAAATTGTTTCCATTTATGTCTTTTTTTAAAAGAGTCTATACCTTGTTTTGCAATTTATTTTAATTATAAAACTGAATTTAAAATAACAAATGTGTGTGTGTGTGTGTGTGTGTGGTTTATAAGTATATGTGTATGTGTGCTTTTTCATGTATTGGGGTGTGGTGGTCAAACGACAACTTTTGTGTATGAATTATTTCCTTTTCTCCATGTCTAAGACAGAGTCTCTTCAGTACTGTGAGAGCATACAAACTTTTAGAGGTTCTTCTATCTCTGCCTCTGTTTCCTGAGGCACATGGGAATACACAGACTTGAACTCCTGCATCTTGCTTTTATGTGGGTTCTGAAGATCCAAATTCAGGTGTCGGGTTTATGTGGCAAGCACCTTAATCTATGAGCCATCTCTCCAGTCCCTTCTATCTTTTAAAATACTGCTTTCTATAAAAGTTGCTAGGATCACCATGGGAAGATTTTTGTTGTAGTTGAATAACAGAGTAATAAATCACTAAGAGTATAAATAATAAAGTATTTTCTTGGGATTATAAACTAGGGATATGTAGGAGGAGGCCACCAGTTCGTCCCAGCCACACAGAACCAAAATAACTACACAGAAACTGTATTATTTAAAATACTGCTTGGCCCATTAGCTCTAACTTCTTATTGACTAACTCTTACATCTTAATTTAACCCATTTATAGTAATGTGTGTATCGCCACATAGCTGGGGCTTACTGGCAAGATTCCAACCAGAATCTGTCTTTAGTGGGGCTACATGGCTTCTCCTCTGCTCTGCCCTTCTTTCTCCCAACATTCAGTTTAGTTTTCCCTGTTTACCTAAGTTCTGCCCCATCAACAGGCCAAGGCAGTCTCTTTATTCACCAATGGTATTCACAGCATACAGAGGGGAATCCCACATCACATCCCTATTCTATTTAAATAAAAAGGAAGGTTTTAACTTTAACATAGTAAAACCACATATAACAAGACAGGTATCAAGTAAGAATTACAGTTATAATATTTATATCTACTTTATCTTTTATCATAACTAAGGAAAACTATATTACTAGTATCTATTCTTCAAGACCATCAAAGGCTCAAGAAGGATATAATAATACCTAAGTAGACAGGAAGTACATTGTAAGCAACTTCCAAAACTCTAGAATTGACAAAAACATCTCTCTGCCTGGATAGTCACCCAAAGTTCTTTTGTATCATTGGAGTATCCATTTTCAGTCTATAGGCCCATAGTTCTGCCTTTATTTGGAGTTTTCAGTCACTTTCTTCTGTGTCCTGCAGAATGTCTGCAAGACTCTTTCATGTAGCAGGAACCCTGAAGGATCATCGCACCTTTAGGCAAGTTCAGCAGTCATTTCTCTGTGGGTCCTACATGTCCACTTCATCAAGCAGTCCAGGGAAGAACAGTTTCTTGCCCAAATGGCTAACCAACTCCATAGGGAGCCTCTTTGATGCCCATCTTCCTCTTGAAGTAATTGGTGCTGCCAGGAGCACATGAGTCTCATTATCATGAAAAGTCCTAAGTTCTTAAAACATTTTAAATGTCATATTCTGAAGGTCTCTGAAAGATTTGAAGAATACCTAACTGAAATATTTCTCTATATATCTAGAAAACCTAACTAAAATGACTAGAAGCTTGAATATTATAGATGACTCTCTACTAACTTATATTTCTTAATTAAACATTACATTTTTAAATGAGCTGCACAAACACAAAACCTTAATCAAGAGCAGAAATATTACATATAACAAAATTGATCTAAGATTTATATCAGTAAACCAAGATCCATACCAATACAAATCCCTCTTTAAATGTAAACAAACATTTATAAAAAATATTTGGGAATATGGGTGTAGTTCTTCAAACTGCTTCCTGCTGTTTATTGGATGAAGTAATTTTTTTAGAGGTGTTCAAGGCAACCTTCAGGGGTCTTGGTCCATCAAACCACATTAGCCTGGAATGTATTCACAGGTTCTCATCCTATGTGGAAAGAAAAGCAGAACTTCTTTTCCAAAGCAACATATCCTTAGACCCAAATTTTGGAATCAATATACCTTTAAAATATATATGTAGGTTTAGCTTAGCAGCCCATACAATGAAATGTCTCTCTGTACTTAGCTCATTCACAGCCAAAAAATTCAAAGAAAACACAATAATATACATAATTCAGACTCTCTCTGTGAATTTTCCATCTTTAAGTGACTTATTTTTCTTTAATCCTTTTAATGTATTACTGTACTGTCTCTTTAAAGACTTTGTTTTATTTATTTTTAAACAATTTACTTCTTTTTCAACTCTCTATACTCTTTTTCTTCTCTCTCCCAAGCCTATGTACATTTAAAAAATACATTGTGTCTCATTTAGAGGTTTTATGTCTGAAACTGTCCTGTTGTGTATCTGTAATTCTTTCCTGTTCAGGCGTGCTTCTTAAAATGCTAAGCTCTTCTTAAAAACTTAAGCTGTGACATTACTAGGGAATATACGGTACTTACTGCTTGCTCTGCACAGTCTAACATGGTAGAAGTCTGTTTACTGCCTCTGCAAGCCACGCACATTGCCCCAGTTTTAGCCACATAGCTGGTCCATGTTGCCACCAAGCAAGCCATGGCACATTGCTCACAAACCCCCATTCAAATGCTTGGTCTCCTGAAAGAGCCAGAGGTTGTGCTGGCAGCACAGCCCCGAAAGCCAGCATTTCAAAATGGCACTTTTTTTGCTACTGCTGAATCAGGAAAACCTCTCTTAAAGGAGCCATGTCCCTTCTTGCTTCTAGCAAACAGAGCCCACCCAAGAAAATGCTGCTACCAAACCATCCTTAACTCTATTCTTTTTTGTTTAGATTTCTTTTTAAAACTTTCTCAAGTTTTTATGTGGATTTTAGTTGGTCACATTGGGCGTCAATTTGTAGGAGGTGGCCACCTGTTCATCTCAGCTGCCCAGAACCAAAATAAACACATAGAAACTATATTATTTAAAACACTACTTGGCCCATTAGCTCTAATTTCTTATTGGCTAAATCTTACATTTCACCCATTTCTAGTAATCTGTGTATCACCACAAGGCTGTGACTTACCATCAAGATTCCAACCTGCATTTGTCTCTGGTGGGGTTACATGGCTTCTTCTCTAGTCTGTTCTTTCTCCAAGCATTCAGTTTAATTTTCCCTGCCTACCTAAGTTCTGCCTTATTAACAGGCCAAGGCAGTTTCTTTTCTCACCAGTGGTATTCACAGCATACAGAGGAGAATCCCACAGCAGGGATAAATATGGGGAATGGTTTTATCTGGCATTATTGTAGATGACTGGACTAGCATGAAACATAAGGAGCCCAAAGATTTTTGTGACCAAAGAATATTCTTGAGTAGTAAATGTTAGTACAAAAAGTCTTGGGAGATATTTGTTTCATCTTATAAACTAAAAATGTATATGTATACACTATAGAATCAATTATAGGAAGGCCTGCATATCCTGGATATGTTTCTATGTAGCTGTAAACTTTAAGGACCATGCAGTAGAAAGTCCAAAGTTGCTTGGATATAAATAGAGTACTCATAATTACTTGAAAATAACTCCAGTGACTAGTTGTTAATATTTATTAAGAAGATAGGCATATGCAGTCATATTTTTGTGGATTTAAGTCTCAGCTTCTTCACACTATATATTACATTATTGTGAAAGATTATTTGCCATCAGTGACTGCATTTTCTTTTCTGTGAAACTGGGTAACTATGATAACTGACAAATGCAGTGTACTTACTATAGTGTTATATCCTGGGGATGAGCTAAGCATCCAAGAATTACTACTAATTATTATCCACACAGAATCATCAGCCTCATTATGTGGACAAAGAGAGTGCAGCCAGGAGAGTGGTTTTAAAATTCAAATGTTTATATAATATATTATGCTGAAAATTGAACCTGGGCCCACCTGACTCCAAACTCAATGGTTTTAATGGTTCTACAATGTATCAAAGGACCTCTAATTTCTTACTTCCTATGGTTTCTATGTTTGCAGGCATGCATGATGTTTGGTGCATCTCTATTAGAAAAAACACACTGCAGCTGCAGACAAGACTGACTTTCTTTAGTATTCAAACATCTGATCTTTTTGACAATGTGGCTCTCATGACTGCATCTGGAGACTGGAAGTGTATCATCTTTCCAATAGAAATCATTCCTAAATCACTGGAAAAAAACTATTGGCGTTCTTTGCTTTATGGAAAGACAGTACGACATTATTAAGATATTGTAAAATTGGGCTACTCTTTGACTCAATATGCAGGACCATATGAGTATAGTAGATGCATATAATAAATACATATGTATATGTACATATGTAGATACTTACTGTCCTCTCCAAACAAAGTTGTAGCTCAGCTCCCTTTTATTGGTCTTTGTTAAAATACTTTAATCTAACTAATGAATTCTCCCAAGGTTGTATGACCATATTTCTTTATGGTATGGCAGCCAGGCTCTGAAGCCATAGGCCCACCTGAGGTGGTCACATAGACCTGCAGACAGCTTGTCACTGCCCTCAACAATAGCCAGGATGTGCTACTCCTTCTCTTTTGTTATAAATGTAGATCACCTGGGAAGAGGTATTTGCTGAAGCTGATGACTTAATTGCAGGTGCTGTCCCTAGACACATTCCCCAAAAAGAGAATATTAATGAAGGGGGATTAAGAGATGTTTGATAGAATAAACGTGGGTAGATCTTCAGGATGGAAAGAAGCCTGAGATGCTCTTCCATGATGATGGTGTAAACTGTATCTGGTTATTCCTTGCACCTCTGTACCAGTCCAGTTGGGGAAAATAGTTTACTCTGTCGGGGCCCATGGGCCCTAAAACAAGGTCATATCAATTAAGTAGAAATTTGTTACAATTCAAACTATTAACAAAAATGTATCAGTTCTTAATAATCTGCATAGTGTGGTCTTCTCTTTTCCCTTGATGATTATATAAGAGTGACATTTCCTTTTTAATTATGTAAAACTGGAATTTCATACTATGCATTAAACAAAATTATCCTTTTCTGTGGAAGTAGACACAAAGATCTCAACAAGAAGCTATTTACAAGTGATATCTTCTGGGAAAATGAATACGAGTTTCCTTCAATGAAGTGTTATTGGGTATATCGGCCTCACACTAGAGCAGACCCCATGTCTAGAAGAAGTTGGCCAATACAGGTCAGATTCTATGATTTTTGAGTACTTTTATTATTATTTTGTCATCTTAATGTTTTGTTACTTTTGATTTTTGAAAGAGAGAGAGAGAGGAATTTGGGAAGATCTCGGAAGATATGTGGTGGGCAGAATATGAATAAATGCATTGTATGAAAAATGTAAATAAAAATTAGCTTTTTCCTCAGTCTCTTACATATTAGACGCCATTTCCCTTTAGCATGTTTATGAATAAAGTTAGCATTCAAAATCTGCATTTTATCCTTTTTTTTGTATCTGGACATTTTCAATTGACCTTTTCATATAATGAACTGAAATAGTAATTCAGTTGTACTGTGTTTAGCTGAAGTGATATGATATTTCTATGCAGTTTTATTCCTTATGATTTTTCAAGATATGCCATGATAAACTGAAATATATATATGTAAATATATATAATGCATATTTATGCATATGTCTGCTATATGTTTCGACATGTGTGTGCACAAGAGGTATATAAACTGTCATATTGTTAATTGAAAATGGCAATTCCAAAGAGTAAAAGATACTGAATAAAAGTAGTGTTAAGAGAGGAAGAAAAAAGGGTAAATGTATATGCTAAGTGTTTAAAATATGATAGCTTATTCCTTTTATTTCTGCTGGAAAGTAAACAACATACTTTTATGTATTCGCTACTTAAATTTGAGAAAAAACATTCTGTTAAATCAATAAGTGGGTATTTCTACCTGCTATTCTAGGTCAATTTGACTCTTATATGTTTGAAATAATGTAACTGCAACCCAAGATTTCTAACAGAGTTTGACTTCTTCTCTTTTTTTGGAAGTAACTGGGAATGTAATTGGCCAGTCAAGAGGAACCACTCCACCATTTCTTTGAGGGTAAGAGTATGGTAAGGTGACCAATTATCCTATTAGCTTGGAATTGAAAAAGTTTTTAAGAGATGGGACTTTCAGTATCCCAGTAACGTCTTGACAAACCACAATGAGTTGGTTAGCTTAGAGCAGAGAAACTTGTCATGAGTGTTACAAATTACACTCATCTGGATTTGATATTAGAACATATAACTGTCCCTCAAGTGCCCAGAACTGAGATCATCCCTGGAAATGAGCACGGTGTCTAAATGGAGGAAAGAATCCTGAAACCACAGCAAAATCCAAAGATTTCAAATGGTTAGAATGTGTCCATTTGTAGTTCAATTTCTCCAAAGTAGCCAGGCCATTGATGTGAAAACAAGGAATAAATCAAATTCGGTAAGTGAAAACAAACTCCCCAAAAGATGAATGTCACATCTAAAGCACATATCAACTTAATGTTTTACAAAGAAGGAAAAATAAAGTTTATGGAATACGTGAAACTGCAATTCTGTGTTCAGAAACAAATTAGAAAGGAAGTTTATTTTATCATCATAAACATTTCATTCTATAAGATGACCAAATGCCCATTTTATGTGAAAAAGTCAACCATAACTGTAAGAAACTTAACAAGAATAACAAAACTGTTTCTGAAACTCTTGTCCTTGGCCACATTCAGCTACAAGCAGAATTGGGAATCACTTCTGAAGGCATCTGGAGGGAAGCAATGAGCTCTAAAAGAAAGATATTTACTGTTATGAACAAAATCTTAAATATTTTTAAAACAACTAATGCCCCTCTTATTTCATGTTCACTATCTGTCATTTGGTAAGTGTCTTGCTTGAGACCCTTATAGTCTGCTTTTACGTTGATGACACTAGTTCGATTAATGTGTACAAAATGAAAAGGACTGTCTACAGCTCTCGGAACATCTTGCAGGCTGTTCAGCAGGTTTGCGAAATCTCTCAGGATCAAAGCTGGCCCAATTCTCCTCCAACAGCCTTTCTTTACTGCTTCTCTAATCCTCGGTAAGGATCCTTGTGAAGGCTTTCCTCAACGTGTGAAGTTTACTTCTTGAGTTTCATAAGCCCCTAGTCTGCCCCTGGAGGGCATTGTCTTAGTTAGGGTTCCTATTGCTGTGATGAAACACTGTGACCAAAGAGCAGGTTGGGAAGGAAATTATTTTATTTGGCTTACGCTTCAAAAATCATTGAATGAAGTCAGTACAGGAACTCATACCGGGCAGGAACCTGGAACGAGGAGCTATTGCAGAAGTCGTGGAGGGATGCTGCTTACTAACCTTCATTCACATGGCCTACTCAATCTGCTTTCCTATGGAACCTAGAACCACTAGCCCAGAGATAGCACCACACACAATGGGCTGGGTGAAACCTTCCCCATCAGTCACTAATTAAGAAAATGCCCTACATGCTTGCCTACAGCCAAATTTTATGGAGGCATTTTCTCAATTAAGGTTCTCTCCTCTCAGATGACATTAGTCAGTTGACATAAAACTATCCAGTACAGGGATGTTTCAATTGCAGGGGAAATTGCCATCTAACACCCTATTCCCATCCTCTCACAGTTCCTAGAACTCTCTCTACTACTATTATGTCATCTTTAAAAATAAGTCCACCTTTCATAAATGGGAGAAAACATGAGATGCTTCTTTGTCTGGGCCTATATTATGCTTAATGTGATCATCTTGAATCCTACTGACTTTCCTGCAAATAAGATCTTGTTCCATATATACAATTTCAGTTTGTATATATAACATAATTCTTATCCATTTGCCTGTTTATGGGCACAGAGGCTAATTTTGTAGTGTGGCTATTGCGAATACTGTCTCAATAAACATGGAATGCAGGTATTGTTTATAAGTGATGGCTTTGTGTTGTGGGATCTATCTGAATTATACAATGGTTCTATTTTTAGTGTTTTAACCAATCTCCAAGCTGACTTCTATAGTGGATGTACCAATTTACATCTCCAGTCAAAACCTCTGTGGTAGACTTCCTGCCTCCACATCCTTATCAGCACTAGATTTTTTTCTTTTTGATAATAGCCATTTCCACTGGGGGTGAGATAAGACTCCTAGTGTAGATAAAGGGAATGCTTTTTTCAGATACTTACTGCCAATTTGAACTTCTCTTGAGAAGTGACTGTTCAGATCATTCGCCCATTGTTGATTGGATTACTTGTTCAGTTGGTGTTCAGATTTGGAATTACTTATATATTCTAAATGTTAGTCTTCTGCCAGATTAAAAATTGTCAAATCATTATAGCTTTTTGCATTATTGTTTCCTTTGTTCTGCTGAAGCTTTTAGTTTCACACAATCCAATATGTCAATTTTTGCTTTTCCTGAGCTATTGGAATCCTATTCAGAAAACCATTGTCTGTGCCAGTATCTTGAAATGTTTCTCCTGTTTTCTCCCAGTAGCTTTAAAATTTCGGGTCTTACAATGAGGTACTTTATTGATTTACAGTTGATTGTTTTTATAACATGAGGAATATAGATTTAATTACACTTCTATAGATGTGGATATCCAGTTTTGCCAGCATCATTTCTTCAAGTTAAACTATTTTTAAATTTTATTTTTCATTTTTTTGTTTTTTGAGATTATAATATAATTACATTATTCCACTCTTCACTTCCCTCCCCACAAACCCTCCCATATACTCCTCCTTGCTCTATTTAATTCACGGCCTCTTTTTTCATTAATTGCATTCCATAATTATATATGTTTTAGTATAATATGTGTATTACTTCATATATAACTATCACCTGCTCAGTACCAGTATGCATTTGTTTTCAGGGCTGATCATTTGGTATTAGATAACCAAGTTGTGTGCTCTTCCCTGGGGAAAACTATATCTCCTGCTTTCAGCAGTCCTTAGGTGTTTGCAGTTCTTTAACTACAATTGAGGATTCATGGTCTTTCCCCTGCCCAACTTAGTATGTCTATTGTTTTGCTCTTATTCAACTGATGTTTAAGCTATCATATTGGTAAGCCTTTATAAAATTCCTAGGAGACACAATCTCACATCAAAATCCCTGATCCTCTGCCTCTTACAAACTTTCTACCCTTTCTTTAGGCAATGATCCCTGAGTTTTAGATGTCAGAGTTGTTTTAGAGATGTATCAGATGAAACTGGGCTCCATACCTATTTCTCTCCATCTGTTGCAAAGAGAAGTTTCCTTGATGAGGAGTAAGGACAACGCTTATCTGTGGGTATAAGGTCAAGTATTTATAATATAGTTGTTAATGATTGTGTCAGATTAACAGAGTGGTGTTTGTAGTTTCTCCTCCAAGATCCCTGAGTACACTAGCCCAGGGCAGTTGACTGGGTTTCCAGTAATAGGCATGATTTCCCTCTTGTTAATGGGTCTTAAGTGCAATGAAAGACCACAAAGGTGTGAGTGTCACTACTGTACCTTTAAGGTTTTCGTGTCATGATAGTCATTGCTGTGGTTCATAGGCATTATAAGTGAGTAAGACCGTTGGTTGCTTCCCTCCATTGGAAGGGCATCTTCTGGTTCATGAAAGCTAGTCCTTGGGGAGGAGGCTTAAAATATTTTCTCAAGCAAAATAGCTCAGTGATTTCTTAGTAACATACCTTAGTTAACAAAATGTCTACTAATAGAATGTTTATCATTTTATCTTTTCCCAGAATATGATAAGAAATAAATTAAAGAACCTCAAGAAAAGGGAAATGAGAATGTGGCTAACCCTAGGGCCATGATTCACATTAGAAATGTACCATCACTTAACCATAGCTGACGTTGATTTTAAAATATTAAATTCTAGTCTCTTAAAACCTCAAAAGGAATTATTCAGAAGGAAGTCAGAAGACAAATTGGAAGAGCAAACAAATCTGCCTTATGAGTATTTGAAACCTTAAGAATAAAATCGCTTCTACACCATGAATGTTTCAGCCTAATAAGTAAGGCTCTTAAACACAAATATGCCAAGTTTAAACAATGCTTTCTACAAAGAGGATTATAGCATAGATTGAATTATATTTCATGATGCAGATGATGCCCAGCTGCCCACAATTGATTGTTGATATATTTAGTGCTCCTTTCTCCAAGGCTTCCAATTACTCAGCTGTTGCCCAGGGGCGTATCTGTTTTGTAAACAGTCTGTGTTTGATAAAGGACTTCTGAGGCAGTTTGAATGGTGTATTGTACAGAGCAGGGCACTAATCCCAGAAATGTTGGAAGATGGTAAAACAAAGAAGTAAATCCAAAGACCAATTGTCCTTTTTTACCAGGTTGTTCTAGATATTTTTCAACAAGTTAGAAGGCTACAAATATTGAAACTTCCATGGTTTGTCAATGTGCAAAACAGCCTGCTTACCTGGGGTTCAAATGAATATATTATGTGTTCAAGGATAAACAGATGTTACCTTAGAGATTTTAAAGACTATAATGTAGTCCCATAGGTTTCCCCAACTGAAGTCTGATCTATCAATACCATATGGATATGAAGGCCTTTAGCCATGGTTCAGTGGAGTGTTCTACTACTTGTATAAGTTTAAATTTGAAAATAAAAAATCAAAGCAAAAATTTGGGATGCAAATCCTTCACACCTGCATCCCTTTGTCAGACAGACAGAAACATACACTCATTCTTTTCATGTCCCCCCAAAACCCCAGAAATTTAATTGAAGCTTAAGTGTAATTGAATCTAAAACCCCTATGACAATACCTAAGCAGACAAATAAATATACCCAGGTGTCTAACCCTAATGCTGAGTATGTTTTCACAGTTCTATTTTCACCACACTCTAAAACCCAGCAACTAGGAAAGATGCATGTGTGTTTGTGGGACAAAGTCACTACTAGTTTTACATACTTAGTACACTGGTGCTATACCAGTGCTCTTCAAAAACAATGATATGCTAGTAATTGAAACATGACAACATATTAAAAATATAAACCATGATCATTGAAGGTTGATCTCAGCAATGTATGTTGCCATAAAATATAAAAACCAATCAGGGGCTAGAGAGACGGCTCAGTGGTTAAGAACACTGACTTCTTTCTCTTCCACATGGTGGCTCACAACTGTCTGCAACCCTCGTTACAGAAAACCCAGCAAACATATATGCAGGCAAAACACCAATGCACATATAATAAAAATAAATATATTATCTTTAAAAATAAAAACTAAAAGCCAATCAATAAAATTCACTATATTAATGATCTAAAAATATGAGAATTATTTGATTGTCATAACATGCACAGATACAAAATTCAATGTCCATACCTGACAAAAACTCTCAACAAATAGGAATAGAAGGAAAATTCCTTAATATTATAATGGAATCATTGTAAAATCCACAGTTTCCATTATATTTCATGATGAAAGAGTGGAAATTTTATAAATAAGAAGTTCAGGATACCCATTTTCACCACCCATGTGTAACGTGGTATAGGAAATTATAGACAAACAAATTAAAGAAAAAGAATAAAAGCATCCAAGTTAAAATGCAGAAGCAAAGCTGATTGTATTCCAGATGACATGGTAGCTTGATAAAGAAAAATCCAAATCCATTTAAATATATCTTAGGAGTTTCAGGAACTATTCAGTGAGTTGAGCAAAGTTGCAGGTTACAAGAGTATCAGACAAAAAAAATAATTGTACTATGTACTGGCATTCAACAATCAGAAACAAATAAAATAATCTAGAATTTAATAAACATATGAAAATCTTAGGGATGAACTGGACAATGTGATGGGTTAAATGTGAAAGAGCCCCTACAAGCTGATATGCTGAATGCTTTGGTCCAAAGTTAGTGGCTCTGTTTTGTGAAATTGTATAAACTTTAGGATGTGAGGCCTGACTGAAAGATATCGTTATAGAGGTCTCTCTTGGTGGGTTATTTCTTGTCCTAACCATTTCTTCTCTCCTCACCACTCTCTCTTCCTTTTTCCTCCTCTATTTTTTAACTCTTTACTCCTCTCCTTCCCATGCTTCCTGTCTTCCATGAGTTAAGAGTATTATCTTCTACATGTTCCCACTGCCATAACGCCCTGCATCAGCACAGAGTCAAGAACCAATGAAAGAGAGAATTATGAATTGAACCTCTGCAGCAGTGAGCAGCCAATCTTTCCTCCCATTAGTTTCTGTTAGGCAATTTTGTCACAGCAATAAAAATGTAACTAATACAGACACAATATATAAAAGATATGCATCAATAACACCAAAATTTTCCAGTTATTGTGACTTTGAGTTTCACCATTAAAAGGATCATCATCCAAGCAACGTTACAATTTGGTTATAAAATGGTTATTGGCACACCCTATGCAATATCAAAATTGAATAATTGTATTAAATAAAATAACAGATGGGAATGAAGCTTGTGTATCATCCGTTATCATGTGTAATCAATAAACGAATTTAATTCTCTTGAAAAAAAATTTTCCTAAGATAATAACTATAGCTATAGCATTTTTCAAGGTTTAGAAAGTTAAGATCATTTCCCCCAACACTGATTTATAAATTTAATGCACTTCTAGTAAAAATCCTAGCAGAGCACTGGGGTAATTATTCAGTAAGAAAGAGTACCTACTGCACAAGTATAAAGACCTGGGTTTGAATCTCCAGCGTCTACATAAAGAGTTGAGTGTGGTAACATTTAATCCCCAGCAATTTGGAGGTTGGGGACAGGAGAATTTCTAGGCCAATAGCTGCCAGCCTGGCTCCAGGTTTGGCGAGAGAGCCGGTCTTAAGAGAATAGGTGGGGAATGATATGACAGGACAACCCACATCATACTCTGATCTCATCATACATACTCACACATAAACATGCATGTGAACACACACACACACACAAAACCTCACCAGAATTTCTGTAGTGATTAAAGAGAAAGTCGTCCAATGAAACATGGTAGATAAAAGATAGTTTCCTTTTTTCTTTTTTAAAAGGTAGTTTCTTTAAGATAAAGACATTAAATGATAAAAATGAATACCTTATTCATAGATTGGTGCAATAAATATTTAAAAAACATGATTATTTTATCAAAAGCTATTTATAGGCTGAATGAATGTAATCTCAACCAAAATACACATCTCACTCTTCACTGAAATAGACAACTCTATCGCAAAATCCATATAAATAACAAAAGATTCCAGGTAGCCACAAGAATCCCGAGCAAAAAGAACAACGCTGAAGAGATTATCATTCCAGAACTTAAGATATATTTCAAAGTTATAATACTAAAATTAATATGGCACCTGCACAAAAACAGGCATGTAGACCAATGGAACAAACCAAAGACTACACTATGAATACACATAAATTCAGGTATTTAATGTTGGAAAAGATAACGTAAACACACACTAGAAGAAAAGTGTCTTCAACAAATAGTTTTGGGAAAAACTAGTTACACATGCACAAGAATAAAATTAGATCAGTTTTTATCACCTTAAATGAAAGCTAACTCCAAAGGCATCAGAGACTTAAACATGAAACCCAAAACACCAAAACTGCTAGAAGAAAACCTAAGCAGGTCCCTACATGATATAGGTGTAGGAAAGAACTTTCTGAATAGGATTCCATTTGACCAAGAATTAAGGCCAGTAACAACTGACAAGTTGGAATTCACATAACTAAAATGTTTCTGCATAGTTAAAGAAATAATCAAGCTAGTGAAGAAGCACCCAAAGAATGGCAGAAAAACTTTGTCAGTTATACATTTGACAGAGGTTTAGTCCCAGGAATAAAAAATTTAGAAAATTGGTGGAAATAAAAAAAGGCAAACAACACCCCACCACCACAAAAATATGCCTGGGACCTGAGCAGAGCATTTTCAAAAGTAGAAAAACAGTTAAGAAGTATCTCAAAATGTACATCTTCCCTAACAATTATGTAAATGCAAATCAAAATAACTTTGATAATTCATCTAATCCCAATCAGAATGGCAAAGATTAATAAAGCAATCCCACAACAAATGCTATAGAGGTGGGGGGGGGCAAAGGGAACCCTCATTCACTGTTGGTAGCATGGCAAACTTGTAAAGACACTATGGAAATCAGTGTGGAGAATTCTCAAAAACTTCAAATATATCTACCATATAACACTGGTATACCACAGCTTGGCATACTTCCAAAGGACTCGACAGATGCTTTATCAGTTGGGTTCATTGCTGCTCTCTTCACAGTAGCTAGAAAATGGAAACAATCTAAAATTTCTTTGACCAACAAATGGTTAATATAAATGTGGTATGTCTATAGAAAGGAACACTACTCAGCTGTAAAGAAGATGAAACCATGAACCTTGTGTTAAATGGATGGAACTAGAAAAGATCATATTGAGCCATGTAACCCATCATCAGAAATACAAACATCACATCTCTCTTATTGGAGGTTCCTAGCTCCAAATCTTCAGATGTGAATATATATCCTGGACTAACTACAGAAACCAGGAAATAGCTGGGTTGTTGTGGTGTACAGCTTTAATCCCAGCACTTGGGAGGCAGAAACATGCAGATATCTGTGAGTTCTAGGCCAGCCAGTCTAGAGCAAGTTCCAGGACAGCCAGGCTACACAGAGAAACCCTCTCTTGAAAAACCAGAAACCAGAGGCGGAGCGGCGCGGCGGCCAGACGCGCAGAGGCAGAGCGCAGCGGCCAGACGCGGCGGAGCGGCGCGGCAGCCAGATGCGGCGGAGCAACACCACATACAGGAAGAGGCTTTCGGGGACCAGCGCAGCGGCAGACCCAAGCGGCGGGGACAGGCGTGCAATAAGGAGAGCAGTTCGCCCTACTACAATTGAATCAAAGAGGTAGGCTTTTGGTTGGCCAGGTCACTGGCACAAGGGGAGCCTGGTCCTGTCCTGAAGATCCTTCGGAGGGGTGAGAGGGTTCTTGGCCTGCAGCAGGAACCACGAAAGAGAGTGAGGGCATTTTGTAAGCGGAGCCCTTGGCCAGCAGGGAAACCTGATCCGGTTTTTAAAGGACCCATTGGATAGGATCAATAGGAGGAAATGGGCAGGCGCCAAGGCAAGAATTCACCCAATAATCCGAAAAACAACATGAAAACATCAGAACCCAATGATCTTACAACAGAAGTATTTGAACAACCTAACACAGAAGAAGTGGAAAAAATCGACTTTATGAAGATAATAGAGTCCCTTAAACAACATGTAAAAAATGCCCTTATAGAAATGGATGAGAAGTATAACAAAAAGTTTGAAGAAATGAGTAAATATGTACATGATACCCTGGGAAACCAAGAAAAAACCATCAAGCAGGTAATGGAAACAGTTCAAGAATTGAAAACTGAAATGAAGGCAAAGAAGAAAATACAAACTGAGGACCAGCTGGATATGGAAAATCTAGGCCAACGAGCAGAGTCTACAGAAACAAGCATAATCAATAGAATACAAGAGCTAGAAGAAAGACTCTCAGATGCTGAGGACACCATAGAGAAAATAAACGAACAGATCAAAGAAAACAGCAAAGCCAACAAATTCTCAACACAAAACATTCAGGAACTATGGGACACAATAAAAAAACCAAACCTAAGAATAATAGGAATAGAAGAAGGAGAAGAGTCACAGCTCAAAGGCCCAGAAAATATTTTCAACAAAATTATGGAAGAAAACTTTCCCAACTTAAAGAAAGATATTCATTTAAATATTCAAGAAGCATACAGAACACCAAACAGACTGGATCAAAGAAAAACATCTCCTCGCCATATAATAATCAAAACACAAAATATACAGGTTAAAGAAAGAATATTAAGAGCTGCAAAAGAAAAGGGGCAAGTAACTTATAAAGGTAAACCGATCAGACTTACACCTGACTTCTCGATGGAAACTATGAAAGCCAGAAGGTCCTGGATAGAGGTTCTGCAGAAGCTAAGAGACCATGGATGCAAACCCAAACTACTATACCCAGCCAAGCTATCGTTCATTATCAATGGAGAAAACAAGACATTCCAGGATAAGAACAAATTTAAACAATACGTAGCCACAAATCCAGCCCTACAGAAAGTAATAGAAGGAAAATCGCAACCCAAGGAATCCAACACTGCCAACACTGCCTATAATAACCCAGGCATCTAATGACCCTTCACGAGCACATCTCAAAGAAGGGAGACACACAATCTCTACTACCAAAAGCAATAAGAATAACCGGAGTAAACAACCACTGGTCATTAATATCACTTAATATTAATGGGCTCAATTCACCTATAAAAAGGCACAGGCTAAAAGATTGGATACGAAAACAGGATCCAACATTCTGCTGTTTGCAAGAAACACATCTCAACCACAAAGACAGGCACCTACTCAGAGTAAAGGGTTGGGAAAAGGTGTTTCAAGCAAATGGTCCTAAGAAAAAAGCAGGTGTGGCCATACTAATTTCTAACAAAACTGACTTCAAACTAAAATCAATCAGAAGAGACCGAGACGGTCACTTTATACTCATAACAGGAACAATTCATCAGGAGGACGTCTCAATCCTGAATATATACGCCCCCAATATAAAAGCACCTACTTATGTAAAAGAAATATTACTAGAACTCAAGGCAGACATCAAACCACACACACTAGTAGTAGGAGACTTCAACACACCTCTCTCTCCAAGGGACAGGTCAATCAGACAGAAACCTAATAGAGAATTAAGAGAATTATTGGAGGTAATGAAGCAAATGGACTTAACAGACATCTATAGAACATTCCACCCAAATAGGAAAGAATATACCTTCTTCTCTGCAGCTCATGGAACCTTCTCAAAAATTGACCACATACTTGGTAACAAAGGAAACCTCCACAGATACAAAAAAATATCAGTGTCCACCTGTGTCTTATCAGATCATCACGGATTAAAGTTAGAAGGCAACAACCACGCTGCCCCCAAAAAACCGACAAACTCATGGAAACTGAACAGTCAACTACTGAACCACACCTGGGTCAAGGAAGAAATCAAGAAAGAAATTAAAGTCTTCCTTGAATTTAATGAAAATAAAGGGACAACATACTCAAACCTATGGGACACAATGAAAGCAGTGCTAAGAGGAAAGTTCATAGCACTAAGTGCCCACTTAAAGAAAACGGAGAATGCATACATTGGGGACTTAAAAACACACCTGAAAGCTCTAGAAAAAAAAGAAGCCGACGCGCCCAGGAGAAGTAGAAGACTGGAAATAATAAAACTGAGGGCTGAAATCAACAAAATAGAAACACAGAAAACAGTCCAAAGAATCAATGAAACAAAAAGCTGGTTCTTGGAGAAAATCAACAAGATCGACAAACCCCTATCCAAACTAATTAAACGACAGAGAGAGTACATGCAAATAAATAAGATCAGAAATGAAAAGGGGGACATAACCACAGACACAGAGGAAATTCAGAGAATCATTAGATCTTACTACAAAAGCCTGTATGCCACAAAACTGGAAAATACAAAAGAAATGGACATTTTTTTAAATAAGTATCATATACCAAAGCTAAACCAAGACCAGGTGAATGATCTAAATAGACCGGTTTCTCGCGAAGAATTAGAAATGGTTATCAAAAATCTCCCTTCGAAAAAAAGCCCAGGACCAGATGGTTTCAATGCAGAATTCTACCAGAACTTCCAAGAAGAATTAATACCTATACTCCTTAAGGTATTTCACAATATAGAATCAGAAGAGTCATTGCCAAATTCCTTTTATGAAGCTACAGTTACCCTGATACCAAAACCACAAAAAGACCCAACCAAGAAAGAGAATTACAGACCGATCTCACTCATGAACATAGACGCAAAAATTTTCAATAAAATACTGGCAAACCGAATCCAAGAACACATAAGAAAAATTATCCATTATGATCAAGTAGGCTTCATCCCAGAGATGCAGGGCTGGTTCAACATACGCAAATCTATCAATGTAATCCACCATATAAATAAACTGAAAGAAAAAAACCATATGATCATTTCACTAGATGCTGAAAAAGCATTCGACAAAATTCAACACCCCTTTATGATAAAGGTCTTGGAGAGAATAGGGATACAAGGGTCCTACCTAAATATAATAAAAGCTATTTACAGCAAGCCAACAGCTAACATTAAATTAAACGGAGAAAAACTCAAAGCCATCCCACTAAAATCAGGAACACGACAAGGATGTCCACTCTCTCCATACCTCTTCAATATAGTGCTTGAAATTCTAGCAATAGCAATAAGACAACATAAGGAGATCAAGGGGATTCGTATTGGAAAGGAAGAAGTTAAGCTTTCATTATTTGCAGATGATATGATAGTGTACATAAGCGACCCCAAAAATTCTACCAAAGAACTCCTACAGCTGATAAACAGCTTTAGTAATGTGGCAGGATACAAGATCAACTCCAAAAAATCAGTTGCGTTCCTATACACTAAGGATAAGTAAGCAGAGAGGGAAATCAGAGAAGCATCACCTTTCACGATAGCCACAAATAGGATAAAATACCTTGGGGTAACCCTGACCAAGGAAGTGAAAGATCTACTTGACAAGAACTATAAGTCTTTGAAGAAAGAAATTGAAGAAAACACCAGAAAATGGAAAGACCTCCCTTGCTCTTGGATTGGGAGGATCAACATAGTAAAAATGGCAATTCTACCAAAAGCAATCTATAGATTCAATGCAATCCCCATCAAAATCCCATCAAAATTCTTCACAGATCTGGAGAAGACAATAATTAACTTTATATGGAAAAACAAAAAACCCAGGATAGCCAAAACAATCTTATACAATAAAGGATTGTCTGGAGGCATTACCATCCCTGACTTCAAACTCTATTACAGAGCTACAGTATTGAAAACAGCTTGGTATTGGCATAAAAACAGAGAAGTCGACCAATGGAATCGAATAGAAGACCCTGACATTAACCCACAAACCTATGAACACCTGATCTTCGATAAAGGAGCCAAAAGTATACAATGGAAAAAAGAGAGCATCTTCAACAAATGGTGCTGGCAAAACTGGATGTCAATCTGTAGAAGAATGAAAATAGATCCATATCTATCACCATGCACAAAACTCAAATCCAAATGGATTAAAGACCTCAATATCAGTCCGAACACACTGAACCTGATAGAAGAGAAAGTGGGAAGTACTCTACAGCAAATGGGCACAGGAGACCACTTTCTATGTATAACCCCAGCAGCACAGACACTAAGGGCATCATTGAATAAATTTGACTTCCTGAGGCTGAGAAGCTTCTGTAAAGCAAAGGACACTGTCACTAAGACAAAAAGACAACCCACTGACTGGGAGAAGATCTTCACCAACCCTGCAACTGACAAAGGTTTGATCTCCAAAATATATAAAGAATCAAGAAACTAGACCGTAAAAGGCTAATCAACCCAATTATAAAATGGGGCACTGAGCTGAACAGAGAATTCTCGACAGAAGAAGTTCAAATGGCCAAAAGATACTTAAGGTCATGCTCAACTTCCTTAGCGATCAGGGAAATGCAAATCAAGACAACTTTAAGATACCACCTTACACCTGTCACAATGGCTAAAATCAAAAACACCAATGATAGCCTTTGCTGGAGAGGTTGTGGAGAAAGGGGTACAATCACCCATTGCTGGTGGGAATGCAAACTTGTGCAACCACTCTGGAAAGCAGTGTTTCGGTTTCTCAGGAAATTCGGGATCAACCTACCCCTGGATCCAGCAATACCACTCTTGGGAATATACCCAAGAGAGGCCCTATCATACAACAAAAGTATATGCTCAACTATGTTCATGGCAGCATTGTTTGTAATAGCCAGAACCTGGAAACAACCTAGATGCCCTTCAACGGAAGAATGGATGAAGAAAGTATGGAATATATACATATTAGAGTATTACTCAGCAGTAAAAAACAAGGACTTCTTGAATTTTGCATACAAATGGATGGAAATAGAAAACACTATCCTGAGTGAGGTAAGCCAGACCCAAAAAGAGGAACATGGGATGTACTCACTCATATTGGGTTTCTAGCCATAAATAAAGGACATTGAGCTTATAATTCATGTTCCTAGAGAAGCTAAATAAGGCGAATCCAAAGACAAACACATAGGCATCTTCAGGAATATTAACCTTCATCAGGCGATGAAAGGAGACAGAGACAGAGACCCACACGGGAGCACCGGACAGAAATCTCAAGGTCCAAATCAGGAGCAGAAGGAGACGGAGCATGAGCAAGGAACTCAGGACCACAAGGGGTGCACCCACACACTAAGACAATGGGGATGTTCTATTGGGATCTCACCAAGGCCAGCTGGCCTAGGTCTGAAAAAGCATGGGATAAATCCGGACTAGCTGAACATAGCGGACAATGAGGAATACTGAGAATTCAAGAACAATTGCAGTGGGTTTTTGATCCTACTGCACGTACTGGCTTTGTGGGAGCCTAGGCAGTTTGAATGCTCACCGTACTAGACCTGGATAGAGGTGGGCAGTCCTTGGGCTTCCCACAGGTCAGGGAACCCTGATTGCTCTTCGAGCAGATGAGGGAGGGGGACTTGATCGGGGGGAGGGGGAGGGAAATGGGAAGCGGTTGTGGGGACGAGGCAGAAATCCTTAATAAATAAATAAATTAAAAAAAAAAAAGAACTTAGGACTTTTCATGACATTGAGACACATCTGCTCCTGGCAGCACCAATCTATTTCAAGAGGATGATGGGCATCAAAGAGGTTCCTTATGGAATTTGCTAGCCATTTGGGCAAGAAACTGCTCTTGCCTGGACTGCTTGCCTATATGCTGTATTAAACTGGGCATTCAGGACACACAGAAAAATGACTGCTGAACTTGCCTAAAGAAAGTGAGACAGTCCTCCGGGGTTCCTGCTTCATGAAAGAGTCTGCCAGACATTCTGCAGGACACAGAAAAAAGTGACTGACAGACTGCCAACAATATAGAAAGAATTGTCTTTGAAATTTCCTGCTTCATGGAAAAGTCTGCCAGATACTATGGGCCAGTAGCTGAAGATGGATGCCCCATTGCTACAGAAGAACTTTGGGTGACTGGGCAGGCAGCAAGATATCTCTGTCAATTCTTGAGATTGGGGAGTTGCTTACCATATACTTACTGTTTACTTAAGTAATAGTATATCCTTCTGGAGTCTTTGATGAAGTTTAATTATAGCCTTCCTTAGTTATGACAAAAGATAAAGTAGATATAAATATTGTAACTGTAATTCTTGCTTGATACCTGTTTTGTTATATGTAATTTTACTATGTTAAAGTTAAAACCTTTCTTTTTATTTAGACAGAAAAGGGGAAAATATATGGGATGTTCTTCTGTATATGTGATGCTTTTATTGGTTAATGAATAAAGAAGCTGCTTTAGCCTAAAAAAAAAAAAGAAAAAAAAAAGAAAAACCAGAAACCAGGAGAGAGATGAGGCTGGGGTTAGGACCAATAAATACAAAAGAAGAGAGGAGGGTAAAATGACAGTAAGGATGTCAGAAAAAGTAATAAAAAGTCATACTATTAACTATTTAACTTAAATAACCTATAATACATTTAAGTCTTTATATAATGAAATTTTCTTATATGTGCTCACAATCCTCCCTCCAAGAATGAAAGACCATGTAACAAAAACCAATCACCAGGCCCAGAGAGCCCTCTTTTGAATTTTGCTCAGGGTTCCAGAATAGATTTCCAAACTTAACAGGTTATTGTTGTTGTTCTTGTTGCCCCCACAGAGGTGGAAAATAAGTCTCCATTCATCTTGAGCTGGAACTGACTTGAAAACCTCCTACCTGAGGATTAGCTTTCATGATCCTACAAGGCACCGTTCATGTTTCCGTAAAAGAGAAGCAACAAAATTTCTACTGAGCTATAACACCTATTAACCACAACAACAACCATCATGGAAGAAAATGTCTAATGGTACAATAGTGACATGCATACCTTGTCATTAACCAACAGCTCTTTAATTTCACTTAAGACCCACTAACAAGGGGGAAATCATGCCTGGCACTGAAAACACAGGAAACAACTCTGGGCTAATGAACTCACGGATCTTGAGGAGAAACTACAACCACCACTGTACTAACCCAGCAAATCATTAACCACATTTTAAATATTTGACCTTATAACCACAGAGCAGTATATTGCTTCCCATCGTCAAGGAAACTTCTCTGCAACAGATCGAGATAGACCGCTACAGAAAACCCCAGGCCAATAAAAATTTAGAGGTATGGAACACTCCTCTAACTGATAAATCTACAAAACAACTGCCGCACCGAAGGCTCAGAGATCAGTGCCTCAGAGTGGGCAGAAAGATTGTAAGAGCCAGAGGATCAAGGATTTTGATGTGTAATTGTGTCTCCTAGGAATGTTAGAAGCTACCCTCATTAAGTCTTATCAACATGATTGTTTAAGCTTGAGCTGAATAAGGACAACAGACATACTAAATTGCCAATGAATCCTCAGCCCTAGTTAAATAACTACAGATAACTAAGGACTGCTGAGAGCAGGAGAAAGAGTTTTCCCCAGGGAAGAGCACACCACTTGGTTATCTAATATTAAATGGTCAGCCCTGAAAACATACATACATATGCAAACTGAATAGGTTTTGTTTCTATATGTAGCAATATATAATTATGGAAAGCAATTAATAAAAAAAGAGGCCAAGCATTCGAAAGAAAGCAAGGAACAGAGTTTGGAAAGGAAATGGATAGGGACAATGATAATCTCAAAAATTAAAAAAAAACCTTAAAACTATTTTAATAAACAAAAAAGGAAAAGAAGTATTGGTTCTAACTTTACATGAAAACAACACATTCACTACCATTTTATATGACCAGCATTTTAAGTCAAGTGGCCTTCTTTTATGGAACTTTATGAATATTTTTAGTTTACATACAAAAATGGAGTCCATTGTGGCATCATATATATTTTGATTTTATCCACTCATAATTTCTCCCATTCTTTTGTCCCCTAACCAGTTTCTTCAGTTAGTCCCCTTTTCTGTTTTCCTGTTATATATGTGTACACACACATGCAGAGGTCGGTATAAATAATTAAATCTATATTCTGTATTCCTCCTTCTTTATAGACTACTCATTACTTCCACGATTTCATCTTTCTTTACAGCTAAGTAGAGTTTCATTGTACATAGCATAGATACATTTACATAATGTGTTTTTTGATTGAAGATATATATATATATATATATATATATATATATATATATAAAATGAGAAAAGTTATCCTGTCTTTCTTGAGAACCTCTAATTTCCTCCATGTTCCTTAAAGTGTCACAGTTTTATTCTTCTTTATGACGGATTAAAGCTTTACATATTCCCTTTCCTTTGATCAGGTAAATACTTAAACTACTTTCATAGTTTAACTCTTGTGAATAGAACAACAAACATGAATGTACGTGAATGACATCTGCATGCATAGTGCATTTTCTATTTTTAAAATAAGTATTTTATTACAAAAATAATGTCTTAGAGTTTGTATACTCAAGATCATAAAACAGCATCCAAGGTACCTTCCATAAATCTTTGTTGAGAATTTGAAAAATTGTGCTCAGTGCAACAGTTTTTGTTCATTGGCGATTTAGTTTTGGTTTTCTCCCACCAAACAAAAAAATTATTATCTTTTAAATAAGGAAATACATATAAAGTGTGTACATAAAAAGATAAATGTAAGCAGTATATTTATTATTTTTTTCTCTTTGGAATCTTGGTATAATTGTGAAAAATGGATATCACCAGATATCATATTCTATACGTTGACTATTACTCAAGCAAGAATTTCTATGCTACATCTCCTTGGGGAAAAGATGCAGAAGGCCTGGGCTAACACATCCAATGGAGCTTTCTTTTTCTTGGAAGAAACTTTGTACCAGAAGAACAAAACATCTTCCTCCAAAACTGATTTTAGGGTATAATATTCACTAGGAGGTGGGATGCTGCTTCTGAGGTTTGGAGAAGGACTTTAGAAGGGGTCATTTCAACAACTTGTCTTGTCCTTCAGTGCAATGTTTTATTTTATTTTTTTTTACATTTACCAGTTAACATGTTTAATTATATGCAATTTTAGGTTTGTGGATAGAAAGATTTATTTTATTTTATTTTTTATGTTTTAATTTATTTATTTATTAAAGATTTCGGTCTCTTCCCCGCCACTGCCTCCCATTTCCCTTCCCCTCCCCCAATTAAGTCCCCCCCCCTCCTCAGCCTGAAGAGCAATCAGGGTTCCCTGCCCTGTGGAAAGTCCAGTGCAATGTTTTAAAGGTCTAATATTTGAAGTGTATCTGTTGGAAAGCCAAAAGTTCACATTCAAATTTCATTGTAGAAGGAATAGTATCAAATCTCATGCAGACATCATGTTTAGGTATCTTTTGTTGCTCTGCTCCATTCCATAGTTAGTAACAAGCCAACAGAAATATGATTTCTGTCCTTACCCCAATTTTATGGCATTTTCATTAGCAGTAAAAAACACATGACACTGTTAATCTTAGGGCTCTATACAACCTAAACAGTACCTTGGAAAACAATCACTAGCCTAGTGTTGAGTCCTGGCCTTCAGCTGCTCTTCCCTGCTAGAGCCTTCTAATTGAAGTTACTAAAATCTGTGCTTTGCCTAGAGGTTTAGAGGATGGGATTTTCACCTGTTGGCCATTGACTGCAGGGTATTTAAGCCTCCATGGTGCTATTAAAGAAGGGCTTTTGTACCAGCGATTAGAGGCCCGTGTGTTGGTCTGTCTCTGAGTGTTTCCTCAACCTCCAGCCCCTTGCCCAAAACTCATGAACTGGATTCTAGCGCATAGAGTGCAGAAGGGTGTGTGTGTGTGTGTGTGTGTGTGTGTGTGTGTGTGCGCGCGCGCGCGCGCAGCAGCAGCCTGGTTTATTAGGGGGGGAAGAGTTCTCTTTGTCCCCTTGGCTATATTAGAACTCATTTTGTAGACCAGGCTGCCCCAAAACTCAGAAATCCACCTTTAAATATAGTGGTATATTATTTGTGTTTTAATAAATAAAGCTTGCCTGAAGATCAGAGAGCAAAACAGCTATACTAGTCAGCCATACAGGCCAGGGTGTGGTTGTCCAAACCTTTAATCCCAGGATTTGGGAGACAGAGGCTGATGGATCTCTGTTAGTTTAAGGCCACCTTAGACTACACAAGATTGAATCTGTCTAAAAGAGAAACAGAGTTTACACAAAGGTGAACACAACACTTGGGATCACATGCCTTAAGTCCCAGCACAATGAAGGCAGATACAGGAGCGGTATAGCTAGGTGGAAAAAGGAATGAATCTAAGAAAAGGAACTCAGTGGAATGTGGAGTGGAGTGTGTGGAGTCGTCAGGATTTGTGGAGGCAGAATCGTATCCATTTTCCATCTGAGGTAGAGGTAAGAACCACTGGCTGACTGCTTTGATTTCTGATCTTCAGGTTGAACCCTAATATCTGTCTCTGGTTTATCCCTGCTACATGTTTTTTGCCTCCAGAGTACTGGAATTAAAGCATGTGGCACCTCACCCGGCTTTAGACTAGTCTGAATCTACATTTGACAAATCACCCATTTTAAATATCACCCAATATAAGCACATAGCAGAGACCAATCATCCACATCAAAAAGAAAGGAAAAAAGAAGTGCTTAAAGAAAAACTTGATGGGCAAATGGCTCAATAGAAAATCTTAAATTCAAGGTTCATGGACTGTCTATACCTTAGCATCTTCCTTCTGGCATTCTCACTGTTATTGCCTCCAGAAAATTTGCATCCCCACATTTGTGTAAAACATTATTTCATTCAAAACCCAACTATCAGAGAGTAAAATAAAAAGAAATAGTAAAAAATTGCATAGATAGATAGATACATAGGTAGGTGGTAAAAAGATGGTTTAATTTGTTAGCATCAGTTTTTGATTAGTCCGTCCATAAATATACTTACCAAACCTCCAAAAAAGATAAGAGTATATTTAAGCTTAGCTAAACAGATGGTTCCAAAGTCTTTTCAGAAGATCTGATGATGCCAAGAGTCATACATAGAGTTTTCAATACAAAGATGATATTGTGCTAAAATGTACTTCAATCCTGTAGTCTGTCATTGAATGGAGTCATGATTTTACCTCATCCCGTTTTTATTTGCTTGTTTTGCTTCAATTTGCTGAGGTCTCTTTACCTCTTGCAAATTTCTGTATGTTAGAACAAAGAGGGAGGGGGATGACATGAAAAGAGGGAAAGAAACTTGACATAGAAGGAGGAAGGTGGGAACAAGTTCCAGAGATATTTTCCATGCAAATTTCCATAGTAAGGCGATGGTAATGAGGATTTGCTACACACTGAATACTGGGTGAGCATACAAGGCACCATGCTAGCTGGACATCAAAGAGCGAGCTATAAAACACAACAGCTTGGCAGATGCTTCTCACTGAAAACCCCATTTACACCAGCTTAAGAGAGCCTGTTTTCTCCTGGGGAGGTTTTGGCATGGCTAGAAGAAAACATCAAAGATGGTTCTGACTTTAAATCTCCTCCAAGGGTGCAGTCAGCAGGACAGGAAATAGGAATCATCCTAGGAGGGATTTTGGAGGGAAGGAGTGTATCAGAAAATGCTCAAAACCCTGTACATGAACTCTTGTGGTGTGGGTATTCAACAGACGTGATATGGTGGACAGCTTGGCACCCCGTCAGTAGCAAGTCTTGTCTTAGCCTCCTGCTGAGAAACTGCATGACTAAGGCTACCCAAGAAAAGATAATTCAATAAATATATTTTATCTTTTTCATGGATGACTTAATATTTTGAAAGGATATCATAAAAGTGGAAGCCCTCATTGTAAAACAACAGAAGCATGAATAAATTTCCAAAGATTGAAGGCCGAAGGCCTTGGGGATGCAACAAGAATTTGCCTGAAATTATCTGGCCCGGTAGACAAGAACTCCTGGTAAGCCAGCAGGATCTCTTTAGGCTTAAAATACCTCCATGTGACCAAGGGAACAAGAGTTGCCAACAAACACAAGGAAAGGTCCTTGATTCCATGTCAATTGTAAGTAATGACAGACTATGAAATCCATACATCTACAGAACCCAAATAAAACTGAAATTTCACATGTGGTCTGCTACTAAGGTTAGACAGCATAAGGGAATGCAGACAAGCTTTCCTAAGTTAGCAAAGAGTTGCTACAAAAACAAGGCAGGAGCTTCTGTAAAGAGGTAGGAATGGAAAAACAAATGTATGAAATATAGTAGTTATGCATGACTTTTGTATGTATGTTTATTAAATTAGTATACTACATGCATATGTGTGTATATGCACACAGTCATCTTAAATTTAGCAAAAATGAGTTTCTACAATGAAACAGAGACACAGATGTCAGTTATGTTACTATCATTGTGATGATGATTTCTTTAACTAGACCCACACAGCATGGCTTTTACCAGATATGACTGCTATACAAACTAAGTGAGAGAATAGACACAAAGCAAACACTAGCTTAATAACTATACAATATTAATATAAAAATTTATGATAGCCTTTGTGCCTTGTATATACTCAATAAATTCCCATTGATTTATTGATTAGAGCTTCATACTTCATTTGACTTCATTCTACACTCTAATTTGTGACATAGAAAATGGAAGCTTCCTTTCCTGTAGTTATTTTAATCAGTTATTAAGTGCATTTTAAAATTGCGTCTAACTTTCCAAATTGAATTTTAACTTCTTAAAACACAGTAAATGTCTGTTCTTTTCTTTGTTATCAGTATTTAGTCCCACAAACGTTCATTCTGTAAACAGCACAAAAGACAAAAACAAAAACATTAAAACAATGTTTCTTTTTTGTATTTGAAAGCATGATTGTATTTTAATGAGTAATTTATGTACAAACTAGTACCAAAACAAACAAAATACAAAACATATAGTATTTCATTTGACATACATCATGACTTGCTTATAGACTCATTTAAAAATGAGCTTATAAATAAGTAACAGACAGTCAGTATGGAAATTCAAAAGAATAACAAATAAATGAAATAGAAAGATGATTTAATATTTAATAAATAGTACTTTATAATACTATTTTTGATTAACTAATACATGTACCACTGTTAACTAAAATTTTTATTATTTTAGTAAATGATCAAATTTAAATTTTATATACTTTGCCATGGTACATCAAAACAATAGAAATTATTTTGAAATAGCTATAAGATTCATATTTTCATATAAGCATCCTTGCGACATAGAAAATATACAGCTACTCTTTCAATGGATAAAAGATGCATCTATACATATGAATGAAATATGCTCCCAAAAGTACCAGAACACTCTCAACTTCAGTTAGCACTGTATGTTAAAATCTTGATGAATTTTAAATGTAATAAAAAGCTTCATACAACCTAAATTCCCCTCGACTGAAGAATGGATCAGGAAAATGTACATTTACACAATGGAGTACTACATAGCAGAAAAAACAATGACATCTTGAAATATGCAGGCAAATTGATGGAGCTAGAAAACATCATATCGAGTGAGGTAATCCAGACCCAGAAAGACAATTATCACATATCTCATAAGTGATTTTTAAACATAAAGCAAAGAAAACCACCCTACAAATCACAATCCCAGAGAACCTAGACAACAATGAGGACCCTAAGAGAGACATTTATGGATCTAATCTACATGGGAAGTAGAAAAAGACAAGATCTCCTGAGTAAATTGGGAGCATGGGGACCATGGGAGAGGGTTGAAAGGGAGCAGAGAGGGAGGGGAGAAAAGAAAAATGTAGAGCTCAATAAAATCAATAAAAATAAAATAATGCTTCATAAAATACTCTTTTAGCTCAGTACAACTCTGGCTGTGGTATGTGGTATTTGAAAAGGAAAAACAAGTGAAACGTTCTTTATAAATTTATAATCAGTTAAAATGAACTTTAAGTCAGCTTCAAAATTACCCTACAGTCATTATCATGAGAAGCACTTCATACTTAAAACACTGAAGCAGACAACGTCAGTTCCAGCATACTATTCTGTCGTGTATTATTTTCTCAATTTCTTGAATTAGTCCAAGAGCAACAATAAAAAAAAATCTTTAAATATATAAAAATAGTCTTCAAAGACATCTTCAGGTCTCCATCCAATTAGCGAGTTCAATTTTAATGATTGGTAAGACTATTCACGCCACACGTTTCTAGACCTTATTACAATTATGAAAGTTGTACAAACAATGATTATTTATTCGGTGTTTCTTAAGATTTCTCTAAGGAACAGATTCTCGAGATATGGATAGGTATTTGTTTTTAAAAATTTCTGAACTGCTTTGGAAACCTTGGGGTTAAACTGTGTTAATCGAACATGTAGGAGTTATCAAAGTTCAAATAGTCTGTATGCTATTGATCTGTAAGTGGTGTACATGAGCTGCTGCCCCTCCCCCTGGTTTCACACATAACTACTCTCTCACAAATCTTAGATCTTCAAACAAAACTAAGAGTCTATTGTAAGGACTTTGGCAATCTTACATTATAGGGGTGACTTGAGATACTACCTTGAAAGTAGACTCACCATCTTATGAAAGCAAATCCCAGTGAGCCAGCAGGGTAGCCAGTGCCAAGGGCAGAAAGGTGTGCAGTGGCCTGGAGCACTTGCAGATCCTGCCCAAGACACCATACCCAACCACAAGATCACCCTGACTCTGGACAACAGCAGGATGACTAAGAAGAATCTCAGTGATGGTCCAATATTTATGGTGTTTCAGAAATCACAAAACTTGAACCAGACCAATGATTCATTGAAATAAGTATTTGCATGTAAAGTTGTTTGAGCAAATATCTATATACTGTGTGACTCTCAACTGCTTGCAATGCCACTTAGAATAATAAATGTAGCATGGAGAGGTGGAAAAGATGGCAGAACAGGCACATGGTGGAGCGAGGCAGAAATAGAGTTGGCATGGTGGTGTAAGGTAGCCTGGAGCTCACATAGGCTCTACCACTGAACATGCCACAAGATCACCCTGGCTCTGAGCAAGGGCATAATGTTTGAGATGAACAATGGTTCGTTTTTCTGGATTTGACCTCCTCAAAAGGCCACTATGGCCCACCTTGCAGTGGTCAGTGCTGCCACTATACCTTGTGTCAATGTCCATGGTCCATACTGCCACTGGAAAACATGTTGAAATTCATGGTCTGTGTTGATGTTTGATGTTCATATAATCACTTGAGGATATATGAATGTCTGAGGCCTGGATCATATTGATATCCATGGTTCATGCTGTCACCGGGGACCATATTGGAGTTGATGTTCTCTGCTTCTATCAGAGGCCTTGTCTGTGGTCTGTGTTCTTCCCCCAAAAATAGGTAAATTGTCACAATCTTGCTACTGCCAGCTGCTAAGGGCAAGGAAACTTATTTTGCAGTGGTGTTGATGACTGCAGACTCATAATTGAGAATGAGAGACAGAGACATTGAAGGCTTTTGTGACCACCCCCAAAGGAAAAAGACCAGACAGGAAGCCATTGAAGAGAGTCCTTAAAAATTGTGAAAAGGATGCTGAAGTATAACTCTTCATGGTATATGGTTGTCCTTTAGAACCTTGATAGTTTTGAAGTGTACCAGTTATTTCTTTGGGGAACAACCTTCAATTGAGGTTGGTTAGATATTATTGCATATCTTTCTTGGGTATGTGTTTGGGGCAAGAAAACTATAGAAGAAATTACTTAGCCGTATATTATATCTGAGGTTCAAAATGTCCATAGTCACTATTGTTAGTATCAACCCTGCTCACTTGGTTAAGATGATTCTTAACAGGATTCTTCAATATTGGTTTATGATCTTAAAATGAATACATAGGATGGAAGTGATACTAGTTGAACCAATATCCTATTTTTATCTAGGCCATTAGCCACTAACTTTAATATCACTAGTATTTTAAGATGACTTTTTCCTGAGACAATTTAGAATTAACATTATAACCCTAATGGGAGCATTTTTTTTTATTTTTTTTTTTTTGGTTTTTCGAGACAGGGTTTCTCCGTGGCTTTGGAGCCTGTCCTGGGACTAGCTCTGTAGACCAGACTGGCCTCGAACTCACAGAGATCCGCCTGCCTCTGCCTCCCGAGTGCTGGGATTAAAGGCGTGCGCCACCATCGCCCGGCTAGCATTTTTCTTTTTATATGTAGTTATTTCAAAATGTTATTATATTAACTTGATTAATAACATTCTAACTTCAATTCAAATTTTAAACTATTTGTAGCTGAACACGTAAAAGTGGGTGAGGATGCAAGTCAAATAATCCCAAGCTAACGCCAAAATATTCCAGTTATTAGTCTTTATTGTAAGGGAAAACTCATGGAACAAGAAATGAGAAGTCCAACCTCAAGGTGTAGAATGCAGGAACAAGAGAGAGAACACTGAGTGGGCCGGTGGTTTTCTCTGGGTACCCAAAAGGTCACGCCCCAACCTGGTCCAGCCTCTTAAGGATTATTAACTGAAGGAGGTTCCCCATCACCTCCCCCTTTTGTCTAAATAAGAGAGTTTCAAACCCAATGCAAACTATATAGACTAGGAACAGATATCAGGTATAAAATTAGAATTACAAGCAGCATAAACAATATTAAGCAAAGAATGCTAAATGTTTTAATAAGCATTCTATCCCAAGGAGTCTAAGTTTTGTGCTGGAAATGGCTTGGCTAAATCATAAGAGGAAGATAACTGTAACTACCTAGTCTTCAACCCCATCGAAGGCCTGAGAAGGGAGATAACATTACTTGAGTAGGCACGAAGTACAATCAAGTCCAAAATGTGCAGTATATGACAGAGACAACTGGCTGGCTACCCGAGCAATCACCCAAAGTCTCATTTGCAATGTTGAAGCAACCAACTTTGGCTAAGGCCTAGAATAACTGACAGACCATTTTCAGAGGCAGGAAAAATTTCAGAACTGACTTACCCTGTCTTGGCAACGTTTGGCAGTCTTTTTCCTTGTGTTCTGTTTACCCAGTCCAGACACCATGCACTTTGTCTGTGGATGAGAAATGGGCAGGTCCTTGCCTAAAGGCCAATTGTGCCAAGAAGAAAACAAACTCCAAGTGGAGTGTCTTCAGTACTCAACATTCTCTCGGGAATAGATTGGTGCTGTCATGAGCAATCATGTCTCACATCAGCAGAACGCTAAGTTATTTAAATGCCATGTTCTACAGCTCTTTGAAGTCATTGAAGATTACCTATCTATGTAGAATATAATCTCTATGTATCAAAAGAACCTAATTAATCTGACAATAAGTATAACAAACATGAATGACTATTGACCTATAATACTTAATACCTATATAACTTAAAAACTAAGACTTCATATGAAAATATTAAATAATCTGTAAACAACTGTGCAGTAAATGAGGACAATGACCTCAAAATGTAAACAATGTATAAGTATCTTGATCAGAGAGGTAGGAATACATAATACAATATCATAAATACATTTTAAAAATTGAATCAATATATGAAATGTCTTAAACAGAGGTAGAAACATGCGTGCATATAATCTAACAAAATTACTTTGCATAGGTGTACAAATATTGTAAACAGAAATACCAAATATAAATTGAACTTACATCAATATACAAGAATCTAAACCAATGTAAATTGTTCATAAGTAATAGCTCACAAATATTCACTTTATTATTCACGATTATTATTATTAGTGTGAATAAGTTTACACTAAACTACCTACTATCCGATTCAATTTTTTCTCTCTCCCTATTTTTTTTCAAGGAGATCTCTGGACCTACATAATTTCCACAACAATTCTCAACCCTATACCAGTAATAATCAACACCTAAATGGTGTCCCCAACCCTGAGGATAAACTTTGTTGGGAGAAGGGATGTCATCTTCTAGAATTGCTTCTAGCTGTCATGGGAGCAAAGTTTTTTTCCATGGGATCCTATAAAAGTAAAGTGATGGTTAAGTTTCAAGATTACTGTCTAGTATAATTGCAAATGATTTCTGAGTAGTCGATAGGGATTTTTTTAAAGTTCTTATTTGGAGTTCTGAACAGAATGTTGTGAGAAGGTGCACCATTTCAGCACCTGGTATCCCAAAACCGGTCTTATAGTGGTGCTAGCAGCATCATAATGCCATCTCAACCAGCTAGAGTTGTTGTTGTGGGGCCCCATCTTCTCTCTAGAAACTTCAAAGATTACTCCAAGAAAAAGATCTGTCCTTATAATTCATATTTCTTTTTGCTTGGTGATCCTTTTTTTATAGTTATTTTTTTCTTCTTTAAGCATCTAAAAATCCAGGATCTCTTGACTTTTTGAAGATAAGAACAGAACCCTGCCCCAACCCTATATGAGGTTTCCTTACCACCTGTAATGTTTGTCACCTAGGTGGATGAGCTGTCATTTCTCTTTCTCAAGACATTTCTCTTTTAAAAGGGAATCTTTATTAATTTTGATTGTATCCATAGTTTTTCTTCTTCTGTGAAAACAAGAGCAAAACCCTTTCCCCAATGTAGCACATATTCTGGTTTCCATTTGAGGTCAGCACATCCTGAAATACACTGGCTGATTTAATTCAGAAGTTTTTTCTATTATCTAATGCCTCTCTGCTGCTGTTGTTCCTTTCTCATTAGTATTAAGAAAATTTAAGGTTAATAAAGCATTATGCAATCTATTTCTGGGGGTATTTCCCATCTCTTTCTGTTTGTTTAGCATATTCTTTATATTTCAATTTGACCTTTCAATAACGGCCTGACCTGTAGGATTGTTTGGTATACCTATAATATGCTTTATATTATAAGCAAAAAACCGTTTCATTTTCTTAAATACATATGCTGTACCATTGTCTGTCTTTATTTGTGCAGGAATACACATGATGACACAACTTTTAATAAATGCATGATTACTGAATCAGCCTTTTCTGAGACCAAGGCAGTTGCTTATTGAAAACTTGAATAAGTATCAATGGTGTGGTGCACATATTTTAATTTTCCAAATTCTGTAAAGTAGAACATATCCATCTGCCAGGTCTCATTCCTTTGAGTATCCTTTGGGTTATTCCCTGCAGGTAACCGTATTGGTTATAGAAAGAGCAAGTAGGACATCTCTTTATAATATCCTTAGCTTGTTGCCATGTAATAGGAAACTCTTCAAAATTTTGCTATTGTCATGATGTTTTTCATGAAATTCTGAGGTCTTCAGCACACTTCCAACTATTCAATTTAGAGATATTTACATCATTTATACTTTAATTCATTGTAATCCCTCATGGAAGAGGTTTTGCTTCTCCCTCATTTAAGAGAAATGATTGACAATATAAATAAGTACATAATTTGAAGTACAACAGTAGAATACCATATATCATGGATTCCCCACTCAGAACACAATGCTATAGCAGCATCCTGATGATACTCTACTCTGAAAGCAAGCAAATCCTGCATAGTTTACACATAAATAGAGAACTAGGACAGGAATGGCAGGGTGGAGATAATGGATGAAGAGGATGTTGCTCCTGCTGTTCATCTAAATAATGAGGAACTGCTTGCCAGTGACAAATAATTTCTATACTTAAGACAACATATGGGTAAAAAAGGCTAAATGGATGAATGGAAATTTGGTGCTTGATCAAAAATAGTTACTGGCAGTGATGTAGCTAAGTGACCGAATACTGGTCTAGTACTCACGAGACACTGAGTCCTATCGCCACCATCTAAAAAATACCAAAATAATTTCAAAAGTGTTCGAAGAAAAGCAAGCAGGGTTCATTGGAAAAATCTTAGAAAGATCATAGCTAAAAATCTCAGTGGACTTAGAACTTAGTGCAGAGTGAGAGGTGACAGCAGTGTGAAGGTGAAAAAATTAAAATGATTGCTTGATATCATCAGAATTCTTCTCTATGAAAAGCCAAAGAGGAAGTAGTCTGATATGTGTAGGCTTTAGGGTCTCTCTTCACTAGCTCAAATCTGGAACACTTACTACAGTTAACACATGAAGGAATAAGCATGCTGACGCTGTGGAGGAGGACCATAGTCTGTCAAATCTGAAACAGCAAGCCTTGTGCCCCTACTTTGCATTTTTCTCCTTATTTCTTCCGTATTATCTTGCATGCCTATGAAGAGACTGAAAATAATGACAAAAACATTGACCGCAGTAATTTATAATGAAGTTCAGCAATTCGGGAAGGCTGGCTAAGAATGGGTCTTTAGTTATTTTTTTTTATTGAGAAAAGGAAAAAAAAACAAGCTTCTGCATCCTCCCAGCCTCCCATTTCCCTCCCCCTCGACCCACCCTTCTCCCCCTCCTCCTACCCTTCTCCCCCTCCCCCCACTCCTCTCCCCCTCCCTCTCCAGTCCAAAAAGCAGTCAGGGTTCCCTGCCCTGTGGAAAGGCCAAGGTCCTCCCCCATCCGTCCATATCTAGGAAGGTGAACATACAAACTGGCTAGGCTCCCACAAAGCCAGCACATTAAGTAGGATCAAAACCCCGTGTCATTGTCCTTGGCTTCTCATCATCCCTCATTGTTTGCCATGCTCAGAGAGTCCGGTTTTATCCGATGCTTTTTCAGTCACAGTCCAGCTGGCCTTGGTGAGCTCCCAATAGATCAGCTCCACTGTCTCAGTGGATTGGTGCACCCCTCGTGATCCTGACTTCCTTGCTCATGTTCTCCCTCCTTCTGCTCCTCATTGGGACCTTGGGAGCTCAGTCCAGTGCTCCAGTGTGGGTCTCTGTCTCTATCTCCATCCATCACAAGATGAAGGTTCTATGGTGATATGCAAGATATTCGTCAGTATTGCTCTAGGATAGGGTCATTTCAGGTTCCCTATCCTCAGCTGCCCAAGGAACTAACTGGGGACATCGCCTTGGGCTCCTGGGAGCCACTCTAGGTTCAAGTATCTTGCCAATCCTAAGGTGGCTCCCTTAACTAAGAATTGTGCTTCCGTGCTGCCCTATCCAACCTTCCTTTATCCCAATCATCCTTTTTCCCCAAGTTCCCCCATCCTCCCCTTCTCCCTTTTCTCTTCCCATCTCCCCTTACCACCATCCCATCCTACCCCCAAGATCCCAATTTTCTCCCCGGCAATTTCGTCTACTTCCCATAGCCAAGAGGATAACTATATGTTTTTCCTTGGGTTCACCTTCTTACTTAGCTTCTTTAGGTTCACCAATTGTAGACTCCGTAACCCTTATTTATGGCTAGAAACCAATTATGAGTGAGTACATCCCATGTTCATCTTTTTGGGTCTGGGACACCTCACTCAGGATAGTGTTTTCTATTTCCATCCATTTGCATGCAAAATTTGAGAAGTCATTGTTTTTTACCGCAGCATAGTACTCTAATACGTATATATTCCACACTTTCTTCATCCATTCTTCCATTGAAGGGCATCTAGGTTGTTTCCAGATTCTGGCTATTACAAATAATACTGCTATGAACATAGTTGAACAAATGCTCTTGTCATATGATAGGGCATCTCTTGGGTATATTCCCAGGAGTGGTATTGCTGGGTCCAGGGGTAGGTTGATCCCGAATTTCCTGAGAAACCTAAACACTGATTTCCAAAGTGGTTGCACAAGATTGCATTCCCACCAGCAATGGATGAGGGTACTCCTTCCTCCACAGCCTCTCCAGCAAAGGCTATCATTGAAGTTTTTTATTTTAGCCATTCTGACAGGTGTAAGATGATATCTCAAAGCTGTTTTGATTTGCATTTCCCTGATCGCTAAGGAGGTTGAGCATGACCTTAAGTGTCTTTTGGCCATTTGAACTGCTTCTGTTGAGAATTCTCTGTTCAGTTCAGTGCCCCATTTTTTTAATTGGGTTAATTAGCATTTTAAAGTCTAGTTTCCTGAGTTCTCTATATATTTTGGAGATCAGACCTTTGTCTGTTGCTGGGTTGGTGAAGATCTTCTCCCAGTCAGTAGGTTGCCTTTTTGTCTTGGTGACAGTGTCCTTTGCTTTACAGAAGCTTCTCCATTTTAGTAGGTCCCATTTATTCAATGTTGCCCTTAATGTCTGTGCTTCTGGGGTTATACATAGGAAGCAATCTCCTGTGCCCATCTGTTGTAGGGTACTTCCCACTTTCTCTTCTATCAGGTTCAATGTGTTCAGACTGATATTGAGGTCTTTAATCCACTTGGACTTGAGTTTTGTGCATGGTGATAGATATGGATCTATTTTCATTCTTCTACAGGTTCACATCCAGTTATGCCAGCACCATTTGTTGAAGATGCTTTCTTTCTTCCATTGCATACTTTTAGCTGCTTTATCGAAAATGAGGTGATCATAGGTTTGTGGGTTAAGGTTCGGGTCTTCTGTACGATTCCATTGGTCGACTTCTCTGTTTTTATGCCAGTACCACAATGTTTTCATCACTGTAGCTCTGTAATAGAGTTTGAAGTCAGGGATGGTCATGCCTCCAAAAGATCCTTTATTGTATAGGATTGTTTTGGCTATCCTGGGTTTTTTGTTTTTCCATATAAAGTTGATTATTGTCCTCTCAAGATCTGTGAAGAATTTTGATGGGATCTTGATGGGGATTGCATTGAATCTATAAATTGCCTTTGGTAGAATTGCCATTATTACTATGTTGATCCTCCCAATCCAAGAGCAGGGGAGGTCCTTCCATTTTCTGGTATCCTCCTCAATTTCTTTCTTCAATGCCTTTAAGTTCTTGTCAAATAGATCTTTCAATTCCTTGGTTAGAGTTACCCTAAGATATTTTATGCTGTTTGTGGCTATCGTGAAAGGTGAAGCTTCTCTGATTTCCCTCTCTGCTTCCATATCCTTTGTGAATAAGAGGGCGACTGATTTTTTGGAGTTGATCTTGTATCCTGCCACATTACTAAAGCTGTTTATCAGCTGTAAAAGTTCTTTGGTGGAGTTTTGGGGGTCGCTTATGTACACTATCTTATCATCTGCAAATAACAAAAGTTTCACTTCTTTTTTTCCAATTCGAATCCCCTTGATCCCCTTATGTTGTCTTATTGCTATTGCTAAAACTTCAAGCACTATATTGAAGAGGTATGGCGAGAGTGGACAGTCTTGTCGTGTTCCTGAGTTTAGTGGGATGGCTTTGAGTTTCTCTCCGTTTAATTTGATGTTAGCTGTCGGCTTGCTGTATATAGCTTTTATTATATTTAGGTATGTCCCTTGTATCCCTAATCTCTCCAAGACTTTTATCATAAAGGGATGTTGAATTTTGTCAAATGCTTTTTCAGCATCTAATGAAATGATCATATGGTTTTTTTTCTTTCAGGTTATTTATACGATGGATTACATTGATAGATTTTCATATGTTGAACCAGCCCTGCATCTCTGGGATGAAGTCTACTTGATCATAATGGATAATTTCTCTCATGTGTTCTTGGAATCGGTTTGCCAGTATTTTGTTGAGGATTTTTGCATCGATGTTCATGAGTGAGATTGGCCTGTAATTCTCTTTCTTGGTTGAGTCTTTGTGCGGTTTTGGTATCAGAGTGACTGTAGCTTCATAAAAGGAATTTGGCAATGACTCTTCTGTTTCTATATTGTGAAATACATTAAGGAGTACAAGTATTCGGTCTTCTTGGATGTTCTGGTAGAATTCCACATTGAAACCATCTGGTCCTGGGCTTTTTTTGGTAGGGAGGTTTTTGATAACCTCTTCTAATTCTTCGGAACTAACAGGTCTATTTAGATTATTCACCTGGTCCTGGTTTAACTTTGGTATATGGTATTTATCTAAAAAAGTGTCCATTTCCTTTACATTTTCCAGTTTTGTGGCATACAGGCTTTTGTAGTAAGATCTAATGTTTCTCTGAATTTCCTCTGTGTCTGTGGTTATGTCCCCCTTTTCATTTCTGATCTTATTAATTTGCAAATTCTCTCTCTGCCGTTTGATTAGTTTGGATGGGGGTTTGCCAATCTTGTTGATTTTCTCCAGGAACCAGCTTTTTGTTTAATTGATTCTTTGTATTGTTTTTTGTGTTTCTATTTTGTTGATTTCAGCCCTCAGTTTGATTATTTCCAGTCTTCTACTCCTCCTAGGTGAGTCTGCTTCTTTTTTTTTCTAGAGCTTTCAGGTGGGCTGTTAAGTCTCCAATGTGAGCTTTCTCTGTTTTCTTTAAGTGGGCACTTAGTGCTATGAACTTTCCTCTTAGGACTGCTTTCATAGTATCCCATAAGTTTAAGTATGTTGTTTCTTTATTTTCATTGAATTCCAGGAAGACTTTAACTTCTTTCTTTATTTCTTCCTTAATCCAGGTATGGTTCAGTAGTTGACTGTTCAGTTTCCATAAATTTTTCGGCTTTCTGGGAGTAGCATTGTTGTTGAATTCTAACTTTAATCCATGGTGATATGATAAGACACAGGTGGTTACTAATATTTTTTTGTAACTGTGGATGTTTGGTTCGTTACCGACTATGTGGTCGATTTTTGAGAAGGTTCCATGAGCTGCAGAGAAGAAGGTATATTCTTTCCTATTTGGGTGGAATGTTCCTATAGATGTCTGTTAAGTCCATTTGATTCATTACCTCCATTAATTCTCTTATTTCTCTGTTAGGTTTCTGTCTGATTGACCTGTCCATTGGTGAGAGAGGAGTGTTGAAGTCTCCTACTATTAGTGTGTGCAGTTAAATGGCTGCCTTGAGTTTTAGCAATGTTTCTTTTATGTACGTGGGTGCTTTTATATTAGGGGCATAGATGTTCAGGATTGAGACTTCATCCTGATGAACTGTTCCTGTTATGAGTATAAAATGTCCCTCTCCATCTCTTCTGGTTGATTTCAGTTTGAAGTCAACTTTGTTAGAGTTTAGTATGGCCACACCTGCTTGTTTCTTAGGTCCGTTTGCTTGATAAGCCTTTTCCCAGCCCTTTACTCTGAGTAGGTGCCTGTCTTTGTGGTTGAGGTGTGTTTCTTGTAAACAGCAGAATGTTGGATCCTGTTTTCGTATCCAATCTCTTAGCCTGTGCCTTTTTATAGGTGAGTTGAGTCCATTGACATTAAGTGATATTAATGACCAGTGGTTGTTAACTCCGGTCACTTTTTTAGTCGTAAAGTTTGTGTGTTTCCCTTCTTTGAGTTGTGTTGGTGAAGGGTCTCTAGATGTCTGAGTTATTGTGGTCATTGTTGGACTCCTTGGTTAGTGATTTTCCTTCTATTACTTTCTGTAAGGCTGGATTTGTGGCTGCGTATAGTTTAAATTTGTTTTTATCCTGGAAAATTTTATTTTCTCCATTTATTGTGAACGAAAGCTTGGCTGGGTATAGTAGTCTGGGCTTGCATCCATGGTCTCTCAGTTTCTGCAGTACATCTATCCAGGACCTTTGGCTTTCATGGTTTCCATGGAGAAGTCAGGTGTAAGTCTGATAGGTCTACCTTTATAAGTGACTTGGCCTTTTTCCTTTGCAGCTTTTAATATTCTTTCCTTATTCTGTATGCTTTGTGTTTTGATAATTAGATGGCAAGGGGATGGTTTTTTTTGATCCAGCCTATTCGGTGTTCTGTATGCTTCTTGAACCTTCATAGGTACATCTTTCTTTGGGTTGGGAAAGTTTTCTTCTTTAATTTTATTAAATATATTTTCTGGACCATTGAGCTGCACTTCTTCTCCTTCTTCTATCCCTATTATTCTTAGGTTTGGTCTTTTTATTGTGTCCCCAATTTCCTGAATGTTTTGTGATGAGAGTTTGTTGGATTTGCTGTTTTCTTTGATCATTGTGTTTATTTTCTCTTTGGTATATTCAGAATCTGAGATTCTTTCTTCTAACTTTTGTATTCTGTTGGTTATGCTTGTTTCTGTAGACTCTGTTTGTTTACTTAAATTTTCCATGTCCAGCCGGCCCTCTGTTTGTGTTTTCTTCTTTGCCTCCATTTCAGTTTTCAAGTCTTGAACTGTTTCCATTATCTGTTTGATTGTTTTTCCTTGGTTTTCTAGGGTATCATTCACTGATTTATTCAATTCTTCAAACTTTCGGTTATATTTCTCATCCATTTCTATAAGGGCATTCTTTACATGCTGTTTAACGGCGTCAATCACTTTCATGAAGTCAATCTTTTCTACTTCTTCTTGATTAAGGTGTTCATGTCCTCCCGTTGTGAGGTCGCTGGTTTCTGGTGGCTTCATGTTGCTTTTCAGATTATTGGGTGAATTCTTGCATTGGCGTCTGCCCATTTCTTCCTCCAAATGCTCCCCTATGGATCTTCTTTTACCGGATCAGGTCTCCTTGCCTACCTTCCCAGTGATGGCTCTCCCCAGTGATGGCTCTCCTGGTGCTGAGATCAGATCTCTGTGCCCAATGATGGCTCTTCCCAATGCTGGCTCTCCTGGCACCCAGATCAGGTCTCCGTGCTGGTTGGGTAGCTCGTAAACAAAGCGCCTACCTTGCTTGGTGCAGCCAGTCTATAGAAACAAAGGAACTCCCACCCGCTTGGTTGCCCTGAGGATTCGGACCCAGTGCCCAGACAGGCTGGGCAGGGTGATGTTATGTGCCGAACAGAGGGCAGGTGGGCCGAAGTGGGGAGGGTTCTGGATGCAAGCTGGGTGGGATAGGAAGAAAGAGGCAGTATGCAGGGAGTAGAGGCCCCGCAGAGAGCCCAAGAAGGATAGGGGGTTGAGGAACTTCTGAGTTCCCTGTCCCGGGCAGGCGCTGCGGGGTCAGAAACTCACCCCAATGTTGGCTCTCCTGGCGCCGAGAGATCAGGTCTCCGTGCTCTTTTTTTTTTCTAGATAGACATGTAAGCATTACTTTTGAGTTTAACTAAATAACTTGTTTATAACTGATTTCCCTAACTAAGATATATTACACACACATTTGAAAGTTAGCCTTAAGAAGTACTTGATATGAAGGGTTTTTGAAATGGTTTGATCCAAACTGACAATTCACTGTTATGAAATGACCTCTTAACTTGAAATTTTATGATATGAGTAACTTGAACCAAGTTCTTGCTTTAAATTATTTCAGTAAGTTGGAGTAAAGCAAACACTAACATTCTCTCCATCCTTTGATTCATCTCTGGCCTGCCGTTTTGTGTAATGTTCTTCTTAAACATTATACCTTTGAAATATAAGCTTTTAAAGTATAATAGTGGCTAAATAGAAGAGGATGAACCAGGGGAGAACTTCAAATAATTTAAATCTAGGAGGGTTAGAAATATATAAAATGTTAAACTCACCCTTTTGCGATTGATATATCAATTCTATTTTTCTTTTACCCTCTGGGCTTTTCTTGAATCTTTGAAATCCTTTCACTAGAACTGGAATCCCTGGGAAGCTATGTCTGTGTATTTATTCTCAAGTAGCACAGAAAAAATGCTTGAGAATTCTTTGATAGCTTAATATTATATTATACAATTTTAACAAATTTGGAAGTTATATAGAAGCAAACAAAATGCAAGATAGGCAAAAATGTGCGGCCATTAACTAGAGAATCAATAAAAAGAGAAAAATTATTGAATATTTTCAGTTTCCACAGTGTTTTATTAGGTGTCTGGAAATTCAGTTTCAACCCATGCCACACTTTATATACATTTGATTTGCTGTAAGAGAATCAATTTTAGTAAAATATCAAATGGCTGCTTTTATATCTTATATTTCATTAGAGTAAATATTGGTATAAGACATAGACAATCCATATATGATGTACTATTTTGCAATATTGGAATCAAAATATTAACTAAGTTGCTTTTCATCTTAGAATTTTGTCAGCAATTTGCTTTTACCTTGTGAGAAACAAAATATTTTCCCCAGCAAACAGGAAACAGACTAGAGACTCCCTCTAATGATCATATTCATGCATTCCTTGAGCAGAAATGAAATAACCCACAGGCCAGATTTGGAATGACCACAGCGAGCCTCATGGCTCAGCAAATGTGGTTGTAAGATATGGCCTTACTGAAAAATATTCACCACTAAGCAATTTGAGCACTTCTAAGGATTTGATTTAAAAACATGGACTTTTTTTTTATAGAAAAGGAGTGGGATTACCTTTATATTGGCTTTGGGGTACAGACATACTGAGTTGCCTCAAACAAACCATGTGTGAATCAACACAATTTCCCAAATTCTAAGATTTTTTAGTAATTTGTAAGTCATAGTCCGAGGAAGCTTTTAGTATATATAATGAGTGGGTTTCCACTTTGTTTGGTTGACTTTTTCTAGGGTGATATTTTGAGTGCAATATGGGGTCATTTGCCTACCTGACAAGTACTGTGCCACTGTCGTACAATCTTGGTTCTTGATTTTTTTAAAAGAAGTTTCACCATGTTGTCCAGGACGACCTCAAACTTGAGATCCCCCTGTTTCAGTCTCGTGGGTATGGAAATAATAGATGTGGCTCTTTGCTGCATGAGGAGGCATCACAATGGAAAAGATGCTTAATGCTTGAGTACATTATTTGAATAATGCATATTGTATGGTAAGTAATTTGTATGTTGTCTGATCTATATCAAAGCTTCCCACTCTTAATTTCTTGGCTGTAAGGGGAAAGTGAATTTTCAGAGCTCTGTTTATAAAAGAAAAAAAAACACAAAAATGCTGACATTTATTTAGTCATTTTGGAAATTGTAGTAGTTAAATGTATAAAATCTTCTAGGTTGTCATATGTCACATTACAATCTAAAATTTCCCTTAAACATAGATAAAGTGCTGAAGAAACTAACTAGACAAAAAGGTGCAAAGAAAATATCAGACGCAGCACTGTGTTCAGGGTGTGCTGCTTCCTGAGACAAGAGCTAACTCAAAAGAGCTGGTTGAAACCACCACAGAATCTCCTGAGTGCTGTCACTTTCAGATTTACACTCATGGAATGCTAACAATACCCATGATTGGTTTAAGTCCTTAGGACTCTTTGATTGTCTACTCACACCATTTATTTTGTAATGCTTCTATTTATTTTTAGTATCACTGAAAATAAAATATGGAACCCACTTTACTTACTCATATATACCGATAAGTAAAGACTAGGAAGAAGTCTTATTTCTGTTGTCTAGGAGTTATCTATCTGTTTCTTCATTAGACTCTAAGCTCCATGAGGAACATTATTATCAGCATTACTATGTTTATTTGCTCATAATATAGGAGCTAAATAAGTATTTTAGTTTGATTGGTTTTTATCTAGGGCTAACAGTTCCTATTCACGTGTTTCTTCTACTTGTTATCAGTTGACATTTACAGTGACTTTTCAATTAGGCAGAATTAGTTTCATCTTGTTAGGTCCCAAGGTCACATAACAGGAAAACAAAAGAATCGAGAATAGAACCCAATGGCTTTTTACTCAAAATTTATACTCTCCCTTTTATCAGTTCTTTGAAGAAATATCCACAGGAAATAAATAGGTTCAAAATATTTTCTTAGTAAAATAAAATAAAATAAAATAAAATAAATGGTTCTGGTTCTCTCTGTCTCTGTCTCTTTTCCTCCCCCAGTCTCTCACCTAGATATTTACAGTAAGAATCCTTCCGTTGATCATAGAAAACTAGGATTTTTGAAATGCATGCTTTTTCTTTTCAATTTTGAAGGAACAAAAAAGGCCTCTGCCCAGTCCAGTATTTTCCCAATTATGTTCCTGGTTGAAACATAGGCGCTGAATTTGGAACCTGGAGCCGATATCCTGTCTAAAATGGGCTTCATTCCTTTGATACAAACACTTGTTTTTTATTGAAAAGTTGTTTATAAAGCTGAACTGCTGGAATAGATTTCTCTTAATGAACAAAAGAGTGATGGAATATTTAGCTGGAAGGAATTCACAGAGAGTTGCATGCAACTAGCAAATAGTTTTAAGATTAAAAAATTTCAGCTTAAATGCAGACTCTGCTTCCAAACTGGAAGAACATGCAGGTAAAATCTTCTAATGAAATAATTGAAAATTCTAAACAAAAGAAAGTTGACAATCTCTTTCAACTGCATTGCTCGTTATTATCCCCAAGAATGATTTACTCAGTAAGTTCTAATGGCTATAAACTCAGCTACATGCATCAAGACACAAGTTGACTAACACAGATCCCACACACGAGATAATTGCTATCTTGTATTTTCATAAAGTGGCAAATGGCTGTCATTTTATATATGTTTTATTAATATGTATTAATTACACCAGTTAATTAAAGTCACTCTGATGTTTCCATACCTGCACAGATTGACCGTGTCCATCTCCCTTTCTTATAATACTCAGTGCCTTTGCCCCCAACACCTTTCCCAGTCCCTAATAGTCCCTTTAAATTTCTTTTTGTATCTTTCCTTTCCCTATCTCAAATGTTCACTACTCCATTTTTTTTGTGTTACATGGTTGATACTGGTTTCCACAAATGCATGATAATATGGGTTTTATTTGTGTTCCTGTGCTTCGTGAATCTCATACAGCATAATGTTGTCTAGATCCAGCCATGCTTCTGTAAATGATAAGATTTCCTTTTTCTCTCAGACTGAATAAGAACCTAGTGTGTGACCCATTTTATTTTATTGAGATTTAAATATTTATTTAATGTAGATGTCTGTGCAGCATCTATGGATGCCAGAAGTTCAGGTTCCCTGGAACTGGAATTAACAGAGGGTTGTTAGCTGCCATGTGAGTGGTGGGATTCAAACCTGGGTCCTATGGAAGAGCAGTTAGACATTTGGGTTGATTTCATATTTTGGTTATTGTGTGTAATACTGCAATAAACATAGGGTACAAGTATTACTTGGGTATAAAGGGTTCAACTCCTTTGTTAATTGAATTGCTGGAGAATACAATAGTTCTATATTTATGTTTGGAAGAATCTCTGTCGTTTTCCATTACTGCTCATTAATTTACATTCTCACAAACACTGTAGAAGTGTTCCCATTTCTCCATATCTCTATCAGGATTTGTGTATGTGTCTGTGTTTTATTATAGTCATTCTAACCGGAATATGATAACTTCATTATAGTTCTGGCTTCAGTTTCTTTCATGATTGGTGAAATGAAGCACCGATTGATAAAAAATGGTGGCTATTTTGATATGTTCTTTTGAGATGCCTATATTTTATTCTTTAGCCAGTTTTTAAAGTTGGATTTCCCTCTTTGATGGTCATTATTTGGATTTCTTTGTTGAATGCACTTACTTGTTCGATGTCCCATTTGCAGGTATTTTCTCTCCTTCTGTAACTGAGTATTAATTCTCTTGAATGTTTTCTTGGCTGTGGCGAGGAAGTCATTGTCATTTTAGGGAAATTAGATTCCATCTAGAGATTGTTTGCAATACTATGGTTACTTTAACAATATTGATACTTCTGATCCATGAACATTGATTATATTTCTGTGTACCCTATAATATTTCATCCAGTTTTATGGCTTTTACTATATAGGACTTTCATTTTCTTGATGAAAATTTTCCTAGATTTTTTTTATGTTTAGTGATTTAGTGAACACGTTTGGTTTCATTTAGTTTTTAGAAATTCCATTACTTGTGTACAAAAATGCTACTGTTTTCATATATTGATTTTTTTTATCCAGCTATGTTTCTTATTTTTTATATATAAATTCTAAAATTTGGGGATGGAATAGTGTGGCTTTCCTATATATAGAATCGCATCATCTATGAACACGGACAATTTACTGACATTTTTTACTACTACACTTTTTAAATTTATTTGCTAAACCTTGAAGTGCTATATTAAATAAGAATGATGAAAGTGACCATTATTTCCTTATTTCCAATCTTAGCAGAGACACTTTCTGTTTTTCTCCATGTGCTATGATATTTTCTGTGTAGTTATCATCTATAACCTTTATTATTATGAGGCATCATTTTTTATATACCTAATTTGTTGAGAGCTTCTATCATAACATGATGTTGAGCCTTATCAGATACTTTTTCTGAACTGATTGTAATGACCACTTTAGGTCCTTTGCTCTGTTTATGTTTGTATCACATTGATTGATTAACATATGGCAAATTATTGTTATAGCACTAGGATAAATCCTCCCTGATCATGGCATATGATCCCCTTGATAGCCTTTTCAACTAATTTGCATCACATGGGTGCTGGGTAACAAACACAGGCCCTCTGCAAAAGTAACAAGTGATCTTTTTTTTAATTAATTAATTAAAGATTTCTGCCTCCTCCCCGCCACCGCCTCCCATTTCCCTCCCCCTCCCCCAATCAAGTCCCCCTCCCTCATCAACCCAAAGACGAGTGAGGATTCCCTGCCCTGTGGGAAGTCCAAGGACCTCCCACCTCCTTCCAGGTCTAGTAAGGTGAGCATCCAAACAGCCTAGGCTCCCACAAAGCCAGTACGTGCAGTAGGATAAAAACCCAGTGCCATTGTTCTTGAGTTCTCAGTATTCCTCATTGTCCGCTATGTACAACGAGTCTGGTTTTATCCCAGGCTTTTTCAGACCCGGTCCAGCTGGCCTTGGTGAGTTCTCGATAGAACATCCCCATTGTCTCAGTGTGTGGGTGCACCCCTCGCTGTCGTGAGTTCCTCGCCTGTGCTCTCTTCTCCTTCTGCTCCTGATTTGGACCTTGGGATTTCAGTCCGGTGCTCCAATGTGGAACTCTGTCTCTGTCTCCTTTCATCGCCTGATGAATGTTAATATACAGGAGGATGACTATATGTTTTTCTTTGGGTTCACCTTCTTATTTAGCTTCTCTAGGATCACGAATTATAGGCTCAATGTCCTTTATTTATGGCTAGAAACCAATTATGAGTGAGTACATCAGGAGACCGCTTCCGACATATAACCCCAGCAGCATAGACATTAAGGGCATCATTGAATAAATGGGACCTCCAGAGACTGAGAAGCTTCTGTAAAGCAATGGACACTGTCACTAAGACAAAAAGGTAACCCACTGACTGGGAGAAGATCTTCACCAACCCCGCAACTGACAAAGGTCTGATCTCCAAAATATATAAAGAATCAAGAAACTAGACTGTAAAAGGCTAATCAACCCAATTATAAAATGGGGCACTGAGCTGAACAGAGAATTCACAACAGAAGAAGTGCAAATGGCCAAAAGACACTTAAGGTCATGCTCAACTTCCTTAGTGATCAGGGAAATGCAAATCAAGACAACTTTAAGATGCCATCTTACACCTGTCAGAATGGCTAAAATCAAAAACACCAATGATAGCATTTGCTGGAGAGGCTGTGGAGTAAGGGGTACACTCATCCATTGCTGGTGGGAATTCAAACTTGTGCAACCACTTTGGAAAGCAGTGTGGCGGTTTCTCAGGAAATTCGGGATCAACCTACACCTGGACCCAGCAATACCACTCTTGGGAATATACCCAAGAGATGCCGTATCATACAACAAAAGTATATGCTCAACTATGTTCATAGCAGCATTGTTTGTAATAACCAGAACCTGGAAACAACCTAGATGCCCTTCAATGGAAGAATGGATGAAGAGTGTATGGAATATATACGTATTAGAGTACTACTCAGCAGTAAAAAACAATGACTTCGTGAATCTTCTCTTTAATCCTAAAGCTCTTAATAGTACTTCTCATCATATAGTTTCTATACCAGCTTTCCCTGATGGATCCATAAGACATAAACTCATGTTCTTGTCCTCTTCATAGTCCCAAGTCCTATCTGTGGGAACACAGATTAAGCACTGATTTCCATGATGATTTTCCCCATAACCTCTTCTGCTCTGTGCCATTTCCATACTCCTTGGCTTTGCTCTGGTAACACAAGTTCATTCACTGGCTTTCTCTGCCATGTACCATAAGAACAGATCTTGCTCCAGTGCCTTGATATGATACCTACTTCTCAATACACACATTGCTTAGCCATTTTCCTACTTCAAAAACCTCAGCTGTCAGAGTTTTCCCCATGTCCCCAGTCCTACTTCTTTCTGATCATACAGTTATGTAACTGCCTTGCCTTGTGAGTGCCCCTATTCCATATACACCTCCTTTATCAACAAATACAAAGCCCTAGACCTGAATGCAGAATCAGTCATCAGCTTTCCTCATGACACTCAACTTATCCTCTGCTATCTCTGGACTAGCCAACTGTACATTGGCTTTACATGGGAATTTTCCAAGAATAACACTTCACAGCCTCAAAACCACACTTCTAACCCAACCAGTAGTCATGCAAGTCCTACATCAGATTTCATCAAATCCAAATTCATCTGATCCATCTCTACCCTTCAGTTCGACGCCCTGTTTGCAGGAATCTAACACATGATTGCCTCGGTACAAAAGACGGATACCACATGAGAACTGAAGGAGACTTTGAAAGGACAAACAAGACCCATACCCATTCAAACCAGACCATATGCCAGTATTATGAACTGTGTAGCAGACACAAAATATCTCCACTAACCAAGAAGATATTTGCAATTGATACTTGCTGGAAAAAGAAGATCCGAACTGCCATCTTGCGTCCCCGCATGTGTGCGCATTATGTCAGCTGGTCCGTCGGAGACCCCCTGAGCACAAACCCTAGTCCCCCGCGTGGCCCCATTTCCACTCCGACAAGACGAAAGAAATGATCATGAACCAGGAAAAACTGGCCAAGCTGCAGGCACAAGTGCGCATTGGTGGGAAAGGAACTGCTCGCAGAAAGAAGAAAGTGGTTCACAGAACAGCCACAGCAGATGATAAAAAACTGCAGTTCTCCTTAAAGAAGTTCTCTGGTATTGAAGAGGTGAACATGTTCACAAACCAAGGAACAGTGATCCATTTTAACAACCCTAAAGTTCAGGCGTCTCTGGTAGCAAACACCTTCACCGTTACAGGCCACGTTGAGACAAAGCAACTGACAGAAATGCTTCCCAGCATTCTAAACCAGCTTGGGGCAGACAGTCTGACTAGTTCAAGGAGACTGGCTGAAGCTCTGCCCAAACAATCTGTGGATGGAGAAGCACCCCTTGCTACTGGAGAGGATGATGATGATGATGAAGTCCCAGATCTGGTGGAGAATTTTGATGAGGCGTCTTAGAATGAGGCAAACTGAACGGAGGCGACTTCTGAAGAACTGACACTTGCAGAAGTTACAGGAGCTGCTATTTTACATCATGGCTGCTTTTAAAGGGTCTTTTGTTTATGGATCTGATCAAATCTAGATCGCTAATATTTTTAAGCCCAAGCCCCTTGGACACTGCAGCTCTTTTCAGTTTTTGCTTAAACACAATTCAGTCTTTGCAGCGAATTACGCTGAAGAAGCCTGGGGATAAAGTTTGGAAAAGGGTTAATAAAATTCTTTGCCTAGAAAAAATAAAAAGAAAATCAGTTTTGTTCAATGGAATATAACTGGGAATACTCAATACATTCCAGTGTAGGCTTCATAACTAGCAGTAGCTGGCCAATGCAAACCTTATGCCATGTGTTCATTTAGTATTTTCGTCTTTCTTGTATTAAGATTTTTTTCAGAGATAGAGAAAGCAAAGACTGAACAAGTGGGCAGGTAGAGATGTGGGAAACAAAGGGAGTAGAAAACGTTGATGAAGGGAGAAATCATGATAAATTTATTTTATGAGAATTTTTTCAAATTAATTCTAGATTAATTTAAATCCTTAATAGATTAATTATATCTCTAAAGGTTTGTACATATGAGAGGGACATTAACCACTCTGGCCCTTTAAGACTATATGTCTTGACTCTGGTTCTTTGCTCATAATGTGACATTCATCTCTGGTAGCTACGGAAACAAGAATTTTTAAAGTCACTCTCATACTGGGCAGTCACTAGCATTTGGCCTTCATAGAAGGGAAGAGAGGCAAGTATTTTATGTTTTCTACATGGTTTCTGTTAAAAGCTTTCAATTTCAGGAGACATAGAAGGTCAAAGAAGTCAATGACCTAAGATTCAACTCTTTGTTGATATCATGTCTATGTCAGTAAATCCTACTGAATATAAGTACTGGGAATCCCTGTGTAGCTGTGAAGGCTCTGTAGCCTGTATTGAGCTTTATACATTTGTAGTTTCCTGAAACTGAGTATGTGAATTAGACTTTCTGTGGTTTTTTCTGTTTATTTAATGGGGTAATGATTGCGTGAATCTCATTGGAGGGTCAGGACTATCAGATGGGCTAATATCCCTGAAGAGTATAAATGAGGCTTCAACTAAGCAAAGCAGAGGAAGGGGTTGGTTTGTGTGAACCAGGGGTTGATGGTGAGACACCATTCTGAGCTGAAATATCTGCCTAACAGAACTTCTTTTACTGAAGGTGATTCAACTCTTTTGCGACTCCCTGTCCAACATTTCCTGCTATTTGGAAGATATTTATGATCTCGACATTTCTCAAATGGATCTCTTCCTCCTTGATAATCAAAGGTAAAAGCTTAAGATGAGCTTCATGGAGGGTTTCAAATTGGATCTTTATAAAGCATAAGCACCTCCTCCATAGGTTTCAGACATGCGCAAAACTAAATCTTGCCATGCTAGCTCATTTGTCTTGCACAACAGAATTTCCCACCCTGATTCTGGTTGTGCTTCAAAACTCACTGATTCTGACATCAAAAGGCTCAGATCTGCCTTAACAAAGAAGAGGGCATGGGTAGGGTGTTACTCAATTCATATTAGATTTTAAAGTCACCTTGCTGATATGACTTCCCAATTTAGTAGAGCTACTGCCTTCACCCTGTTCGGAAGTACATTCCACAGAGAATGTGGAATAGTGGGAAGCTGGTAGGGAAATTTTTGTGGCAAGGAGGTACAGTTTATAGTGCACTCAAACCTTCTGCATTGGAGGTGGCAATGTTATCATGTACATGCCTGAACTTTATTTATGCTCAAGAACACAGTGACATCCTTCAGGGCATAGTTATTCATGAACATTAACCCCACATCCATTAACCCTACTTATGAACCAATAAGTGATCTAAATAAGTTGGTGCATACAGTAAATGTAGAGTATTAATTTGGTGCTGGAGAAGATAGTTTCTCACAGAAGACAGTTGGGATACTTCATATTCAGCAATGAAATCAGCCTGTAGTTCTGATTTTCAGTGCAATCGCCATTAATATTGGCTGCATGAAAGACCCATTTATTGAGATGCAGTTATTTTGCTACAAGGTTGCTGCCTTAGTTTTGTGTGTTAGCAGCATCTTCACATTTGTTTCTGTGAGCTGGAACCACTTTGTAGATCATTATGGCCAAACCACTCTTGACTTTCCACCTGACTTTCCAGTTAAAAAAGAAGCCTTAATAAGCAAACACTATACTGTTGTGTTCCCAATAGGAGTACTGATTGCCACCATGTCACTCTTTGGTGCTATCTTCATCCTCTTTGAGATAAACTCTTTGAAACTAAAGAAACAGGTGAAGGCCAAGTGTGGTCCCATAGTGGCCGATCAAGAGATATGAAGTGAGAACTACACTTGCAACATCTGTCAGAAGGTTCCTAGAAGAAAGTTCCTGTTCACATAAAAACTCTTGTAGTTCTCAACTCGTTTTAAATAAAGCATCAACTTTATTTTCTTGGTATGTCTAAATGACTTCCTCGTCTGTCTAACCTGTTTCTTTCTTTGGGTATTTTCGTATCCTAATCTCTGAAGGCCATGATCATGCGTTCAGATATTTCCGACAGGCAGTAGCAGGGAAAAGTAATGGTGAAATGCATGTTGCAAAGATATTTATCACAAGATAAATATCAAGTGAAAGAAGGTTTGTAAGGAAGCTGACACATAAACAGAAAAGTAAACACAATTCTGTCTGGAGACACTCTGAAACTCAGGTCTCCTGAAGGCAGAGCTGGACTTCATAGTGATAGCTCTGCAGATAGTGTGTTCCCTTGTCATGTAGTAGGAAGACTATGCTGTACACTGGACAGTCATGCATATCTTTCTGTTTGTGAGTATCACAAATTGCCGAGCATTCCCTGTGTGCTCTGATAGAAAATATGGTGTAAAGATCAGAGGGCTGCTTGTCCGAGTTGTTTTTCTTGTTTTTACCTTCAGAAACACTGGGTTCAAACCCACATTAAGCTTGGTGGCAAGCTTACATAGCCACTGGGCAATCTCACTAACTTCAAATATACTCCACGTCACATAAGGCTATCCCATGCTTGGCATCCATAGAATGTAGGCCATTTTATAAAGTAAAAGAAATTTGCTTGCAAATGGGTAGAACTAGAAAAGGTCATCCTGAGTGAGGTAACCCAGACCCAGAAAGACAATCATTGTATGTACTCACTTATAAGTGAATATTAGCTGTAAGGTAACCATGATGCAATCACAGACCCAGAGAGGATAACCATGCTACAATCACAGGCTCAGAGAGAAGCTGATTAACAAGGGGTCACAATGGGACTTGAGAATCTCACTGTGAAAGGGTAATAGAATAGACATCACTGATGGATGGGAGAGGGGTCTAGATGGGGGCAAGGGATGGGAACAGGATGGATCAGGTGAAGGGAAAATGGAGAGAGAGGTACTGAGCGAGACAACTGGCTTTTGGGACATCTCTGGGATGAGCTATAAACCTAGGAAAATGGAAATTCCCAGCAATCTAACCCATTCCTCTCCATCATGCCTTGTACTCCATCCACTCTTCCTCCTCTGTTTCTCTTCAGAAAAGGGTGGACCTCCCATGGATTTCAGTCAATCACGGAATATCAAGTTGCAGTGAGACTAGGCATCTCCTGCTTTATTTAGGCTGGATGAGGTAATCTGGTAGGCAGAAAGGGTCCCCAAAGTAGGCAACAGCATCAGAGATAGCCCCTGTTGCCATTGTTAGGAGTCCCACAAGAAGACCAATCTACATGGCTGTAACACACACACACATACACACACATATATACGTACACAGGAGGCCTAGGGTTTCTGATTTTCCTTTTTAGATTTACATAACTTTATTCACCAGGGCAATGTCTAACCACAAAGACCTATTTCCTGCATCTCTGCTACTATATGAATTCCCTGCTTAATCTTATTAAAGCCAGGCCTACCAGAATAATCTGCAATCCTCAAGTCCTGACTGTGGATGAGTATATTATACATTGGAATTCCCTGTTGCTTTTGACCATATCTTACTCTTCTTTTTAATCCTTTTTTTGCATAATAGTTCAGGTTTAATAATTAAAGCAATAATCAAATAACAACATATGTCAAATGATCAGAAGAGGCTAAGCAGCTGTACCACAGAAACAATATGTTATGTTCTGTGGACTTAAGGGCCTATTGCTTCAAAAGCAACAGGAAGAACGTGTTTATAACAGTAGTTGAAAATAAATGATAAATATGAACATAGGAATATAGTAGGTGAAAATATTCTACACATGAAAAAGACAAAATATTCAGAAAATGATTAACTTGGCATGTTTGTTTGTTTATTTATTTATTTAAGATTTCTGTCTCCTCCCCACCACCGCCTCCCATGTCCCTCCCCCTCCCCCAATCATGCCCCCCCCCATCAACCTCGAAGAGCAGTCAGGGTTCCCTGCCCTGTGGGAAGTCCAAGGACCTCCCACCTCCTTTCAGGTCTAGTAAGGTGAGCATCCAAACTGCCTAGGCTCCCACAAAGCCAGTAAGTGCAGTAGGATCAAAACCCAGTGCCATTGTTCTGTAACAAGTGATCTTAACTACTGAGCCACCTCTCCAATCTCCAAAATTTTTTTCATTTCTCTATCTTTGGTTGAAAATAGACTCTCTTCTCATAAAATGTGTCCTGATTAGGAATTTCCCTCCTTCTGCTTCTCCTAGAGAGATACACGTCTGTAGTTGTGTACTTTGTTCTGCTGATGTCTGGTTTTGTTCATAAGAGAAATGCCTCATAAAATAGCATTTTCCAAGGTTATTTCTATTTTAATTATTAGAAGAATTGAGATTATTTCCTGATTCTCTTTTAAAATGCTTCACTGCCTTTATTTATTTTGGGTTTTTGTATATGACACATGCCATGATCCATGTTCGGGAATCAGAGGGCAACACACAGGAGTCCCTTTTCTCTTTCTACCACGTGGATTCTGAGGATCACCCTGTAGTGATCAGGCATGACTGCAAGCATCCTTGCCCTTTTAGTCACCTTGATAATTCTTCATCAACTGTAAAATCATCAGGTTCTGATTATTTTTTAATGTCAAAATGTTTAATTTACAATTTCACACATATACTGCTCTTTGATCAAACTCCTCTCTAAATTATTCTCTTCTCTAGCATCCCCTTCCACTGCCAATCAAATCCTTCTCCTTCCCAGTTCTCTCTTCTACCTTTATGTCCTTTTGTGATACATGTTTTTAGTTGAATTTTGTCTAAAAAGCATAGGTAGGGTTTCTTTCCTTGAGTGAGGAATGATTCCCCTCCCCCACAGATCTCTAACTGTCTCTAGCTCCCCAGGGAGGGGTGGAATCTTTTGAAGCTCACTCTCATCCATTGTAGAGTATTGATGACCCAAGTCTAGTATTTTGGGCAGGTAGCCTCTGCTCCTGGGAGTTCATTGGCACAACAAGTGTGCTTGGTCCAAAAGATAACATTCTGTAGCATTCTTTCCCATCCTCCAACGCTTACATCTTTTTTTTTCAGACCCCTTTTCCACAATGCTCCCCGAGCCTTGGAAGGGTGATGTAATTGTCCCATTTAGGGATACATTCTTTACAGTCACTTGCTTTCAGCATAGTAACCAGGCAGGTATTAGTCTCTGCATGAACTGTCATTCCTTAGAAATAAAAGCTCCTCTGAAAAAGGCTGAGAGTGACAAGAGTCTGTGGCTATAAACATACATATTTAGAGAGCAGTTTAACATTATGTCTATTTAGCAATGTGAGAATAGTAGCTTTTCAAACATGGCCTATGATCTCCCCTGCTATAAACTTTGTTTGTTAATTGGGTTACAAGATAAAGGGATTCTTCGTGACTTTTTCACCTATCTTGTGATTTGGTTAACCCTATCTCCCCACCGTCTCATCTCTATTCTTTGGTCCTCCTCGCTGCTTTAAATTTCCATTCCCCCATATTTTCTGTCTCTACTTTCATATACCTACATTCTGTATGAAGTCACTTAGGCACAGAAATGCAGATCTTGCATGTTCTTTCTTTGTGTATATCCACTTTTCAAATCTCTAATTTTGGGACTTCAATTTTTAGTAAATGCAGAAGGCAGGAACCTAAAAAGAAACCATGGAGAGCAAATGCCTTAAGGTAAATGTATGGTGGAATGGAGGCTAAATCAAAGTATGTCTTTAGTTACAAAGATTTCTAACTGGTTCCTCTTGTGATTTTATTTGTTTGTTTTGGGGCAGAGTCTAACCATGTAGCTCTGGCTGTCCTGATACTCCCTATGTTTATGAGGCTGGAACTCAGAGAGATATGCCTGACTCTTCTTAAATGCTAGGATTAAACATGTGTGTCATCTCTCCCTTATATTTTATGGTTTGTACCTCTTTGATGAATTTCTGATTCATACTCTTCACTAGTTTTCTGATTTATTTGTGTTATTTATCTGAATTCTCTTACATCTCACTGGGTTTCTTTAGGATTAAAATTACTTCTCAAGTATCTCATAGTTTCCCTTTGAAGTGAGGTTTAATTCTGAAGAATTATTGCAATAATGGGCTTTCATCTGATCCTTATGGACAAACTAGAGGGATGCCAGGACTTTGCTGCTTCCAAGGCTGTAGATTTGTGAGAATCTGCTAGTTCTGTGTAAGTGTCATTAAGAGCTGTGGCTCCTGGTTAATGAGTTTATACAGCCATGGAGATGGACCTTGACAGTCCTTTCATCTCCTGATACATAAACACAGGTATTACTGCAGTGACCATTGTCCTGAGGCTGGTGATGCAGAGAGTTACTTCTCTTAAACTGCACCAGAAGGACAGTTATTGCCATACCACCTATTTTAAACAGAAATGTCTTCTCATCCCCTGCTGCATGTCAGACTGGGTGTTCTATGCCTTTCTTACCGACAATTCCTTTTGGTTTTCATATTTGATTTTTGTGTGATTATAAAATTTCATTTTGTCTGAGTAAGTACCCCAAAGTGATGCTGTTGTACTGAAAAAGCATGTGCCACCACTGCCTGGGTATTTTGTATAACAGTATGGTATTTTTAGTTTAGAATTTATTTATTTATTTGTGTGTGTGTGTGTGTGTGTGTGTGTGTGCATATCATAATTGTGAAGGCTATCTAAGTCCCAGGAACTGAACTCAGATTGGCGGGCTTGGTGGCAAGTACCTTTACACACTAAACCTTCTCAGTGTCATCCAACCCTTGAAGTTTTAATTACATAAACTATTCTAGACTGTTTTAGCCTGGAAGTTCCTTTCTAGAAAATAATCTAATTTGATATCATTCTTCTTTTAAAAACATATGCAAAAATAGGAAAATATGAATCGGTGTGAGCTGACAAGTTTAAATAATTATCAGTATTAATCAATTTATTTCATCAATCATCTCCATCTGTTTTTTTAAATGAATAGACCAAAAAGTTAATGTTTATTTCTCCAATGTTTTTAAGTATATAATCAATCTAATACCCAGACCTTGTATTTTAAATTAACAAACTTTGACGACTCTGAGTGCCCAATGCAGCCTGTGGTCCTGATGCTGAAACTGTGGTGTTTATCTGTAACCTTCCCTTGGTTGAGTCTGTTTAGCCATTAGCTTTCTGGGTTTGAGTATTTACTGATCTGGTGCTATGCTAACCCTTCGTAAACGCTCTTTCTTTTAATCCTCACAACTCTATGATGAGTAGTATAATTACTCAGATAAGGAAAAGGGATGCAGTCATGAAACCTGCCCCGTCACAAAGCTGAGTAAATGACATGCTAGTCTGCCTTTCTACTCTTGACAGCTGCTTTAGTGTTTTACACTGGCCTTAATGAAGTCACATCCTGGTCCTTCATTTCTCTTTAAAGGTACTGGTTCTCAAGCATGGTCCTCTAATGTTTTTGTTTTTTTGTTGTGGTTTTTTTACCGGAATCCTTCAAAGCTTATCTTGGTCTAGGAGTGTAGCTCAGTAGGAGAGCACTTGCTTCATATGCTCCAGATCTTAGGCTCAATCACTAGCACCACAGCATATACATGCACATCCTACATTGTTCAGATTCACTAGTAAATATTTCAGTATGAAACCACCAAAGGACTTTAAAAGTAAAGAAAATTTAATCACATATATCAAAACTAATAATAATTTGTTAGTTTCCTCTGGCACTCTGTGTTCAAATATCTTCAATAACAACAAAAACATCTTATAAAATATTACTTTGTTTAAATTTAATTTGCTCATGACATGATGTGGAAGCTAAAATTCCAAGGTCCTACTTTTCTCGAACGATTGTGGTTACACTCAATTTTCAGAAAAGGTTTGAAGTTAATTCAAATTTTACTCAAGCTATGGTTTATCCATCACAAATTATATTTTTATTGCACAACAGTATTTGAGGATTATAAGGCAAATATTAAGAATACTGAGTTGGCATATCCTCTAACCCACAAGTCAAAATATGTAAAAAGATGTCTGTTACAATCGGACAGTGTAGCCAATTGATTCTGTTGGCAGTAAATGCATGGCTTGGCACTACTAGCCTTGGGTAGCAGAGAGAGGACAAATTGAGTGGTGGGGGACAGAAAAAGGAATTCATTTTGTATTACCAGACAGAAGGACTTGCTTCTTCTGCTTGACATCCTTCCCAACATATATTCTTCATAGTAGCTCCCCAACACAACTATAAAATGGATAAAACATGCTATCAAGTGTTGTGCTTGTCTCTCTGTATATTGTACTAGGGACTCCAGCCTAATGGAATTTGAAGTTTATTTTCCTTAAAGGATTTCTTTTCTCCCAGCAGTTTCATTTCACTGTAGTTAGGAGGAAGACATGATTCTATTTTAGAGTGACTCACGTCATTATACATTAGCTAATTCATAGTTAAGTCACACAAGCACCACTAAATCAATCTTCAGGATTGAAGATGAGCAGCTTGGTGTTTTCAAATTTTTCAAATTGATGGTTCACTTTAAATTTCTGCTTGAACAAGACTTTTCTGGAGTCTAAAACTTAGTTGTGTGTTACATGGATCCCTCTAGCTTCTGGGCTAATTTTTGACATTGGAACAAATGTAGTTGCTTGCTCTATAACCACTGAGTACAGATAACAAGGCTCAAGCAAATGCGGACGGCATAATAAGAGTATAATCACTGTTGAAAATCAACTTCAGAGTGGGTCAACATGACATAATCTGCTGTCCAAATGATCTGTAATTTGCCTCTCCAGATAGTCATCTTGGCCCTGGAGTAGTTTAAAAGGCAGTAGCTGCCAAAATTTGTTAACCATTAAACAAAGATTTGCTTTTCTTTTATGTGGCAGGAACAAAGGTGCACTTCTAAGTCTGTGTCTGAAAAATACATTGGTTTTCAATTCAATCCTTTATACCGCCTTGCTTTTGGTTTCCAGAGAGATGTTTTTAAGAGTGTTTCAGTGAGGGCGGTGTCTTTTGGTGTATGCTGTATGTTGTTGTTTCTGTCTTCATTGGATGTCTTGTGCCAAAGAATATGAGTTTTATCCCTGGAGGTAAAGTTGACATAAAGAAAACTTGGAAAATGCAGAGTCCTAAAAGAAATGTGTGCAATATTGGAATGTAGTCCATCCATTGTCAGAGTACATATGAGCAATGCATAATCAAGGAGAGCAGCCCTTTACTGAGGGAATGGACAGGTCAATCTCCTACTGAACCATGATGCAATTTAACAACGTTCATATTTTCTTTTTAGAGTAGCTAAAGGAGATGAAACAGCACGTCTTGCTCCTTTTCAATTTCATAAAGTTGTTTACTGCTTTGCTTCAAGCTTCATAGAATCCTGTAATTTTAGATGGCTCAGCGGTTAAGAGCATTGCCCGCTCTTCCAAAGATCCTGAGTTCAATTCCCAGCAACCACATGGTGGCTCACAACCATCTGTAATGAGGTCTGGTGCCCTCTTCTGGCCTTCAGGCATACACACAGAAAGAATATTGTGTACATAATAAATAAATATTTAAAAAAAAAGAATCCTGTAGTTTTACTTGTCAGGCAACCCCAGAACATGCAGCAAGCTAAGCACCAGGGGACTCAAGATGCATATATATCTAACTTCTCATGGATTCATTAGGGACCATCAGGAACTGAAGGTCCAAGATTCTACTTAGATATTTGTTCTCAAGGCAGCCTTCTCCCAAGGTAGTGGGTCTTTTCATAATTACATTGTGTCTCTGCCAAGTTCTCCTTTTAGGATTCAGAATGTCTATTTCAGCCCTCATTGGTGAAAGGACAATGCCAGGTTTTTTATTAGAGTAATGCACCTATGTGCCAAAGTCAATGAGATATCATGTTACTTGTTAAATTCTTTGTAGTAAACATTTTGGCAAAAAAAAATCACTGCTGTCTTCTAATTGTTAGAGTATTTTTCTATCAGATAAATGACATATATATATATATATATATATATATATATATATATATATATATATATATTAGTCTGGGTCTTGTTGCATATCCTAGGTGAGTCTGGGACTTGCTAAATATTGTAGGCTGATTTGAAAATTCTGATTTTCCTTTCTATGCTTTCTAAGTGGTAACATTACAGGTGTGTGCAACCATGTCCTACTGAAATGATATTTTATAGCTACAGAATTCCGTCAAAAACTCTGAACATTTGGAGACAGATAATTATTTGCTGTAAGCAGGGCATTCTGTGTGTTATATGGTGCTTAGTTGTGTCAGTGGCTTCTAAATCCTATATGCCATAGAGATCCCCAAGGCACAGCAGCTACAAATGTCTTCAGAAACTGTCAAGTGTCCCTTGGATGTCATATTTTCCATCTTCTGAGAAATATTTTTCAAACAGCAGGTCAGGTATTCATGTAAATGTATTTATTAATACATTAACCAGTATTGTATAACAAGTGGTACCTGACATGTTAGATATGACCTTTGGGCTTAGAGTATCCCAAGCAGTAAAGCAGATGTTTACCATGAATGTGGCTCTGGGGTTCCTTCTCAAGCACCACACACACACAGACACACACACACACACACACACACAGAGAGAGAGAGAGAGAGAGAGAGAGAGAGAGAGAGAGAGAGAGACTTTGTTAGTACATGTATGCACACTGAATTTCTAGAAAGGTACCCTATATAATGCCCGTCTTCACTGAGGCTAACCTGAAAACTCTCAACTTAACCTCACTTAAAATGTCTGTAGCAAAAGTACTGAAGTTGGTCAAAATGGGGAGGACAAATTCTATGGACTCCCATCTTGCCTTGGCTCATAATCTCCCTATTTTTCTATAAATTTCCAAACCAGAGTTCCAATGTGGATTCATTCAAAGCTTCTTGAGAAGTGATCCCACTGTTCTGAGCTCTCTAGGGGTACTGAATGTATGCTTTTGATGGTGTATTTCCTAGTTTATAGACACTATATATAGTTTATCATTCTCATCTTTCTAATAACCTTTTGAGAAAAGATGCCTGCATGACTATCTGAATGGCTGGTTCAGTGGATTATTGTGGAATAATTTGGCAACCATACTAAAAGTGTTTCGAGACATTTTAAAATTAGAGAATGATACAATTGATTACTTAGTAATGTTGTTGATGATTCATTGTCCTGGAAAGACTTGAATAATAGAAAGCCTGAAGCCAAAGAGATTATTTTATATTCTTCCTAAGGATACACAAAACATGATACCAGAATAGTGGCGATGTTGTTGAGAAACTAAAGAATAAAAGGGACAATCGTTTCAGAGAAATAAGAAGATTTTAAAAGAGGAACAAAAACATCATAGAGTATTGTAAATTTAAAGGGACTCTTAAATTTAGAGTGGAAGGGTTAGTAAATGTGGTTGTCCCATCATATACAAATGGACATATGGATATCAGTCAAAAATGTTCTGGCATACTGAGATTATCATTCTTCATGCAACTTTCTTCACTTAAAAATAGTATTCCAAGGACTTTTTACTCTAAAATTGAGCTCATCATCCACAGAAGGTAGACTGAATCACCTTTGGATAAATAGTACATGTAAAAGGGATGAATAAAGTAATAAAGTATGAGTGAAAGAAGCTAAGACTCACAGTTCATATAACTTGGATTCACAGATGATCTGTGTGGAGAGTCACATGACATTATTCACCTCTCCACACTGAAAGAAAAATTGCCAACATATTCAGAAGTGCTCCTTAAGCAGTAATAATTTTTACAAAAGTCTGTTATACTGTTGTAGTGTCCATTATCAATATAAAATAATGATTTACAATGCAGAGTCATAGTCACTAATTTTAAGTAAATGAATAATGAGTGAGTATCTGAAACATTTTTTTAGACCCGAGGAATATAGTGGCTGATGAAGTAAAGGCCTCGACTTCATCTTCATGGAGGATGCATTTTGATAGTAGGGATAATAAACACATGAAGGAATGAATATGTGATGGGCCGTGTAGCCGTGTGTGCAATGAAGAAAACTCAAGCACCCTAATGGGACAGAAGGCAACTAAAGTACTATTTTCAATAAAATAAGTGATAGTTTAGTAGAGATCAGAAAGAGATTAGGAAGCTGTTCATACCAGCGACCTGAAGAAGATCATTTTGCACAAAATGATCCCAGCAGGTGCAAGGGACAGTCTGGCTCACTAGGGAAGTGTGTGAGAAGCCAGGTGGCTACAACAGCATAAATGACAGGAAGAGGAAAGGAAGTTAAGAAGAAATAATTCCGTTTAGGGTTTTGTAAGCCATGGAATAAAGAAGTTTTTTTTTTCTTCTAAATGTGATTTTGAAAACGTATTAGAGGATTTTGAGCACTTTAGTCAGAGAAATTCAGCCACTTGTCATTACTCTAGCCATATAAAAGTATACAAATTTAGTTTTATAGTCCTTGCAATATTGGAAGGTAATCTAGAGAGGTTCAAAATAAGTGTCAAATAAGTCAACTTGTTGTGTTTGCCTCATAGGGGCATTAAGGTACAGTTGTTATTTGCATTTCGGTTCATATGAGAGTACCTAAGGAAAGATGAGGGATAGTGGATGGAATAATTCCTGAGGCATCACAATATTTGGATGTCCAGTAAGGAGATTTAAAAAGATCAAGCATTAAAGGTAGGCAGGAAAATAATGTGTCCTAGAAGTCAAACCAGAATGTGTTCTAGGGATTAATTGACCAATTTTGTTAAATGGAGGTTTTAGGTCAATTGAGATCACAAAACTAACTACTAACCAATGAATTTGTGAGCAGAAAGAGCTCACTGAAATTATTAGAATGGGCACAGGAAACTTCAGAGGTGGGTGAAGTAGAGACCATAAATCTAAAAGGGATAGAGATTAAAGTCTGGAGAGTTGGAAATGAGAATAAAGAAAGTCCTTTTCTCAAATGTGATATGATTGTCAGATGTCTGTCTCTGTAACAAGGATACCTGAGAAAAATCAACTACAGGACTAAAAATTTACTTGTGCTTATTGTTTCAGAGATTTCAGCCAAGGATCTCTTGTCTTCATTTTTTTCTGGGCTTATACTGAGGTATTAAATAGTTAAGAAGACACATGACCCAGAGGAAATGAGAAAAAGGAACAGACAGAACTTCTATATATCTTTAAAAGCACAGATAGCCCCAGTGACTTATTTCCTCTCATTAGGCCCCACCTCTTAAATTTCTATCATCAATTAGCCATTAAACTAGAATATATGAGTGGTTTAATTTATACATGAAGTCAAAACCATCATGATGCAACTATTTCCCAAAAGCCTCATTCTAAAGATTGCTGCATTTGGATCAAACCCACAAGGGAGGGATTTAAAAATTAATATGTGAAAATTAATCATTAAGAGAAAGGCATAACAAAGCCACATTTTCAATCAACTTAAGATGTATTTTTAAAATTCTTTCACAGAAGTTGTTTGGTTTCCTGATCTTTGCAAATATTGTGGCTTTAAACACTGGCTCCAAGCATTTGAAAGGTCCTCCTGGGAGTGCCGAGGGATTTCTGGTTATCAGCTCATTGACCCCTCAACTACACAGAGATAATCATCCTTTGGCAACTAAGATCTCTGATCCTATTCAAGCTACTCCTGCAGCAGGCTTCACTTAGCTTTGTCTATCTTTGAAAAACAAGCTTCATCAGAAAGTACACTCTGTTATCCATAAGAGCTTACTATAGAAAGTGCTAGAATATGAACTTATTTTAATAACATCTATTGCATCACCTGCTGAGGCACAACTGCAATGAAAGCAGAATGATTAACTACTTCCTTTTGCCTCTCCCTGCTCTACCTAAAGGGGATATATTTGGAGGATTACATGATTTAGTAACATTTCATTACACTTTTATTTCCATGATATCTGGTAATTCATGTAGAATAAATTCTTTAAGTTTTCTATTGGGTACTTCTATCTTTTCAGGAAATATTTTTAGTTACATTATCCAGCCTGTAGAAATTAGGTTTATTGCTGCAATACAACAGAGAAGATTTTAAAACTTGACAGCAGTTCAGCAATTTTAGTACTAATCACTCACATCTTTAAATATCAAATCGATCAACAGAGCTATTTGGGCTGTTTCTCTCAAATTTTTGGGTAGTAACCCTGTTTCAGATACATGTTTTACAAATCTCTCCTTTTCGAAGTTGTATTTCACTTCATTGATGATTTTCTTTGCTGTGCAGAAGCTATATAGTTGGATTACTACCCCATCATTATTTTTGTTTGAGTTGTTTATACTTCTGGTATCATAACTGAAAATCATTACCAATCAAATTAAAAGAGTTTTCCCCTGTGTTTCCTAGGGGACTTATGATGCCATGCCTTTCATGTACATGATTTATTTTCATTATGGTAGAGTCAAATTTTCCACACCATGTTTTAAAAAGACTATCCATTCTCTTTTATACTCTATTCTTGGCAGTTTTGTCAAATATGAGCTGATCATCATGGGTTTATTTTTTTCTCTCCCAAATTTCATTTTATTGTTATATATGTATAATTTATAAATAATCATACTATTTTGACTCTAGTTTTGTAATATATTTAAATTAAGATGTTTGATTCCTGTAGATTAGTACTTTCTCAAGATTGCTTTGAACTATTTGAGATCTATTGTGGTTTCATAGGATTTTTTAAAATTTCTGTAAAAAGTGCCATTGGAATCTTGTAAGAGACTACAGTAAATCTATAGATCACTTTGAGTAGTTATGTGTTTTTTTGCAATGTTAATTCTTCTGGTCTTTAACCAAGAATATCTCTTCCTTTTTGCTTTCAATTTCCTTTAAAAAATTTTTTTAGTTTTTTTTTTTTTTTTTAGTTCTTGGCATACATTTTTTCTTGAGTACAGTTTGTTTCTATATATTTTATAATTTTATGGTATTATAAATTGGATTTTCAAATTTTCATTCTCTCTTATACTGCTGGCACTCAAACCCAGGGTCTTGCATATGTTTAACAAGTAGTATACTACTAAAGTACATCCCTGGATCTGTTTTATTCAACTTTCAGATTGTTATGTATAGAAATTCAGTGTGTATATGAATGTTGCTTTTGTATTCAGCAACTTCACCATAAGCATTTATGTTAAGAATTTGCAGTTTAAAATCTTTAAGGTTTTTTTTATATAAAATATTTTATCTGTAAACACACTATTTAATTTCTTACTTTATAATCCTATAATCTGGACATTTTCATTCTCTCTCTCTCTCTCTCTCTCTCTCTCTCTCACACACACACACACACACATACACACACACATTCTGTCTAGGATTTTAACTAATATGTTAAAGAGATATCGGCAGTAGGTTTTGTTTCCATCCTCAGATGTCCTAGATAAAAGTTGGGCTAGCCATACAGAGCTTTTACTATTTTGCTGTACACTCTTTCTATACTGTTTGTTGAGTTTTATGATGAAAGAATGATTTATTTTTAATACTTTTTTCTTTATATATTGAGATGCTTTATGAATTTTATGCTTTATCCTATTAATGTAGTACATTTTCTTTATTAATTTAAATTTGTTGAATCTTCCTTGCATCCTTAAGATATATCCCTCTTGATCATAATAAATGCTATATATGATCGTTTGTCATATACTTTCAAATTTTGGTTACTGTTATTTTGTGTGTATTTTTAAATCCATTGCATGCGTTGAGACTAATTTATGGTGCAGAATAAGATATGTATGTATTGTTTATTATACTCATTTACTTTATAAGCATATAAACTATTTATTGATTCTTTGTGGATTGAATATCATGTATTCCAATCCCACTTATCTCCCTGTCCCCTTGCATTCACCCTCTGCCCTTGGCAAACCCCCAAAACAGAAAACCAAATTTTAAAGAAAAGCCAAATACAAAACAAAGCAAATAATCAAAGCAAAAGAAAGAGACACACAGATAGAAAAGTCTTGTGGAAGTTGAGGAATGACCTGTTGAGTTGAGTCACACAATTTACCCGTTAGTCTATTCATCTTCACTTGCAAGTGTTCATTGTCAGAACCAAATAGAAGACCCAATATCAATCCCCACATCTTTGAACACCTGATTTTTGACAAAGAAGCAAAAAAATATCAAATGGAAAAGAGAAAGCATATTTAAGAAGTGGTGCTGGCATAACTGGATATAAACATGTAGAAGAATGAAAATAGACCCTTATCTATCACCATCGACAAAACTCAAGTCCAGATGGATCAAAGATCTCAACATAAAGACAGCCACACTGAACTGAAGAGAAAATGGGAAATACACTTGAACACATTGGCACTGGAGATCACTTCCTAAATATAACCCCAGCAGGACAGATAATGAAAGATACAATTAATAAATGGGACCTCCTGAAACTGAAAAGCTTTTGTAAAGCAAAGAACATGGTCAATAAGACAAAATTACAGTCCATAGAATGGGAAAAGATCTTCACTAACCCGACATCAGACAGAGGTCTGACCTCCAAAATATATAAAGAACTCAAGAAATTGGTCATCAAAAGAACAAATAATACAAATAATCGTGCCACAAGGACATGTGCTCAACTATGTTCATAGCAGCATTGTGTAGTGATGAGGCGGGCTGGTCTGCTTTTCATCCCACCGGACTCCTGCACGGCTAGCTTAGCCCTGGAAATAATAACATGGAAACTGTATTCTTTTAAACACTGCCTGGCCTGTTAGTTCTAGCCTCTTATCGGCTAATTCTCACATCTTGATTAACCCATTTCTAATAATCTGTGTAGCACCACGAGGTGGTGGCTTACCAGGAAAGATTCAGCATGTCTGACCTGGTGGCTGGCTCCATGGCATCTGACCAACTATGCTTTCTTTCTCCCAGCATTCTGTTCTGTCTACTCCACCTATCTAAATCCTGCCCTATCAATAAGCCAAAGCAGTTTCTTTATTAACCAATGAGAGTAACACATAGACAGATGACCCTCCTCCATAAGCATTGCTTGTCATAGTCAGAACCTGGAAACAGCCTAAATGCACCTCCACCCAAGACTGGATAAGGAAAATGTGGTACATTTACACAATGGGAAAACAATGTACTACACCGCAGGGAAAAAAAATGACATCTTGAATTTCGCAGGAAAATGGATAGAGCTAGAAAACATTGAGTGAGGTAACCCAGACACAGAAAGACAATTATCACATGTACTCATTCATAAGTGGTTTTTAAATATAAATCAAAGAATACCAGCCTACAAACCACAACCCCAGATAACTTAGACAACAATGCAAATACTAAGTGAAACATACATAGATCTCATCTACATGGGAAGTACAAAGTAGAAAAAGACAAGATCTCCTGAGTAAATTGGGAGCATGGGGACTTTGGGGGATAGTTGAAGGGAGGAGGGGAGAGGCAGGGAGAGGAGCAGTGAAAAATCTAAAGCTCAATAAAAATCAATAAAAAATTTAAAAAGATAAAATGTTTTTTGTCACAAGTCATTGGTATAGCTCAAGGCTTCTGCTATGCCCCTATACTGGGATCTCACTGGGGCTCCTCATGGATATCTTGTTGCCCTGTGTCCTGGAGATCCTACTGTTTTGGTTCTGTGGGTTTGTCTCCTTCACCAGGTCCAACAGTTCATAGATAAGGTGGATGTTGGTGTGCCAACTCGTAGCAATGGTTCTGGGTTTGGGTGGTAGTTGGCTTAGTTGGCTTACCAGCTTTGCCTCATTATCACTACTTGGGTGAGCTCTCCAGCACTACCTCAACTAGCTTACTCAATGGATCCTGCATCAAGGAGCAGTTCTGCTCTCAGGCCCTCAGATCCAGGATACCCACACTCAAAATACCAGGACCAGCTCTACTGTTTCCCAGGCAAGGTGCAAGGCCCTCTCTCCTGACTGCTCTAGAGTGCATACAAGGGAGGGGGTCAGCTCTCCTGCTCTCTGGACCTACTCATCTGTGCTTTGGACAACAGGGTCATTTCTATAGTGTGCTGCCCAGATGAGGTGCAGGGACAGCTTTCTTGTGTGTTGCAGCTGGTGAGGGTTAATTCTCGAACTCTTGTGACTCCAGGGCCAGGTCTCTCACCTGTTGATTTCATGGGCTATTACTTCATCATGAGCTCTGTACCATACATAGTACAGGCATCATTTGACATTCCTAAGGTCAGAGCAAAGGTGACTTCTAAAATATACATGAAAAAGAGATGAAAACTCATCAGACAGTTTAAGGATGGGATCTTAATTCTCATCCTTTGACAAAAGCTAGATGGGTCCTGATTGTGTCCTAGGCAAAGGCCAGAAATTCTTGGAAGTGTTTGGTGGCTCTACTTGCTGGTTTGATTTTACCCACCATAATCTTAGTAGCAATGTTATTAATCTTTAAACTCAACTGCTATTTTAATTTTATCCTCTTTCAGTCACTGTTGGTTCCCACTTGAATAGTCTTGCTATAATCTAATTCTATTTGGCTTCCCTTGTTTGACTTCTAAGGTCAGAAAGTCAGAAAGAGTAGAGATCCTAAATTATTCTATTCTTCAATTTTAGTCCTTTTCTTAGTGATTTAAGAGCCACCAGATCTGGATGAGAATGGTTATATACCTAGACAAACATTATCTGGTCTGGATTTCACTGAAGATGGATTTCTCCCTCATACTTTCCAGGTTATTAGAGAAGCAGAAGATATATGATAGAGTCCATCCTCAATAATTCTCCTACTTCTCTGGTAACCTAGGAAGTGTGTCATCAAAATTGCCTTTTTAATATTTTGATTATCATATAAAAACATGCAAGTTTCAAGGCACATTAAGAGAAAACTTCTCCCTCCTAGTCAAGAAAATAGAGTCTAAGTTCTACCACTGGCCCTAAATAGAAACAAGACATGCTCATATGCTCCAAAGATTAAAATATTAATACTATTGTTTCTTCCCTTAAGAGTTAATCCAGCTAGACTTGTCAATTGTCTAGTCAGGAGATCACCCCACAAAGAAACTGATTAAACCGAAGACATGCTAAGAAGAGGGGAGGAGTAATTATTCACTAAATGAGTTCTAAGTTAAAAACAAAAATTCAAAACTGCAATTTTCCTTTCTCATCTTTTTTTTTCATTTTGGATATTGGAAAATAAGTTCCTTGACACTCTGAGCTTTCCTCGCTCATTCTCTAATGTCCTCTTCCCCTGACATGCAGCTGCTTGCTGATCTCCATTGCTGAATCTATCAGTTGTCTTAGCCCCTAACGCAAATGAATGATGTTTTCTTTTTTTCTTTCCTATCTCCCTGGTTTCTAGCAACTATGGAGATTTATAGTTTGCCTGTCTTGGTTTTCTCTCAAACTCTGCTAAAATGGTCCTGGAACTTCCTTCGAGTTATGTTTCTAATTTCTTTTACTAATAAAACTGAAAATCCAAAAAGTAACCCCAATTTCCCCAATGTTTCAGAGCTTTTAAATAAGAGCCCTTGGTTTTAATATTATTCTTGTGATCCAGAATATGTTATATAGCTTTTAGATGATCAACAACACAAAAACACATGCATTTTAAGATGTTCCTGGGAGATGTGGCAATTTGAATGAAAACAGACCCTATAGTCTCCAAGGAAGTAGAACTATTAGATGTTGTCTTATTGGGGTGGTTGTGGACTTTTTGGAGAAAGTGTGACAATGGGTGTGAGGTTTGAGGTTTCAGAAGCTCAAGCCATGAACACTGCCTCACCATTTTTCTCTTCTTGCTGTGTGCCAATCCAGATGTACAACTCTCAGCCCCCTTTTCAGCACCATGTCTGCCTGCATGCTACCATGTTTCCTGCTATGATAACAATGGACTAAAACTAGGAATCTTTAAGCCAGCCCCAATTAAATGTTTTCTTTGATAAGAGTTTGCCATGATCATGGTATCTCTTCTAAACAATAGAAACCTTAACTAGGACAAGAGAGCTTACAGTCTTTAATGAATATTTTCAAGGACCATGAGGTTTATGGTTTCTAGTCTAAAAAAGGAGCAATGATGAATTTATAATATAGTAGTGTTGATTTTTCTATGATTATAGCTGTTTTCCTCAGCAAAGCTGTCCTTTGAAATGCTATACTAGCTGCCAGGCAAGCTTAGTTGGCACTTTGTGTGTGGGTGTGAGTGTGGGGTTTTATGTGAACTGTCAAAAGTAATTTTCCAGGTTTTCTGTGATGATTACCAATGATTTTATGGAAATCCTTGAGAACACAGCAATATCAGTCCTGTTTATATCAGAACTCTCTTGCTCATAGCAATCCCATAATTGTCTGTTGAAATTTATTATTAAAACAAGAGAAGTTGGCAATTATAGAAGAATTTTAACTAACACTATTCTGATTATTTTGTAATGAACACGAGGCTCATTTAAAATGCCTTTATAGTTATAAACAGCAGTTCAGGCTTAATACTGATCTTTATAAAAATTATTTAGTAGCTGGGTGGTGGTAGCACTTGCCTTTAAGCCCAGCACTTAGAAAGCAGAGGCAGGCAGATCACTGTGAGTTTGAGGCCAGCCTGGTCTACAGAGTCAGTTCCAGAACAGGCTCCAAAAAGCTACACAGAGAAACCCTGTCTTGAAAAACAAAACAAAATTATTTAGTGGAAATGAACCGTCAAGAGGGTCTCTATTCTACAGAAAGGAGGAAGCACCTCACAATTAGTTCTTAGGAGTTATATCAATATATTTCATAGACATTGTGAAGGTCAGTCAAATCTTAATGTAGTAAGCAGGCAAAAAATAGAAAGAAAATCGGCAAAATTGTGACATAACTTTAATATTTTAGTCACAAGAATTTGGGGAGCCAAGAGTCCCAAGGGAAACTGCTTACATATCAAAAATGTTGATGTCAAAACTATTCTATACATTTTCAACTTCTACTTGCCCAGAACTGAAGAACTTTACTTTATTTCAATAACATAATTTGAGAAATTCTTTTAATAATGAGGACAGCAACTGCTGCTAGAACCATAGATAGCTTGATTGACTCCATCATGATGAAGTTTGAGCCAAGAGTTTGACTTAGATGTCTTCAAGAAGAAGAATATTAAACATGTTTCCTTTTTCCATTTTATATGTTTTGCTTCTTTGTCAAAAATCAGGTGTTTGTAGGTTTGAGGATTAATATATGGCTCAATCATGCCACCAGGACATGAGCTCAACTATGTTCATAGCAGCATTGTTTGTCAGAGCCAGAACCTGGGAACAACCTAAATTCCCCTCAACTGAAGAATGGATAAGGAAAATATGGTACATTTATACAATGGAGTACTACACAGCAGGAATAAAAATGATATGTTGAAATTTGCAGACAAATGGATAGAGCTAGAAAATATCATATTGTGTGAGGTAACCCAGACACAGAAAGACAATTATTATATGTACTCACTCATAAGTGGTTTTTAAACATGAAGCAAAGAAAACCAGTCCACAAATCACAATCCCAGAAAACCTATACAACAATGAGGACCTTAAGAGAGGCATACATGGATCTAATCAATATGGGACATAGTAAAATACAAGATATCCTGAGTAAATTCAGAGCATGGGAACCATGGGAGACTGTTGAAGCGGAGCGAGAGGACAGGAGGGGAGCAGAGAAAAATGTAATGCTCTATAAAATCAATAAAAAAGCAAAATATTAAAAGTGACTCTTAATTGTGTGTTGATAGTGTGCTGGACTCTGGGTTAACTTCATTTTAAGTGAAAAAAATGATGTGGTTAGGCTTTGAAGTTGAATTGCAAGATCTGTTTGGATTTCTGCTAATAAAAAAATATACAGGAAGCTATATATACTGAGCTCTAGTAAAATAGAGAAGACTCATTTTGGTGTAGGAGGTTCTTCTGTTCACGTGTTGCTTATAATAATGGCACGGCTTAAGTTTTAGACTGGGCAGGCAAACAGGTATTACCATATTATGCCTACTAATGGCACAACTTAAGTTTTTAAGTGCTTAGCATTTTAAGAAGTGCTCCTGGACAGTAAAGAATTATAGATTCACAGTAGGATTTATTCAGCCATAAACAACCTCTAAATGGGTCATAGTATTGGATGGGTGTACATAGGCTCAGGAGAGAGAAGAAAATGAGTATAGAGAGTCATAAAATAAAGTTAATGCTTAAAGGGGGGGTAGAATCTTTAAAGAGACAGAGTACAGATAGTCATGGATTAAAAAATAAGGAAAAATAAGCCATGTAAAAATGGAAAATTCACAGAGAGTCTGGATTATGTATGTTGTGTTTTCTTTGAATTTTTTGACTGTGAAGGAGCTAAGTACAAAGAAATATTTCATTGTTTGGGCTGCTAAGCTAAACCAGCATATATGTTCTAAAGGTATCAGGACTTCCAAATTTGGGTCTAAGGATATGGTGCTTTGGAAAAGAGGTTCTTCTTTTGTTTTCACAAAAGATGAGAACCTATGGATTACTTCTATATCAAAATGGTTTCATGGACCAAGGCCTCCTGAAAGGTTGCCGTGAACACACTCAAAAAATTACTTTGCCCAACTAGTGATTGAAATGAACCTAGCACACAGAATATACCATAACCTGATTAACAGCACCCCCATACAACACAAAGAAGTTTGGATAGAAAAAACTACATCCATATTCTCAAATATTATTTATAAATGTTCTTTTATATTTAAAGGGGGATATGATATAGATATAAATAATTTACATTGGTATGGAACTTGGTTTATTGATACAAATTTAAGGTCAATCTTGTTATATGTATGTTTCTGCTCTTGATTAAGGTATTGTGATTATATAGTTTATTTAAAAATGTAATGTATAATTATAAAATATAGGTTAATAGTCATCTATAATAGTCAAAATTGTAGTCATGTTAAATTTTCTAGATGTATAGAGGTATATTTCAGTTAGATAGGTATTCTTCAAGTCATTCAGAGTCCTTCAGAATATGGCATTTAAATGTTTAGAACCAGGCATCTGCTCCTGGTAGCACCAATTACTTCAAGAGAAAGATGGGCATCAAAGAGGTCCTTAGCCATTTGGGCATGAAACTGCTCATGCCTGGACTGCTTCACTGGATATGTAGTACCCACAGAGAGATGACTGCTGAATTTGCCTAAAGGAGAGATGGTCCTTGGGGGTTACTGCTTCATTAACGAGTCTGTGAGAAATTCTGAAGGATTCAGAAGAAAGTGACATGAAAAAGTCTGTTGGATGCTATGGGCCTGTAGGTTGAAGATGGATGCCCCAATGATACAGAAAAAGTTTGAGTGACTATACAGGTAGCAAGATGTCTCTGTCAATTCTAGAGTTTTGGAAGTTGTTTACAATGCACTTCCTGTATACTTAGGTAATATTATATCCTTCTGGAGTCTTTGATGGAGTTGAAGAATTTATAGTTATAGTTCTCCTTAGTTATGATAAAAGATAAAGTAAATATAAGTATTACAACTGTAATTCTTATTTGATACCTGTTTTGTTATATGTAATTTTATTATGTTAAAGTTAAAGCCTTCCTTTTTGTTTAAACAGAAAAGGGGAAATGGTGTAGGAGGTTCTTCTGTTCATGTGTTGCTTTCATTGGTTAATGAATAAAGAAACTGCTTTGGACCTGATAGGGCAAAACTTAGGAAGGTGGAGAGACAGAACTGAATGCTGGGAAGAAGGGCAGACTGAGAGACGCCATGAATCTTCTGCCTGAGACAGACGCTGGTTAACATCTTAACAATAAACCACAGTCACGTGGTGATACATAGATTAATATAAATGGGTTAAATTAAGATGTAAAAATTAGCCAATAAGAAACTAGAGCTAGGCCGGGCGGTGGTGGTGCATGACTTTAATCCCAGCACTTGGGAGGCAGAGACAGGCAGATCTCTGTGAGTTCGAGACCAGCCTGGTCAACAGAGCTAGTTCCAGGACAGGCTCCAAAGCCACAGAGAAACCCTGTCTCGAAAAACAAAAAACAAAAAAAAAAAACAAAAAAAAAGAAAGAAAAAAGAAAAAAAAAAGAAACTAGAGCTAATGGGCCAAGCAGTGTTTTAATACAGTTTCTGTGTGGTTATTTTGGATGTAAGCTAGCCCGGCAGCCAGGACAAACAAAGAGACCCCTCTCCTTGTAACATCAGTTCATGAAGCTCTGTGTAGTATATAGGATAGGTGTCAGTTCATCTATTATGATGATGCTTTCTACACCATCTTTGAAATCAGGGGAAGGTACAACACGGAAAGGTTATAGGACTGACATCACATTTTGACTAGCTATTTCCTTTATCTTGTATTTTACCTAAATTTTAAAAACAGCAACAATGACTACAACAGTACTTTCAAAGAATAAGTTATTAAACCAGCCCTTTGGTAGAGATGTGACATAAAAATTCCTGTTCTGAGTCCCTACTTATTTCAAATTTGAGAAACATGTTTACTGCTCTGCCTCAGTCTCCTGCTCTATATGGAATACATGTCTGAAGCAGAATGGAGGTTTGGTTGAATAAACAATAAGTATGCACTTTATGCTTTAAAGAGTGAAAAAGAACAAGCCTGTGCTAGAGGCAGTTATGAGGAAAAATCTTAAGTCCCAGGAGAAACCAACATGAACATGACTCTACCCTGTGCTTCCCGCTCTTGATTGTAATGTGGCCACTTGCAGTAAAAGCAAAAATCAACTCCCCCAAGTGAACTGTGCACCTGAGTGCTCTGAAAAGTGCTCTTTATTTCCTTTTTCTCCAAAAACCTACAGTCTGTTGGCCAGGTAAAATAAGAGAACATATGGTCTTCATTTAGTTCTTTCATGCTCACCGCCAAGACTAAGAGCAGAGTGAAGAGTGAAGATCTCTTGGCTGTCTCCGTTGCTTTCCTTTAATCTTACTTTATTTACTAAGAGCTAATAAAAATCTGAAGTGCTTAACTCTCAAGTGTTGCTTTTCTTCTGAGCATTAGTATTTGATTTGTTCCTTGGCTTAAGCCCCATCCCCCTTTTACCATCAAACATGCCATTGTTAACAAATATCCTTTATAAAGTTAGGTGCATTCTCTCTCTCTTTCTCTCTCTCTTGCTCTCTTTCTCTCTCTCTCTCTCTCTCTCTCTCTCTCTCTCTCCTCTCTCTCTCGTTTCTTGTGTTTTTTAGATTGGTTTGTAATTTGTTTTCTTTTTAAAGATTATTTGTTGTGTTTATTTTTTTACATGTATATAGTATATTGTGATTATGTTTACTGACTACCACTGCCATCCCCACTTCAGCTCTCCTGGAACCCTCTAACCATAGTATCTCCCTCCCCACTTCATATCTTCTTTCATTTTTATTATAAAAGTATTGCTTTCCATATGTATGTCGGTGTAGGGCTATGTACTGGAGCATAGATAACATATTAGTTAGCACATTCCCTCACTGCCATGCTAAAATGATTTCCCCTTCCCCAGTAACATCAACTGCTAATATCACTCAGAGAGAGGTCTGGCTGCATGATAATCTTTCCTCTTCATTACAGAATTTTGACTGAATTGATCTTGTGCAGGTCTTATGAGTTCATGAGTGTCATGATCACATGTCATGCCCAGTAGACAGTGTTTCATAGAATTCTTTCCTTCCTTCTGTCTCTTAAATTCTTTCTGTCCATTCTTTCATGATGTTCCTTGAACCCTGGAAAAGAGGGTAATATTGATGTCTCATTTGGGACTGGTCACTTGCATTCACTCATTCTCAGTACTTTTCCAGTTATGAGTCTCTGCATTAACTGTAGCTCACTAGAAAAACAAACATCTCTGACCAAGGATGAGAGCAGCAGAGATCTTTCCCAATTATTTTGCCTCCCATCATTTCTTATTTTTTTCATCTTTTGAAAGCTGATGGCCTTTTTCTCTATGATTTAAATGATTGTCATTTTACAATGCAATTATATTGGATTTATAAAAGTGAAATCATTTAATTATAAAAGTAATAATTTACAGTTTTGGAAAAGAGAAGAAATATTTCTGATCTTATTAACTAATAGCAACAGCTCTTTATTCTCCTTTAATATGTGTTATATATTCTATTCTGATAGTATTTATAGAATTTTACTGAAACTGTCTTTTGGTGTAGGAGGATCTTCTTTCTATGTGTTGCTTTCATTGGTTAAATAAAGAGACTGCCTTGGCCTTTTCATAGGGTAGAAAATTAGGTGGGCAGAGTAGACAGAACAGAATGTTGAGGATAAGAGAAGTGTGGCAGACGCCATGGCTCTCCTCTCCAAGATAGACACTGGTTAGACTCATGCCGGTAAGCCACAGTCAAGTGGCAATACACATTAATAGAAATGGGCTAATTATGGGATAAAACCGGACTCGCTGAACATAGCAGACAATGAGGACTGCTGAGAAGTCAAGAAAAATGACACTGGGTTTTGATCCTACTGCAAGTACTGGCTTTGTAGGAGCCTAGGCAGTTTGGATGCTCACCTTACTAGACCTGGAAGGAGGTGGGAGGTCCTTGGACTTCCCACAAGGCAGGGAATCCGGACTGCTCTTCAAGGTTGATGGGGGGGGGGTGGGGACTTGATTGGGGGAGGGGGAGGGATATGGGAAGCGGTGGTGGGGAGGAGGCAGAAATCATAAATAAATAAATAGAAATGGGCTAATTAAGATGTGAGAGTTAGCCAATATGAGGCTAGAAATAATGGGCCAGGCAGTGTTTAAAGTAATATAATTTTTCTGTTGTTATTTTGGGGTATAAGCTAGCCTGGTGGCGGGGAGCTGGGCTGCAGGAAGTGGCCTGTCACTCATTTTACTACAGTATTTGGTCCACATTATCCTAGGAACATGATTCCAAGTTCACCAACATACCTTTGTAATTATTAGGTTGGATGCTCCAGTCGGTGGCATTGCCTCAGTTTACTTAATCATCTTACTGTCATTGTGGCATTTAGATAGGTAATATCTCCATGTAAGGCTCTGTTAACACTGACAGGAATTTGTAAAGCCATCACATTTGTACAGAATTTACATGTAAAGGCTAACAATTGATCTTTGAATATGTTAATGACAAGTTGGAAAAAATACTTCTTTGGCATATAATTCAACTGAAAACAACTCTCATCCTTCTTTTCCAGATACACCAAATAGTAAATTGAGGAAGTGAGCAGGGACATAACTATAGTATCAGCATTCTTTTAAAGATATTAAGAATATTTTCATGCATAGTCATAAAATTTATTTGATGCCATATATTGTCCATAATGCATCCTTGAAAGTATGATGTTTTATATATTAATTCTCCAGGTTAAACTCATTAAATCTGTATCAAAACCTTTAGTTTTTATACAAGATAAATGTTTTCCTATAAAATGCTTAATGACACCAGGGATCTTGCTGTGAGACTGGGTTTCTTGGTAATGTCAGAAGCAATCTTCACAAAGTCTCACCAACATGACTGCTTAGACACACACTAACAATTAGTTAAAAAAAAAAAGAGGCCATGAATTGGAAAAAGAGCAAGAAGGGTTGGCTATCTGGGACATTTTGAAGGGAGGAAAGGTACGGGGGGAATATTGTCATTATAACTTGAAAAATGTAAAACACATAATTAAAAATGCATAATGAAAAGCCTTTTCAATGATCTCTACAGTCTAATATCCATACAATATAGTGTTGTATTTGGAATTCTCTAAAACTTTAATTTCTATTTTAAGAAGTTTTCTTTCCTGTGTAGACACTATAATGTTTTAGGAAAATCAAAGATGAGTAAATCTGAGTGCCTCATTATCATCAATCTTAAAGTCTTTATTATAATTGGGGAACTGCAAAAAATATGAAAGCCTGCTATCCACTGCACTGCCTCATGTAAAACACTATGTTTCTTATTCTGTTCAAGATTCTTTTTAGCAGAGTCTATCTATAGAAATCCCTGAGACTCTTCATGCAGTTGTCTTCAAGTCAAGCGCATTTAACACCCAAGCCCTTTAGTGATCTTAGAAAATGATTCTTTTCTCCTTATTCACTACTTTAGCAGATTTTCCCTTTTAACATATTTTCCTTCAATTTGTTTTCAATCATTAACATTCCTCTTTTAGCAAATGAATCCTTCTCTGGATATTTTTTATAGTCCTTTATTCTAAAGTATTTTCTTAATTTTGTGTTTGGGTACTTGTCTTCCATGTAGAATATAGACATTTTTATCATATTTATACAACAAATGTAACAGATTTATTATTTTTGCATTATTTTTACCTGTAAAATAACGTTCTTTGCATCATCTGCCCCTTTTAATTTTTATTTTATTATATATTTTATTATATTATATTATGTCTTATATAATTACATATTATATATTTATTGTATCATAACATATATTATTTATTTTATTGTATATAAAATATATTTTGTTTTTATAATATAATATGTTAGATTATATTTATTACGATTATATTATATTATATTATATTAGTATTTTCCTCCATATACGTTTGCATACCATGTACATCCAGTGGTCATGAATGCTAGAAGAGGGTGTCAGACCCATGAATTGGAGTTACGTATTGTTGTGAGCTACCATGTGGGTGCTCGGAATCAAACCCATGTCCTTTGCAAGAAAAAGTCAGTGCTCTTAACCACAGAGGCATCCCTCCAGCCCCGCATTTTTCCTCTTCATCATTTTTCTGTATTACTATGCTAGTTTTACTTTTCTGATTTTGTAGATTGTTAACTTTTAAAAGTATGCTTTTAAATAGATAAAATTATTCTTATAGTACTTTGGCAGATACTCACACATGCTAACATAGATACAAAAATGTTTCTAAATACTGTTATTCTGTATAGTTAGTGTTCATTAATAAAGCAAAAAATAATCAGAAAATGGAGTTCTTATAACAACATTCAGGTTGTTTTATAGCACCATCTTCTCTAGGCTGTGGGAAATAAGTTTTTAACTCTCTAGAAACTTCTACATCCTATTTTATCAGTATCTATAATTCCATTTTCATTTCTTTCACAAAAATATTTCTTGTCACAGTTATGTTGATTTCCTTTTCTTCTTGCAATGCTGGGGACTTGTATATGCTAAGCAAGCACTCTGCCAGTGAGGCACACATCCAGCCTCTATTTCCACATTTACTAGCCTTATATTTCCTATGTTTCTTGAATATTCATGGGTCAAAAGCATAGTTCCTTTATTATGAGCTCTTTTCTATGTTTTTATTTCCTCACTGTTGATAGTAGACACTCTATTCCAATGTGAACTTTCTGAGTCATCTTCCTGGAAAGTTTCAACATCTTTGGAAACACGGAAAATAGTCTATATAATATAATAAGCTTCAAAACCTCACATTGACTCAGATTAAGTTAATTTCATAATAAAGCCAGTTTTAGGGTGACATCAGCTATTTAGTAGGCATTTTGAGATACATACGTGTGTGTGTGTGTGTGTGTGTGTGTGTGTGTGTGATGTAAAATTATGTAGGTTTCTTATATCCTCCACTTCAACTCATCATTCAAATATAGGTGAAGCATAACTTTGTGTTAACTGCCATCTACTATTATTGGGCTAATGTAAACTAAATGTATGCTATGATTAAACTAACTTTCTTATAAGCCCCCTTTCCTCTAGCTCTGATCACTGTCTCATTTTTCTTTTGTTTAGTTGACTTTATTTTTACTGTTAATTCTTCCTATATCCTACAGTATGACAATATAAAGGTAATCCATTTAATCAAATCTCTCAGTTCATATTTCAGTTACCTTTTTCTTCTCTCTGACTTCTTCCCTAATAGCCTCCATCTTCATGTTCCATTAAGGTAAGTTGGTTTTCTTGAATCTCTAATCATTGCTTGTTCAAAACTTTTCTTTACCATTATTTTGGGGAATTCTTCCTTCTGTGTTTGGTCTATTATTTCAAACCATTATTTCTTTATTGATTTACTGTCTAGTGGCTCATGCTCTAAGAACTTTCTAAAGAAAAATACAGGAAAGGTTAAAGAAAAAGTAGCCTTTATTTCATTCTTATGCTCAGTCAGTAGGACGGCTTATATAGAAGTTTAGTTGGAAATTATTTTCCTGTAGAGTGTTTGGAAGGCACTGCTCTACCTCCTTCCTGATACAGTTGCTAAAAATGGTTTTATCCCTCATATTTCATATTGACCTTGACTTTGTTCCCTGGATGATGTTAGAATTCTTTTCTAATCATCTAAGATCTGTGACTTTGCAATCATACATCATGATGTAGGTTATTTTTATTATTTGAATCATGTTCTCCGGAGATCTTCCTGAATTATGTAGCAGAGACAGTTTAACTTCCACTGAGATTTATTTTCTCTTTCCTGCAAGAGTCTAGTTCCTCAGACCTTACTACTCGTATCCAGTTAAGCAAGATGGTATCTTCTCACAAATGGGTTGGCAGAAACAATATGTGTTACTCTGGTTTAAGGCAGTGAGGAAATGAATGAATTACGCTTCTTTCTTTCATTCCTTTTCTGGATAAATTAATGAATGCTAAGATGCAGGGATGGTAGAAAAGCACACTTGAGCAAAGTGATGGTTCCCTTAGTCATGAGAAAAGGGGCTTTAAAAAAGTAAGAAAAACTTATGAATTTTGTTAAGCTACTGATGTTTAAAGTGTTCTGTGACTGATATATTTCTTTAAAATATCCTTCTAGCTAGTTCCTCTATTCTCCAGTTTCTTCAGTGTTTATCATTGTAATATTAGACATTACAGATTAACTTTCTATTTTCATATCTTTTCTCTCGTGATATCCATCCCCAACCCTTCTACCACTTTTAATAAGATTGGTTTGAAATTTTCATACAGGGACTGGAAAGATGGCTCAGGGTTTAAGAGCACGTGTTGCTCTTGCAGAGGACCAGGGTTTCATTCCCAGCTCTGACATGGCAGCTCACATCTCTAACTTCACTTCTAAGGGATTTCATGCCATCTTCTGACTGCCACGGGTGCCAGGCACACATGTGGTATACATACATAATGTAGGGAAAAGCCATACACATAAATTAAAGTATTTCTAAAAGAAAGTTTCATACAATCCTTTCTTCAAAAAGAAATAAACAAACAATGGCAGAAAAGGTGGAGACATCATTTATTTTAATTTCCAATAATATTTTCTTTGGTTCTTCACCTTTTATAGTTTACAGTTCTTATCTGGTTGACTCAATATTTTGTGTATCTCTGAGAAAACCATTATAACATTCATTATTTTCCTGATTTTTGTAAGGCACACATTCCCTATATTATGTACATTGGGGACTATGCCACCTTGCCATTTGGGGGTGGTGGTGGATGTGACAGGGTTTCCCTGTGTAACAGCCCTAGCTAACCTGGAACTTGCTCTGTAGACCAGGCTGGCCTTGAACTCACAGAAACCTGCCTGCCTCTGCCTCCAGAGTGCTGAGATTAAAGGTGTATACCATCAATTCCCAGCCCACCTTGCCTTTTAAAAGATGGTTTCTTCTTCACCTTGAAGTTGCCAAGTATGATTGGTTGGCCCGCCAGCAAGCCCGATGGACCCATCTGCCTCAACTTCCCAATAGTGCCTGTTTACACTCCTGGACTTTTTTATATGTATTCTGGAGACTGAACTCATGTCTTAGTGCATAGAAGGCACCTAATCAACTGAACTATATCTTCAACCTTAGAGAAGAAAATGATAAGGTCTTAAAACTATCCTTAAAAATTTCAGGATTTTTGGTGACCATAAAGCATAAATCACGTATGGAAATATTTTTCAAAGTGTAATTTTTGAAGCAGTATGATCACCCTGGGAGTTTGTTGAAAATATAAATGATATAGACCCACTCTGAAACTGTAATGAGGGGGCCAAATAAATTGTAATGAGGGGGCCAAATATCTGTATTTTACAAACTATTCACATCATGATCAACTTTAAGGATCACCATTCTAATATTTGAAATACTTCTCCTAACCCTGCAGAGTGCTTAAGTCATTTCTGAGAGAAGATGATATATATGTTAAACATGCCAGAAAATTAAGACCCATATGACCTCTTTCTCCTTAATGCCATTCAAGCAAACCATCCAAAACTAAAAACTGTCCAACACAGTCCATTACAAGCAGATTCAGCTGGATAGGATTACAAATGAACACTATTGTCAACATCTACAAACGGTCTCCAGGTGTGTGCATGGGGTAATCCTGGCTAGGAAGTCACAAGATTATTCGCTTCATTTACTTTTACTTTTTAACAGTCTTGACATTTTAAACTGCATGACTAGATTTTTAATCAGATAGACTGATTTCTGTGCCTATCTTTGTACAATAATTTGCTTTGTGGAAGAGTTGAATTAGCAAAGGTGTTAAGCCCAAAGTTTGGGCAAGGAGAGAGCATGTATGGTCAGTCCACATGGGACCTGAGATCAGAGTCCCTAGGTAGACAAGAATAGTGGAGATCCATATAGAAATTACCCAGAAAATTTAATTAGAATTTGTTGATTCCTTCACTTGTGGAAGTGATATATTTTTAAATTTCTATAAAGAAGAAGGAACATCTTAGGCCCTAAGACATTTTGTCCATTTGGTTCACCAACAGGACCCAGTAGGTGAATCAAAAGCACAGGAGGAAAACACCTTTTTTGACTAAGAAAATTAACAACATAGACCAAAAACAAGAGGAAGCCAGGAAGTGGTGACTTATGCCTTTAATCCCAGCACTCGGAAGGTAGAGGCAGGCAGATCTCTGTGAGTTTGAGGCCAGCCTGGTCTACAAGAGCTACTTCCAGGACAGGCTCCAAAGCTACAGAGAAACCCTGTCATGAAAAACCAAACCAAAACAAAACAAACAAAAAACAAGAGGAGCCAATCAACAAGTAATTAACAAAATTACTAAATAATAAACCAGTTTAGAATACCAGTCAGGATGGAGGGGAGGAATGAAGAATGATGAATAAAAGTGCTTATCACCTAGGTGTCAAAGGCACCTGTTCATCTTTGGGAGAAACTCTGTCCAATAAGGAAACAGCTAACTACATGAGGATATTGAAATTAAAATCAATGGAAATTTCATAAAATTAGATTTTCAATACCCAAACCAAATTTTAATTGCTAAATGGCTACAAGTGGCTTCCATGTTGAACAGAATAGTTTCAAACATTCTCATTGTTTTAGAAAACATTACTGGATTCTGCTGCTCTAACATCAAACATACTTTTCTGTGTAATACCAAGGATGCTTAAATTCATAGAATATGGGCAATCAAAAGGCCAGTCAGGGCACACATATTTTTTCTTATTGATAAATTACAATCTTCCATGACATTCAATACACCCCTTTCTATATTTACACATTTCTCAAGCACATATTTAACAGAATTGTTAAGTTATATGACTGCTCAGGGAAGACACTCACTCTGGGCCACAAATGCCTAAAGGGTAATGAAATATACTGTATTCTTTAGAGACATATTTGTTATATCCTAAAAGGCCAGACACAATGAAAATATTAAATGAGAGAAATTGGTGTGCTAAAAGATGTATAAATCAAGACATATGTCTCCAGTTTTAGTCTCTATATAATTGCATGGGCACAAAGTCCCACCACTCTCCAAGAAGCTAAAGCCAAATAATAGCTGCTGGGAGAGGGAGAGTTGGTTTTCTTTAGTACGGACAGGCCATACATAAAGGTATATATGGGCAGCACAAATTGAACTTGACAGATTTTAAGAAAAAAAGAAAGAAAAAAAGAGAGTATGAAGTTAGGTAGGTATTAAAGGAGGATGGACTTGGGAAGAGTTGGGGGGTGGTGAATATGATCAAAACACATTGCACAAAATTCTCAAAGAACTAACACAGTGTTTTAACTTTTAAAATATAGGAATTCCAACTCTATCCAGGCAAGAGTATTTTGTTGGCTTTACAGGAGACTTCTAGCATTAGGCTTCTATATCCTTGATAAAGACATATACCTATAATGTGTCTACTAGTTATGAAAACCTAGAGCAGCATAAGTGAATGAGCATTGATATGAAGATCAAGAGAGGAGAGATTAATAAACTAGATCTGGTTAATAAAAAAAAGCATGTCGCTGATCAAACCACTTCAGCCCCTTAAGCAGCCGCTCTTAGAGAATGGCTGGTTGTACTCCAGCATGGAAGGAGAGAGGGGCTCTTGAGTCCCTTTCCCCAGCTGAGGAGCTACGGATGGGTAATGCTTTCTGAGGGGAGGAGGAGATGGCTTTCTTCAATGGTGTACTCTACACCCAGAATTATATAGGCACCACAAATGGGACTACATAAGTTATTCAGATAAAAAAGGAGCTGAAATCAGGAGAGGTGGGAACGGAGGGAGGGGGTGGATCTGGCAAGAGTGGGAGTGAAGAAAATAAGGATACATTGGATTAAATTCTCTAAGAATTAATAAAAGCACTGTATCACAAAAGGAAATTGCTGGCTGTTATTTCTTTTAAAATATCCAGGTGCCCAAAAAGGCATTGAGTAGGAAAATAAACTCAGAAGTAAGTGAGATCTCAAATGAATTAACTGAGAAACAAAGTCTAAAATCATTAGTATTCTTCAAAGGCCTAAAGCCAAATTAGACAACAGTATAGAGAATTCTTTTAGGATACACGAGTCATTATTAAACATTTTAATCTATTAATCAAAAAGCCAGCAGTCATTAAGGGAAAGACATAGTATTTATAGGTAGAACAACTTTGAATCACAGAAAAATCATTCCTGGAATACAATATAAGGCTGACAGTCGCTGGAAATATAGTGTCCCAAGATGTTGCATTTATTAGTTAATAATATATAAGCAGTCTAAAGCTATGAATAACTCCCTCTTCACACATTTTCAATGTTATCTCCTAGGTCATTTGTTTGCACATGACTAATTGACTTAGGCCAGTATCATAAACATTCTTCCTAGTTTGGGGAAAGTCAGAGAAACTGGCATTATATTTATAACTGTCATCAATAACACTGTAGCTTACAAACATTTAAATATTAAAATCTGGATTAATCTAAACTAAATGTTCTATCTCTGTTTTTCATTATCTCTGTGTGTATCTATTCCAGAATATAGCAAGTTTTTCTCTTTTTCTCTCCATTACTTGCTCTCTCCCTCCCAACCCCTCCTTCCTTTGTATGTATGTGTGTGCACACATGCATGTGTGTGTTTCTATCTGGATGTGTGTAAGTGTTTACATGTGTGTACATGCATACAGGGTATGTATATATATGTGTGTGTGTATATATATAAAATGTATTTTTTTATATTTTTATTTTTACACTTCAAACTCTATTATAAAATGTATTTTTAAAGATTTGGATAAATCTTTTGTCCCAATTTCCTTTATATTTCTGTTTTGTTCCCCACCATCAGAATACCTTCTCTAACGAAAAACAATTTCCCCTTGTTCCAGATTCCAAGACATTACTCCTCGGGAAGGGCCAGAAAATGTTAGATTGGTAAGTTACATGCAGTTTTCTAAGGAATTTTTATTGAGTTTCAATGGATATGCAGGCTAAAATGCCATTTCTGTCTTTTATTATACCCTAAAAGTCTGTATTTCAACCAGCTCAGCAAAGAAAAATTTAGTTGCAACACATAGCAGATGGTAGGAAGGCTATCATGTAAGACTGTATCAGTTGTACAGTATACAATTACGAGAAAAGGCATCTAGAAAACCTTGGATGTGATCAGTATCTCCTTAAGTTGTATTGCCCAATTGCTCATGACCACCTTAAGGATAAAAATCTTTCTATATAATTGTTTTATGTTATTTGTTTATGCAAATAAGCATTTATTGGGTGCTGATCATAGATCTGGCTCTGTGCAAGATGATGGTAAGTTGTATTGATGAAATTTCTGTCCACGTGGAATCAAGACTATATTAGGAGACTAAAAGATAAACAAATACTCATGATAAAACATAATAGTTATGGTGGCAGAACAAATACAGGCTGCAATAAGGACAGAGGCAGAAAGTCTCATTTGAAAAGGAGTCAGCTTAGATTCCTAGAGTATTTGTTTATCTTTTAATCTCCTAATATAGTCTTAATTCCATGTGGACAGAATTAGGAATTAGGACAGTTAACTGATACAGTGGGGATGGACAGGAGGTATAAAGAGGGAAGGTGACACTGTTACAGTCAGAAACTTATTCTTGGCAAAGACTCAACCATGGTGAGGCATCAAGTTATCACTTCTTTTCTGATATGGTTTTGTTGTGTACCACTATATTTGTACAGTGCCCATGTCAGAGCCACTCCGGGGTCAGCCTTAAAAAGCTCACATCTTTATGTAGAACACGGGCAATTGTCCTTTTCACCTGCTTTGTGACAACCATCCCTAATATTATGCCTTGTTCCAAAGTACTTGGAGTGTTCTATACCCTATTTTACACCTCAAGCATTGGTGAAAGCCCAGTTAAAACAAAGTGTGTCTTTTATCTTGTCTTCAAATGTGGTAGGTATCCAAAATTGCTGATAGGAAATAATGAAATAGCCATCTATCATAAAGCAAATAAATGTAAGATAAGATCTGGGGGACTTTCCCCTCTTTTTTTAACCTTTCCATAAATGAAATCCACATGGACTTTCAAGCCAAGCAGAGTCTGAGAGTTCTTTTTCTTGGTTTCACTTATGTTATTAGTGAACGTATATGAAATGGTTTCCTGATATTGTAATGTGACAGAAAAAGACATTTAGGCAAATAGTATTTGCAGCTAAAGGCCCATGATGGCATGTTTTCATTACAATCATATAAAGACTTGAAAGTAGCTTTATAGTTGTTGGGCTATTTCTTTTTTTTTTCTTTTTTTTTTTTTTTTGGTTTTTCGAGACAGGGTTTCTCTGTAGCTTTGGTGCCCGTCCCGGAACTAGCCCTTGTAGACCAGGCTGGCCTCGAACTCCCAGAAATCCGCCTGCCTCTGCCTCCCGAGTGCTGGGATTAAAGGCATAAGCCACCACCGCCCAGCCTGTGTTGAGCTATTTCTGAGAAAGCTATAGTTTTTGTGCAGTCAGTAGAAAGAAAATACAGTTTTCTGTTCCCAAAAAAGGTTCAGATATGGCAGTAAATCAAGCTTATCTTTCATTAGGTGATCAGTTTTGGGATAGCATTTGGTAATATAATTGAGATACTATGTGCAGTTGTCATAGCAACAATTCCAAGGGTAGTTTTATGGTAAAACAAAATGTGACAATGACATGCCGTTTTAGACAGTGAACCCTCGATGACAGTAACTATTGTCTTGACCCTATGGAAGTAACTTTTGTGAAATTTCATAAAATATCTTCATATCCCCACTGAAAAGTTTCCAGTGAGAGTGGAGGGAGTTCTTAAGTTATTATTAAACTTAGTTTCATGTGTGTAGTTGTTAAAACGGGTTTCATGTAGACCAAGCAGGTAGGAACTGTGTAGCCAAGGATGATCTTGAATTCCTGATCCTCCATTCCCTATATTAGGATTACAAGTGCGAACTACCAAACCTGGTTTATGTGGTGTTAAGGACTTAACTTGGGGCATCATTAATGCTAAGTGTGTAATCTACCAGCTCAGCTATATCCTCAGCCCTTCTACAGGCTGCTATGTATAAGGGAAGTGTCTATTGTGGGAGTATTGATGACTGTGGACATATAACCAAGAATGAAGACATTGGAGACTTCTGTGAAAACCCCCCAAAAGAAATATTTGAGACAGAAAGCTATTTAGGAGAGACCTTAAAATTGTGATAAAGACACTGAAGTATAGCTCTCCACAGCTGATGGATTTTGGTGGGGGTGGGGTGAGGAAGGACTTAAGTTTTCTTTAAGGGGCTGGCCACTGGGAGTTTGACAAAGCTCCAATGAGTATATGGCCAACACAAACTGGACTTGGGTTTTTGGGGGTGGGGCACAAGGGTGGAAGGGTAGACCTTGGAGAAAGTCAGTGTGATTGGGGTACACTGTATAAAACTCCCAAATAATTAATAACAACTATTTGGGGAAAAATGCAATTTAACCCACTTATCAATTTTAGTCCTCAGAGGTCTCTCTGGTTCTTTTGCATGCTGGTCCAACACCCAAAAATCGTCATCTCAGTTGATGTCCCCATTCCTCAGGCCCACATATATTACCAAGAAGTTTCAACTTAAATCCCTATTCTCCCAGGACTGAGCCGCCATGTTACATACCAAAATCCTTCACCATAACTAAATGCTGAGTTTAGACTACCAGTGTCTAGACCAACTTTGATCTCCAGCGGGAAGACGTAAAGATATCTGGGTTAATCTCTAGAACATCATTTCATACATTTGGGCTACCACGTTGGTTCTGATCTAATCTCTAGTTCATATAATTACATTTTTTTCTGTGCCTAGTATGGTTACCTCAACTAGTACCCTCCAAGATCATCTCGTTTGCAGCCTGTACTCCAGAATCAACTCAGGTTCCTAAGAACCATGTATTCTTCATCCAGCCAACAACCTCAACCAATCTCCTGCCTTCCTGCTGGTGACAATGCTAAATGTCTCAAAGGCACTTGCACCTTTTAATAACATTTCCCCCATTTTTTATACATTCCACTGTATCTCCATCTGTACTCCTGCTTTCTCTAGCTACCATGGTTATTTATTGTTATCTGTATCTGTGTTAGTTCAGTTTCTCTCGGAAACAGAATGAAGTGGGTGAGAACTAAAGGAACACATCTATACAAACAGAACTAGAACTGGAAATGGAGAAGGCAGGAAGTATATTCAGTTGTAACACACTCTGACTTCCAAAGGAAGAGAGGGAAACATTATGCCAAAAATTGGGCAGGATAAGTAAAAGTAATCCATTAAACGATACTATGTTTCAGACTGAGAATCTGCCCATCATATTTAGGCATCATTAGGGAGTACTCTGGGAAGCAGATCTGGTGAAAACTCAGAAATAAACATCAGAGAGCAGGGCATCTTCAGTCAGTTATACAACCCAATGCAACAAATTTGCTAGGTGTATGCACATGGCTTTCATAACATCCCAAGTTTTCTTCAAAAAACCCGGATCTAAATCCCCAACAGCTTACTCTAACCCATCAAATGAATGGTTTGTCCCCAGATTCCAGTCTCTCTGTCTTGCCTTATCCAGCAAAGTCAGTAGACAATTAGGTCAAGCCTTACCACAAACAGTATTTTCAGCTTCCCAAGTTGTTTTTATGTAGCTTTTAAAATTATTTTTGTACTGTTAGGGATCATCCCCAAGGGTTATGCTTGCTGGGTCAATATTCCACCAATGAGGCATAAACTCAGTGATAGCGGTTAAATTCGGGGAAAAATAAATTGAGACATCCAGGAAATGAGAAAAGCTGATATAATTTTCCCCTGCAAATTAAAACAGAACAGTCTGCTTAGAAACAGAACAGATTTGGAGGAAGCCACTGACACAAAGCCAAAAGTCAGAGCAGGAAACTCTGACACCAAGAATCAAAGCTCAAGTTCAGGATTTCCGGAATCAGGAATCATGACAGAAGTTCAAAAAAAGCGATCAAGAGTTAATCAGTCAGCCTTGCTCACAGCTGCTGCTATGTTACATGCATGAGTTTCCTGCAAATAAAAGCAATCTTAGAAAGTTCCTATATCTAGTATCCTTTATTCAATATCAAGGCTCTGGCCAATTGGTTTCTGGTGAGGTTTGTCTTCACATCTTGCAAACGGCCAACTTTTTGCTATGGCCTCACACAGTGGGGAGGGAGGGAAGGAAAAAAAAGAAAGAGTGATGTGGAACAATGGTTTGTATCCTGTCAATCGTATTGTAATAAAACGCTGATTGGTCAGTAGCCACGCAGGAAGTAGAGGCAGGGTGACAAGAACAGGAGAATTCTGGGAAGAGGAAAGCTTGTTCCACAGTGGTAACCCAGCCACAGAAAAGGAAAGATGTGTCTGCCTCACTGAATAAGGTACCGAGCCACGTGGCTAGCATAGACAAGAATAATGGGCTAATGTAATTTATAAGAGTTAATAAGAAGTCTGAGCTAATGGGCAAATCAGTTTATAACTCTATGTGATTTCTTTGGGACTTAACAATTGCAGGAACTGGGCAGAACAGAAACCCCAACAACAAGAGGGAGAGAGTGAGCTGGGTTTGTTTTATTTTAAATCTCTTCTTAACACAGAACATCCTGCCACAAGGACCCCACCCTATGACCTCATCTTAGCTAATTACCTCCCAAGAGCTCACTAAATATCTATGGCATGGAGGTTAGAAATACAACATGTAAATTTGAGAGAGATCCAAAGACTCACTCCCGAACATCCAACTCTCCAGAGACCACAAGCAGCTCATAGATGAAAAAATAAATCCCAGCCCAATTAGGGAAAAGTGACTGAAGAGTTTCCACCCCCTCTGCTTAGTACTTATTCCTCCGCTTACATAAATACTAATATCTTCATGGAAGCCCCTCTCTGAGACTGGGGTAGCAAATTATGATGGGGAAGCACAGATTCCTTTGTTTTGAGAACAGATTTTTTACAGATTTTTTACAGGGGTTTCACAACCTGAAATTTCATCTGTCTGGGATCTCTTGTGAGTCCCTCTTCCAGTTTATAGAAGTGCGACATTTGAGCTTCCACCTGCTTTAATAATTCACATGCTCAGGTCACATTTTAAGCAAGAACTAGACCCAGGTTTTTCAAGATGTAATTCACACACTGTAGAATTCAAACCTTTTGAAGCATATACTTCAGTGGTTTTTAATATAGTCACAAAGTTGCATGAAAATAGCTACTGTCAAATTACAGAACATTTACATCACCCCCAGTAGAACCCTATACCCATTATCAGTCACTTCCTATCTTCTTATGGCCAAACTGATGGCAACTATTAATATACCTTTTGCCTTTATGCAGTTGTTTGCTTGGGAATATTTTGTATAAATTAAGTTATACAATATTCAATCTTTTGTTCACTTAGCTTTATGTTCAAAGTTCATTCACGCTGTAGCATGAATCACTACTTCATTCCTGCATATGGTTGAATAATATTCCATTGTATGATAAATAGATTACATCCCATTTATCCCATTTATCCATTAATCAAGTGATAATCATTCATGTTATTTCTATCATCTTGGCTCTTATGAAAAATACCACAGTCAACATGTTTCATTTACCTTGAGAACATATCTAGGAATAGATCTTTTCAGTTGTGTTAGTTGTGTTTAACTTTTGGAAAATTCCCTATAGACCTAATTTAAGTAATTTGCATCTAGGTCAATCTCAGTACACCAAACAAATATCACAACTATTGAAACCTTTTTGTACATTTAAATCAACTATAACCCTTAAAAATAGTTGGGAAACCAGGTGTCTCATTTTTGAGTTTATGATATAATTGGTAGAAAATGGGGCTCAAGAATAGGCATCTCAAAGTTCAGAGTAGATTCTATAGGGAAGCCAAGGATGAGAGCACCTATAATCCCAGCCCTCAGAAGTCTGAGGCAGGATGATTGATATGAGTTTGAGGTTAGACAGTGCTACAAAGTGAGTTTTTGGGTAGAGACACTGCTTCAGAAAGGTAAGTGGAGAAGATGGCTCATGGCAAAAAGTTAACTGCCATTGAGTCTGGTAATCTGAGCTTGATCCCAAGAACCCATATGGTGGAAGGACAGAACCAACTGCTGCAAGTTGTATTCTGACTTCCACAAACACTCTATGGTGTGTGTGTACATGTGCACTTGTGCACCACACACAATAAATTGTGTACACACAATACATAAATTAAAATGTAATAAACAGACATTTAAAAATGCAAAAAAATGAAATAGAAAGATCTCATTTGGCTTTCTGCATTTCAACTTTGTGGGCCTTTCAGCTGAGTTTGGAAAAGACAAGTCCTAAGCTATCAGAGACTGTGGAAGTATTAGTTATCTCTTGGTCACACTATATTTTTAATAGAATTAGAGATTCACAGGAACATTACAGAGCATTTGAGCATAAAAGTTTGGAGAGTTTCATAACCTTTATCAAGGTCCTCAAGTAAGGAGGTTAGATTTAAATATCATCTAGCCCCAATCTTAACTGATCTGTGATAGTCATTCCTTTCCAATAAATAAATTCCTATGGTCTTAATATAGATTAGGTGAGGTTCTTATATTAGGAACTTTGTCTACAATGTGGGAATTATGTAAGATTTAAGAGGTATAGCTAAATAAGATGTCCTTGGGTTCTTGGGGGGTGCCCAAGAATGCCCTAAGAATGGAATTCTTTTCCTTGCAAGTGAGTTCTCATAATGGCAACTTGGCATAAAAGCCTAAGCCTGACACCTTCTTATTAGCCAAGGGTTCTCTCCCTCCACCATATTCTCTTTCCCAAAATCAGAACTGGTCTTATAGCGGTATCATGTTCTTGACTCTCCAAAACTGTAAACAAAAAGTACATTTCTAGTCTTAATGAAATTAGCCTGTCTCAAGTGTTTTGTTATAGTGATATAAAACAACTGACATGCAATTTTAACTATACAGCAAACATTTCTTCTTCTTATCTACTACAAAAGTGTCATAAGCACAGTGCTCAAAATAACTAAAACACTGATAAAAACTGAACCGAATAAGTTCAAATTTGACTAAAGGCATGAAAAATAACTAAGAATAGTGTAAGACTGCTTCAGATATTCTGGACATCAAGTTATACCTGGAATGTGAACCTAGAGAATAGGATGCATTTTGTCTGTATCAATTATGGACATATTTAGTATTTCATCTGCATTCTGAGTATGCTGATTGTAATTATGTGTCATGCATGATAACATACTCCTTCCTGAGTCTAGGAGGAGTTTGGAAGGTTATAAAGCTTGCTAAAAACTGTTTTATCACTGTGTGGACTGCTTTGCCTCTCCTTCCACAAGCAAACCATATCAGTTTCAAAAGCATCCTTCTTGATTGCCTCTGCTTTTATTTAAATTACTGCACTTGGCATTTGATAAGATCTTGAGTAGGTTTCACATTCTTTTACCTCCTTGTAATTTCCATATTGCCTTTCAGCTTTTGTCTCTTACAAGTTCCTAATGGCACCTAGAAAAAAGCTACCTTAAGAGTTTTATCCATATAATGCCTTGAAAACCTGGAATCAAACACAGATAGATATTCTTACTTGGGAATGTCATTTGGGTCCATACATTCACTCTGGAAGGAAGAACAGAAGACAGGCAGCTGTAAAACATCATAAACATTATGATACTATTTTATCTGGCACAGTCTAAACCTATGACATATTGTAGACTTCAGGAAAGACATCATATTGTAGTTTGTGTGATAAGAACTGTAAAGAAGGCATTCCAAAAGACAGGTGGTCATCCTCCAAAGTGTCAGATTGTAAGAGTACATTGATTTGGGCTTAGAATTTTTTTCTGACATGGACTGATGACACATAAAAATGATTAATTTTTATATGGTTTAACTATGTCCAATTTATAGGTCTTTCCTTGTAATAATATCCATTAATCTTCTCACTCCCTGGGAGGTAAGGATTACCATTCAAGAGGTGAAGAAACTAAGGAAGGATGAATGCTTAACAAGGTATGCAATTAGGGATTCAAACCCAGGCAACCTCCAGCTAAAGTCAACAATTTGATTCCAAGATGGCACAGAGAATATGCATGAGATTGGGAATAACTTTGCTGTTCATTCTATTCAAGCATTCATTTGTTCATTCACTGCTGTAGGGGACAAAACAGACCGATCCTTAAATTTTATCCTCATGAAGTGTTGTATGTGGGGCATGGATGGTTCACCATTTGATTAAGATGCAAACAGAATACCTGGATCCTGACTTCTGAGTGCTCAGAGTCTAACAAGAAAGAATGCTGCAATCATGGGAAACATTCCAGCAAATCAGTTCATACCAAATCATGAAAAGAAACTTACTATTGGTTCAAATAAAGGTAAATTTCATAACATGTAAGTGGACTAAAATTGGAAAAAATGGATTGCATAAAGAAGAGGAAGGGATACAGTTCAAAGATAACTGGTATAATAGTAAAAGGAATGTTATTTGCCATTAAGAATTATTCAGGATGAAAGGCAGAGAAGCTTGTTAGACTAAAAATGGCACCCAGAGCACCATGGACACTTGAGTCTCTGTCTAAATGCATCATGACTTCTCTTGGAGCATCTGAGGATGCTGCCAACACATACTAACATCTGGAGGCCAGGCTTGAAAACCCTCTCCATTCTGGATGACCAAAGAAAGTACCGACCTAATGGAATATAATTATGAATTCTCTCATCTCCCAACTCATATACTCTGGCCTCAAATGATAATGATTTCAGCAGACTAGGAAGAAAACACGTGATCTCATGAATGCCTGACAGACTGACTTGATTCCAAATGAACCCTCTTTGACCTCCCCTCCTCCTCTCAAACTTGCCAGTGACAGAATAGAGGAAAGTATAAAGTTAGTTCCTGTAAAATAAAATGTTTTAAAAAATGAAAGGAAGTAAGGAAAGGGAAAGGAAGAAAGAAAGTGTTTCTAAAGCTCCTTTCTGAACTCAAGCTGTGGCAACACTTTGGGAAACTATTTCCAAAGAATTTTTTTCTGCTTGACCAAAGGTATAATTTTTCCTCCAGGAAGTTAAGGCACCGCATGCTGGTGTAATTGAGTTTCCCCTGGAAGAAGCTGTTGCCCCCTGGGTGGTCACTGCTGTTGAAAATTAAAAGCAGATGTTTGGCAGGTTGACTCCCCATGCATCACACTCTATGTTTTTCCTATTTTTGTTGGAGGAAAGTGAATTCAGGACATCCTTAATGCTAGGCCTCCACACTCATCAGTGACATGGCCATACAGTATGCTTTTATTGAAGCTTAGAAAGCAAACCAGCTAGTCAAAGAACCTTCCCGTCCCCAACTTATTGCTTACCCTTTCTCCCTACCATTGATATAACCAAGGCACACAACAGTCCTATTTGAGGAATTTTCATGGAAAAACACAAATTGGCCAAATGAAGATTTTCATAGGAGTGTTCATTTGTATACATTAGAGGACAAATATCTACGATTTTAATCTTTCATGCGAAGGGAGGGAACCAAAAATGATCCTTATTTCTTTCACATGGTACAATTAGGAGAGGATGGTGTATATTGATGTGTTAGTGTATTCATCTACTAGAGTGATTAATAAACTATAAATTGGAAGGCAGTAAGTTAACATTATACAACTCAGCTTTACAAATATACTACTATTTCTTCTAACCTTAAAATATATATTTACTACAATTTCCCTCTGGTTACTGCATGCTTGGTTTCTAGTCATTTATAACAGAACTCTTCTAAAGAACTGTCAGCGTTCCCTGCCTCAATTCTTTATGTATTTAATTTCTTTATCTTGTAATAAAATCCATTTGCATTAAAAACTCCCCCCAAACACACACATGCACACACACTCAGTATTGAGTCCTACACTCCAACTTAGAATAGACTTGTGTAGTCCTTCAAGCTTTAGAATAAGCTTGTATATCACTTCTATCATCTTATCTCTGCTCTTCCCTGGTGATTCTTTAAATAGGATAGCAAAAACCAAACTATGCCTTTATTCCATAACAAAAATATTAATGCATTGTCAGCTAGTATTTGTAGGCAGCAATATTTCCTAACATCCACAAGCTTGTCGAAACAGGGTACTTTGTCAAGAAAACACATCAACATGCCTAATTACAATAATTTGCTTCTTCCCATTTTACTCAGGGTTAATAAATACAGTGCATGTTCATTTGTGCTCTGTGTACGTGTTAAGTACAAAAATATCACTTGATCATTGTATAATTCTATAATTATACTCACTTAATGTCTTGTTTCCTTAAATGATAATTGTAGGCTAGGTGATTGATTGATTTGCAAGAATATTCAGTCCTCAATGTTAAACCCTGTTAGCAACATTTGACTAATTATGGGATGTAAAGATTAGTAACCCAAAGCTTTGAAATAGTCTTCAAAACCTGAAGCTGTTTTGCTCCTTGTTCTCATCTTCTCCAGATCTTGTGGTATCTTTCTAAGTCCATTTATAAGACGTCTTTTCTTGCAACTGTCCTCCCTGATTTCTGTTTTAAGTTTCCATCTTTTCAGGTTGTTCCAGTCATTCTTAAAAGAAGCTGTCTAATAAGGGTCCATTCACATATACATTACTATCCCAGTGTTGTTTTTAACCTTTTTTGTCATGTGTAGTTCATTAGAAGTATTTTTACAAAGTTCTCCTTGTCATCAAACACATTATATACCTTGCTGCTAGGATGCCATGCCAACCAAATTTTTTTTCTATTCCGCATATTGCTGCTTTTTGAGCTCATCATCTCCTTAATTTATTCTGTTTTCTTTCCAACCTCACTCTAGTAGATCTCTTTTCAAAATATTTAATATAATGTATTATATGAATGTTTATTATATATTTTATTATATAATATATTGTTGTGTATTATATATATTTTATATAACATATAATATAATTTATTATGTGTCATATAATATAAAAATATGTATATATACACATTAGATTTCTGTTCTAAAACCCATTCTCTTATGTCTAACTGCCTTTTCAGTATTTATTGGTAAATAAAGAGTATATTTTAAAAGTTGATATCTTGCTTAACTGCTTGGACTTATCTTGAATTCTTGGACTTGAATTAGCTTCTCATTTCATCCTCGCAAGTAGCTGACATTATAGACACTCACCACCATGCCCAGTTTCAAAAATGGAACTTAGTCACTGTTCTGCTGTTTTAATAAAACATAATGAATAAAGGCAATGTAAAGAGTAGTTTATTTAAAAAAAGAGTAGTTTATTTTAGCTTATGGTTCAAAGGGCTAGATATCCACAATGGTGAAAAAGACATGATAGCAGGAGCATTAAACTGAGAGAATCTATTCCTATCCACACTTAGGGTCTTAGTCACTCCTCTATTGCTGTATAGAGATACCATGACCAAGGTAACTCTTACAAGGAAAAGCATTTAATTGGGAGCTCACTTATAGTTTCAGAAGATTAGTCCAGGATTATGGCAGGGAGCATGGTGGTACGCAGGCAGCCATAATTGTAGAGAAGTACTTGGAAGGTACATCCTGATCTTTAGGCGTGGAGCAGAGGGATACTAACTGGGTCTGGCATGGTCTTTTGGAAGCTGAAAGCCCACCCCCAGTGACATACTCCCTTCATAAGGCCATACATACTCCAAGAAGGCCACCACACCTAATTCTCAAACAGTGCCACTCCCTAATGATGAAGCATTTAAATATATGAACTTACGTAAACTACCACACTCAGAAAATCAACAGAGTAAATTAGAGATTGGATAAGGCTATAACAATCTCAAATCCTGCCCCCAGTGACACACTTTCTCCAGAAAAGTCCCATATCCTAAAAGTTTTACACTTTCTCCAAATAGTGCCGTGAACTGGGAGTCAATTGTTCAAATTCGTGAGCCTAGGAGGCCATTTCTCATTTTAAACTGTAATATTACTTTTCCTACTCTCTTCACTTGCCATTTGCCGCCATTCCTTTTATTCCTAATAGAGAACATTGAAGTTAATGGCATCTCCTTTCCTTTATCCAGCTTCTCCTAAAGAACTTGGAGATGTGCTGGACTTGTCCCATATTCACAGTTGACCCATTGGAAATCCTGCCACTTATTTTTGGGACCTTCTTTCAGCACTCAATTCTAAAGTTCAGTGCCCCTATTTGGATGATCATGGTGATCCCAACTGGTCTCTCTGATTCTGCCAAGGATCACAAGAACAAACAAAACAAACAAACAAACACAAAAAGATATGCTCTACACCCAAACCTGACCTCCTCTGGACTTTATCTTTTTTAGATATTCTCACAACTGCTATCTTGCATCATATCATAAAAGGTTTCTTAGACAAAAGCATTATGATTTTTCAGGAAAGGTTTATTACATTATCAGTTATTAGAACTTCTCTTTCCAAATGAAGTAAGTGCGTAAGAACTGACTTTGATTTATTTATTTTTAAATGTACTTGCTTTCTGCAGTTATTTTCCTTGCTTCTAATACTATTGGGAGAAAACACACATAAATTAAGGTTATTTGATCTATTCCAAGGGAAAGGAGCAAGTTCTTTGTCTAATCTTGATTGGACTCTTGCTCATCTATTTTAATATATGGACTCCGAATTCCCTGTCCAGCTTCTACTCCACATTTACAAAATGATTCTATGTTGTCTAAATATTTTAAAAAGTAATTAACCTTTTTCAGAGAGAAATGCATGAAAAATAAAGAAAAAAGTAATTAACTTAATGTTACTAATCACAACCACAAATAGTTAAAAATGCCAACATTAAAAATGTCAGAATTCAATTAGCAATTAGCAGCAAATGACATACTCTTGTCAAATGTATGATTATACCATCATTATATTCAATGAAAAATACTAAGTAATATCAAACTTACCTTGCCATGAAACAGTGATTTTGAACAGGTGGGGGAGGCAATTCTGCCTACTAGGGACATTTGGCAATATGCAGACACATGTTTTTATATGTCAACATGAGGCTTGTAGTTCTACTGGAATCTAGTGTGTCGAAACCAGGAATGTTGCTAAGTATCCTATAGTACACAGGACAGCATAATAACAAAATCTTAAATTATTTGGTCCCAAATGTCAAGAACATCAAGGAGTAAAAATCTCTTATTAATAATAATATGCTTACCAATTTATGTACCTGTAGATGTTAAAATAATTTTTATTAAAAGTTTTAAATTTTATATACTTTTAGATGTTTACGTTGAAGGTGCAACATTGTTTTCTTATTCATGAAAATGTTATAAATATTAAAATATGCTATTTAAATGATATACAGGTGGTAATAAATTGATTTCTAAAACTACTCTGACCAAAAATTGGTGGCAACTAAATTCTTTTACTATCAAACAGATACTCTAGAAATAACCTTAAAGCACAAAGAAAAGTGCATTGCACCTAGAATGTATGGACAGACAATGTGTGGTAACTTATTGACTCCAAGTCAAAGTATGATTGCATAGTTTCTAAGTGGTTTGTTTATGTTTATTTTAACAGTATGTTTCTCAACATGTATTTAAATCTTTTTTGTGTCTAGTAGGGTTCTGTAATTTCTGTAATTAAGGGTGATGTGAGATAACTTAGAAAGCTTTTATTCTCAAATACTCCAATCTCAAGGACTGGGAGAACATTTAAGATTTGGCTCCCTGATAGAAGACTTGCCTGGCATGGATAAAGCTCTGGATATGATACTGAGTACTACATCCAAAAACGTCTCTTTGGGACTTGTGTCGCATATATAAGCAAAAGTTTTAGTGCAATCTGTAGCCAGTGGGGACCATATCAAATTCGAAATCCCACATGTATTGTAGCCTCCACTTTAAGAGTCTAAACAAGATATTAGCTCCATAGAACATGGATATTTAGACTTTAATGAGTATCTACTTCAACCATTTGTTTTCTATTACAAATGAGAAAAGAGGGTCTCCCTGAGGACAGGAGACTTTTCCAAGGCCACAGAGCTGGTTAGCGGCCAATCCTGGACAACAGTTCAGTTCTTCAGTTCGAATATCCTGGGATTTTTCCAGCAGACTAATCTTTCTTAGCTTGACTTATTTGGAGTCAGTCTTTCCAAAGCTGCCGTGTAAAGCTGTGTTGGCTAATTTATTATAGGCATATAAACTGGGCCTAAGTCCATTCTTTTGTCTCACAGTCCTTCCCATTAAGCAAACAGTACAATGCTTTCTAAGGTAAGCTGAAAAGCATTTACACTTCAGACTTAAAAAGAATAGTATATAACACATAACATTTAATATATAATACTGCATGGTTAATAACTTTAGTCATGACAGTTTTCAAAATGTTATATATTGCTTTTTTTTGTACAATTTGCTCTTCACCCCAGAATATGAAAGCATCCATTTTAAAACACACTAAATACCATAAAAAGTGATTTGTCAAAGTTAGGCAAATTTTACTTTACATAATTTTGGTCAAAGAATACAATGGCATGGAACAAATTTCATATATACCATGTTTGAATGAACGTAAAGAATCTTGCTTAGTCTTTTTGCCAAGCAAAAGGGATGAAGATGTTGATGGCTGTTGACCACGTGTACAATTTCATTATTTTGAAATATAATCACATTTAACTTTAATGTTTACCCTAGAGCATATTTCTGTGTTACAGCTTTGTTGATAAAAATGCAACCATAATGCCTAAATGATGAAAATTTGGAAAGGAAAATAGGCTAGCAAAAAAAAATTGTCACAACAAAGCTCTATAACATTTTTGGTTCAATATCCATCTTATTCATGTATTTAAGTGTACATTTAATCTAGTTTTGGAACTTAGGTTTAATTAAATAATTTTCAGGAATGAATTAAAGAACGTAACATTGGATTTTCATCTTACAGTTTAGTAGCACGTGCCCTCCATACTTAAATTCTATGAGTTAGCCCTACTTTAGACCCCTGTAGAACTAATTATTAGAACACTGGAGTCCAGGTCTTTCCTTATTGTATTTTCCTATCTTCTCTTTATATCTTTTCTTGTGAGCTAGACACTGAAACATTGTAACAGATACTTCAAAAATGCCTCGAGTCAGGCATGCAACTTTATTAGAAGACTCCGCTGGAGCTTTTTGCAATGAAAACCAAATAATTCTGTGTTCAGATGGAAATGGAAATATTTCATCTTGAATTATCTTTACAAGATGATTCCAGCTCTTACATATGAAAATAACAGTTGAGATTTTTATCTGTGAATTTCTCAGGAGCTCCATTTTCAGACTATGTGGTCTATTTTAAACACACCATATGGATTATGTACTCTAA